>NC_000069.6:17855690-18603190 GCF_000001635.26 Mus musculus
TGTAGGAACATATCAAAGAGACTGTATGACCAACAGGGAATACTAATCAGCCAAGTTTTTGGCAATGGAAGAACCCAAATTTTTCCTAAGGCTGCATTAAACAGATGGATGGAATGAGGTAGTATTCTGTGGTCATAAATAGTTGTGAAGAACAAGAGATTCATTTTAAAAAGTTAGTGCTTCTAGAGAGCCTAAACTTGATTATACTACTATATGCTATTTTATGATGAACAAGAAATATACCAGTAGGCTACACAGAGAATTCCTGTCTCAAAAAAAAAAAAAAAAAAAAGAAAAGAAAAAAGGAAAAAAAGAAAAAGAAAAGAAAGAAAGAAAGAAAGAAAGAAAGAAAGAAAGAAAGAAAGAAAGAAAGAAAGGAAGGAAGGAAGAAAGGAAGGAAGGAAGAAAGAAAGGGAGGGAGGGAGGGAGGGAGGGAGGGAGGGAGGGAGGGGGAGAGAGAGAGAGAGAAAAGAAAAGAAAAGAAAGGAAAAGGAAAAGGAAAAGGACAAGGACAAGGACAAGGACAAGGACAAGGAAAAGGAAAAGGAAAAGGAAAAGGAAAAGGAAAAGGAAAGGAAAGGAAAGGAAAGGAATACACCAGCTCTTTTCATTATGGTTAATGGAGACATACCTCACCTGCTACCTGGCACAGTGTGAGGAGGGTTTTCAAGGAATTACTAGAAATACATTTTCTTTTATTTTTATGCAAAGAAGAAAAATACATTTTCTTCTCTTTGGCCATTAGTCTGTCTTCTCTCCCCCATTTCTTTCTTCTTCCCTTTTTCTATTTCTGATTACAGCCTATATCATATACCATGAAAATTATTAAAAGATGAACAACCACGGCAGCAAACTTTCACCTATACATTAAGAAGATGAACATGAGCAGAGACCCTTGGGGGTGTCTATGAGACCTTATTTACCCTATATACATGTTGAAGGGTTGTTTCTTTTTTAATGTTCTTTGATGCCATGGATCTCATGGATGTTTACTGAGCTTCAGGTATGTGCTCCTGAGGTGTCCTGAGGTGTCTGATCCACTCTCAGGAAGCAAGTCCATTGTTAGCAAAACTCAGCGGGCTGGTGGAAGAGTCAAACTATAGCAATTAAAAACATGCAACCAAATGTGGCCACTCCCACCTGCTCCTTTTGATCATAGCATTTGTATCTATTCCAGTCCATTTCCAGCATGTTGTCATCTAGTGACTTACTTACTTTATAAAACTGGACTAAATGGAAGTGAAAGAAAAATTACCCATCACATCTTTCTCCCCAATCAATTAAAAGAGAAATGTAGGTAAAATTTTTGTAAGAACTAATGAAGGGTAAGCTACACATTATATTTGGGTCATTGGGTAGCAAAAGAAGTGGATAGTTATGGTAAGTTTCAAACCTAAGGGGCTTAGTTAACCTATTTAGCATATCAAAGCAGACCTGCCTTCCAGGTTCTCCCAGCAACTAACTCTCAGTCCTTACCTACTACAAAGTATGGCTCAACCCTGAATTCTGCAGGCCAAGGCCTGGGATACCCTTCTCCAGGAGGCTGTCCCTACATAATTCAGACATTTTGGTTACTGCTCCCTTTTTTGAACCTCTCGTACCTTCAGCGTCCTAGCTGTTGTTACTCTCTCTCCCTTCTCCTTCTCCTTTCCTCACAAAGTTTAGAGTCATGACCTCTCTGGGCTTTCCCAGAAGTCTCTACCTCTTGCTATGCTCATTTACATATCTATAATAAACTTTTTCCTCCACCATCTCTAGAAGCAGTAATGTCCTTTCCTTTCCTTTTTCTTCCTTTCATTTTTTTCATTCAAGTTAAAAGTAAAATTATATTTCAACAAACATGACTGTGCATGTCTGGAATCCCAGCACCTGGGAGGTAGAGGCAGAAGGCTAGTTTAAAAGCCAGTCAGGACTACCTTGCTAGACAGTAAGTCAAACAATATCATCATCAACAACAACAATGCACACACATAAACAAAGATGAGGTGAAATTATATTTCTCTTGAACTCAGCAACTTCAGCATTTTCTACATTTGGGGTACATGTATGTGATTCTTCACTTATATCTCCCCTAGGTTATAGAAAGAAGTTTCAGACTTAACAGCCTAAACTCATTTCCAATCACCCAACTACCAGCATCATTTCTTCCTCTTTAGTTGGGGAAAGAGTACAAGCATCGACAATTACTCAAAAGTAATTTTTGATTCATCTCAATTCTTCGTATACCAAACTGACAGTAACCTCTAGAGTCTAGGGTCTCACTTACTAAGTGAGGCCACAAAAAATACACTAGGTATGATGGTTGATTGGGATTGCCAACTTCATTGATTCTGGAGTCAAATAAGAGGCATGCAGATCTCTGAATATTTTCAGAAGGATTAACTTGTAGGCGAAGACTGTTCTCCAGAGCAGGAAGAACATTTGGGCGGTAGACCACATATGAAGAGGTCAAAGGAAGAGACAGTGCTGTCTGTATTACTTTGGTTCTTGCTGATAAGGACAGGCACCTCTATTGTTCCTGCTGATGCCATTACTCCCTGACATCCAAGTTCATCTTGTTTTGATTTTAATGTGAACTGAATACCAGCAGCTATCCAGGAGACTTCGAGGTCTTTCTCATAAGATTGGAACTTCTTAGGGATCTGGGTTCATGGACTGAAGAGCTATTAGTTTCTTGATCTCTCTGGTGTGAACTGGCTATCATTGACTACTCAATCACTATTGGTATTGATTGTAAGCCATTCTAGCAAATACTCTTTATAGTACATATACAATTTATTGGTCTTGTTCCTCTTGAGTTTTGGGTTACTGAATATGATAAACTGGCCACCTCCACGTCTCCAACTATAAACTCAATTTTCTTGATTCCTGACCAGTTTCCTATCTGGTCATTCTGTCTCCTTTCTTTCTTCATCCCCATCCTCCATCTCTGTCCTCCATCTTCCAAATGGTTGAGTTTCAATAACATTTTAAGTAGATCATGCCACTTCCTCCAACCCCTCAGTGATTTCCCATTGCAAGAGGGATAAAGAACAGTTTTATTCCCAAACCTACCAGACTCCTTGTGATGTAGCCTCTACATATTGGACCTCCTTGCCTTTCTCTCACCTTTTGCTTTACTACCTAGGATCTTCTTCTATGTATAACCTAGACCTTCATTCTTATCATGAATAATCTGAAGTGCAGGACTCTGCATTTGCTGATCCTTCTACTGAGTTCACAATCAAAGCACCACACTCTCTAGTGATCACCTGAGCTGGAATTTTTAATCCAGTAAATTGCTACATTACCACACTTTATCTTCTTTAAAACACTGGAATGTATCTGACATCATCATCATCATCACAAACAATGTCTCCCTGTAAGTCCTCTGCTACTCTGGAACCAAGGATGATCTCAAACTCATGACCTATCTGTCTTAGTCTTCCTAGTTCTGGTCGTCTAACTTGTCTGGCCTGGTATTTGATTTATTTATATTTCATATTTGATTGTTAATAAGTTTGATATCTCTTTTCAGTGCAGAGGTGAAAGTTTCTGGAAGGTATGACCTTACCTGTACCTAACTCAGTCATAATTTTATACTTAGTATCTACAAGAAGAAATTGTTAAGTGGCAGGCCAAATAAAATATGGACTGACTCTTCATTAATCCTAGTGGATACTTAAAGGGAGCAATTATAATGATAAAATACAATTGAAAATACTAGAGAAACAATGCAAAACACTTATTATTTCGCAGGAGACCTGTTACTAATACAGAGAAAGAAATAGGAATATTGTTAAAAGGAATTTAGAGTATTCTATCTTAGGAACTAAAGGTTTTGCTGTGCCAATGCACATTAGATAAGTAGTTGTTACTTACTAGTTGGCTTTGTGGGGAGGTTGGCTTTGGAGGTGCTTACATTCAACTTGAGGTATCACTGATTTTCAGTAATAATCCTGCTGAAACATCTTGCTCTTTCCTGTGTAGTAACCTTCTTGGGCTTTCCATTGTATTTATAAAAATAAGTCCTCAGTTTTTAGAAAGAACAACATTTACAGGGGAGGGGGATTGTCACTGAATACAAATTTTATGACTAATGTAAGGAGAGATAGTCTCCTAAGTGTAGAAGACATGAACTAGGATAACAAGTGTTCATGAGAGAAGCACCATTAAAAGGATCTTTAATTTTGTACTTGTGGATTTCAGGAAAATAATTTTTTATTCAGCCTGAAGTGATGCAGTTAAACTCAGAAAGCAGAGTATGACGATGTGGGAGAAAATAAAGGAACAAGACAAGAGGAAATGACTCCTGCTGTATTTTGTGTTCTTTACTGAGTCTCATGTTCTGGGTAAGGTATAATTGAAGGCATTGTGTTAAAGAGGTCAAGACTGTATGAACCAGGAAAAATAGACAACAGTCTAAGTCCAAGCTACATAAAGGCCAGTAAGAGGAAACTACTATGGTAACTAGAAACCCACAAGAGGCTATAACAGGAAGGAGGGTCTGCAGGAGCTAGATTAGCAATGTGCCTTACAGCAAGTGAAATACTCCTGAGGGTGCAAAGGGAATTTTAGGTTACATTGGATCCTCTCTGCTTTTGTCTCAACTTGTATCTCCAGTTTTCCTCCCCAAGCTTCATGAGTCTACAAATACTTATCCGTGTCTTCAACAGGAACTCCTTCATGTCTCATAGGAGCAAAGCAAATTGAAAACACAGAGCATCCAGTTTGTAAATAATGAAATACAAAATAGCACTAAGCAGAGTTTGACCTACTTCTAGGCATGATGTGATATGGGACTCAAGCATCCTGCACCTTCTCTGACTTTGAGGCATCAGTGACTTTAACTCACTATTTTAGATACATTTTGAAGATTTCATGACCAGTTCCTTAAGAGTATCAATTGTCTTGATCAATTAAAATTACATTTAAATTTGTCATTATATTGTATTGTAAGATTCTAGGGAACCTTAGCTTACTAGAGAATCCCTGAATGAACAATGCAGAGTCAAGAATCAATGCAAAAAGCAAGAGGAATTTATTGTTCGAACATGTTGGGGTCACCCTGAACATGAAGAGAAAGAATAACCACATGTACCCTGTCCTGCAAGCCTTTATACAGTTCTCAAGGCAGCAGTCATTAGGCACAATGTGATTGGCAGAACAGTGTGACTTTAAACTGATTTGTCTTTAGGGAATGAGGTATGTGGCCAACAGTCTCAGAATGTGTCTATGAGCTCTGGGCTTCCCCTACCTGCAGTTGGCCAGTGGTTGGTCCCTCCTCTCCGTGGTCTGAGGAATGTAATTAGCCCCTCCCTTCCAGAGGGGAGGGGTGCCTATGACCTTTCTATTCCATGAGGGGAGGGGTCTGGTGGAATTTTCCAAAGTTTCTGAGCTGACCTCTTCAGTGTCATTTTCCTGATGATTAAAAGTAGATTTAGATACATTTCAGTACTTATACTCATGCTGAGATGGCATATAAGGTAGTTCCACTAAACACACCAAAGTAGAAAACCAAAAACCACAAAGATTCAGCATATTAAACCCCATTTCACCAACTCTGTTTCAGGGTAATCAACCAGGCAGTAAGAGTTTCAGATGGCTTCTCTGGTATGTACCACCTCTAGGGTTTTGTTCCAGGATAATTTCCTCATTGACGTGAAGAGGTCTAGTATGATTATTCCATAGATGATATGTGGAGGTGTGAAGGACCTTAAATGTAGTGTTAGTGGTCCAGAGGATATGACCTCTGGACCACTAACAGAAATATCTCAGAAATATTTACCACCCAGAAATATATTTAAGTGTTGGGAATTGGTTGTAATGCTTTGTCTTATTTCAGCTCCTAAAAGCCACTCTTTTAGACCTGAGGGTCACTGCCCCAAGCTGGCTTTGATTGAAATAAAGAATTGCCATACAGCCAATGATGGGGCAGGGAGATAGGGCAGGACTTTTAGATTGCATGGGCAAGGGACCAAGAGATGGGAAGGAGAAAGAGAATCATTAAGACAGGGAAGCAAAAAGGCTAAACTTAAAGGCCCACCAGCCAGGAAAGTGGCCCTAGGGGCCATTTCCCTCATTGGGTCTGGGTAGCAGAAATGAAATGTACATTAAAAGATGAAAAACAAACAAACAAACAAACAAAAATTAAAAAAAAATATGATAACTCAGGAATACTGGAGGAGAGTGTTTGCTAGCCACGGAGAGGTTTAGAAGTGACCAGCCCTTAACTTAGTCAGGGCATACCAAAATTAGTTGGCAAGTGTGTGTCTTTCATTTGCAAATCCAGAGAGTTCTTGGGCAGGTGCAGCATAGTTGAGACCCACTGGGAGCCAAATTGGTTTAACTATTTGCTGCTACACTTATGCCCTTCTTTAAACTTTAAAACTCTTCTTCTAGAGAATTTGCAACATATCTCAGATGATTGGCATAGAATGTCCCAGCAGATAAAAAGATCCACAGCTGAGGTTGTTGTTTCTTTCTACAGCTAAGTATAGTCACACACTATCTATCCAGCCCCCATTTGAAGTTTCTTGAGATAGTGACTTTTAAAATCTCATTCATAGATTTATAATTTTTACAAAACATAATGTCTTACTGTAGGTAATTTTAGAAAGAAAGTTCCCTCAGACCTCCACCTTCTAACAACTAGTGTGCATATAAGATCTCTGGCTTCTGGCAAGGTCACCCTACTCATGAGTGTGAGAATGCTTCCTCCCTGTCTCTCTCCTCCCAGTGTGTTCCAATCTACCCCTGGGCATTAAGGCAACATGACATAAGAATATATTTTCTAAATTTGCATAAAATGAGTACTTCACAGATGGGCAGCACATGCTTCCCATAAGTCCAGTGTGAAAATGGCTTGATAGCACTTGTCGCTACACACACTCTCTCCACATTTCTGGCACACACACATCTTAAACAAACAGGAATTGCGACAAGCAAAACAGATGGGCAACAAAAAAAAAAAAAAAAGTTTTCAAGGCACGCTTCCCAAAATTCTCCCTTGAACATGAGACTGTATCACTTGTCACAATAAATCTGAAAGTAGTTTGGGTATTAACAGACAGCCTTTCCTGAAGGGGAAAGCTTGAGATATTCATTTCCATAACTCAGGGGAAAATGTTGAAAACACCTTTGCCTCCCTTGATTATGGAGAGACAAGCTCTTATCCTCTCACATATAGGGTGGTTTGCTAATTGTGTAGGACACTTTCTCTGGTATCCTCTGGGTTTTTTGTTTTGTTTTGTTTTGTTTTGTTTTTTTTCACTATACCAAAATAGATGTGGTATAACTAGAGAGCAGAATGGGGGCTAAAGCATATTTCCTGTTCTCTATACTGTCAGAAATGGTTCTTGACTCATTTATCTGCTGAAGCTGTGATGAAACAGGTAGCACTTTCCCAGTTTCGACATACCCATGCTGAAAAATAAGACAGCATTATAGCTCTAATAACATCACTAAATTTCTAAAACTTCTTGGAATGAAATAGAATGAACAGTGGATGGAAAATCATGAGACCAAGGCCCCCGCCCCCTTTAACAGAAGTTCATTCACATCAACTTAGCAAGCCCCTTGAGCTCACTGGACTTACATTGCACCTGGTTAATTGGTCCATCAATCCATTGCTACTGGTATTACTTACACTTATGACTTTAAAGCCAAATCTTCATGAAAATCAATGGTGTGTGCAATCACTACTGCTATTCTAAACACTGATTTCTCTGGGTACCAGGTCAAGGCCACATTGCCTCAGCTATGGTAGTCTGCAGAGGTCAGACAAGGTAAGAATACTGTTAAGGACACACTCTAGATCAAGTACATTTAACTTTTGTGGAACTTCAGCCTTTCTTAGTGCTCATGTCTTCTGATGTAAAACAATGCCATGGATCAGTGCCCTCTACCTACAAAGCGTGTCAAACATATCACATCACAGCTCAGCAGTATTCTTCACAAAGGCTGAATTTGTTCAACTAAGATTTTGATTCATCAAAACCAAGCATTTAGAACTCTACCACCCAAAGCTGTCCATAATTTCTAAAGAAGTAACTTCTTTAAGAATTTCTTCTTAATGGCCTTCTTACACTAGACCACATGTTACATATATGTTTACAACTTCAATACATAAAATGAAAGAGTTAATGTTACCACCCATGGTGTATCAGGCACTGTCACAAACACTTACCCTTTAAATCCATGTAGGAAACCCATGGAATAGATAGTATTGTCACCTCCAATTTACACAGAAAAATATGAAAACAGAAGGAGCAAGGCCAACCCCTTCAGTTGCACAAAGGAGAGGCAAAGCTGGTTACAGATTTGTCTGTGAAAACTAATGGTCTAGGTAAGTTCTGTTGTTTTGATTTTCTTCATATTCATAGTATTTTCTGTTTGCCTATTTTATGTCATAAAAATATGGTGAAAGTGAAATAGATTTCCGTTATTCAAATTGTGAATCTTCTAACATATCATGACAGCCAATGAGAAACCTAATGCTGAGACTGAAGCCTCTGGATTCACCCATGCTCTGTTATCAAAGAAGGAAACTCATCACTTTACTTCTTCAGGACAGGAAATTAGTTTTCATGGTTGTTGCTATTATTGGGTGATTATTATTGATGTATGTGAGTATGTATATCCTGAGTCAGAGGACAACTTCATGAAGGTCATTCTTTCCTTCTACCATTTGGACTCTGGGAATGGAACTTGGGCCACCACACTGGGCTAACAGCAAGCTTCATTACCTCTAAGTTCCCTGTTGGCCCTGTTTGATGTTTTGAGACAGGAACTCATATAACTCAAGCTGTCCTTACACTCATTACACAGACAAGGAAAAGATAACCTTGAGTTCCTGTGCTTTCTGATTGTGCTACTTCATCTGGCTAAGATGTATTACTGTATCATTACTTTTATTTTGTTTTGCTGTTTTTCACACAAAGATTCATTATGGAGCCCTGGCTAACCCAGGACTCTTACTTCATTTTCAATGTTGGGATTACAGACATGTGCCATCACACACACACACACACACACGTTTTAATGATCTTCAGTAATAAAGGCAAATGAATCTTTAATTGGTTCTTGTGTAACATTTATTTTGTGATATAAAATTTTGGCTAAAAATATCCCTTTTCAGAAGGAAGTTTGTTAGGGTAGTGTGAAGTACGTTTATCTTGCTAGTAAGTGTGGACCATAACGTAGTTAGGAATAAGAAATATGAAGTGTAATAAAGGAAGCTAATCTGAACAAAGTATGTGACATAGGCAACCTGCCTAGTGGGAAGTCTACCCACTGACTGTCAGCAGTTAATTATGGAGATGATTAAATAGAGTGGGAAAAACACACACTTTTTATAATATGGACTTCTAAAATCATTAAAAGTATAACTTTCTCTTCAACCTACCAGGTTAATCTTCTAAAGTCTGAATTTACCCTCAAAGTTACTTGTGAGAAAATGCTAGTGTGACATCATGGTAGGCCTTTGGGAACAAATTCCAATAATTTGGAATACTATGGTGGAATCTTTCCTTCCTGTTTGCAGGAAAAGGCAAGCTCAGGGAGCCAAATCCCTCATCCAGATAATTAGCAACTCTCCAATCTGTTAATTGAGGACATGTGTGCCAAACTTTCTTGGCAACCTCAGTCAGACAGTTGTAGGTGGTCAGTCCGTCAGTCACAGTTGAAGAGTGCCAGAGTGTGTTCGGCCCTGCATTAAAACTCGGCAATAAAGACAGATCTGATGTGCTCTTTGACTTGAAAAAAATAAATGTGCTAAATTGTTTGGAAATTGGCTGTTCTCAGGCCTAAATTTGGTGAGGCAAAGAAGAACGTGATTTCATTAACCCTATCTCTTTCCATGATCTTCAGTGGAAAAATTACTCCCTTCTCCATTTTCACTGTCAATTTGGAGGGAATTTCAAGAACTGGGTACAGTTCTGTCTAAATTCAGGTGACTAAGGAGAGCAGGATATGAATGCTAATGTGAAAAAAAAAAAAAAACAGATTCTGGCAAGGGATCATTCACAACTGGAGTTATCCAGAACGTTCCTCCAGTTTCTAGCATATTTCTACAAGTTTACATGCAGTTACCCAATCCCTTCCCAGTGTTCATGCACAGTCACCATGTCAGTAACACAATCTTGATTAAAGACGGAAGGAGGATGAACGACAACAGAGCTAGGAAGAGAGACACTAGGTGAGACAGCAAGTACCACAAGGGGCACATCAAACAGTCCACAAACCCAAGACAATGCAGAGAAAAATAATTATGTGATTTTTGGGTGTGAAAAAAAGAAATGAATATATGTCTTGGCCCAAATAAAAATCTGTATGTGTGTCTGTGAGTGCTGGGTAAACCCCTTGACTTCAGAGGCAGAGTTTCATGTCCTGCTTCATTCCTTGACACTTAATTCCACTGAGATAAGATCTCTGGACTTGGAGCTAGACCAGTGGCCAGTGAATCCAAGCAGTCCTCCTGTGCCTGCTTCCAGTCTAACTAGGGTTAGAGCTGTATGCATGTATGGGTGCTCAGGGAGTCATGCATCATACACACTCCTACCCACTGAGCCACTCCCAGCCCCAAATCACAAACATGTTTTGTGAGAATAATTTTGCTCACACAAATGAAGTGTGTATTCCTTGGTTTTAAACTGATCCCTATGGTTTAAAAATGTTTGAGTTGAACCCACAATAGGAAGGAATGAAAGAATAGGTGTTAAACACTGTGAAGGCAAGTTCAGGGTTAAAAACTCCCCGAGGAAGCACAGACTTCCTGCTTGCACAATGTGAGGAACAAAAAAGTCCTGTGGCTCCGAGAATATTGGACAAAGTCATTGTGAAGTAAAGTGTATTTAAGGTTTTCAAAATTACGGTCAGTTTTAGTGAGACACTAGGTGAGAACAAACTAGGAGAACATGTTTGTGAAACATGTGAAAAGTGAGTAGGATCCAGCCACAACTTATGTGCAGGGGAATACCTCAGCTGTAACACATTTGAAGGAATTTTTTTTACTGTGTTGTTAGCTACTTTACAGTTTTAAAAAAATAGTACTTGACATTTGAAAGTGAAATGATATGTGCAAAACATTAGTCAGATGGAGCGTCTCGCTTTGTGAATGAACTGTGTGTAGTCTGAACAAACAAGATCTAAGGCTTGGTAGCATCAGCCCTTCAGTCCATGGACATAAACCACACAGCCATAGCACCAGATATTTTACCCTCCTTAAACTGCCCAAATCAAAAATGTCTTGATAATAAAAGCAGCTTACTAAGGAAGAGGGAGGAAAAGCTCAGAGGAGGAACTGTTGATCTATGCTAACCTTAAAGTCCAGTATGAGAAGCTCTAACCCTCTGTGTTACATGTCTTGTTCACATCAGTACTTGTAGCACACAGTAGGAACACAATCAATGTCCACAGGCTTGGAAGTTTAAATCCCTGTTCAGGTTTATTTGGATCGTTTGTTAGAAAGAACTATAAAAGCTTTCATCTCTAAAACCTTCCCAGTAGAGAAAAAAATGAGAGTTTTATCCTATCTTCACATCAGAGACTCAAGGATATAATCTTTTCCTTTTCTGGCTAGGATTTCACAATTTGGAATTCAGAAAATAGAGCTATGGGAGTCTATTACATCAATACTCTGAAGCTACATAGGCACAATGACAGGAAAATCATGCAGTAGTCTGAGTAGTAATTTCTAGTTCCATAAAATGATGATGAATACTCATACCCAGATTACCTCTGATAATTAACTCTATTCGGTAAATTGTCATATATGTTAATGAACTAATATAATCTCTTATGACATTTGGGATGAGTTTTAAAATGTGCTTATGACAGCATCCCACTTTTTCTTCTTCTTCCTCCTCCTCTTCTCTTCTCCTCTTCTCCCCTTCTCCTTCTTTTAAGTAGTGTCAGGATTTTTTAAGCCAAAATATTTTCAAATTAACCAATAATTCTGTGACAAATTAATTACAAAATGCATCTTTTTTACCACAGCAAGATATTTTCCTGACTTATCTCTTTTAAAACTGTATTCTATAGACACTAGACACTAAGGAGACCTTTCTAAATACAAAATCCGGCTGAGATGTTTCAAAATGCATATCACCCCAGCACAGCCATTGGGCAGGCTCTTCTTATAGGCACTGGTTTTCAAAATAGGCTGCATGAGGCTACCAGGTCATGGGTATATGTCATCATGTTGGCAGAAAACCAAGATACCAAATGGACATCTCACTGTCTGTGGGATCACTGTAATGACAGGCTGACTCCTTGTCCATTAAATATGCCACAAAGCTGTGCTATTGTAAGACATACTTATGGACAATGAGAGATGTCTTCTTCTGAACAATACTGGAAAGAGTTGGCCATCTGAACCAATGATTTCAACCAAGTATAGATGAACAGCATTAAAAGAACAGAGATGGATAACTAAGAAAAGCTCTTGCTATGCATATATAAGGACTAAAGCTATGGGCCCTGGCATCCATGTAAGTGGATAGCTGGTGTGGTAGCCCACATGTAATCTCAGCACAAGGGAGGCAGAGATAGGGCATCCTCAGAACAAACTAGCTAGCTAGACAGCCAAATTGAAGAGTTCCAGATTCAAAAGATCTTAAATGTATATATCATAGAAAGCTATTAGAGAAGACAACCTCTATCAACTTCTGACCTCCATACACCCATATACACACTGCACACAATGCCCCCCCCCAGATAATATACAAAGAATTCTACCTATATGTACAGGCATTTTTTGTTGTCATAACCCATAAACTGTGCAGTATTATAGCAATTTGCACAACAATAACATGCTAGGAGACAGTACAGATAATACAAATAGTTAAAGGTATATGAGAGGGTTGTGTAAAACTGCACCATTTCCCATAAAGAATTAGAACATCTGAAGATTTTGGTGTCTGTGAATGTCCTATGAAAAGATACAAACAGATTTCAGGGGATGAAAATACGAGTCTAACTATGTGTAAATCATTAGTCATCCATAACCCTTGAACTAATTCCCTTCCTCAGAATGTGTGTATCTAGTATCTCTCAAATAAGTTTAATGAGTTCTTTACTGCCCTGAATGATGCCCAACTATTTCTTTAAGTCTGCCATAATAAAGTACCACAATGCTAAAATTTAAAACAACAGTGATGTGTTGCTTTAATGTCCCACAGCCACAGCTAGAAATCTGAACCCAGGGTTTCACTATGGCTGTGCTCCTTCTTATATGTATTCAGTAAGTTTTCCTTGCCTCTCTCCAACTGCTAATAGCTTCCTGACTGTCTTTGTATTCCTTGGCTGACAGTTGTATAATTCTTTTTTTTTAATTAATATTTTTTATTTCATATTTTCCTCAATTACATTTCCAATGCTATCCCAAATGTCCCCCATACCCTCCCCCCCCCACTTCCCTACCGACTCATTCCCATTTTTTTTTTTTTTTTTTTTTTTTGGCCCTGGCGTTCCCATGTACTGGGGCATATACAGTTTGTGTGTCCAATGGGCCTCTCTTTCCAGGATGGCCGACTAGGCCATCTTTTGATACATATGTAGCTAGAGTCAAGAGCTCCGGGGTACTGGTTAGTTCATAATGTCGTTCCACCTATAGGGTTGCAGATCCCTTTAGCTCCTTGGGTACTTTCTCTAGCTCCTCCATTGGGAGCCCTGTGATCCATTCAATAGCTGACTGTGAGCATCCACTTCTGTGTTTGCTAGGCCCCGGCATAGTCTCACAAGAGACAGCTACATCTGGGTCCTTTCGATAAAATCTTGCTAGTGTATGCAATGGTGTCAGCGTTTGGAAGCTGATTATGGGGTGAATCCCTGGATATGGCAGACTCTAGATGGTCCATCCTTTCGTCTCAGCTCCAAACTTTGTCTCTGTAATTCCTTCCATGGGTGTTTTGTTCCCAATTCTAAGGAGGGGCATAGTGTCCACACTTCAGTCTTCATTCTTCTTGAGTTTCATGTGTTTAGCAAATTGTATCTTATGTCTTGGGTATCCTAGGTTTTGGGCTAATATCCACTTATCAGTGAGTACATATTGTGTGAGTTCCTTTGTGAATGTGTTACCTCACTCAGGATGATGCCCTTCAGGTCCATCCATTTGGCTAGGAATTTCATAAATTCATTCTTTTAAATAGCTGAGTAATACTCCATTGTGTAGATGTACCACATTTTTTGTATCCATTCCTCTGTTGAAGGGCATCTGGGTTCTTTCCAGCTTCTGGCTATTATAAATAAGGCTGCTATGAACATAGTGGAGCGTGTGTCCTTCTTTCCGGTTGGGACATCTTCTGGATATATGCCCAGGAGAGGTATTGCCGGATCCTCTGGTAGTACTATGTCCAATTTTCTGAGGAACTGCCAGACTGATTTCCAGAGTGGTTGTACAAGCCTGCAATCCCACCAACAATGGAGGAGTGTTCCTCTTTCTCCACATCCTCGTCAGCATCTGCTGTCACCTGAATTTTTGATCTTAGCCATTCTGACTGGTGTGAGGTGGAATCTCAGGCTTGTTTTGATTTGCATTTCCCTGATGATTAAGGATGTTGAACATTTTTTCAGGTGCTTCTCTGCCATTCGGTATTCCTCAGGTGAGAATTCTTTGTTCAGTTCTGAGCCCCATTTTTTAATGAGGTTAGTTGTATAATTCTTATCTCTGCTTTCATCTTTACTTGGAGTGTTTTTCTTGTGTTTCTGTCTATACATAGCTGTCTCCTTAAAAATGATACAAGTTATACAGGACTATGAATCCATACTCTTCAGGGAAGCGTTTTTACATTCTGTATTCATAAATTCTACTGATGGAATTTAAAGGTGCCAAATAAAAGCATTACCATGAACAAAACTTTTCTTGTTAATATTGCTTAAACAATACAGCACAGATTTACATAGTGTTAAGTAATATAAGTAAAACAGAGATGACATGGTAAAGGTTGTGTAGACACATAAGGGACTTAAGGATCTGTGTTTTTGGAAGTTTTGGTCGTAGTTGGAGTTTAATGTATATTTTATTGCAGACAATTTACTTTGTAATCTGGAGTGTTGATGTTTTGATTACATTAATTCAGGTATAACTTATGGTCCCCTTTGTTAGAAATACAAATATTACAATGAAGACAGTAAAAAGTGATTAAATGCTAAATAACTAATCAAGAAACAATGAATAATACCAACATTTTTCAAAATAAAAAAAATAACTTAAGAGAAGAAAACACAAGACTAGTTTTTACCTCAACATATAAAGAAGGGTAGAACTGGAAATTACTGGGGGCTTTCTGCATGGGTTCTCTTAGTGAACATTTGCCCATACAAAAGGCTGAAAGTCTGGGCTAAAAATCTGAAGAGCCAAAGCATGTGTGCTATAGCCTATTCCCTGCCTGACACTCAGTGGTGACTGTGGAGAACTGCAGCTTTTGACCTGTGGGCTTATTAATGCAGGACTTGGTGAAGGAAACACAAATCTGTGGGTGTTATTATTCTTCACATCCACAGAGTACTCGTCTTATTCAAGAACCCAAACAGCTTGCTAAGAATTGACCCCGGAAAAGCTGAAAGAAGGACCATGGAAGCATCGCCCAGTTAGTATGTGGTGACTGTTATAAGAAACAACAAGCATATTCTCTCATTCAGGCATGTACTGTCACTTCGCTTTTCTCATCTGAATCTTGCATGGGTAATATAATAAAGTCAGCATGAGGGGGTAAAATCTGGGCAAGAACTTAACAACAACAACAAAAATCCAAATGGGATCATTAATTAGGATAACACAAAAGGAAAAAAATTATTCACTTCTTTATTCAGAAATCCCACTTCTATGTAACTATTCTTATGAAGGAATAATTTCTACAGTAAAATACATCTAGGATTTGGGTAGAAAAATAAACATCATATTATTTGTTTTAAAAATTGGGGGTGAGGCAAAAACTTTTATGAAGAAACTTTTCATTTCAGTTAATTTTTATCAAAATAATTATATGTGAAAACATTTGTGTCATGAAAAAATGGAGTGTGTGTGTGTGTGTGTGTGTGTGTGTGTGTGTGTGTGTGTGTAGTGCATACCCAAGGCTTTGATATGCCAGACTACTGTTTTCCACTGCATCATACCCACAGCACTTCATAAATATTTAACAACAATAATATACTCAGACATAACCAAAAGTTTTAAAGAGAGTTTGTATAAAAATGTTGTAGTTCGAGAATATAATTCTAATGTGGTAAACATCAGAATATTAACAGTAGTTTTATACAGGGAGTGACAATATGAGTTAAACTACTATCTTGATAAGATTTTTTTATAAAGATTTTTAAAAATTCATGCCTCTAATCCTACCACTCTGAAATCTGAAGACAGGAAATTATGAGTACAATGCCAGTTTGTTCTTTAGAAGCATAAAACTAAAAATGAAAGGCAGGAAGGATGTATGGGGCACAGAGGTCCTTATGCTAACAGATAAACACTAGGGAAACTAGGAATGCTAAATGTGCTGTTGTCCATTCAAAAGAAGAAATTTACAATATATTTCTTCTGCTCAGAAGCTTGGAATGGAGGTGGCTAATAGCCTAGTGACTTCTGCAGTCTCTGTATGACCAAGGTCATACTTGGCTTGCTCAGACCGTTATGTTTATCTGAGCTATGGGCTGCAGACCTTTATCTTGATAAGTGTCTCTCAGTAAATATAACCAGTCTTTATGGGAGATGTCACATGTGCTTTTGCAAATGGAAACAGAGGAGGTTAATATGTTGGTGACCTTTGCGATATCTATATGACAAAGCCACACCAGATCCTCCCCAAGATCTTTAAGAGCTTATATGTAGTCAATCTAAAGAACCCATCTTTTTTAAAAATGATTTGTATTTTTTATATTTTATTAGATATTTTCTTTATTTACATTTCAAATGTTATCCCCACAGTTCCATATACCTTCCACCCACCCTGCTCCCCTACCCACCAACTCCCAGTTCATGGCCCTGGCATTCCCCTGTACTGGGGCATATAAAGTTTCCAAGACCTAGGGGCCTCTCTTCCCAGTGATGGCTGACTAGGCCATCTTCTGCTACATATGAAGCTAGAGACACGAGCTCCTGGAGTACTGGTTAGTTCATATCGTTGTTCCACCTGTAGGGTTGCAGACCCCTCAGCTCCTTCGGTGCTTTCTCTAGCTCCTCCATTGGGTGCCCTGTGTTCCATCCAATAGCTGACTGTGAGCATCCACTTCTGTATTTGCCAGGCACTGGCATAGCCTCACAAGAGACAGCTATATCAGGGTCCCTTCAGCAAAATCTTGCTGGCATATGCAATAGTGCCTGTGTTTGGTAGCTGATTATGGGATGGATCCCCTGCTGGTGTACTCTCTGGATAGTCCATCCTTTCGTCTTGGCTTCAAACTGTCTCTGTAACTCCTTTCATGGGTATTTTGTTCCCTATTCTAAGGAGGAGTGAAGTGTGGGTGTTTTGTCTTGATTTTCTTGTGTTTTGTAAAATGTATCTTGGGTATTCTAACTTCTGGGCTAATACCACTTTTCAGTGAATGCATATCAAGTGAATTCTTTTGTGATTGGGTTACCTCAGTAAGTATGATATCCTCCAGATACATCCATTTGCCCAAGAATTTCATAAATTCATTGTTTTTAATATCTGAGTATTACTCCATTGTGTAAATGAATCTATGACATTTTCTGTATCCATTCCTCTGTTGAGGGACATCTGGGTTCTTTCCAGTTTCTGGCTATTATAAATAAGGCTTCGATGAACATAGTGGAGCATGTGTCCTTATTACCAGTTGGATCATCTTCTGGGTATATGCATAGGAGAGGTATTTCTGGATCTTCTGGTAGTACTAAGTCCAACTTTCTGAGGAACCTCCAGACTGACTTCCAGAGTGGTTGTACAAGCTTGCAATCCCACCAAGAATGGAGTAGTGTTTCTCTTTCTCCACATCCTCGCCAGCATCTGCTGTCACCTGAATTTTTGATCTTAGCCATTCTGACTGGTTTGAGGTGGAATCTCAAGGTTGTTTGATTAGCATTTCCCTGATGATTAAGGATGTTGAACATTTTTTCAGGTGCTTCAAGCCATTCGGTATTCCTCAGTTGAGAATTCTTTGTTTAGCCCTGAAACCAATTTTTAATGGGGTTATCTGAATTTCTGGAGACCAGCTTCTTGAGTTCTTTGCATATATTGGATATTAGTCCCCTAACAGATTTAGAATTGGTAAAAATCCTTTTCCAATCTGTTGGTGGCCTTTTTGTCTTATTGACCGTGTCTTTTGCCTTACAGAAGCTTTGAAATTTTATGAGGTCCCATTTGTCAATTCTTGATCTTACAGCACAAGCCATTGCTGTTCTGTTTAGGAATTTTTCCCCTCTGCCCATATCTTTGAAGCTTCTCCCCACTTTGTCTTCTATAAATTTCAGTGTCTCTGGTTTTATGTAGAGGTCTTTGACCCACTTAGACTTGAGCTTTATACAAGCAAATAAGAATGGATCAATTCTCATTCTTCTCCATGATGACTACCAGTTGTGCCAGCACCATTTGTTGAAAATGCTCTTTTTTTCCACTGACTGGCTTTAGCTCCCTTGTCAAAGATCAAGTTACCATAGGTGTTTGGATTCATTTCTTGGTCTTCAATTCTATTCCATTGATCTACTTGTCTGTCACTGTACCAGTACCATGCAGTTTTTATCACAATTGCTCTGTAGTACAGCTTAATGTCAGGCATGGTAATTCCACCAGAGGGTCTTTTATTGTTGAGAATAGTTTTTGCTATCCTAGGTTTTTTATAATTCCAGATTAATTTGCAAATTGCCCTTTCTATCTCAGTGAATAACTGAGTTGGAATTTTGATGGGGATTGCATTGAATCTGTAGATTGCTTTTGGCAGGATAGCCATTTTGACTATACTAATCCTGCCAATCCACAAACATTCGAGATCTTTCCAACTTCTGAGATCTTCTTTGAATTCTTTCTTCAGAGACTTGAAGTTCTTATCGTACAGATCTTTCATTTTTCTTTTTAGATTCACACCAAGGTATATTATTTGTGACTATTTTGAAGGGTCTTGTTTCCCTAATTTCTCTCTCAGTCTGTTTAATTTTGTGTAGAGAAAGTCCATTGGTTTATTTGAGTTAATTTTATATCCAGCTACTGCACTGAAGCTGTTTATCAGGTTTAGGAGTTCTCTGGTGGAATTTTTAGGGTCACTTATGTATGCTATCATATCATCTGCAAATAGTGATATTTTAACTTCTTCCTTTCCAACTTGTATCCCCTTGAACTACTTTTGTTGTTGAATTACTCTGGCTAGGACTTCAAGTACAATGTTGAATAGGTAGGGAGAAAGTGGGCAGCCTTGTCTAGTCCCAGATTTTAGTGGGATTTCTTCCAGCTTTTCACCATTTACTTTGATGTTGGCTACTGGTTTGCTGTAGATTGCTTTTATTATGTTTAGGTAAGGGCCTTGAATTCCTGATCTTTTCAAGACTATTAGCATAAGGATGTTGAATTTTGTCAAATGCTTTCTCAGCATCTAAGGAGATGATCATGTGGTTTTTGTCTTTGAGTTTGTTTATATAGTGGGTTACTTTGATGGATTTCCGTATATTAAACCATCCCTGCATCCCTGGGATGAAGCCTACTTGGTCATGAAGGATGATCATTTTGATATGTTCTTGGATTTGGTTTGCAAGGGTTTTATTGAGTAAATATATATGCATCGATATTCATAATGGAAATTGGTTTGAAGTTCTCTTTCTTTGTTGGATCTTTGTGTGGTTTAGGTATCAGAGTAATTGTGGCTTCATAGAACGAATTGGGTAGTGTTCCTTCTGTTTCTATTTTGTGGAATAGTTTGAGAAGAGTTGGCATTTGTCTTCTTTTAAGGTCTGATAGAACTCTGCAAAGTCCTGGGCTTTATTTGGTTGGGAGATGATTGACGACTACTTCTATTTCTTTAAGGGATATAGGACTGTTTAGATCATTTATCTGATCCTGATTTAACTTTGGTACCTGGTATCTGTCTAGGAAGTTGTCCATTTCATCAAGGTTTTCTAGTTTTGTTGAGTATAGACTTTTGTAGTAGGATCTGATGATGTTTTGGATTTCCTCAGGTTCTGTTGTTATATCACCCTTTTCATTTCTGATTTTGTTAATTAGGATACTGTCCCTATGCCCTCTAGTTAGTCTGGCTAAGGGTTTATCTATCGTGTTGATTTTCTCAAAGAATCAGCTCCTGGTTTGGCTGATTCTTTGTATAGTTCTTTTTGTTTCCACATGGTTGATTTCAAGCCTGAGTTTTATTATTTCCTGACTTCTACTCCTCTTGGGTGAATTTGCTTCCTTTTGTGAATTTGCTTCCTTTTGAGCTTTAAGTGTGCTGTCAAGCTGCTAGTGTATGCTCTCTCAAGCTTCTTTTTGGAGGCACTCAGAGCTATAAATTTACCTCTCAAGACTGCTTTCATTGTGTCCTACAAGTTTGGGTGTGTTGTGCCTTCATTTTCATTAAACTCTAAAAAGTCTTTAATCTCTTTCTTTATTTCTTCCTTGACCTAGTTATCATTAAGTAGAGTTTTTTCTTTTTTTTTTTTATTAAATATGTTCTTCATTTACATTTCAAATGTGTGGAGAGCTGTGCCGCGAGCAATCGCATGCGTGCTGTGAGCAATCGCCATTATAAGATGGCTCTGGCTTCCACTGCGCCTAACTAGTAAACAAGCCTTATGCACAAGTGCAAGAGTGAACTCACGCCTAGTCACTGCCCATCTCGAGGCGTAGTAATGGGGTGATGGGCGAGCAATGAATCAGGTGCTGTCACGCCGCATCAGGTGCTGAAATGTCACGCTGCGGGCTATATAAGCAGCACCATTTTCCTGGTTCGGGGTCTTCCCTCCTGATAAGTAAGCAATAAAAGCTTTGCTGCAGAAGATTCCGGTTGTCCTGAGTGTGTTCTTGCTGGTGGGGACAAAAGCTCGGGCAATAAGTGGCGTCAAAGAAACCCAGGAACTACCATCACATCGGCGCAAGGGAGATCCCTCGTTCATGAGGCGGAACCAGAACTGCGGGACACATTACAGCTTTATGAGGTATGTCTGGCCTTGAATTTTCAGAGAATTCTGGACAAAATTCAAAACAGTCTATCAGAGGTAAAGCGGGGAGAGAGAGCAGGAGCAAAGAGGAAACATGGTGCACCAATTAAGCATACAGGCCTTTCCATGGGTCTTGAACCTGAGGAAAAGTTAATGTCAGGGAAGAAAACCTGGGGAGAGATTGCAAGGAAGGAGAAGGAAAAAGAAAAGAAAAAAGATCAATCAGCGGAGGTTTCTAGGAGAAGGAACTTATACCGGCCACTAGATGAGTTTAAGCGGCTAGCTCTTAGTAGCTCAGAATCAGATGAAGGACTTAGCTCCTCTGAAGAAACGGACTTGGAGGAGGAAGCAGTTCATTATAAGAGAGAAAGGTACCAGCAAGATAAAAAGCAAGCTACTCAGTCCAGAAAAAAGCAAAAAGCGGCTGGCAAAAGCCAGCTTGCTGCTCGGCCTCTGGACTGTCGGCTTCAGTGTGCTAGTGCTAATTTCACTATAGCACAACTCAAAAGGCTTATGAATCATGCTATGACTCCTGGTGATTGGCAGACTGTAGTAAAAGCTGCAGCCCCCAGTATGGGAATGTATCTTGAGTAGAAGCTTCTACACTCTGCAGATTTTATTTTCACATTTTCACATTCCCAGGGTCTTCCTCCTCATGAGTTTCTCCTGTTGGGGGGGAGGCTGGTTTGGAGTTGGTCACACTTGGTCCTTGTAAAAATCCATGTTAATGACCTTGGTGACCACAGTAGATCTAGAATGAAAATATCTCAAGTCCCTGAAATTCTGAATTTTAGCAACAATATTGAGCAGCAAAAGATCCTTATCAAGATTGTCTTAAAGAGGCAGCTATGTTGCATACCTCTTCTCTATCATAGCTTGCAGTCTCAGGAACTATAAAGGCTAAAAATGGGGCTTCAGCATTACAGGTCCACAGGCTCCTTGAACACTGGCTTCTGGCTTCTTCCAAGACCATGTAAAGCTTCCAATAGTTTGGGAAATAGAACAAAATACTACTGCTTTCATTATTTGCTCTAAAGCATTATGTTCCTGCCACCTCTTTTTCATTCAGCCTTCTTGTCACTAGTGTATATTTTCTGTGATTCTTCTTTCACAAGGTTTCAATGATTCTTTATGCTAAACTTCCCCAAACTCTTGTGACTAGTTCTCGATTTCTCAAAAATACAGGAAACTGATTTTGATACAAGAAATAAAGGAAAGAATGATTTCATGAAAATAATTCTGACTATTCATTTCCATTCACATGTGTATATTCCTTTTATATTAGTCTTTTATCTTTGCCATAACTGTTGTGGCTATAATTTGTCTTTTGATAGTTTTCAGAGACTACTGCTACCTTAGAAGTAATACTGACAGGCACAGTATTACCATGCCCCATTCTTCAGGGAAATTTATGCCCCTATCAATAGTTGCAATTTTCTAACTATACCTAAATTTGGGAGCATCACCCTTTTATGCCAAAGTATAAATACACAACTTTGGAGTAGATCTTTAAATGTTAATGCTTTGCTTTTGTTCCCACCATTTTAAAAAATAGAATTATCTTCATGTGGTTAAAATGATCACTCCTGCTCTAAAGTAATTCCATCAGCACTGCATCAAAGTATCTCATGGAGATACTCTTCCTGGACTTTTCACTTAATTTCCACCCAAAAGGATAGACTCTCTACCGTACTCTCCCACTGGCACACCCCTCCCCCGGTGCATACACACATGCACAGCTCCTGAAACAAAAAGTAGTGCATAAGCTATTTGAGATTCATAATTTCTCTCTTTTTTGAAAAAAAAAAAACTGTTCAGTTTTGAAAATTATGTATTCTTTAAGCACCAAAGAGTGATTTCATAACCATGTGAGGTATTAAGGAAAGTTATTGGAAAGAAACTTTCCAATAGTTAGGCAAAATCACCTATGGATAAAGCTTTGTTAAAAGCATGAATGTGGGTTAATCTCTAGATAATAATTGAAAATTACGCATGCCATTTAGTTTGACCGAGCTTATAATTGCTGGCACATTTCAACTCCGACTTCTCCCATGACCCTGCTATTCCATGCAAATAATTCTTGAAACGATTTCATCTTAATAACCCTTCAAATGCTTCAGTAATGGCCTTCTGTAACCAAAAGGGAGACTGTTCCTCATTGTAGAATGCCCACATTGACTCATCTCCACATAGGACAAACTGTTAACTTGGTCACTGATTTTCTTGAAACACAATCAGTGCCTAAACATCCATCTTGGAAATAAGCACTGCTGGGCATTATTTGTGAATACTAAAGTCTTAAATGATTCAGCTTCAGCTTTTGTCACATCTGCAATAACTGTATCCATCAAAAAGTGTACATTTTAGAGAACAAAATATTATGTTAATTTTCTGAAGAATTTATACAATGTAATATGTGTCACTTTCTCCCACATATTTTTCAAGAAGTCATTACACACTTCTAATAACCTCATCAGAAAACTTCTGTTTGAGATAGGGAGTGAATGTGGAAACACATTATTGTGATATGCATCATAATATTTGGAAAATACAAAACCCACAACTCTACTATATCATCCTAAAGGCTTGATGAATTCTGGGAAATGCTTCAAATTTTAATTTATATGTTTCTCTAGAAGTCAAAGGAGATGAATATTCCCTTTCTGCTTACATATGCAACTGGAATACCCTTTTAAATCTAGATAGACATTATATTAAATGCATTGATGTGTATGTTCATGTGTGTTAGCTTAGTTGGATTGCTTTGGGTGATGGAAACTTAGCCAACACATGAAATTTTGTTATATATGTGAGGTAGTGCCATGAAGCAAAAGGGAGACCAAGTAATTCCCCAAATGTAATCATTGAAGACAAAAGGCTTTCTCTTATCCCCCAGGTTTAAGGAGACTACCCCAGTCTTACAGGAACAATGTTAATGGAGAGTTGGAGAAGCATAAGAGTCTCTGATACTGAGTGATAGATTAGTTAAGAAGTCAGTCTCTACTTACTTTCTCTTATACAGTTGTCGTTGTCTTTCATGTCTCGTGTATATTTTCTTATTGTCTCTCTTAATACTCCCTTAGTGAAGCATAATTAACCAGTGAAAACTTCATGTGGCAAGTGAAGAACCTGAGGGAAAGCATAAACCAAATTTCAATATGTGCTGAAGCATCATGTAAACCTGAAATCATGGTTATGAGAACCAAGGAGTGGGAAGAAAGGCAGACCTGCTTGAGACATGCGTTTACGATTTTCCAGTTTTGCTGAGTATAGCTTTTTGTAGGAGGATCTGATGATTTTTTTGTATTTCCTCAGTTTTTGTTGTTATGTCTCCCTTTTCATTTCTGATTTGTTAATTGGGATATGTGTCTGTGTACCCTCTAATATCTATCTTGTTGATTTTCTCTAAGAATTAGCTCATGGTTTGGTTGATCCTTTGTATAATTCTTTTTGTTTCCACTTGGCTGATTGCAGCCCTGAGTTTGATTATTTCCTGCCTTCTACTCCTCTTGGAACTATTTGCTTATTTATGTTCTAGAACTTTCATGTGTGCTATCAATCTGCTAGTGTATGCTCTCTCCAGCTTCTTTTTGGAGTCACTCAGAGCTATGAATTTTCCTCTTAGTATTGCTTTCATTATGTCCCAAAAGTTTGAGTATGTTGTTGCTTCATTTTCATTAAATTCTAAAAAGTCTTTAATTTCTTTTTTTATTTCTTCCTTAATCAAGTTGTCATTGAGTAGAGTATTTTTCAGCTTCCATGTGTATGTGGGCTTTCTATTATTTTTGTTGTTATTGAAGACCAGCCTTAGTCCATGATGATCTGATAGGATGCATGGGATTATTTCAATCTTCTTGTATCTGTTGAGGCCTGTTTTGTGACCAATTACATGGTCAATTTTGAAGAAGGTCCTGTGAAGTGCTGAGAAGAAGGTATATTCTTTTGTTTTAGGATAAAATGTTCTATAGATATCTGTTAAATCTACTTGGTTCATAACTTCTGTTAGTTTCACTGTGTCTCTATTTAGTTTGTTTCCATGATGTGTCCATTGTTGAGAGTAAGGGTGTTGAAGTTTCCCACTATTATTGTGTGAGGTGCAATGTGTGCTTTGAGCTTTAGCCAAGTTCCTTTTATGAATGTGGGTGCCCTTGCATTTGGAGCATAGATGTTCAGAATTGAGAGTTCATCTTGGAAGATTTTATCTTTGATGAATATGAAGTGTCCCTCATTATCTTTTTGATAACTTTATGTTGAAAGTTGATTTTATTTAATATTAGAATGGCTACTCTAGCTTGTTTCTTAGGACCATTTGCTTGGAAAACTGTTTTCTAGCCTTTTACTCTGAGGTAGTGTCTGTTTTTGTCACTGACATGGGACATCAATGAGAGGAGAGGCCTTTGGTCTTGTGAAGGCTCTATGCCCTAGTGTAGGGGAATGCCAGGACAGGGAAGCAGGAGTGGGTGGGTTAGTGAGCAGAGGGAGGGGGGATGGGATAGTGGGGCTTTCATAGGAGAAAGAAGGAAAAGGGATAAAAATTGAAATGTAAATAAAGAAAATATCTAATAAAATAAAATAAAAAGAAATGCATTTAAATTACCTCAGCTACCAGAGAAAAGAGTGAAAACAAATATTAATGTCCAATATTCATAGATTGGCCTACAGCCAAATAGTGGATGGAGCTTGGGGATTCTTTCAGAAGAATTGGAGGAAGGAACTTGAGCAAGAATTGGGGACATGTGGGGAGCCGCCCTCACATTCGCCGTTGCAAGATGGCGCTGACATCCTGTGTTCTAAGTGGTAAACAAATAATCTGCGCATGTGCCAAGGGTAGTTCTTCAGTCCATGTGCTCTGCCTTCCCCGTGATGACAGCTCGGCCGATGGGCTGCAGCCAATCAGGGCGTGACATGTCC
Organism: Mus musculus; assembly: GCF_000001635.26. NCBI lineage: Eukaryota > Metazoa > Chordata > Mammalia > Rodentia > Muridae > Mus > Mus musculus. The sequence continues at coordinate 17,881,675 of NC_000069.6, forward strand.
TAGGCGGAGGATAATTCTCCTTAAAAGGGACGGGGTTTCGCCATTCTCTCTTGCTCTCTTGCGCTCTGGCTCCTAAAGATGTAAGCAATAGAGCTCTTGCTCTTGCTCTCTTGCTCTCTTGCTCTCTGGCTCCTGAAGATGTAAGCAATAAAGCTTTTGCCGCAGAAGATTCCGGTTTGTTGCGTCTTTCCTGGCCGGTCGCGAGAATGCGTGTAAGAGGGACAGGAACTCCAGAGGAAGACCAACAGAGTCAACTAACCTGAGCTCTTGGGATTCTCAGAGTCTGAACCACCAACTAAAGAACATACACAGGCTGGAAATAGTCCTCCTCGGACATATGTAGCAGATACTCAGCTTGACCTTCATGTGGGTCCTGAAGAACTGGAAGAAGGCCTATCCCAAAAGCTGTTGCTTGTACCTGGAATATGTTCTACTAGCTGGGCTGCCTTCCTTGGCCTTAGTGGGAGAGGAAGTCCTAGCTTCATAGAGACTTAAAGAGCCTGGTGGGGGTGGATACCCAGGGGGACCCCTACCTGCTCAGAGGAGAAGGGGAGGGGTTGGGGGAAGAATTGTGGGAAGGATAGCTGAGGGGGGGACAGTGAGAGCAGGATACAACGTGAATAAGTAAGAAAAATAAATAAATAAAATGAAAGAAAACAGATTGGCCCAATAAATTTAGCAAATCTACACAAAAGAAAACCATGTAGCTATTCAATGCTATGTTTACAATAAAAAAATTAGACTGTCAAGGTATCTGTCTTTTAAAATCTGAAATACTCTGGGCATATTCTCTGAAAGGTGTGTACATGTTAACACAAGGAACATTGAAAAAAAAGAAAAGAGAAAAGAAAAGGAAAAGAAAAAGTTATTGTCTGTTCTTCAAAAGCCTCCTCTGCAGGGCTCCTTCCCAAATTATCTGCCTCCTAGTAAAAGACTCATATTTTTGGACTTGAGTCCAACAAAAACTGTCTTTTACACCAGAAACAGAGATCAAATCAGATATATTTGTTGTTTAGAGGGCAGGATTCCCCAGTTTTTGCTCTGCTGAGATTCGCTCTACCCATCCCCCAGATCTAGTAAGTATATTCTGTCCCGGAAGCTGGGAAGAACAGGTAAAACTTCTGATCATCTTTCAAAAGTGTTCTGCAGAAACCATATGCATATTTCCTCAAGTGGTTTGGAGTGAATTTTACATTTCTTGGACAAATGCACTGTGAAATGCATTTGTATGCTGTTAGTTTCCCTTTTCAGCAAAGCATTCTATTACCAGGCACTTTCCCATGAATTATTAGCTAGTTGTTCACTAAAAGCTGAAAAGTTGCTTTCTTCTGTATTTATAGATGGTTTAAAAACCCAGAGTTACAGATTTCTTAAGCATTTTTTTCAAGGTCACTCCTTGTGTTTGAAGGGCAGAGCTGGAGTTAAAATGTGTGATCCCTGACTGGCCCTACCTGAGCTCCTGCACTGGACTGGACTGCTTCTCTACAGGGCAACATAACACGCCATCAGGGGCAGATGCTGCCTGTCACTCTGACTATCCATCATATACATAAGAAGGTGAAAGTACAAAGAACAAGTGAAAAATAGTTCTTATCCAGTTATCTAAATCCCTTTCCCAAATCGAGGCTTGGAAATGAATGCCAGAATAATGTCCACACTGTGATCATTGCCTTGCTTCTTCCTGCTGGCTGCTCAGCATGACCCTGAGCCATGTTCCCTGACACTAACCACAGCTATTCAAAGAAAGAAAGATAAGATTGTGTTAATATTTGTGAAAGCAATGAGGACATGGGAAGATGATAAAGAGGTAAGGCATCTGCTGAGTGATGAAAGCAAGACATAGGGCTAAGGGTTTGTGCACATCCTCAGACTTGTTATAGCCACCTTTTACCCCGCTATCTATTCCTTGGCCTCTTTCATTGATAAGTAACTATGGTAACAAGGAGTGGACCTTTGTGTTCACTAAGAAAACTGTGTTACGGAGTGATCTAAAATACTTCAAAAATCTACCTCTTTATCATGCCAAGGGGAAATTCTAAAAGTAAATTCTGATAACTACAAGATAAGCAACCACCTCTAGGTGGAATTTGCTTCTCACCCTAAAATTATTTCTGGCCTATGCCATGGATACAACTATATTACTCTCATTCATCCATTTGTCCAATAAACTCTACCTATGCAAAACCTAGCTTTACCTTCAGAACATACATAATCTGAAGGATTGATTGCAATTATATGATCTAATTAAGTAGTATACCACAATTTGAAATGTCACTGTAGCCAAGAGCCTAAGAGAATAAAAATAATCTCTATCTTACCTTAAAGATACCCTTTATTTATAAAATTTTCAAAATTATGGGAGAGTATAGCTGGTGAGATCCCAACTAAAAAAAGACCCAGAACAACATATAAGAAGTCAACATCATAATAAGCTGTTTTTAGTGCTGCACAGATGCAAGACAAACTTAAATCGAAATAGGAAGTAAAATTTATATATACACCAATGCTAGCATATTTTATTGTAAATCAATGCCAGACATGAAGGCATTGATTATCACTAAAGTAATACAAAAGTATTCTTAAGTAAGTGAATCAAGAAATACACTTAAGGTTAGTTTCTTTTACATTTTAGTTATAAAAAAGTATCTAGGAAGGAAGTGAAGAATGGAATTGTAAAATATAAAATTGATACCACTATATGGGTTGCGGACAAGAGCATGTACATGTGTGTGCACAAGAATATGTGTAAGTCTTATATGGAACAAAGAAAATTTTGTTTCTTATTTACTTAAAAGTAATGTCAAGAGGGGCAAAAATGAGTGTTTGAGCATCAAATGATAAACATTGTATGAGAATTGCCCACAGTTTACACACTGTGGAATCTAAGAAACAGATTAAGATAGTCAGTCTTTATTGCAGCATACTGAGAGTATTGTCTTAGATACATAACATTTCCAACAAGAAGTAAGTAGCTAAAAGCAGAGTATATGAATAAGAAAAGAACCATTTGATGTGATATCGCACCACAACTTATCATGAAACTGAATGATTGGGATCAAGTTAAGCAATACAAATTTCTAGATGTAACAATTTAAAAACAATGTAGAATAATCATATTGTTAAAATTACAAATGTAAAATTATTTTATTTTCTTCAACCAGTCAATGAACAGAAGGACTTGTAGGGCTAAAAATGACTATGTAATAAGTAATCATGATTTAAGTCAATGAATATAAGAAACTGTTTAGGTGAAAATAATTGAAACATGGAGTCTTTTGATAGCTCAGTGAGGCCTCCTAGCTATTATAGTGATGAAACTTCTAATGCGTTCCATGATGGTTACTCTTTACTTTCAAATTGACAGAATTTAGAGTTACTATGGAAACATCCAAAGGGATGAGTCTACAGAGGTATTTCAGGGACGTTTGAACCAGAGCAGGACTTTTCATATTGAATGTTCTTTTCGCTATGCCATGAGATGTAGTTACAGACAAAAGAAAAAGAACAGCTCAGCTAAGCAAAGAGGGTTCTCTCATTTCCCTCTGTGCTTCATGATTGCTGATGCACTGTGAAAAACAGTTTCATATGCTTAACTCCTCCCATAATGGGCTATGCCATAATATGATAGATCAGAATAAGCCTTTCCTTTCTTGAGTTTCTCCTGTCAGACTTGTGACAGCATTCAGAAATATAATAAATATAACTTTCCAATATTACATATTATATCATGCTACATCATGTATCACATCATAATCTTAAGGGTCCCAAGAAGACACACAGAAGAAACAAATTCTTTTACATCTTTCTGTTGAACCAGTTATTTGCCCATTTTCCTTATCTCTTGATTCCATTTCTAAACCAGAGTTTTGTGAACACCATTGGAAACGTTTTTATAGCATGTTGTGAATTCTGAGTGCTGGATGCTAGCTGCTCTGCTGTCCTCCCCAGTTCTAACTCTTCCTGTTTTTAGTGCTGACTTTCTCAGATATTGTTCAGTTCTTCTGGTTTTTATTTCATTTGAAAAATATTTTAAGAATTTAGGGAAAAACATGGATAAAAATGAACTAGCTAGAAAGATAGTATATTGACACCGAAAACCATTTCTACAGATGTAGAGAAAATTAAACATAGAACATAGTATTCAAAAAAAGAACATGAATAAAGTTTTCTAGCATAACTGTCCTCTGAGAGGCTCCACACATCAACCCATCAACCAATGGAAAGAGACTCAGAGACACACAGCCACTTGTAAGATGGAGCTCAGGAAGTATTATGGACGATTTGAGGGAAGAATTGAGGGTCCCAAAGAGGACCAGGAATCCAAAGGAAGACCAACAGAGTCAACTAACCTGGACCCTTGGGCGTTTCCAAGAAATTTTTTACCTATTTTATACTTCTTTTTTCAAGAACTCCTTTTTTTTTTCACAGCCATAGGCCAGTTAGTCTCTTATGATTTTTAATTTTCTAATTTTATAATTAAAATATTAAATCGCCCCTTCCAACCTAGACCCTCAGGCAGGGCATGTCTGCCCCTCTGAAGACCCCACAGTTTGAAGGCCTCCTAAGAGACCTGCTGCAGCCAGGGCCATAGATTACCCAAGAGAACTGCAGCAACCCAGGAACACAGAAGGCAGGCTCCAGACAGAGATACCCAGGCTACTTAACTCCAGAGATAACCAGATGGCAAGATGCAAGTGCAAGACCATAAGCAGCAGAAGCCAATATACTTTGGCACCATCAAAACCTAGTTCTCCCACCACAGAAAGCCTTGGATGCCTCAAAAACATCTGTAAGCCATGATGATGACCGAAATCCTATCTCATGAAGATGATAGAGCCCTTTAAGGAGAATATAAATAACTCATTGAAAGAAATACAGGAAAACACACATAAACAAGTAGAAGTACTTAAAGAGGAAAGAAATAAATCCCTTAAAGAAACATAGGAAACAGAAACAAGTGAAGGAATTGAACAAAGTACTCTAATACCAAAAATGGAAGACAAAACAATAAAGAAATCACACATGGAGACAACCCTGGAAATGGAAGACTTATGAAAGAGGTTATGATCTACAGATGTAAACATCAATAACATAATACAAGAGATAGAAGAGAGAATCTCAGGCATAGAAGATGCCTTAGAAGATATTGACACAAAAGTCAAAGAAAATACAAAGCATAAAAACTCCTAACCCAAAACATTTAGGAAATTCAGGACACAATGAAAACACCAAACACAAGAATAATAGAAATAAGAGAACAGGATTCCCACTTCAAAAGGTCAGAAAATGTCTTCAACAAAATCAAAGAAAACTTCCCTAATCTAAAGAAAAAGATGGCCGTACATGTGCAAGAAACCTACAAAATACCAAATAGATTGGATCAGAAAAGAAAATCCTCTTGTCACATTATAATCAAAACACTAAATGCACAGAAAAAAGAAAGAATATTAAAATCTGTAAGGGAAAAAGGCCAAGTAACTTATAAAGACAAACCTATCAGAATTACACTATACTTTTAAATAGAGACCCTAAAAGCCAGAAGAACCTGGAGAGGGGTCTTGAAGACCAAAAGAGAACACAAATGCCTGTGAAACTCTCAATCATCATAGATGTAGAAGCCAAAATACTCCACGACAAAACCAAATTTAAACAACATTTTTCTTCCAATCCAACCCTACATAGGATTCTAGAAGGAAAATTCCAACACCAAAGAAAAAGCAACAAATTATCATCTCACAACAAAGCCAAAAGGAGAGAATTACATACACATAATGTCACTGTACTGGCTAGTTTTGTGTGTCAACTTGACATAGGCTAGAGTTATCACAGAGAAAGGAGCTTCAGTTAGGGAAGTGCCTCCATGAGATCCAGCTCTGGGCTATTTTCTCAATTAGTGATCAAGGGAGGAGAGCCCATTGTGGGTGGTACCATCCCTGGGCTGGTAATCTTGGGTTTTATAAGAGAGCAGGCTGAGCAAGTCAGAGGAAGCAAGCCAGTAAGAAACATCCCTCCATGCCCTGTGCATCAACTCCTGCTTCCTGTTTGAGTTCCAGTCCTGACTTCTTTTAATGATGAACAGCAGTTTGGAGGTGTAAGCTGAATAAACCCTTTCCTCCCCAACTTGCTTCTTGGTCATGATGTTTGTGCAGGAATAGAAACCCTGAACTAAGATAGCCACCTACTACAACAAACATAACAGGAATTAACAATCATCTGCCTTTAATATCTCTCAATATCAACAGACTTAATCCCCCCAAAGGCATAATCTAACAGACTGGATACACAAGCAGGATCCAGCATTTTGCTGAATACAAGACACACACCTCAATGACAAAGGTAGACCTAAGAGTAAAGGGCTGAAAAAAGCAAGTGGTTCCAAGCAAGTGGTTCAAAAAAACACAAGTGGGAGTTGCCATTCTCTATCCAATAATATAGATCTTCAACAAAAAGATATCAAGCAAGATGGGGAAAGGTACTTCATATTCATCAAAGGAAAAACACACCAAGACAAAGTCTCAATTGTGAGCATGTATGCCCCAAATGCAAGGCCACTCACATTCATAAAAGAAACTTTGCTAAAGCTCAAAATAAAGACTGAACCCACAGTAATAGTGGGAGACTTCAAAACCCTACTCTCACCGATAGATAAGATAGGCCATTGAAACAGAAACTAAACAGAGACACAGTAAAACTAATCGAGGTGGTGAACCAAATGGATTTTACAGATATCTACAAAATGTTTCACCCTAAAATGAAAGAATATAAATTCTCAACACCTCATGGTACCTTCTCCAAAATTTACCATATAATCAGTCACAAAATAAGCCTCAACATATACAAGGAGCCTGAAATAATCCTATGCTTCCTATTAGACCACCATAGACGAAGGCTAGACATTAATAACAACAAAAACAACAGAAAACCCAGATAACCATGGAAAATGAATAACTCTTTACTCAAAGATAACTTGGTCAAGGAAGAAATAAAGAAAGAAATCAAAGTCTTCCCAGAATTCAATGAAAATGATGACACAGCCTACCCAAACTTAGGGGATGTAATGAAAGCAGTACTAAGAGGAAAATTCATAGCACTAAATGCTCTCATGAAGAAATTAGAGACATCCTACACTAGCAACTTAACAGCACACCTGAAAGCCCTAGGGAAAAATGAAGCAAACACACCCAAAAGGAATAGAGAGCAGAAAAAATTCAAATTTATGGCAGAAATAAACTAAATAGAAGCAAAGAGAATGATACAAAGAATCAACAAAACCTTAAGCTGGTTCTTTGAGAAAATCAACAAGATAGATACCCCCAGAGGGCAGAGAAACAGTATCCAAATTAACAAAATCAGAAATGGAAAAGGAGACATAACAACAGAAACTGAGAAAATTAAAAAAAAAAAAAAATCAGATCCTACTACAAAAGCCTATACTCAACGAAACTGGAGTGTCTAGATGAAATGTATGACTTTCTAGATCTCAGGTACCAAATTTAAATCAGGATCAGATAAACCATCTAGACATTCCCATAATCCCTAAAGAAATAGAAGCAGTTATTAAAATCTCCCAACCTAAAAAAAAAAAAAAAAAAAAAAAAAAAAAAAAAAAGCCGAGGACCAGAAGATGGGTTAGTGCAGAATTCTATCAGGCCTTTAAAGAAGACCAATACTCTTCAAATTATTCCATAAAATAGAAACAGAAGGAACACTACCCAATTCATTCTATGAAACCACAGTTACGCTGATACCTAAACCGCACAAAGACCCAACAAAGAAAAAGTATTTAAGACCAATTTCCCTTATAAATATCAATGCAAAAATACTCAATAAATTTTTTGCAAACTGAATCCATTCACCATAATCAAGTAGGCTTCATTCATCCCAGGGATGCAGGGATGGTTCAATATTTGAAAAATCCACCAATGAAATTCACTATATAAACAAACTTAAAGAAAAAAAAAACTATCATCATCTCATTAAATGCTGAAAAAGCATTACAAAACCTCTTCATGTTAAACATCTTGGAAAGATTAGAAATTCAAGGCCCATAACTAAACATAATAAAAGCAATACACAGCAAATCAATAGCCAACATCAAACTAAATTGAGAGAAACTTGAAGCAATCACTCTAAAATCAGAGACTAAACAAGGCCACCCACTGTTTCCTATCTATTCATTATAGGACTCAATGTGCTGGTCAGAGCAATTAAACAAGAAAGAAGGTCAAAGGGATGCAAATTGGAAAAGAATTCAAAGTATCACTATTTGCAGATGATATGGTAGTATACTTAAGAGACTCCACCAGAGAACTGCTACCACTGATAGACAACTACAGCAAAGAGGCTAGATGTAAAAAATTAACCCAAACAAATCAGTAGCTTTCATCTACTCAAAGGGTAAACAGGTTGAGAAAGAGTAAAAGGAAACAGCATCCTTCACAATAGTTACAAATAATTTAAAATATCTTGGTGTAACTCTAACCAAACAAGTAAATATCTGTATGACAAGAACTTCCAAGTCTCTCAAGGAAGAAACCAAAGAAGTCAGAAAATGGAGAGATCTCTCATGCTCATGGATTGGCAGGATTAACATAGTAAACATGGCCATCTTACAAAAACCAGTCTACAGATTCAATGCAATCCCCATCAAAATTCCAACTCAATTATTCACATATATAGAAAGAGCAATTCTCCAATTCATCTGAAACAACAAAAAGTCCAGGATAAGCAAAACTATTCTCAACAATATGACAGCTTTTGTACCTGACCTCAAGCTATACTACAGAAGAATAGTGATAAAAACAGCATGGTATTGGTACAGAGACAGACAGGTAGATCAATGGAATAGAATTAACGACCCAGAATTAAACTCACAAACCTATAGTCACTTGATCTTTGACAAAGAATCCAAAAGCATCCAGTGGGAAAAAGACAGCATTTTCAACAGATAGTGCTGGCTCAAGTGGTGTAGGAATGTAGATGAATGCAATATGATTGATTTAGAAAGCACAATTCCAGGTGGATCAAGGACCTTCACATAAAATCAGATACAATGAATCTAATAGAAGAGAAACTCAGAAAGAGCCTCAAACAAATCAACACAGAAGAAAATTTCCTGAACAGAACACCAGTGACTCAGGTTCTAAGATCAAATATAGAAAAATGGGATTTCATAAAATTGAAACACTTCTGTAAGGGAAAGGACACTGTCAATAGGACACAATGGCAACCTGCAGATTTGGAAAAGATCTTTGCCAATCCTACATATGATACAGGGCTAGTATCCAATATATACAAAGAACTCAAGAAGATAGACTCCAGAATATCAAATAACCCTGAATATCAAATAACCCTATGACAAGTGGGTTAAACAGCTAAACAAATAATTCTCACCTGGGAAAACACAAATGGCAGTGAAGCACCTAAAGAAATGTTCAACATCCTTAGTCATCAGGGAAATACAAATTAAAACAACCCTGAGATTATACCTCACACGAATCAAAACGGCTAAGATCAAAATCTCAGGTGACAGCAGATGCTGAAAAGATGTGGAGAAAGAGGAATACTCCTCCATTGTTGGTGGAATTGCAAGCTGGTAAAACCACTCTGGAAATCAGTCTGACAATTCCCCAGAAAACTGGACATGAAGACCCAGTTATACCACTCCTGGGCATATACCCAAAAGATGATCTAACAAATAACAAAGACACATATTCCACTATGTTCATAGCAGCCTTATTCATAATAGCCAGAAACTGGAAAGAACCCAGATGTCCCTCAACAGAGAAATGAATACAGAAAATGTGGTACATTTATACAATGGAGTACTACTCAGCTATTAAAAACAGTGACTTCATGAAATTCTTAGGCAAATGGATAGAATTATAAAATATCATGCTGAGTGAGGTAACCCAATCACAAAAGAACACACATGGTATGCACTCAATGATAGGTGGATATTAACCCAAAAACTCAGAATACCCAAGATACAATTCACAGACCACATGAAACTTTAGAGGGAAGACCAGAGTGTGGGTGGAGTTTGCTGGGACCCTCTAGAATGCATCAGAGACGTGGGAGGCAAAAGCCTCTCAGGACTCAAAAGTAGGGACCTTAGATGAACTGCCTAACAGCAGGGAGAGGGAACTTGTAGAGCCCACCTCCACCAGGAAGACAGGGCATCAAATAAGGGAGGGGGGCATTTCACAGTCACAACTCTGATCCATAATTGTTCCTTTCTGAGAGAATTACAGGGATGGAAATGGAGAGGAGCCTGAGGAAAACAAGGTCCATTGGCCTTCCCACTGCCTGACACTGTTACTGAGGCTATGGAGCACTCACAGAAAGGGACTTAGCACGCTGTACTCCTGAAGACCCAACAAGCAGATGACAGAGTCAGATGCATATCTTTCTACCCATCCAATGGACAGAAGCATATGGTCCCTATTGTTGAATTAGGGAAGGCTGAAAGAAGCTGAGAAGGGTGATACTGTAGGAGGACAAGGAGTCTCAATTAATCTGGACCCCGGAGAGCTCTCAAACATTGGATCACCAGCCAGGCAGCATACACCAGCTGATATGAGGCCCCTAATACACATACAGTAGAGGACTGCCTGGCCTGTGTTCATTCAGAGATGATGCACCTAACCCTCAAGAGACTGTAGGCACCAGGGAGTTTTAGAGGTCAGGTGGAATAGGTGGTGGGGACATCCACATGGAGACAAGGGCATGGCAAGTAGGTATGGGATGTGGAACAGTTGGCAGAGAGTGGATGATGGTGGGGACAAAATATAGACTGAAAAGAAATAAATTAATTTATACATTAAAAAATAATAAAAACATTTTCAAAAATTAAAAAAAAAGATGGGGAACAAAGTAATCTTGGTAGGTATAGAGACAAAGGGACCTTGGAGGGAGAGAGGAAAGGGAAGGAAAAAGGGAGGAGGAATCAGGCATGGATGAATACAAGGGAGGAGTGCACAGGGTCAGGAAATTGAAAAGAGGTGTGTAGCAGTGGAGCATGGAGAACTGGGGATAGTCACAGAAAATTCCAGGTGCCAGGAAAGGAAGAGTCTTACAGGACACAACAGGGATGACATTAGCTAAAATACCCAAGAAAGGGGAGTGAGAATCTGTAAGTAAAGTCTATATCCAGAGGTTAAACTAGGCCCGAGGTGGAAAGATTGGGCCATCCACCCATCTTAAAAATGTTAATCTGAAATTTTTCTCGTCTAAAGGAAATGCAGGGGCAAAGAATGGAGCAGAGACTGAAGGAAAGGCCATCCAGAGACTGAATACAGAAAATGTGGTACATTTACACAATGGATTCATCCCATCTTCAGACACTATTGCTAAGGACAAGAAGTGCTTGCTGACAGGAGACTGGTATAGCTGTCCCCTGAGGGGCTCTGCCAGAGCCTAATCAATACAGATGAGGATACTGGCAGCCAACTATGGGACTGAGCACATGGACCCCAGTGGAGGAGTTAGGGGAAGGACAAAAGGATCTTAAGGGGTTTGCAACCAACTAGACCTCCCCAGAGCTGACAGGTGCTAAACCACCAACCAAAGACTATGCATGAAGAGACCCATGACTCCAGCTGCATGTGTAGCAGAGGATTGTCTTATCTGGTATTAATGGGAATTGAGCCACTTGGGCCTGTGGAGGCTCGATGCCCCAGGGTAGGGTAATGCTATGGTGCTGTTACCTCCTTCCAGCCTAGCAAGGCTGGCTGGGACCATCCACCATTGAGGCAGAGCCACCTGCTGTGCTGCTTCTCATCCCCCCCCTCTCCTTTGATATGCCACTACCTGCCACCTGCCTGAGGCCGAACCTGCCAAGATCTTCCGGAATTAACACCAAACTGTGATCTTCACAAGTTCCTACTAAAAGGCTGATCTGTCAACTTCAGAGGAACTTTGCATGACTGGGAATGGGCCTCCTCTCTTCTTTATAAAGCGTGTTTGTCGACATTAAAGTTGAGTCTTGATCAGAATTCGGTCTTGACTCCATTTCTTTCTTTACCCACCTAGATCCCCTCTTTTCTTCCAGATTCCAAGATACATCCCAGGCTTGAACCAGGACATGAGATCCACAGGCCGGCCCCAACAGTGGTGTAGTGGGAGTGGGTGGGTGAGTGGAAGAGCACCCTTATAGAAGCAGGATGGAAGTGTGTGTGTGTGGGGGGGGGGGAGATGAGATAAGATGGTTGCTGAAGGGACACTGAGAAGGGGGATAACATAATAAAACTACCAATTAAAAAGGAAAATGCAAATCAAATACCCTTCACCCCTTCATCCCCCCCACCCCCCCAAAAAAAAAAAACAATAAAGAAATAGGTCATGGACTGAGGAGGATTTAGGAATATAAGAAGTATAGAAGACAATAGTGTGTGTGTGTGTGTGGGGGGGGGGTGTTATAAAGAGTACTAAGGTATAAATATCTTTTAAAATTAAATTTAAAACACCAGGGTACAGCACACCAAGAATGACATTTCCCAGAGCAATGTGTCCATCAGCTTCACTTCAGAGACAAATGATGGTGACGTAGCATTTCTTCTTCTTTTAACCTCTAAACACCTGTTTTGAATAATTGCCATTTTTATTCTCTCATTCATTCTATTATTTAGTTAGTACAAGAATTAAATTTTATTAGTAAATGCTTTTAAAGACACACATATGCATATGATTGTACATATGTGTGTAGATAAAAAATGTTTTTTATTTAATATTATTTTCTCTATCATCCCTAGTGATTTTCTGTTATTTTAAATATTTTCATGATTTGTATAGCCTTCAACATTTTCAGAATCTCTTTTTCAAGCCTTCATAGCAAAAGACTGTAAGTTGCTCTATCTTGAATTGAGTTACAATCTAAATTTGCATTGTTTTATCTACTGTAAGATTGACTTTTCATCTTCTGCTTCATTCTCATTATTTCCATGAACTTTATACCTTTCTGAGAGGGAAGAATTACGGGAAAACTCATGTTTCATCTCTTAGACTATTCCTAGTGTGTAATGACATCTACCCAAATTATTGTTCTATCTATGGCATGTGAGGTGGGAGTTTCTATTGCTGGAACAGGGCACATTTTTTTGTAGTATGTCCAAGGATTTACAAATTCAATTAGCAAACTAATTTACCAGGTGAATTTGCATTTTTAAAAAGAAAATATTTTATTTTAATGAGGGGACATGGATGAGTAACTTGATATACGTAACAGGTTGATTATCATAGAATCATACAGCTGTGTGACAGCATTTTCGCTTCTTATTTAAGGACATAAATATACACAGAAGGCATTATTCTTTTTCTGAGCCATTCCCGCTCCTCTCTTTTCTTCCCCACTACATGTCAGGGCCTTGTGCACAGCTTTTGTGAGCAAATAAGAAGGCTGCAGCACACTGTTCCCAACAGTTTCCATGTCTGTGTCATGATACCGCTTTATCGCAAACTCTGGATTTGTGAGACAGCTTAGAAACACCAAGTAGACTGAGAACCAGTTTCCTAAATTCTGGAAGCCATTCCTCAGATCATGATAATATTAAATGACATACTAGTATAAAACTGCTGAACTTTCATAATTCCCACAAGTTCTGTTTTTCCACCTATAACACAAGCTAAGTAAGAATTACTATATCTTATATCTTAAGTAAAATCCTGGATGATTGCAAGGTGTTCCATGACACTCACAAAATCATCATTTCTTCGATGGCCCAGGCTATTTTCTCACCTGCAAAACCAGCAAGAGGCCTCTCAAGTCCATCTGCTGGTAGGCATTCAGATCTTCATGGAAATAGTAGTGACATCCCCTGGAGGCAATAGCTTGTAGCACAGAAGAGAAAGAGAAAGCCAGAGTAATTGTCACAAGTGTCTTAAGATTCCTGTTGGAAGTTGCATTAGCTAGTTGCAGGATTTGTAGAAAAGAACAACTTAGAGAAGTTACAGTCCTACAATGCTGCTTCCCCAGCCCACTCCATCAGGAAGCAGATCCTTCAGAATATACAGGAGCTGTCTTCCAACCCAACCTTCCCAATTTCAGGACTTCCTTGAACATCAACACCTCTTACAAAGTAAATAAATCTAAATGATTCAGGTGTTCCTGTTTTTTCTTTCCTTCTTTCCTTTTTTTTTCCCCTCAGACTTATGATGCTGCCTGACCTAAAAGATAATTTTATCTGACTAAGTTATAGATCATTAAGCTGAAAAAAAAAGTTTGCCTGTTACTGCTGTTTTTCCATCTTGCCCCATCTTGTCTCATTAGCAGGAACTGATTGAGCATGAAGGTGTTCTCTGGCTGTCAGTAGATAAAGTAGGTACTCTTGGCTTTCATCTGTTCTGAATTCTCCTTGTCTCATTATCTTCCCAAGGTCGAATTCTCTGACACAGACGCTGCTTGCTTAGCACTCCATCCTAGCAATTATCTGCCTGGCAACCTTAACCACAATGAGGTCTCTCAGCAGCAGCAGCAGCACAATAGTATGGGCACCAGAATTCCTGATCTAAGCAGAGCATCTTCAAACTCCTTTCTCAAATATTACAGAATCAAGATCATTATTAATTATTCAATATTGCAGCCTGTTTGTTCCAAGGCCCCATGCTATTGTGATATATTGAGTAAGCTACAACTTCATGCAGATAGTAGGGTCACAATGTTCAGGCTGCTATATTGGGGCAGTTATTACCACACTTTGGTGGGGGAGTCTCAGCCTTAAATACACTTGGTGTTTCAACAAAAGGAATATAGGTGGAAAACTACATAGTCTTGATTTATAAATCTGTCTTTCTTTCTCCATTAGTAAAAACTACAAGATCAATCCTACTTGCTTTTGTGAAGCTGTCACATTTTGCACATGCCCTGGGAACATTCTTCCAACAAGAGCTATTATCAAAAGTGAATTTTGTCAGAGTAACTGTCTGGCAAAGTTCTTTGGGGACTCTATTACTTTGTAGTAAATGTCTGTAAGGAAAAGAAAGAGCCACACTTTTAACCTAAACTACTTAGAGGTAGGTCTGGATTGAGGCCACAATTCCCTTTGTGTATTTGAAGGTGAATCTCAGCCATTTGTACCTGCACAGGAACACACAGCTGCTTACAAGATTATATTTAGGAATTAAAGTTTCCGTCAATTTACATGTCAATTCATTAAAACTATCCATGCCTTTTTCCATAGTGGAAAAAATACGTACAAATGTACACTTCTCTTCATGGAGAGGTGACCAATTCATCTGAGCGATGCCCAGGCCAACAGGCAGCGGGATACAAGGTGAGCCTTCTGCAAGTTAAATAATCTGCTCACCAGGAAAAACCCAGCCATCTGCCTTCTTTTTAACATAGCCCTATGACTTTTCTGTGTAAACAGAACACTCCTTGGTCCAAAAATGGCTTAAAAAGCCATTGCACACCCTGTACTCTATAAACTCCCAAATCTCAAGACTCACCCAGGTCCTATGGGAACATCAATTTTGATCTCATCATGAAATAATCAAATAACAGGATGTGAGTGATTTCTTTCTCCTTATCCCACAGTAAATCTGTAAACCTTAGACCAAAAAGAAATATCCCTCAAGAGCTCTTCTTTGGTAAATTGGGTCCACCAAAGAGTGGTCCCAATTGCATAAATATCTATGTAATAGCAGTAAAAAGCCACAGCCCTATAGTCTGATAAGAATCTGCAGGTTCTGCATGTAGCTTAAATTTCTGTGCATTTTTTGTTTTGTTTTGCATCTTCAATATTCGGGCCTGTGAAAACAAGGCTATTCAATCCAATAACCAATAAAACCAGCAATCTAACTTTAGTATTGAATATCACGACAGCTTTTTTCTTCTTCCAAACCTGCATTAGTCAATAATCCAGCAGATTCTCCTACCTTATTTGTAGAATCATCTGGAAAATCTTAGATATTTCTCTGCATCAAATTTTGCATAATTAGTAAGGAAGAGTATTTAGAAATGAATGACCTAAAATGGGGTCACTTCATTATTAAAAAAAAAATACTATTTCATAGAAACATGAGGTATGTTATGGTTTCTGTTTCTGTTATGAAATATTATTACCAAAAGTGACTATAGGAAGAAAGATTTTATTTAAACATACAGGGAATCAGAGTAGGAAGCCAACCAGGAAGGAACCTGGAGGAACTAAAGCAGTAGTGGAGTGCTGCTTACTGGCTTGCTCCCCAAGACTTGCTCAGCCTACTTCTTATATGCTCCAGGACTGCCTTCCCAAGGGTAATACTATCTAAAATAGGCTGGAACCTCACACATCAATCACTACTTCAGAAAATGTCCCACAGGCTTGTCTACAGGCCAATCTTATAGAGGATTTTTCTCTATTGTGATACCCTCTTCCCAGATAACCCTAATCTGGGTCAAGTTGACACAAATCTAGACAGCACAGAGCGATTAACCTTTTGTTGAATGTTAATTACGCCTT
Source organism: Mus musculus (assembly GCF_000001635.26). Taxonomy (NCBI): domain Eukaryota; kingdom Metazoa; phylum Chordata; class Mammalia; order Rodentia; family Muridae; genus Mus; species Mus musculus. Next base: position 17,898,114 of record NC_000069.6, read on the forward strand.
TGCATGGTTCATGTGGCTTTCTAGACAATTTGACCTACAAGTAAGGTAGAGTCTATCATGACATAAGAAGCTAGAAGCTACAAATGATGGGCCAGTTCATTGTCTGCATTACTAAGCTGTGAAAAATGGATTGCATTCTTCTAACTAAAGCCAAAGGTAAAAATGCTGATCCTTAAGTAGTGAAAAAAAATCTATATTTCGCAATGTTTTTCTTATGTTCTTTGTTTTTAAACATACATGGGAAATAACTATATTATGTAAGGCTCAGTTTTATCTATCAAGATATGTAATAGTAATGAGTCCTAGAGCAGATAATATGCTAAAAACTTAAATGTGTCTCACTGTATCCTCCCAACAACCCAATGACAGAAGTACGTTTTTAATTACAACTTTTCATATTAGATAATGTTTTATATTTTATAACACTTAGCAGGGACGATAATTGTTACAATCAATACTTTAAATAAGTCCATGCATGAGAGATATATTTAGAAAGATCTAAGCACTGTGAGAAACAAAATATTTTTAGTCTTAGGTCACTAAATTGTACAATGACATCTGAACAGTTCTAATATGCTTTACGGTCATCAGTACTTCTTGCACATTGACTCTCCTTTTCACTATTGTCTACTCTAAATTAAGTGAAAACAATGGAGTTGATAAAATATACAGTTTTATCATTTCTGTTCTAAGGAGTTAGGGGTCTTATGAGTATAGCCATAACATTCATGATAAGTAGACCCATAGGGAGTACTGTTTGAAGGGACAACATAGGATTTGTTTGTTATAAGCCTCCTTTCACTACCAAGAGATTATTTTTATTTATAAACCTTGTCTGCATTTTGATTTAACAGGACAGCAATTTTCCCCAGCATGTTGGAAATGAAGGTATACTGGAAGCCTGGTGTGCGCTGGATTTCCTTCTTTTGGAACTTTCATTCTTTCTGTTTGCCCTTTTAAAAGGTGAGACACTACCTCCTGATCTTAGAAAGGAAGCTCAAGAGAATCTATTACCATAAAGCATCACCAGGAGGCTTATCATATCACTTGACAGTATCACTTTAGCTAATGTTGACTTAGTGTTTCTATTACAAACCCAATTTACTGAAGAGGGGGAGCGAAGGGGGAAGAGATGGATTCATATGTCAACCCAGTGAAATGACATGAGGCTGAAAGCAGGTGGCCAATCAGGATAGAACTTTTAAGCTATGACACTTAAGGGAACTATAATTCATCTATTCTCTGAACTTCTATTAGTCAAAGAAGGAGGCACAAGCATCTGAAAGATTAATAGAGGACCAATGGCTACTGAAGTATCTCATCCCTGTCATCAACTACACAATCCAAGCTAGAAGAAGAAAAATAAGATATAAGAAAGGAAATAAATAAGGAATCAGAACCAAGTATAAGTGCCATTTCTGATGTTTATCTGTATCTGGATCAAGCCATTACAGTTTACATAAGAAACGGAAGATCTCTTTAGTCTATGAACCATAATGTCACTGATGCTGCCAAAGTAGGTCCCTGTAAGCACAGAAGGAGATCAGTCTAAAAGTGTTCATTGAACAAGGTCCCCAATGAAGAAGGTAGAGAAAGTACCCAAGGAGCTGAAGGGGTTTGCAGCCCCAGAGGAGGAACATCGATATGAACTAATCAGTACCCCAGAGCTCCTTGGAACTAAACCACTAATCAAAGAAAACACATGGTGGGACTTGTGGCTCTAGCTGCATATGTAGCAGAGGATGACCTAGTCGGGCATCAATGGGAGGAGAGGCCCTAGGTCCTGTGAAGGTGCTATACCCTAGTATAGGGGAATTCCAGGACCAGGAATGGGAGTGGATGGGTTGGAGAGCAGGGGAATGGGGGGAGAAGAGAGGTGATAGGGGATTTTTGGAGGAGAAACTAGGAAAGGAAAAGAAAACAGAAACTAGGAGAAGAAACTAGGAAAAGAAAACATTTGAAATATAAAGAAAATATCTAATAAAAAAATTACAAAACAATCAATACAGATAAAAAAGAAGTGTACATTGAAGTTCAGTAGCCACAGTCCAAAGGAGAAACAGTATCCCAGCCTTCATTACACAAAAGTAATCCCAAATCATTTAGACTGGACCCCTCCCCCTTCGCTCTTTCACATCTCTCATGATTCTTCTGTAATTTTCATATCCTCCCATATCCAGCATATGAAACAAAATTGTGATACTTGACTTTGTGAGGCTGACTTATCTTTCTTAATATGATGATCTATACACTTCCATCCAGTTAGTAAAAATCCCATAATTTTGTTTGTTTTTATGACCGAACAAAGTTTCATTGTGTGTGTATGTGTGTGTGTGTGTGTGTGTGTGTGTGTGTATTCAACATTTTCATTGTTCATTTATACTTTCACAGGCACATAGACTGACTGCATAACTTGATTGTTGTGAACAGAGCTAAATGAAAATGGGCATGTGGATATCTCTTTCCATAGGTTGACTCTGATTCTTTGGGAAAATGTCCAGAAGTGGTCTGCCATACTTAGGCCTATGGCAGTTGTATGTGTATGGGTGAGAAAGTTCCATAGTGATTTCCATTGAATATAGTCTAATCTATACTTTTTTATCAACGGCATGAAAGCACACATGAGGCTGCTTTCCCTGACCTCTTCCCTGACATTGACTTATTTTTATTACCTTGGCAGTAGTCATTCTTGTGAGTATAAGATGGGATGTCAGTGTAGATTTGATGCATTCTTTGGGTGGGGAAATCTTTCCATATTTTTCATAGCTACTTGTACTTTATCGTTTGAAACAAACAAACAAACAAACAAAAAACTGTTCAGTTAATTGGCCCACTTTTGCTCTTTTGGTTTTCAACATTTTTCATTCTATTAAAAAAAAAATGGTATTTTAGATTTATCCCTGTCAGATAAATGTCTACTTGTAGATTTCTCCAAATCTATGAACTTTCTCTTCACTCTGGTAATCACTTCCTTAGTTCTGAAAAGACATCTTTTTCCATTCTTATTTATTTATGCACTCTCTCACATGTCTCAGCAGGTATGTGGACAGAGCTGGTTTTCTCTCTACCATGTGAATTCTGGAAATTAAACTTGGGTCATTAATTTTCATACCAAGTACCTTTCTCTGCTGAGCTATTTCTGCCTTCGCTTTTGTTTTGTTTGTTATTTTGTTTGATTACTTTTTGGTTGTTTAGTTCTTTGTTTTCACAAGAGACTTTTTAAATTTAATTCCATTTATCAATTCTTTTCGTTATTTACTAACATTGAGATTTCATTTAAAAAGCCACTGATTTTACCTAGATTTTGAAATGCATTCCTTCTGTTTTCCTCTTGCAATATTAAAGTATCAGATCATACTCATAGTGAAGATTTTTTTTAATTACTTTTATTTATTTTATGTATATAAGTACACTGTAGCTGTCTTCAGACACATCAGAAGAGGGCATCGGATCCTATTATAGATGGTTGTGAACCACCATGTGGTTGCTGGGAATTGAACTCAGGACCTCTGGAAGAGCAGTCAGTGCTCTTAACCACTGAGCCATCTCTCCAGTCCCCCATAGTGAAGATTTTAATCTATTCTGAGTTGATCTTTGATTATGTTTATGCTCTACCTTTTAAATTCTTTTCTCTCTCTGTTGTAAGTGGTTTTGTTTTCCAGGTTTCTTTTTCAGTGTGTTTCCTTCTAACACATAAGAATTCTGAATTGTTTTGACATTGTATCCTGGTACCCTGTTGAGTGTCTTTATCAACCCTAAGAATTTTCTGATTGCTTCCTTAAGATCTCAAATATAGAACTACAATGGGTGAAAAATGAGGACTTTTTTTTTCAATTATATCCCATTTTTTTCTCTTGTTTTATTACTCTGCTTAAGAATTAAAACTGGACCTAGACTTCCCCCTGCATATGCAGCTCAGACTTCATGTGGGTCCCCCAGCAAACGGAACAAGGACTGTCCCTAAAGCTGTTGCCTATCTGTGGAATCTATTCCCCTGGATTGGCTGTCTTGTCTGGCCTCAGTGGGTAAGAATGTGCTTATCCTAGCAGAGACTCAATTTTCCAGGGTTGTAGGGGATATCTAGGGGTGGCCTCCATCTTCTCAGAGAAGGAGTCAGAGGGTTTGGGGTGGGGAAGATTGTGTGAGAGGGACACCAGGAGGAAGGGCAAGGCCTGGATGTAAATTGAATAGATAAGTTAATGAAACAAAAAGAATTCATGCAATACATTAAGAGTAAAGAGACTGGACACACAGGTCTCACCATTGGTTTGAGTAAAAATTCTTTCAGGCTTTTTAAATAGAAAGAGGATAGGTAGATGATAGATAGATAGATAGATAGATAGATAGATAGATAGATAGATAGATAGATAGAGAGATAGATGATAAAGATAGATAAATATAGATAGATGATTATTACTGATAGTAGTAAGGATTGATCTTCAACATGTTAAGCAAAAGCTATAGCACTGAATTATGATCTCCAGTCTCATTCAGCCTAATGCCAGCTATAGATTATTTATGCATAGTCTTTATTTTTTTTTTTTGCTTTTAAAGAATGATTTTATTTGGGTCATGCCCTCACATTTAGCCTTATCAGAGCCTAAAGGGATACAAGTAAAAAGTAAGGAATAAAATCCACTTTACCATCTAAAAATATAATTTACTCATTATTTCTCAATGACTTTGCTACTCTACAATCTTTTTTTTTTTCCATTTTTTATTAGGTATTTAACTCATTTACATTTCCAATGCTATACCAAAAGTCCCCCATATCCACCCACCCCCACTCCCCTGCCCACCCACTCCCCCTTTTTGGCCCTGGTATTCCCCTGTACTGGGGCATATAAAGTTTGCAAATCCAATGGGCCTCTCTTTCCAGTGATGGCCGACTAGGCCATCTTTTGATATATATGCAGCTAGAGTCAAGAGCTCCGGGGTACTGGTTAGCTCATAATGTTGTTCCACCTATAGGGTTGCAGATCCCTTTAGCTCCTTGGCTACTTTCTCTAGCTCCTCCATTGGGAGCCCTATGATCCATCCATTAGCTGACTGTGAGCATCCACTTTTGTGTTTGCTGGGCCCCGGCATAGTCTCACAAGAGACAGCTACATCTGCGTCCTTTCAATAAAATCTTGCTAGTGTATGCAATGGTGTCAGCGTTTGGATGCTGATTATGGGGTGGATCCCTGGCTATGGCAGTCTCTACATGGTCCATCCTTTCATCTCAGCTCCAAACTCCGTCTCTGTAACTCCTTCCATGGGTGTTTTGTTCCCAAATCTAAGGAGGGGCATAGTGTCCACACTTCAGTCTTCATTCTCCTTGAGTTTCATGTGTTTAGCAAATTATATCTTATATCTTGGATATCCTAGGTTTGGGGCTAATATCCACATATCAGTGAATACATATTGTGTGAGTTTCTTTGTGAATGTGTTACCTCACTCAGGATGATGCCCTCCAGGTCCATCCATTTGGCTAGGAATTTCATAAATTCATTCTTTTTAATAGCTGAGTAGTACTCCATTGTGTAGATGTACCACATTTTCTGTATCCATTCCTCTGTTGAGGGGCATCTAGGTTCTTTCCAGCTTCTGGCTATTATAAATAAGGCTGCTATGAACATAGTGGAGCATGTGTCCTTCTTACCTGTTGGGGCATCTTCTGGATATATGCCCAGGAGAGGTATTGCTGGATCCTCCGGTAGTACTATGTCCAGTTTTCTGAGGAACCGCCAGACTGATTTCCAGAGTGGTTGTACAAGCCTGCACTCCCACCAACAATGGAGGAGTGTTCCTCTTTCTCCACATCCTCGCCAGCATCTGCTGTCACCTGAATTTTTGATCTTAGCCATTCTGACTGGTGTGAGGTGGAATCTCAGGGTTGTTTTGATTTGCATTTCCCTGATGATTAAGGATGTTGAACATTTTTTCAAGTGCTTCTCTGCCATTCGGTATTCCTCAGGTGAGAATTCTTTGTTCAGTTCTGAGCCCCATTTTTTAATGGGGTTATTTGATTTTCTGAAGTCCACCTTCTTGAGTTCTTTATATATGTTGGATATTAGTCCCCTATCTGATTTAGGATAGGTAAAGATCCTTTCCCAATCTGTTGGTGGTCTTTTTGTCTTATTGACGGTGTCTTTTGCCTTGCAGAAACTTTGGAGTTTCATTAGGTCCCATTTGTCGATTCTCGATCTTACAGCACAAGCCATTGCTGTTCTGTTCAGGAATTTTTCCCCTGTGCCCATATCTTCAAGGCTTTTCCCCACTTTCTCCTCTATAAGTTTCAGTGTCTCTGGTTTTATGTGAAGTTCCTTGATCCACTTAGATTTGACCTTAGTACAAGGAGATAAGTATGGATCGATTCGCATTCTTCTACACGATAACAACCAGTTGTGCCAGCACCAATTGTTGAAAATGCTGTCTTTCTTCCACTGGATGGTTTTAGCTCCCTTGTCGAAGATCAAGTGACCATAGGTGTGTGGGTTCATTTCTGGATCTTCAATTCTATTCCATTGGTCTACTTGTCTGTCTCTATACCAGTACCATGCAGTTTTTATCACAATTGCTCTGTAGTAAAGCTTTAGGTCTGGCATGGTGATTCCGCCAGAAGTTCTTTTATCCTTGAGAAGACTTTTTGCTATCCTAGGTTTTTTGTTATTCCAGACAAATTTGCAAATTGCTCCTTCCAATTCGTTGAAGAATTGAGTTGGAATTTTGATGGGGATTGCATTGAATCTGTAGATTGCTTTTGGCAAGATAGCCATTTTTACAATGTTGATCCTGCCAATCCATGAGCATGGGAGATCTTTCCATCTTCTGAGATCTTCTTTAATTTCTTTCTTCAGAGATTTGAAGTTTTTATCATACAGATCTTTCACCTCCTTAGTTAGAGTCACGCCAAGATATTTTATATTATTTGTGACTATTGAGAAGGGTGTTGTTTCCCTAATTTCTTTCTCAGCCTGTTTATTCTTTGTATAGAGAAAGGCCATTGACTTGTTTGAGTTTATTTTATATCCAGCTACTTCACCGAAGCTGTTTATCAGGTTTAGGAGTTCTCTGGTAGAATTTTTAGGGTCACTTATATATACTATCATATCATCTGCAAAAAGTGATATTTTGACTTCCTCTTTTCCAATTTGTATCCCCTTGATCTCCTTTTGTTGTCGAATTGCTCTGGCTAATACTTCAAGTACTATGTTGAAAAGGTAGGGAGAAAGTGGGCAGCCTTGTGTAGTCCCTTATTTTAGTGGGATTGCTTCCAGCTTCTCTCCATTTACTTTGATGTTGGCTACTGGTTTGCTGTAGATTGCTTTTATCATGTTTAGGTATGGGCCTTGAATTCCTGATCTTTCCAACACTTTTATCATGAATGGGTGTTGGATCTTGTCAAATGCTTTTTCTGCATCTAACGAGATGATCATGTGGTTTTTGTCTTTGAGTTTGTTTATATAATGGATTACATTGATGGATTTTCGTATATTAAACCATCCCTGCATCCCTGGAATAAAACCTACTTGGTCAGGATGGATGATTGCTTTAATGTGTTCTTGGATTCGGTTAGCGAGAATTTTATTGAGGATTTTTGCATCGATATTCATAAGAGAAATTGATCTGAAGTTCTCTATCTTTGTTGGATCTTTCTGTGGTTTAGGTATCAGAGTAATAGTGGCTTCATAAAATGAGTTGGGTAGAGTACCTTCTACTTCTATTTTGTGAAATAGTTTGTGCAGAATTGGAATTAGATCTTCTTTGAAGGTCTGATAGAACTCTGCACTAAACCCATCTGGTCCTGGGCTTTTTTTGGTTGGGAGACTATTAATAACTGCTTCTATTTCTTTAGGTGATATGGGACTGTTTAGATGGTCAACTTGATCCTGATTCAACTTTGGTACCTGGTATCTGTCCAGAAATTTGTCCATTTCGTCCAGGTTTTCCAGTTTTGTTGAGTATAGCCTTTTGTAGAAGGATCTGATGGTGTTTTGGATTTCTTCAGGATCTGTTGTTATGTCTCCCTTTTCATTTCTGATTTTGTTAATTAGGATTTTGTCCCTGTGCCCTTTAGTGAGTCTAGCTAAGGGTTTATCTATCTTGTTGATTTTCTCAAAGAACCAACTCCTCGTTTGGTTAATTCTTTGAATAGTTCTTGTTTCCACTTGGTTGATTTCACCCCTGAGTTTGATTATTTCCTGCCGTCTACTCCTCTTGGGTGAATTTGCTTCCTTTTTTTCTAGGGCTTTTAGATGTGTTGTCAAGCTGCTAGTATGTGCTGTCTCCCGTTTCTTCTTGGAGGCACTCAGCGCTATGAGTTTCCCTCTTAGAAATGCTTTCATTGTGTCCCATAGGTTTGGGTACGTTGTGGCTTCATTTTCATTAAACTCTAAAAAGTCTTTAATTTCTTTCTTTATTCCTTCCTTGACCAAGGTATCATTGAGAAGAGTGTTATTCAGTTTCCACGTGAATGTTGGCTTTCCATTATTTATGTTGTTATTGAAGATCAGTCTTAGGCCATGGTGGTCTGATAGGATATATGGGACAATTTCAATATTTTTGTATCTATTGAGGCCTGTTTTGTGACCAATTATATGGTCAATTTTGGAGAAGGTCCCGTGAGGTGCTGAGAAGAAGGTATATCCTTTTGTTTTAGGATAAAATGTTCTGTAGATATCTGTCAGGTCCATTTGTTTCATAACTTCTGTTAGTTTCACTGTGTCCCTGTTTAGTTTCTGTTTCCACGATCTGTCCTTTGAAGAAAGTGGTGTGTTGAAGTCTCCCACTATTATTGTGTGAGGTGCAATGTATGCTTTGAGCTTTACTAAAGTGTCTCTAATGAATGTGGCTGCCCTTGCATTTGGTGCGTAGATATTCAGAATTGAGAGTTCCTCTTGGAGGATTTTACCTTTGATGAGTATGAAGTGTCCCTCCTTGTCTTTTTTGATAACTTTGGGTTGGAAGTCGATTTTATCCGATATTAAAATGGCTACTCCAGCTTGTTTCTTCAGTCCATTTGCTTGGAAAATTGTTTTCCAGCCTTTCACTCTGAGGTAGTGTCTGTCTTTTTCCCTGAGATGGGTTTCCTGTAAGCAGCAGAATGTTGGGTCTTGTTTGTGTAGCCAGTCTGTTAGTCTATGTCTTTTTATTGGGGAATTGAGTCCATTGATATTAAGAGATATTAAGGAAAAGTAATTGTTGCTCCCTTTTATTTTTGTTGTTAGAGTTGGCATTCTGTTCTTGTGGCTGTCTTCTTTTTGGTTTGTTGAATGATTACTTTCTTGGTTGTTCTAGGGCGTGATTTCCGTCCTTGTATTGCTTCTTTTCTGTTATTATCCTTTGAAGGGCTGGATTCGTGGAAAGATATTGTGTGAACTTGGTTTTGTCGTGGAATACTTTGGTTTCTCCATCTATGGTAATTGAGAGTTTGGCCGGGTATAGTAGCCTGGGCTGGCATTTGTGTTCTCTTAGTGTCTGTATAACATCTGTCCAGGCTCTTCTGGCTTTCATAGTCTCTGGTGAAAAGTCTGGTGTAATTCTGATAGGCCTTCCTTTATATGTTACTTGACCTTTCTCCCTTACTGCTTTTAATATTCTATCTTTATTTAGTGCATTTGTTGTTCTGATTATTATGTGTCGGGAGGAATTTCTTTTCTGGTCCAGTCTATTTGGAGTTCTGTATGCTTCTTGTATGATCATGGGCATCTCTTTTTTTATGTTTGGGAAGTTTTCTTCTATTATTTTGTTGAAGATATTAGCTGGCCCTTTAAGTTGAAAATCTTCATTCTCATCAATTCCTATTATCCGTAGGTTTGGTCTTCTCATTGTGTCCTGGATTACCTGGATGTTTTGAGTTAGGATCCTTTTGCATTTTGTATTTTCTTTGACTGTTGTGTCGATGTTCTCTATGGAATCTTCTGCACCTGAGATTCTCTCTTCCATTTCTTGTATTCTGTTGCTGATGCTCGCATCTATGGTTCCAGATCTCTTTCCTAGGGTTTCTATCTCCAGCGTTGCCTCGCTTTGGGTTTTCTTTATTGTGTCTACTTCCCCTTTTAGTTCTAGTATGGTTTTGTTCATTTCCATCACCTGTTTGGCTGTGTTTTCCTGCTTTTCTTTAAGAGCCTGTAACTCTTTAGCAGTGCTCTCCTGTAAATCTTTAAGTGACTTATGAAAGTCCTTCTTGATGTCCTCTATCATCATCATGAGAAATGTTTTTAAATCTGGGTCTAGATTTTCGGTTGTGTTGGGGTGCCCAGGACTAGGTGGGGTGGGAGTGCTGCGTTCTGATGATGGTGAGTGGTCTTGATTTCTGTTAGTAGGATTCTTACGTTTGCCTTTCGCCATCTGGTAATCTCTGAAGCTAGCTGTTTTAGTTGTCACTGTTAAGAGCTTGTTCTTCAGGTGACTCTGTTAGCCTCTATGAGCAGACCTGGAGGGTAGCACTCTCCTTAGTTTCAGTGGGCAGAGTATTCTCTGCAGGCAAGCTCTCTTCTTGCAAGGCAGGTACCCAGATATCTGGTGTTCGAACCAGACTCCTGGCAGAAGTTGTGTTCCACTCACTAGAGGTCTTAGGATCACGTGTGGAATCCTGTGTGGGCCCTTGCGGGTGTCAGGCGACTCAGCTGGCAAGGTAGCCAGGGCTCGAGTGGAGTGGAAGGGGTTTGTGCCCCAGATCAAGCCCGGGTAGCCTGCTTCCCTATGTACCGCAGTCTCAAGTTCCACGCGATTGGATTGGGGTAGGCGCTGTGTTCCACTCACCAGAGGTCTTAGGGTCCCGTGGGGAGTCCCGTGTGGGCCCTTGCGGGTGTTGGGCAAGACTCTGCTGTCAAGGTAGCCCGGGGCTCGAGTCTCGAGTCGAGCGGAAGGGACTTGTGCCCCAGATCAGGCCCGGGTAGCCTGCTTCCCTATGTACCGCAGTCTCAAGTTCCGCGCGATTGGATTGGGGCAGGCACTGTGGTCCACTCACCAGAGGTCTTAGGGTCCCGTGGGGAGTCCCGTGTGGACCCTTGCGGGTGTTGGGCAAGACTCTGCTGGCAAGGTAGCCCAGGGCTCGAGTCTCGAGTCGAGCGGAAGGGACTTGTGCCCCAGATCAGGCCCGGGTAGCCTGCTTCCCTATGTACCGCAGTCTCAAGTTCCGCGCGATTGGATTGGGGCAGGCACTGTGATCCACTCACCAGAGGTCTTAGGGTCCCGTGGGGAGTCCCGTGTGGACCCTTGCGGGTGTTGGGCAAGACTCTGCTGGCAAGGTAGCCCGGGGCTCGAGTCTCGAGTCGAGCGGAAGGGACTTGTGCCCCAGATCAGGCCCGGGTAGCCTGCTTCCCTATGTACCGCAGTCTCAAGTTCCGCGCGATTGGATTGGGGCAGGCACTGTGATCCACTCACCAGAGGTCTTAGGGTCCCGTGGGGAGTCCCGTGTGGACCCTTGCGGGTGTTGGGCAAGACTCTGCTGGCAAGGTAGCCTGGGGCTCGAGTCTCGAGTCGAGCGGAAGGGACTTGTGCCCCAGATCAGGCCCGGGTAGCCTGCTTCCCTATGTACCGCAGTCTCAAGTTCCGCGCGATTGGATTGGGGCAGGCACTGTGATCCACTCACCAGAGGTCTTAGGGTCCCGTGGGGAGTCCCGTGTGGACCCTTGCGGGTGTTGGGCAAGACTCTGCTGGCAAGGTAGCCCGGGGCTCGAGTCTCGAGTCGAGCGGAAGGGCATGCATAGTCTTTATATGTTGAAGTGTATTTCTTCATTTCTAACTTAATCTAGAGTTTTTATTTTGAACATTTTTGGGTATATTGAGATGGTCATACGACCTTCATCATATGACTTTATAGTTATATAGTGTATTATATTTATTGGTTTACATATGCTATCATTGCATCTATAAAATTAAATTTATTATATATGTGTATACACACACATATACATACACACACACATATATATATATATAAACCTTTTAAATATGTTGTTGAATTTAGTTTGCAAGGATTTTCCTGAAGAGTTTTGTGTCTGTATTCAACAGGAAAATGGGTCTACTTTCACTGTTTTATTCATCATTTTTGATTTTGGTAGCCAGATAATATTAACTTTGTAAAGTAGGTATGGAAGTCCTAATTTGCAAATTATCTTGAAAAGCTTTGGTTTTCATTCTTAAAAAAAAATATATTCTGTAAAATTCAGCAGTGAATCTGTCCAGTCACCATGTTCTTTGTTTGGAGAGTGTAGCGAGCATATGAGGTCCTGAGTAAATGTGTATATTGACATGAACATGAACTTAGATTCCATGAAATAACTTCTCTGTGCAAGGCCAAACATTGATGCTTATGAACATTTGCTAAAACTAGAGTGTACAGAAATTATCAACTGCAGCTTCCTCCTCAAGAAAGACTGCAACCTGAGATCCCCTACAAAGATTCCCAACTGAGATTAGCTAACCCACTTCCTCCTTGCTTGTGCTGTGTATCACACACACACACACACACACACACACACACACACACACACACACACTAAGCCTCTGGGTTATTGATGGTTGTACTGGCTAGTTTTGTGTCAACTTGACACAGCTGGAGTTATCACAGAGAAAGGAGCTTCAGTTGAGGAAATGCCTCCATGAGATCCAACTGTAAGGCATTTTCTCAATTAGTGATCAAGGGGGAAAGGCCCCTTGTGGGTGGGAGCATCTCTGGGCTGGTAGTTCTATAACAGAGCAGATTGAGCAAGCCAGGGGAAGCAAGCCAGTAAAGAACATCCCTTCATGGCCTCTGCATCAGCTCCTGCTTCATGCCCTGCTTGAGTTCCAGTCCTAACTTTCTTTGGTGATGAACAGCAGTATGGAAGTGTAAGCCGAATAAACCCTTTCCTCCCCAACTTGCTTCTTTGTCATAATGTTTGTGCAGGACTAGAAACCCTGACTAAGAAAATGGTGTTTCTTCATTAGTGAGCACAGCCCACCCATCCCAGTTTTTCGGTAGGTGTTTTGTCATTTCTTCCTTACCTGTCACCCCAATCAGATCAATCCCTAATCTATTAAGGTGACAGCAGGAGTTTTCCCAGGAATCTTTCTGCTTGTTGTAGTTATGTTTAGCTTTCACACATCTTTGTGGTTCATTTTGGCAGGTCATCTGTGCCTTGAAATGTATCCATTTTTTTTCTAGATTTATTGGAATATAATTTCAAAACAGTTTTTAGTAATCCCCTTGACTTCAGTACCTTTACAAAAAAAAATGTATATTTCTTCTCTTGTTGTTCTATTGTTTGTAAGTTTTTCAATCTTTTCAAAGAATTAACTGCTTCTTTTACTGACTCTTCATAGTGTCCCTTTGGTTTCTATTTTACCATCTCAATTTCATTCTTAATGATTTCTTTTTAAATTTTGAGTTTTATTGATTCTTCATGTTATAAGATCATGAAGTACAGCATTTATTTCTAATCTTAGATTTTTAATTAATTTTTTATTTATACTTATATATGTATATCTCTTTGTAGGCATATTATAAATGTTACATGAGCATATATATACATATGCTCATACCTATATATGTATATATATATGTATATATATCTCCATGCATGACCATATATATCACATATATAAATATTTATGCATGTAGCAATAATTAATGAAAATAGGCCACAAATTTAAAGAAAGCAATAGGGTTATATTAGAAGGGTTGGAGGGAGAATGGAAGAATAAATTGAAAGAAATGCTTATCAAAAATAATAGAATATATCAAATTTCTTCTTACTTTACAAAATATGAATGTTCTTCTGAACATTCTTTAAGAAAATTTTCTTTGAAAAACTCTATGAAAATTAATCTTCAACAATATATTAACTAATAATTAGAGTTTGAAAAAATGGGATGGGGCAGGAGAAGCTGTTCAGTTGGTATAAGGCTGGCCTGGCAGATCTGAATCTGCAAATTCCACTTGAATTCTTTTCTGTATTTTTTATGTATTTATTAAAGTTTATTACTAAGATTTTACGTACTATTGGTGCTTTTGTTGTATGAAATTCACTACATAAAAATTGATGGTTATATACTTGTAACTTCTCATATTCTTCTCTCTTTGTTAAAAGTAGTAACTTAATTAACCCCTGGTAATTACATTTGATTTAAAATCTTTATTGACATGTGAAAATAGAAACTCTAACTTCTTTTTAGATGCTAGCTTTGGTTTTTGTTTGTGTTGTGCTATTTTTGTAATAATATGTGTTTCCTGTCAGTATCGAATGGTCGGATTTTGGTTTTAATACAATAAACTGGTGCACATCTTCAAATTGGATCATTAAAGCTATTTGTTTACATGTGGAGTTTTCATTTAGAAAATTTTTATGATTTCTATAATATTTTAAGTTTTATATTCATTGTTTCCAGTGCTTTGTTTTCTTTCTCCTTTATGTATACATAAAAGCATTTGTGGTTTGCTATATTAATAATATCCTACGTTTCATTTGCTCCAATATTTCCTTCATCGGATGTATTTTTAAGCTTCCTTGTGGGTGACTGCCTTTCTTGTCTGTACGTAGAATTTATTTAACTTTTATAAAGTCATGGGTTTTATTTCAATTGTAATTATCTTGAAGGGACTTTTTGTCTACTAATTTTAAACAACACCTTTTCACTGATCTCAACCCTGGTATGTGTAACTTTTCACTAAACTGCTCTAGTTCTGGAAACAGGCTACACTACCAGCCCACACTGTGCTTTAATCCATGGATAAAAGACAGACATACAGTTGTTCAATTTCAACTTGCCTTCTTGGCACCATTGCTGGGTATTACTATCTCTCTGCTGGAAAAGCACACCCTTTTCAATATTCTTAGCTCTGTACCTCCCACCTTCCCTAAACTTTAGTTGCTAAACTCCCCTGGCCTGCCTGTAGGACCGGCCTTTGTGACGACTCTGTTTCAAGATCTCACAAGGCTAGTCAACTTTTCTCCATCAGAAGCCTGGCAAACTCTATCTCTCCTTCCTTGCATCTGTCCCATCTGTCCCTCTTTCTCCAGTAATTGCATTTTTTTTTACATTTTTTTATTGATTATTTTATTTATTGACATTTCAAATGTTATCCCTCTTCCCAGTGTCCCATCTACAACCCCACTCTCCCATCCCCTGCCTCTATTAGAGTGCTCCCTGACCTGCTTACCCTCTCCTGCCTGAGCACCTTGGCATTCTCCTACCCTGGGTCATCAAGCCTCCACAGGACCAAGGGGCTCCCCTCCCAGTGATGTCAGATAAGGCAATCCTCTGCTACATATCCAGCTGGAGCCATGAGTCCTCTGATGTGTACTGTTTGTTTGGTAGTTAAGTCCCTGGGATCTCTGAAGAATCTGGTTGGTTCATATTGTTGTTCTTCCTATGGGGTTGCAAATCCCTTCAGCTCCTTCTGTCCTTGTCCTAACTTCACCATTGGGGTCCCCAGACTCAGCCCGATGTTTAACTAGGTGCATCTGTATCTGTATTGGTCAGGCTGTGGCAGGGCCTCTCAGGGGACAGCTGAACTGGGCTCCTGTCTGCTAGCACTTCTTGGCATCAGCAATAGTGTCTGGGTTTGGTGTCTGAATGTGGGATGGGTCCCCAAGTGGGGCAGTCTCTGGATGGTCTTTCCTTCAGTCTCTGCTCCACACTTTGTCCCTGCATTTCCTTTTGACAGGAGGAATTCTGAATTAATATTTTTGAGGTGGTTGGGTAGCCCCATCCCTCAACTGGGAGCCATGCCTACCCACTGCATATGGTCTCTACAGGTTCTATCTCCCCTTTGTTGGGTACTGTAGCCTCCCTCAGTCTTGAAGCAGGCTGATTCAGACCTTGCTGCCACTGAATATGAGATCCCCTGGGGTGTAGCCTTCCTATTTAGATGGCTATATTGTTATGTCAACTACTGCTGCTCTTCTCCACTCTGCTACCTGCTGAGAGATCCTTGAGACACATCCTATCCTGCAGCCTACAGGCTGGCTCCAGGCACCAAAAGTGGATTGGTGGGGGATGGGCCTCCCCCCTTTATAAGCACAGACTCTTAGTAAACTTTGGGGCCTTGATCAGAGAAAAATTGTCTTGGCCTCATTCTTTTCTGCTGTCTAGTCTCTTTCAGCCCCAGCCTGCCTTTCAGGAGTACCCGGTCCACGTAAGCCTTAGGCGGCTTACAGTTACAGGGTACTTCAGCTAATGTTCTCCCTGTTGGATCCTGGGAACATCTTGGGTCCAGGGCATCTTGGACTTTCTAGTGACTACCACCAGTTCTCCCTCCCCACACTAATACTCTCCTCCTTTCAAATACCTGACCCTCTGTACTTCTTCCCCATCCCTCCCCTCAAGATTATTTTCTTCCTACTTCTGAGTAGGACTGTAGCATTCCCATGTTGGTGTGGTCTTTCTTCTTCGGTTTCATGTTGTCTGTGAGTTGTATTGTGGATATTGCAAACTTCTTCTTTTTTCTTTCTAATATCCACTTATCAGTGAATATATAACTTGTGTGTTTTGTTGTTGTTGTTGTTACTGGGTTACCTCCCTCAGAATATTTTTTAGTTCCATCCATTTGCCTGGGAATTTCATGAAGTCATTATTCTGTTTAGCTCTGTACCCCATTTTTATTAGGTTATTTGGTCCCCTGGAATCTAACTTCTTGAGTTCTTTGTATATATTGGTATTAGCCTTCTATGTGATGTATGATTGGTAAAGATCTTTTGCCTTCTGTAGGGTGCCATTTTGTCTTGTTGACAGTGTCCTTTGCCTTACAAAAGCTTTCAAATGTTATGAGGTCCCATTTGTCCATTGTTGATCTTAGAGCATGTTCTGTTGAGGAAATTTTTCCAGGTGCCAGTGAGTTCAAGACTCTTTCCCACTGTCTCCTCTATTAGTTTCATTGTATCTGGTTTTATGTGGAGGTCCTTGATCCACTTGGACTTGAGCTTTGTACAAGCAGATAAGAATGGGTCAATTTGCATTATTCTACTTGTTGACCACACAGGATTAGCTCCTGGTACAGATAGAAATGGGAAGGATCCTGTTCCAGGCTGCTGTGTGGTTCTTGTGTCCTGTGGGCTCCAGCGGGGTACCACTTGGGCCAAGTATTGGAGCAGGAGTGGTGATCTCACCTGTGATCTTAGGTGTGTCCGCACTACTGGGAGACCAGCTCTCTCCAGGTGGGATTGAGGCACAGAGAGCTATAGCACAGGGTTACCTCCAGGAATAGATGGAAACTGGAAGCAAATATTTGCTTATTGATTGTTATTTCTAGCTCAAGTTTTCTTGCCTAACCCTAGGCATTTTGAGTTTAATTTTACCATACTTCATATTTAATTGTGAAATGCTCTAGGAAATTGTTAATAATTTAACTTAATATTTATATGGTATACAAAATAATGAGTAGTTAAATTCACAAATTGGACATGAAAGAAAAGAGCATAATAAATTATAGTTGTATACAATTCAACTTTTGCCATATTTCAGTCATATACAATTTTTTCTTGTTCAAGTTGTTTTTATATTTCAATTTATTTTATTTCATGTATTGTCTATAGGTATTTTTGTGTGGCATATACATGCATGATGATCAAGGAAGTCAGAAGGAGGCATCAGATTTCTTATAACCAGAGTTACAGGTCATTGTGAGCAATAAGTGCTGAAAACTGAACCCAAATCCTCAGGAAAGAGCAGCAATAGCTTTAAATTGCCTGCCCATCTTTCCAGTCCCATAAACTTTTTATTATCAACAAGATAGTTTTATTATTCTACAATCTTCTTTATACATCTCAAGTTTATAAGAATGTAGATGTGATTCACTTTTTCCTTAAATGATCTTTTTAATGGTGCTATCATCTTATATTAGTGAATTAGTTTAAGATTACCCTATTGCTAAATATTTGTATTTTTTGATAAATATTATAACCAGAAAGCAGGAGTGGGTGGGTTGAGGATCAGGGTGGGGGGAGGGTATAGAGGACTTTCGGGATAGCATTTGAAATGTAAATGAAGAAAATATCCAATAAATTTTTTTTAAAAAACTGAAAAAAAAAGAAATACTCTTTGAAATAGAATCGGAGGCTTGATATATTCTTAATAAATTTTGAAAATTTAATAACTCCACGTATATTTATTAATTTCATTATAAATATACTAAAATTGAATATTAAAATTCAAGTTTCACATTAAATTATCTTGTTAGGTGGGACAGTACATGCCTTTAATCTCAGTATGCAGGAGCCAAAGGCAGAGAATCTCTGAGTTTGAGGTAAACCTGGTCTGCAAAACAAATTCTAGGACAGATACAGCAGTTACACAGCAAAACCCTGTCACAAACCAACTAACCAACCAACCAACCAACCAACCAACCAAAGAACCAAGCAATCAAAAATGTTAATGTCTAATTAAAATATATTAATAAACTTGAAGTATAATATGCTGCTACAATAACATCAATGGCACATAGGAAACTAGATACCAGGCATTGGTAGGTGGGGATTCTTGAATGGCTGAAGGAAAATGATATCAACAATAATTTTCTTGCCAACTGTCTGGAAAAATTGTTGGGATTACAGTCAAGAACAGACAATCCCAGACAGATCTCAGAGGTCACTCTTGATTGATATCTTGATGTCTTGGGACACCATGAGTAATAAAATTATTGAGAAAATATACCAAAGAAGTAAAAGTTATACATAGAAAAGCTTGCAGGCTTATGTAGGGTCTCTTAGGAGAGTACAGGTCAGAGTATGCATGTGAGGGCAAGAAAGATAAGAAACAGAATCAACTTCAAAGACTAAAAAAAGTGTGCTCAGATAAAGCATGTGGCCAGAGACAGCACATCCTGTCAACAGCCTTAATAGAACCCCTCATATTTTGGGAGCCATCTGCTACTGTTCTAAGAAGAGTCATGGTTCAATAGTGTGGAAAATTAAACTTAAACTAAATACAGTGCTAGTCCTGTTTCAGCAACCAAAGTCTAAAAGCAAGGCATCGATTCTCAAGCAGTTCTCAAGTAGTTTAATAGTATTCCCAGAAAAACATTCAACTAAAATTACATAAAATTTCTGTGACCTAACATGGCAAAACACACAGTGCCTACTCACTAGTCAAATATTTTCAAGTCTGAAAAAGGAAAGCACTACTACTGCACACACAAAAAGATCAGTTAGTAAAATTAATCAGAAAGAATTAAAAAAGAAAACAGTAAATAGGGGCATTAAAATATTGTGCCTACAGTCTATATGTTCAAGAAAAATAAGATTGGATATTTTGAATAGAACATACTCAACAGTGCAATTCTAGAGATACAAGTTAGAATATTTGAAATGAAAAAAAAATACACCAGGTAGTACTAATTGAATTTAAAATATTATACAAGAAATGTGTATTATGGTTCGTTCTGGTCAGCACCAGTCCCATGCCACCTTAGGCATGAACTCAGCAGACAGTCCCCAGAGGACTCTCCACACTGCAGGTACCCTAGCACACAGGATCTTAGGATCACTGAGGAGAGCCAGCCTCCAGAGAGGGCTCTGACCCCGGGACTCAGGTGAGAGGGCCATCTTGTATCCCAGTTCTCTCAAAGACCAGTCCATGCAGGAGAGCACTTGAACCACAGAAGCAACAGAGCTTTTTGGATAGGGTCCCTTCAGGCCTTCATCTTGAGCCAAGAGGTGGATCTGAGCTCCAGACCTCTGTGAACCTTCCCTGCAAGAGGAGAGCTTGCCTGAAGAGAGTGCTCTGACCACTGAGACTCAGGAGAGAGTTGGACTCCCATGAGTGTTGACAGAGGTTAAGATAATCACAGGAGGAACAAACTCCAGCCAGAGACAGCTAGAACATCTAATACCAGAGATTACCAGATGGTGAAAGGCAAATGTAAGAAACTTACTAACAGAAAACAAAACCATTTGGCATTATCAGAACCCAGTACACCCACCACAGTGAGTCCTGGATACCCCAACACACCTGAAAACCAAGATTCGGGTTTAAAATCATATCTCATGATGCTGGTAGAGGATTTTAAGAAGGGCATTAATAACTCACTTAAAGAAATACAGGAGAACACTGCTAAACAGGTAGAAGACCTTAAAGAGGAAACACAAAAATCCCTTAAAGAATTACAGGAAAACACAACCAAATAGGTGATCAAATTGAACAAAACCATCCAAGATCTAAAAATGGAAGTAGAAACAGTAAAGAAAACCCAAAGGGAGACAACTCTGGAGATAGAAACCCTAGGAAAGAAATCAGGAACCATACATGCAAGCATCAGCCACAGAAAACAAGAGACAGATGAGAGAATCTCAGGTGCAGAAGATTTCATAGAGAACATGGACACAACAATCAAACAAAATGCAAAATGCAAGAAGATCCTAACCAAAAATATCCAGGAAATCCAGGACACAATGAGAAGATCAAACCTAAGGATAACAGGTATAGATTTTCAACTTAAAGGGCCTGTAAATATCTTCAACAAAATTATAGAAGAAAACTCCCCTAACCTAAAGAAACAGATGCCCATGAACATACAAGAAGCCTACAAAACACCAAATAAATCGGACCAGAAAAGAAATTCCTCCCAACACATAATAATCAGAACAACAAATGCACTAAATAAGGATGGAATAATAAAAGCAGTAAGGGAAAAAGGTCAAGTAACATATAATGGCAAACCTATTAGAATTACACCAGACTTCTCACCAGAGACTATGAAGGCCACAAAGTCTTGAATGGATGTTATACAGACCCTAAGAGAACACAAATGCCAGTCCACACTACTATACCCAGCAACACTCTCAAACCAAAGTATTCCATGACAAAACCAAATTCACATAATATCTTTCCATGAATCCAGCCCTTCAAAAGATAATAAAGGGAAAACTCCAACACAAGGAAAGAAATTATACCCTAGAAAAAGCAAGAAACTAATCCTTCAACTAACCTAAAAGAAGATAACTGCAAGAACAGAATCCCAACTCTAACAACAAAAATAACAGGAAGCAACAATTACTTTTCCTTAATATATATTAATATCAATGGACTCAATTCCCAAATAAAAATGCATAGACTAACAGACTGGCTACATAAAAAGGACCCAACATTTTGCTGCATACAGGAAACACACCTCAGGGACAAAGATAGACACTACCTTAGAGTAAAAGGCTGGAAAACAACTTTCCAAGCAAAAGGTCTGAAGAAACAAGCTGGAGTAGCCATTCTAATATTGAATAAAATCGACTTCCAACCCAAAGTTATCAAAAAAGACACGGAGGGGCACTTCATACTCATCAAAGGAAAAGAAATAAAGACAGAGTTAAAGAGTTTTTAGAATTTAATAAAAATGAAGGCACAACATACCCAAACTTAAGGGGAACAAAGAGAGGAGTGTTAAGAGGAAAACTCATAGCTCTGAGTGCTGCCAAAAGGAAACTAGAGAGGGCAGCATTCACAAGCATACACAAGCAGCTTGAAAGCACACCTAAAAGCTCTTGAACAAAAGGATACAAATTCACTGAAGAGGAGTAGGTAGCAGGAAATAATCAAACTCAGGGCTGAAATCAACCAAGTGGAAACAAAAAGAGCTATAAAAAGAATCTATCAAACCAGGAGCTGGTTCTTTGAGCAAATCAACAAGATAGAAAAACCCTTAGCCAGAATAACTAGAGGGCACAGGGACAGTATCCATATAACAAAATCAGAAATGAAAAGGGTGATATGACAATAGAATCTGAGGAAATCCAAAAAAAATCATCACATCCTACTACAAAAGCCTGTACTTAACAAAACTGGAAACCTGGGTGAAATGGAAAGTTTTCTGGACAGATATCAGGTACCAAAGTTAAATCAGGATCAGATTAACCATCTAAACAGTCCCATATCCCCTAAAGAAATAGAAGCAGTCATCAATCATCTCCCAACCAAAAAAAAACCAAAAAAACAAAAAAACAAAAAACCAAAAAACAAAACAAAAAAAAAGCCCAGGACCAGATGGGTTTAGTGCAGACTTCTATCAGACCTTCAGAGAAGACCTAATTCCAATTCTCCTCAACTATTCCACAAAATAGAAACAGAAGGTACTCTACCCAATTCATTCTATGAATCCACAATTACTCTGATGCTTAAACCACATAAAGATCCAACAAAGAAAGAGAACTTCAGACCAATTTCCCTTATGAATATTGATGCAAAAATACACAATAAAATTCTCAAAAACCGAATCCAAGTACACATCAAAATGATCATCCATCACTATCAAATAGGCTTCATTCAAGGGATGTAGGGATGGTTTAATATATGGAAATCCATGAACGTAATCCACTATATAAACAAACTCAAAGACAAAACCACATGATCATCTCGTTAGATGCTGAGAAAGCATTTGACAAAATCAAACACCCATTCATAATAAAAGTCTTGGAAAAATATCAGGAATTCAAGGCCAATACCTAAACTTAATAAAAGCAATATACAGCAAACCAGTAGCCAATATCAAACTAAATGGAGAGAAACTTGAAGCAATTCCACTGAGATCAGGGACTAGACAAGGCTGTCCACATTCTCCCTACTTATTTAATATAGTACTTGAAGTCCTATCCAGAGTAATTAGACAAAAAAAAGGAGATCAAGGGGACACAATTTGGAAAGGAAGAAGTCAAAGTATCACTATTTGCAGATGATATGATAGTATATATAAGTGAACCTAAAAATTCCACCAGAGAACTCCTAAACCTGATAAACAGCTTCAGTGAAGTAGCTGGATATAAAATTAACTCAAACAAATCAATGGCCTTTCTCTACTCAAAGGATAAACAGGATGAGAAAGAAATTAGGGAAACAACAACCTTCACAATAGTCACAAAAAATATAAAATATCTTGGTGTGACGCTAACTAAGAAGTGAAAGATCGGTATGATAAGAACTTCAAGTCTCTAAAGAAAGAAATTAAAGAAGATCTCAGAAGATGGAAAGATCTCCCATGCTCACGGATTGACAGGATCAATATAGTAAAAATGGCTATCTTGCCAAAAGCAATCTACAGATTCAATGCAATCCCCATCAAAATTCCAACTCAGTTCTTCAACGAATTAGAAAGGGCAATCTGCAGATTCATCTGGAATAACAAAAAACCTAGGATAGCAAAAACTCTTCTCAACAATAAACACACCTCTGGTGGAATCACCATGCCTGACCTCAAGCTGTACTACAGAGCAATTGTGATTAAAAACTGCATGGTACTCATACAGCTATAGACAGGTAGATCAATGAAATAGAATTGAAGACCCAGAAATGAACCCACACACCTATGGTCACTCGATCTTTGAAAAGGAGTTAAAACCATCCAGTGGGAAAAAGACAGCATTTTCAACAAATGGTGCTGGCTCAACTGGCAGTTATCATGTAGAAGAATGCAAATTGATACATTCTTATCACCTTGTACAAAGCTCAAGTCTGAGTGGATCAAGGAACTCCACATAAAACCAGAGACACTGAAACTTATAGAGGAGAAAGTGGGGGAAAGCCTCGAAGATATGGGCACAGGGGAAAAATTCCTGAAGAGAACAGCAATGGCTTTTGCTCTAAGATCAAGTATAGACAAATGGGACTTCATAAAATTGCAAAGCTTTTGTAAGGCAAAAGACACTGTCAGTAAGACAAAAAGGCCACCAACAGATTGGGAAAGGATCTTTACCAATCCTAAATCAGATAGGGGACTAATATCCAATATATATATAACTCAAGAAGATGGGCTCCAGAAATCAAATAACCTTATTAAAAAATGGGGTACAGAGCTAAACAAAGAATTCTCACCTGAGGAATACCAAATGGCTGAGAAGCACCTGAAAAATGTTCAACATCCTTAATCAGAGAAATGCAAATCAAAACAACCCTGAGATTCCACCTCACACTGTTAGACCTAGTGGGGAAACCCCCACCCAACTCCAGATTCGGAGTGCACTCAAAATATCATAAAGGACAATCTCCTGATGTAATTACATGAGGACGTTTAATTACGGAGCTCCGGACCACCATGCATCCCACACAGGAAATAACGAATGTCGGCCACAAGGCTCGAAAGCTAGGGGTTTTTATGGGGTAAGGGGCTTAGGGGTGTGGAATTCAGCATAGCGACACACTATTGGCTTATTCAAACATCAGCAGAAAAATTACATGTACGTGCAGGGTGTCAGAGTTTTGTGAGTTGTTGACTCAGTTTAGATAGCCCTGTTATGTCTTCACATTCCCCTTTATCTTATGGTCAAGCTGTTTCCAGGAATGTTTTAACTATGGGGCATACCCAGGTTTGTTTTTCTCTTTTCTCAGCCCCAGGCAGCCTCTAGGCTCACAAACAACCAGCAATTTCTGAGCACTTTATATGACTTACAGGAATTGAAATTTCATCTTTCTTTCAACACCAGTCAGGATGGCTAAGATCAATAATTTAGGTGACAGGAGATGCTGGAGAGTATGTGGTGAAAGAGAAACACTCCTCCATTGCTGGTGGGATTGCAAGCTTGTACAACCACTCTGGAAATCAGTCTGGCGGTTTCTCAGAAAAGTGGACATAGTACTACCAGAGGATCCAGCAATACCTCTCCTGGGCATATACCCAGAAGATGCTCCACCGTGCAATAAGAACACATGATCCACTTTATTCATAGCAGCCTTATTTGTAATATCCTGAAGCTGGAAAGAACCCAGATGTCCCTCAACAAAGGAATGGATACAGAAAATGTGGTACATTTACAGAATGAAGTACTACGCAGGTTTTAAAAACAATGAATTTATGAAATCCTTAAACAAATGGATGCATCTGGGGGATATCATCTCGAGTGAAGTTTCCAATCACAATAGAAATCACTTGATATGCCCTCACTGATAAGTGGATATTAGCCCAGAAGCTCAGAATCCTTTTTATAAGGGGGAACAAAATACCCATGGAAGGAGTTACAGAGACAAAGTTTGGAGGAGAGCCTGAAGGAATGACCATCCAGAGACTGCCCCACTCGGGGATCTATCCCATATAAATAACCTGCAAACCCAGACACTAGGCAGATGCCAACAAGAGCTTGCTGACAGTAGCCTGATATAGCTATTTCCTGTGAGGCTCTGACTGGCAAATACAGGAGTGGATGCTCACAATCATCCATTGGACAGAGCACAAGGTCCCCAGTGAAGGAGCTAGAGAAAGTACCCAGGGAGCTGAAGGGCTCTTAAGGCCCATAGGAGGAACATCAATATGAACTAATCAGTACCTCCAGCGCTCCTTGGAACTATACCACCAATCAGAAAACACATCGTGGAACTTGTGGCTCTAGCTGTATATGTAGCAGAGGATGGCCATCAATGGGAAGAGAGGCCCTTGGTCCTGTGAAGGCTCTATGTCACAGTATAGGGGAACACCAGGACGAGGAATGTGAGTGAGTGGTTGGGGAGCAGGGGAGTGGAGAGGGGATAGGGGATTTTCAGAGGGGAACCTAGGAAAGGGGATAACATTTCAAATGTAAATAAAGAAAATATCTATTTAAAAAAATGAAAAGAAAAACAAAGATTCCCCTTTCTTAGACAAGCTAGCTTATACAGAGTTGCAGTGGTGTCATATGACTAACAAAGGAATTCCATGATTAGATAAATTCTACACAGTGAAGGATGTCCGCAGCATCCATGGCACAAACCCTTAGTATATGGTGGAGAAGATCATCTGGACATGAATCTATGAATCAAAGTACTGGAAAAAAGAGTGTTTTGGACTTACCGCTGAACTGGTAGTTGACAAACCCATGGAGTTAAGGTTCCTGGGTGGTGTGTATGGTCAAAGTGTGAAGCCAGCTCCTTTCCTGTGTTTAACCCTGAAGATGCTTCAAATTCAGTCTGAGAAGGATAACATTGTTGAGTTCATACAGAAAAAAAAAAATGAAGGTTTCAGATATGTCCGGATGTTGGGGGTATTTTACATGAGGCTGACAGGAACTGCAATTGATTGCTACAAGTACTTGGAGCCTTTGTGCAATGACTATTGACAAATTATGATCCAGAACCGAAATGGAGGGTTTGTACTGATGCATGTAGATGAGTTAATTTATGAATTACTGCACAGTAAGAAAGAGTCTGTGATATCATTTTACCCAGGTTACAGAAATGGTATGTGCTGGAAGTAGCTTCGTAACTGAAGCCTCGAGTTAGTGCTTTAGAAAAGGACATGGATGATGTGGAGTCTAGTGAGGAAGAGAAAGAGGAAGACGAGAAGCTAGAAAATTGCTGCCACCTGACCTCCGATGAAGAAGCTAACGAGACTTGACAAGCAATGGTGCTCACCTGCACTGTGCTATAGGAGCCAGAGTCGTTCTCCCAGAAGGTGGAGTAGATCCCCTAAAATAAGTCCTTCTCCCTGACAAGAAAGGAATAGGAGAGTTGACAGACGCCATAGAAGCAGGTCCAGAGTCAGATGACACAAATCCCATTCTAAACCCCAATGTCACCACTGTAGTCACAGACATAGGAGTTACTCAGTCTCATGAAAGGTCTATGAAAAGCACAAGAAGATCTAAAGAGGAAATAAGTAATGGATTCATCTTGAGTTTAGTGCAAATAACCTCTTGTGGCTATGAGAGCATCTGATGATCAGGATCTCCTTTTCAGGCAACTATGAGTATTTTGGGTTTTTCAAAACCAACTTCTTGTTTTGTTGGATTTTGTTTTTAATATTTCAGAGATGCTAAGTTTGTATCTTTTTGGATTATAATCAACAGCTTTGAAGGGTGTTTTTGATTAAATCAAGGTCAGGTTTTGGCCTATCCAACTATGGTTATTCATACTTGACAGCGTCAAGAAGACCTGGGAATTGGAAAAGTTCCTGGAATAAAAAGATATGATCCTTTTATTTGTAATTAAACCCAAAACAGTTCTCATTGAAAAAAATAAATACAATAAATTCTACAAATATATAAGATATAAAATTGTATTACAGCGGAAATTGAATAATGATGACAGCAGCTTTGGCCTCAAGAGCTCTGTTCTGTCTTAGTTTATCAATGATGACAAAACTTATGACAGAGAAGTTAAAACACATGTCTGAGAACACAAATGGTATGATCTATCCCTGCCTACTAAGTTTTGTATAACTAAAGCACTCTGCCAGTCTGCCAGAATGAAAGATTTTCCTGACCATCTTGCCTTGCTCCTCCCTCGCTGACTCCTTACCTTCTTTATGGGGCCTGGATATCACCATGGCTGTCCCCAGCATGAAGTAACAAGTTGGTTTTTTAATGGGATTTGAGGCTTACTCCATATGAAGGAAATTATTTCTGACACTGTAAATCCAGTCATTGTTGAGACAGTTTAAGGCAATAAGTGAAGCGTACACTGTTGTTTTGCCATATTGAAATGGTGCCAGAATATCTTCTAAATGTTTATGGTTATACTCATAGATACTCAGATGCCACTCTCTGACTTAATCAGAGACAAGTTTTGTTTTGCAGTTAACAGAAGTAGATGAGACCCACAGATCCTCGGGTGTTTCGAATAAGTGACAGAGAGTGGTCAGCACAAAACAGAATGGTTATAGTACTTCCTCTAAGATGCAGGGAACATCACAAGAGAGCTCACAGTCAAGAAATTGCCTCAATCCTATTCCTGGGATTAAAATTCCAGATTGTTAACAACAGGCATAATGTTCATATTAGCTGCTTACCTTATGAATAAGACCTATTATGCAATAAAGAGATAATATTAATCCTTTGAAACATTGTTTTTTTAAAAAAAAACTTGTAAACACATTCTGTATGATATTCTTTTGTGAATCTCATGTTAATTTCCTTCCAAAGATCGTAGATTAGATTATGGATGTGACTTAATGATAGAATGGTTCTTTAGCATGAAAACGTCCTCTGTTCAAGGTGTACTACTAGGAAGAATCTGGAGAGAGAGAGAGAGAGAGAGAGAGAGAGAGAGAGAGAGAGAGAGAGAGAGAGAGAGAGAGATCTCATAGATCATCATAGAACCGATTACTATAATTTTTCATCAGTCTACTGTTTGTAAATATACAAATCATGGAAAACAGCAATGAATTATTATAGCCTTAATGTGGTTGTAATTTCAACTATAATTATTCATCAAAATGTGATTTCTTTATTTCTTTATTTTTATTTCTTTATTTCTCTGAACCTGTGCATATGCAACTACTGCAATGGTGAATGTTTTCCCTGTAGCCCAGAAGCTGTGTGTTTCATTTAGCAAACATGGTAATCCGGGTCTTCTCTCAATTCAATGTCGTTTTGTGATAAACACATACTCAATATACTAGAAATGAACAATTTTCAACTTCATAAACTGTATATATGCTAAGTAGAATGCTTAAGTACCACATAGGGGCGAAAGACTGAATGCCTTCCATCAGTTTGGAAACAAGAAAAGGCTGAATATTCTGCATCTTTCATTTAACATAGTACTGTTCTGCTAAAGGACCACAACAATAAAATGTTTTCTAATGACATTCTACTATATTAACAGGTCAGTGTCTAACTTAGCCACCATCAGAGATTCTTCCTTCTGCAGCCAATGAGAAGAAACACAGAGACCTAGAAAGAGAGAGAGAGAGAGAGAGAGAGAGGGAGGGAGGGAGGGAGGGAGGGAGGGAGGGAGGAGAGAGAGAGAGAGAGAGAGAGAGAGAGAGAGAGAGAGAGAGAGAGGAACAGTGGTCCTAAATGGAAATTCTCCATCAATTCTCTCCCCTCCAAGCTCAGAGAATTCTGCAAAAGAGTAGGCAGAAAGATACTAGGAACCAGAGAGGATGGAACATACCAAGGAAACAAATCCTTCTAAACACACAGGACTAATGCACATATAAACTCACAGAGACTCTGGCAGCATGCACAGGTTCAGGCTTGATGGGGTCCCAGAAGTGAGTATAGAAGTGGTATCTCACATAGTTAATGCAGTGGCTATCTCCAATTGATAATCACACACAAATGAAAAAACTAGTTTCTCCAACAGAGTCTCACTCTCTATACAAATGGCTCATATAAATAGGCCCCAACCCATCATTAGGTGGATAACATAAAACAAAGTCAAACTTTGGAGTGTTTGGGTGCTGGTTTGTTTTGTTTATTTGTGTCAGAATGCTTCCTCTGGATAGTTTTTCTTTCTTTTCTTACCCTAGAGTCTTCTGCTTATATGTTATGGCTTCTGATTTTGTGTTTTTATGGGATTTCTGTGTTTATACCTGACTCTATATGTGTTTTCTTTCCCTTCCCTTTCCCTTTCCCTTCTTTCCCTTTCCCTTCTTTCCCTTTCCCTTCTTTCCCTTTCCCTTTCCCTTCTTTTTCCCTTTCCCTTTCCCTTTCCCTTTTCCCTTTTTCCCCTTTTTTCCCTTTTTCCCCTTTCTTTCCCTTTTTCCCTTTTTTCCCTTTCTTTCCCTTTTTTCCCTTTCCCTTTTCCCTTTTATTTCCCCTTTCCCCTTTTTCCCCTTTCCCCTTCTTTCCCCTTCTTTCCCCTTTCCCCCTTTTCCCCCTTTTCCCCCTTCTTTCCCCTTCTTTCCCCCCTTTTCCCTTCTTTCCCCTTCCTTTCCCCTTCTTTCCCCTTCTTTCCCCTTCTTTCCCCTTCTTTCCCCTTCTTTCCCCTTCCTTTCCCCTTCTTTCCCCTTCCTTTCCCCTTTCCCCTTTCCCCTTTCCCCTTTCCCCTTTCCCCTTTCCCCTTTCCCCTTTCCCCTTTCCCCTTTCCCCTTTCCCCTCCCTTTCCCCTCCCTTTCCCCTCTCTTTCCCCTCTTTCCCCTCTTTCCCCTCTTTCCCCTCTCCTCTCTCCCCTTTCCCCTTCCCTTCCCTTCCCTTTTCTTTTCTCTTCTTTTTCTCTTCTCTTCTCTTCTCTTCTCTTCTCTTCTCTTTGGTTATTTGTTTTGTCCTATTGGGATTTGATTTCTTTTGTTTTATTTTATATTATTTTACTTTGGAATACCTATTTTTTTCTAGTAAGAGACACCAAGAAAGGATGTGGATTAGAGTGAATGGAGGGGATGGATAAGGAGTTGGAGGAGGGGTAACCATAATTAGAATATATTGCACAAAAATCTATTTGAATGACAATATTATTTTCTAGTGCATGAATGTATTACATATAGGAAGTACTAAATATTTTTGAAAAGTTTTATAGCTAAGAAATTAGTTAGATATTAAACAGTGATTGGTGATCTTCACTGTCAACCTGATTGGACTTAGGATCACCCAAAAGGCGTACCTCTGAGTATATCTATGAAGATGCTTAAAGAAGACTAAAACTGAGGAAGGGAGACCCACTATGAATATAGGTATCTCTATCTTATGTGATGTGGCCCCACACTGAAAATAAATAGTCGAAAGTGAATTGAACACAAGCATCATCTCTTTGCTTTCTGACTTCTGACATCTTATGATGTCACCATAGGAACAATCATTCTGACCACCATGCCTTCTCAGGATGGATTGATTGATCCTCAAATTGTGAACCATAAACTCTTCCTTACTTAACTTGTTTTTCTCAAATATTTTGTCACAGCAAGTAGAGAAGTAGATAATATAGAGACCAATATATTAAAAAGTGTGACATAAATATATGTTTGCATGCCTGACCCATCAGATTCTCGTACTTTCACTACATGTGCTTGCTTCAATCAAAAGTGTGTCTTTTAAGAAGAATGATCTAGGGGTATGAAGCTTACAAATCCTTTTCACCAGTTTCTCTTTTAAATGGAATTTTTTTTCTTTTATTGAAAATAGATTCACATATGGTTGTTGTCTCTTGGAAACCTATTGTTTTTTAATGAGAGACAAAAAGAAGTAGATCTGGGGGTAAGAAAGGTGTGGAGAGGTGGGGAAAATGAAGGGAGGGGATGCTAGAATCAGGATATATTGTATGAGAAAAGCAACTATTTTCAATAAAAGGATTTTTTTAAAGAAAAAAAGTCCCTTCTTACATAATACATATTGATTATGTTTTTTTCTCTCCCTCTACTCCTCCCAGTTTCGTCCCACCTCCTCTCTTATCTGGATCTACTCCTTTTAGAAAGGATAGGTTTATAAGAGATAATAATAAAATAAGATAAAAAATATCACATTGAAGTTAAACAAGGAAAAGCAACTGAAGGAAAAAAATCCAAGAGAAGAAAAACAATCAGGGACCCATCATTCACACAGTACAGAATCTCATTAAAATACTAAATTGGATGGCATAAATACATAATACACAAACACCCTAGTGCAGACTACTGTAGGACCTGTGTATGCTCCTTCTTCAATCTCTGTGAGTTCATATGAACTCTGTGTATGATGACTGAGGACTTGATTTCTGGGTCCTTAATCCCTTCTCACTCTTACCCTCTTTCTGCCTTCTCTTCCATGGAGTTCCCTGAGCTTTCAAGGAAAGAATTGATGTAGACATCATATTTAGGACAGAGTGTTACAAAATCTATGTAATGTCTGTTTGTGGATCTCTATATTTGCTCCCATCTTCTGCAGGAGGAAAATTTTCTGATGATGGCTAAACAGGGCACTGATCTATAATTATAGCAGGATGTCAATAAGAGTCATATTTTTGCTACTGTGCTACTGTGTGTGTGTGTGTGTGTGTGTGTGTGTGTGTGTGTTTGTGTTTAAGACCTGTAGTATTTGCCTTTGCACTAGGTCATTGGGCTATATAATCTACCATTCTTGGTCAACTAAGCAGTGTCATCTGATGTCTCATACAGTGATCCTTAATCAAATTAGTTATTGGTTGCTTACTTGCACAAATTGTGTGCTACTATTGCCCTAGCATATCATGCAAGCAGTACATCATTGTAGGTCAAAGGTCTCACAGCTGGCTTGGTGTTTATATTTATCTTTTGGTGGCATGTAGAATACCTTCCTGTACCAACGATGCTAGCAAGTAGGGGTGAAGGCTCTATGTAGACGTTAGCTTGGAGTTTCCATGTTCGATGAGCTGTATAGACTTTGCTTAAGCAATAGCCTCTTCCTATCTGTTTGTGGAAAGCAACCTACTGCCTTGGAAACACCTGCCGTGGTTGGGAATTCTCATGGGACCTGTTTGGCTGACAACCCAATTAGATGTAACTGAATCCTGGTACTGGGAACTTTGATTTGTGACAAGAGATGGCCAGTTGAGATTTCTCTGTCTCCCATTTTAGGAGACTTCATTAAGATCACATTCATATATGTATTTTTAAAAGTTTCTACTGTTTTGGTTTCCATACTACCTCTCAAAACGCACCTTTATTTTAGCTGTCTCTCCCTGTATACTGTCCCTCGACCCCCACTCTCCTCTCCCTCTGAACTTGATCCTTCTGTTCCAGCTCCCTCATCCATCTATAATTATCTATTTTATTTCCCTTTCCTAACAAGATCAATGTGTACCCTCTATGTCCTTACTTTATGCCTACCTAGCCTTGGTGGTTGTAACAACTGTAGCTTCATTATTGGCTTAACAGCTTATATCCACATATATTTCAATACTGACTACATTTGTCTTTCTGGGTCCTCAGACTTCACATGAGATGACTTTCATTTCTTGTTCCATCTATTGGCAGTTTTTATTTTAACAATATTTACACGCTGGACTATATAAACTTCCATATATTGAACCATCCCTGCATCGCTGGGAAGGAGTCAACTTGATCATGATGAATGATATTTTTATCTGTTCTAAGATTTACTCTGCAAGTATTTTATTGTTAACTTTTGTGTTTATACTTAAAAGAGATATTGACATACAATACTCTTTTTTGTCTTACATTTCTTGGTTTGGGGGATTAAAGGAATACTGGCTTTGTAAAAAATATTAGAACTTTTATTTCATTTTCTATTTTCTAAAATATTTATTGAGTATTGTGTTATTTATTTTATTATTGAATATCTTCTTTATTTACATTTCAAATGTTATTCCCTTCCCCAGTTTCCCCTCTGGAACCCCCCTATCCCACTCCTCCTTCCCCTGCTTCTATGAGAGTGCTCCCACACATACTCACCCTCTCCCGTTTCATCTCCTAGCATTCCCCTACACTGGGGCATCAAACTTTCACAGGAAAAAGGACTTCCCCTCCCATTGATGCCAGATAACACAATCTTTTGCTACATATGCAGCTGGAGCTATGGGTCCCTCCATGCGTATTATTTGTTTGGTCTTTTAGTGCCTAGGAGCTCTGGGGGTTCTGCTTGATTGATAGTGTTGTTCTTATGAGGTTGCAAACCCCTTCAGCTCCTCCAGTCCTTTCCCTAACTCCTCTACTGATGTCTCCATCCTCAGTTCCGTGGGCATCTGCATCTGTATTTGTCAGGCTCTGGCAGAGACTCTCAGGGGTCAGCTAAACCAGGCTCCTGTGAGCAAGCACTTCTTGGCATCTGCAATAATGACTGGGTTTGGTGTTTGCATATGGAAAGAATCCCCGGGTGGGGCAGTCTCTGGATTACCTTTCCTTTAGGCTTTTCTCCATACTTTGCCCCATATTTCCTTTAGACAACAGGAACTCAGGCTTAAAAAATTGGAGATGAGTGGGTGGCGTCATCCCCCAAACAGAGGTCTTACCTAAACTCTGGGCATGGTTTCTACAGGTTCTCTCTTCCATTCCTGGGCATTTCAGCTAATCTCATTCCCACTGGATCTTTGGAGCATATTGGTTTCCTGGTATCTGGGACATTCTGGAAGCTACACCTAGTTCCCCATCCCCTATTGATACAAACCTCTGATCAATTTCCTGACACACTGTATATCATACCTGTTTTCTCCCATACCTGATCCTGCCCCTGTTTTTCCCTCCCTCTCCTCTTTTCCTCCCAAGTCCCTCCCACTGTCCACCTCCTGTGAATATTTTGTTCCCCCTTCTAAGAAGGACTGACACTGAAAAAAAGATGAAATTTCAAGACCTGTAAGTCATATAAAGTACTCAGAAATTGCTGGTTGTTTGTGAGCCTAGAGGCTGCCTGGGGCTGAGAAAAAAGAAAAACAAACCTGGGTATGCCCCGTAGTTAAAACATTCCTGGGAACATCTTGACCATAAGATAAAGGGAATATGAACACATAACAGGGCTATCTGAACTGAGTCAACAACTCACAGAACTCTGACACCCTGCACGTACATGTAATTTTTCTGTTAATGTTTGAATAAGCCAATAGTGTGTCACTATGCTGAATTCCACACCCCTAAGCCCCTTACCCCATAAAACCCCCTAGCTTTTGAGCCTTGTGGCCCGGCATCCGTTATCTCCTGTGTGGGATACATGTCGGTCCAGAGCTCCGTAATTAAACGTCCTCATGTAATTACAGCAAGTTGGGTCCTCGTGTTTCTTTTGGTGCTCTCACACTCCCGAGACTAGAGTGGGGGTCCCCGAAAGGGGGTCTTACAACACATTCACACTTTGGTCTTCCTACTTTTTGAGCTTCATGTGGTCTGTGACTAGTATCATGGGCTTTCCAAGCTTTTTTCGTAATATCCACTTATCAGTGAGTGCATACCATGTGTGTTATTTTATGACTGGATTACCTCACTCAGGATGATATTTTCTAGTTCCATCTATTTGCCTAAGAATTTCATGAAGTCATTAATTTTAATAGCTGAGTAGTACTCCATTGTATAAATGTACCACAATTATCTAATCCATTCCTCTCTTGAGGGACATCTGGTTTGTCTCCAGCTTCTGGCTATTATAAATAAGGCTGCAATAAACATAGTGAAGCATGTGCCCTTGTGATATGTTGGAGAGTCTTCTGGGTACATGCCCAGGAGTGGTATAGATGGGTCCTCAGGTAGTACTATGTCAAATTTTCTAAGGAAATGCCAGACTGATTTGCAGAGTGGTTGTACCTGCTTGCAATCCCACCACCAATGAAAGAGTGTTCCTCTTTCTCTACATCCTTGCCAGCATCTGCTGTTACCTTAGTTTTTGATCTTAGCCCTTCTGACTGGTGTGAGGTGGAATCTCAGGGTTGTTTTGATTTGCATTTCCCTGATGTCTAAGGATGTTGAACATTTCCTTAGGTGCTTCTCATCTATTACGGATTTCTCAGTTCAGAATTCTTTGTTTAGCTCTGTATCCCATTTTTAATAGAGTTGATTCTCTGAAGTCTATATATTGGGTATTAGCCCTCTATCTGATGTAGGGTTGATAAGGATCATTTCCCAATCTGTTGGTTTCGTATTTGTCCTATTGATAGAGTCCTTTTCCTTACAGAAGCCTTGCAATTTTATTACCTTCCATTTGTCTATTGTTAATCTCAGAGCATAAGCCATTGGTGTCCTGTTCAGGAATTTTTCCCCTGTGCCAATATGTTCGAGGCTCTTCCTCACTTTCTTTTCTATAAGTTTCAGTGTTATCTGGTTTTATGTGGAGGTCCTTGATCCACTTTGACTTGAGCTTTGTACAAGGAGATAAGAATGGATAGATTTGCATTCCTCTACATGCAGACCTCCAGTTGAACCAGCACCATTTGTTGAAAATGTGTTTGTATTTTTTCCCCCATTGTCTCCTGTACCAAAGTATTCAAAGCTATTTAACACTTTCTGTTCTGTTAAATTCAGTGTATCTGGTTTTATTTTGAGGTAGTTGATTCACTTAGACTTGAATTTTGTACAGGGTGATAAATATGGATCTA
Organism: Mus musculus; assembly: GCF_000001635.26. Taxonomy (NCBI): domain Eukaryota; kingdom Metazoa; phylum Chordata; class Mammalia; order Rodentia; family Muridae; genus Mus; species Mus musculus. The sequence continues at coordinate 17,933,676 of NC_000069.6, forward strand.
TTTGTATTCTTTTATATGCAGACATCCAATTAGACCAGCATCATTTGTTGAAGATACTTTCCTTTTTCCACTGTATGGTTTTGGCTTCTTTGGCAAAATCTACAGTCCAAAGGTGGGTAGGTTCTTTTTTTTTTTTTAAATTGGTCACTTTATTTATTTACATGTAAAATGCTATCCCCTTTCATGGTTTCCCCTCTGGAAACCCCTCTTCCATTCCCCCTTCTCCCAGCTCTATGATGGTGCTCCCACACACACTCATCTACTCCTGTCTCACCTCCCTTGCATTCCCCTACACTGGGGCATCAAGACTTCACAGGAAATAGAGCCTTCCTTCCCATTGATGTCAGATAAGGCAATCTTTTGCTACATATGCAGTTGGAGCTATGGGTTCCTCCAGTTGTACTATTTGTTTGGTCTTTTAGTGCCTAGAAACTCTGGTGGGGAGTCTAGTTGGTTGATTTTGTTGTTTTTATAAGGTTGCAAACCCCTTCAGCTCCTTTAGTCTTTCCACTAGCTTCTTCATTGGGGTTCCTGTGCTCAGTCTGAGGTTTGACTGTGTGCATCTGCATCTGTATTGATCAAGATCTGGCAGATCCTGTCAGTGGACAGTTAAACCAGGCTCCTGTTAGCAAGCACTTCTTGGCATCAGCAATTATGTCTGGGTTTGGTGTTTGTATTTGGAATGGATGGCCAGGTGGTGAAGCAGTCTCTGTATGGCCTTTCCTTCAGTCTCTGCTCCACTCTTTGTCCCTGCATTGCCTTCAGACAGGAGTAATTCTGGGTTAGTATTTTTGTGATGGGTGAGTATCCCCATCCTTCCACTGGGGGCTGTGCCTAACCTCTGGATATACTCTCTACAGGTTCTCTCCCCCCCCCCCCTTCATTGGGTATTTCAGCTAATGTCATGCCCGTTGGGTCCTGGGATCCTCTTTCTTTCCAGGCAACTGGGACTTTCTGATGGCTACTCCTATTTCCGCATCCTCCATTGGTACACACCTCTATTCAATTTTCTGACCTTCTGTACATGTCCCCATATCCTCCCATACCTGGTCCTGCCCTCCTTTTCTCTTCTCTCTCCTCTCTCTCCCTCCGAAGTCCTTGCCTACCTCTATCTCCCATGACTATTTTGTTCCCCCTTCTAAGTAGGACTGAAGCATTCACATTTTACTCTTTCTTCTTCTTGAGCTTCATATGGTCTATGAGTTGTATGGTAGGTATTCTGAGCTTTTTTCCTAATATTTACTTATCAGTGAGTACATACCATGTGTGTTCTTTTGTGACTGGATTACCTAACTCAGGATGATATTTCTAGTTCCATCCATTTGCCTGAGAATTTTATGAAGTCTTTGATTATAATAGCTGAGTAGTACTCCATTGTGTAGATTCACCACATTTTATGTATTCATTCCTCTGTTGAGGGACATCTGAGTTCTTTCCAGCTTCTGGCTATTATAACTAAGGCTGCTATGTACGTAGCAGATCGTGTGTCCTTGTTATATGCTGGAACATCTTTTGGGCATATGCCCAGGAGTGGTATATAGCTGGATCCTCAGGTAGTACTATGTCCAATTTTCTGAGGAACGGCCAGATTGTTTTGCAGAGTGGTTGTACCTGCTTGCTGTGTACCACATAATGGTCTTGAAATCATGTTTCTCCTATCTCAGCCTCTATATTAGTAGGATTGTTTATTTGATGTTTTTACACTATACTATGGTTCTCAGAACAGCTTACATAATTGAAAATTATTTATACAGCCAAAAGAAACGTAGACAATTAATTTAATTAATTAAACGTAGTGGCTTGTAAAAGAATAACAAAGAGTGAGACTGAAGTTTTTGCTTGATATTTATAATTATTGTATCAATTTTGAAGAAGAGGACCTTATAAGTTACTCTTTTTTCTAAGATGAATGCTTTTCAAAATCATCACAGCCAATGAAACAGCATCTTACCTTCACCTAATGTCTGTGCCACCCTCCAAGCAGAACCATTGTTCTCTGAAACAGTTGATGAGTGACTTTATGGATAGACCATCTTAATATACACACCATTTCTTAAGTGACTATAACTTGCTCCCTGTGGTCTGAGAATGAAGATAATCAATCAAGTCAAATAGCTTTGACCATAGCAGGAAATCTCTATCCAAATATTCATGCCTTTAATTCATTCCTTGGCGCGGCAGAACTGTCATAGCTTAGCAACTATGGAGGTAAAATCCTTCGGTGATGTGAGGGACAATCAAGTACAGCCTTATTACAATGAACTCCAATGTCTAAAACTTGTTCTTATTTTGCATTTGTACCACCATAAGAGTCAAGATTTTAAGCTCTACTAAAAACAAAACAAACAGCAAAAGACCAAAAAGACTTTATCTATTTATGTTCATTTAATAACATGCCTATCAATTTTATCTTGTGTTGAATATAGTAAAAATAAAATAGAATAAAACTGGTCCATATTCCATTCACATGATTTTTCCTTATTGACATTTACTGGGTAATTTAATTCCTCTGTTTTTTATCTATGTCCAAGTATCCGTTTTTAATGTGATGCATTTGCTGGATGAGGCTTTTTGCTAAATTTGCTAAAATTTTTAATTGATTTACTGCATTTTTTTATTTCAAGCATTTGTTTCTGCTTAGGATTTCACTAAAACTTCAAACTCTATTTTCATGTCTTGGCATTTATCTTAGTCCTTTTCTTCTTTTAATTGTTAGACCTTAGTTATAACTAATCTTTTGAATTCTTTTTCTGGAAGTTCACTCATGTTGTTTTATTCCTGACCATGTTGGGTTTTTGTTGAGTTATTTTTTTGTTTTTGTTTGTTTGTCTGGTTGGTTGTTTTTATTAGTGTGTGTGTGTGGGGGGGGGGGTTCTGGTTTTGTTTTGGTTGGTTGGTTCAGTTTTTGTTTTTGTTTGTTTGTGATTTCATGTTATTTGTTTTTTTACTTCTGGGGTTTATTTGTTGCTTAAGCCTCACTTTTCTGTTTAAATTACACTTCTTTCAGTGAAGATGGTTATTAAATTTTGAAGGGGACTAATTTATAGTAGAGTAAGGATTTTGATTTTATATTTTGGTCAGATTGAGGAGGCTACAGCCTCTATATCAGGTCTTTGTGTCTCTCTGACTGTCTTGTGCCTTTAGTAGTTGATCAAGGAGCTTGGACACAATTTTCCATAGCACAGTGGGATGGTCTTGGGTTGCAAAGCCAAATAAAGTAACCAGAATTTGAGGTTGAAGTCTCATATTTTTCTCCATCATGTTCAAGGTTTTTTTTTTTTTTTTTTTTTTTTTGACAAATCTCTCAAAGATCCCGGAGCTGCCAGATTCAGAACAACTTGTTGGAGTAATCTCTTGATCTCTTGATCACTATATATAAAGGTTGTTTTTGCATTGTTCAGATGCTGATTTCTGTAGCGGTAGAGATTTGAGTACAGGCTGGACATTGGCATTGCTATTTTTATGAAACATCACCCATCTTAGTGTTTTGTAACCATCTTCCCTATCACTTTCTGGTTGGTTTAGTAAAGAGCTGAACAGCCTATAGCAAAGCAGAAAGGAATAAGCAGAACGTCTGGACAGTGATAAGAACTCTGGGAAAGAGTGAGAGGAAAAATATTTGTCATCTACACATGGAGGAAGAAACAGGTGCTGGTACTGAGGAGAAGTAACAAGCCATGTGGTGGAACAGAGCTAGATTATCAGGTTTGTTTAGATGAGCTAGTTAAGAGTCTGTCAAGTTAAGGCCAAGATTTTATAATAATAAAAGGTCTCCATGTCATTATTGAGAGCTGGCAGCTCAGAGACAGTCCCTGACAATGACTAGTTGACTAGTTGGCAATCAAGTTTCAGGGATTATTTTGTCACTACCTCAGCAAAGCAATGACTACACATTGTGCACACTACCACACCTGATTTCTTATATGCATGCTGGGAATATGAACTCATATTGCATAGCAAACACTTTACTGTCTGCTGTGTGTGTTTTGCTATTATTGTTTATCAAATAGCTTCCCTTTTATACAGCATGTGATTTTGACACATTTGTTTAAAATTGGGTGTCTATAGCTGTTGGGCTTATTTCTTGGTATTCTATTACACTTCATTGGTCTTCATTTCTCTTTTGTGTAAGTATCATGTAGTCTTTGTCAGTATTACTCTGTAGCATAATTTTAGGTCAGGTATTATGAGACTTTTTTGTTTGGAGTTTTGGCTATCAATGCTCATTTGTTTTGTTTTGTTTTGTTTTGTTTTATATAGATTTGAGGATTTTTTCTTGTTATGTGAAGAATCTTATTGGATTCTAATTGAAATTTCATTGAATATGTGGATTACTTTTGATAACAAAATAATAATACTCATTTTATATTGATTATGCCAAATCAGGAGTGTGGAATGTCTTTTATTATCTAGCATCTTCCTCAATATCTTTTTTCATACCAGAAATTTTCAGTGCAGAGATATTTTACTGCTTTAATATCCTAGGTAGTTTTTAAAGACATTGTCTTCATTGGCCAGTTATCGCTGGCAAATTGGTGAGCTCAAAAAAAAAAAAAAAAAAAGTGGAACACAATGGAGATAGATACTGGAACTCAACTCTAGGGGAACTTCCCCTAATTAGTTGATTGGCTAATAAAGATGACAAGAAGCCAATAATTGGGTGAAGAGGTGGAGGCGGGTCTTCTGGGTCCAAGAGAGGAAGAGGAGACACAGGAGGAAGGAACGGCCCTTTTTGAGAGAGAGAGAGAGAGAGAGAGAGCAGGATGTAGACAGGGAACTGTTAGACCCAATGGTGACCTCTGCCACTGGAATACTTCAAACATAGAATAGTTGAAGAGTTTAGGACAATAGATTCTGCACCCAGCGGTTGTGGCTGTGTCATCTATTGATTTTAGACTAAGATTGTCTGATGCTTTCCATTCACTGAAACTCATGTGCGTAGGAGGGAAAGCACGTAGCCGGGGTGGAATTTGGCCAGGCTTGGGCAAAGGACTGAGCTACAGGGAGAAGGTAACTATAGTGGAGTGTGAGCTGGTTAGAGCACACCCACTGCTAGCTGCAGGGTGGTGGGCTGGCAAGAGAGTGATCTTGGTGCTCTGGAGAGGCAGAGTGGGCATTTGTGGGAGAGGCATTGGCTAGGAGAAACACCTGCGCATGGGCTCAGGATATGCACCAGGCATAGCCAGATTTAGTGTGGGTTTATTTTAAAACTGCTACACTCAACCTCTGGCCACCACACATATGTGTATATTTGTGCATCTGCACCCACACATGAATGTGACAGGATTTTCTCTGTCCAATCACACTAAAATATTATGGCAGGAGGAGGCCTGTGATTGGACAGAGAAAAGGGAGGTGGAGTTAAGAGTTGCAGGGTCAGAGAGCATTTCAGAGAGAGGAAGATGAAGGCCAAGATGGAGGAGGACAGACAGGAGGAAGAACCTGAACCAGCATGGCTTTAGATAGCCAGAGGTAGTTACGATATCATAAAGGTTACAATAATTGGGATAACTTGTCTAATCTAGATGGGTAGCTTTTATCATTATCAAATGGTTCTGAAATTATTGTATTGGCATCTCATAAATTGAAGTTTATTGATACATAAATCTGACTGGTTAATTATAATCTTCAAGAGTTTGTTTCTACCAGGTTAATGGGTGGATGGTCATTGCGTGGGACTAGGGTGCCAACTATTCGCCAAGGAACTCAGAGCTCTGGCCTGAGAGACCGGTGAGTTGAAATCACGAAGCTGGAGCCATGTGGTTCACAGGTTGCTGGCAGTAGTGCTGGAAGCCTGCCGGTCCATTTTTAAATATTTACCACAACACATGGATATTCAGATATGTATATACTACAGACAAAATCAACATATTATAAATGATTAACTAACTAAAAAAAAAAACTTTGTATGTCTAGCGGAAAACATCACAAGGTCTGTTCCAACCAGAAATTTAAAAGTCACGAAAGTTAACAAATGGGATTATAATACAAATATGCTCAAAATATGTTATGTGATATTCTTAAAATATTAACAAAACATTATATTATTTTTTAAAGTCAGAATAGAGATTTTTCAAAAAATTAAAACTTTGACACAACTATCTCCTTGCACATATACTCAAAAGATTTTGAATCTCTATTAGCCTAGATGTCCAATAACAGATAAGGAAAATAGAACAAATACATACAATGTAATTTTATACAGCTAAAGAAAACCAACTTTGCAGGAAAATGAATCAAAATGGAAAATAATTATATTAAGTAAGGTAACTTAACCCAAGAAAGTCTAAGGGCACATATTTTCTCTCATACATAGGTCATAGCTTCCAATTTTTATATACATGCATTTATGTGGTAGTTAAGTGATTAGAAATGTAAAAAGGGAATCAGATGTAAAAGAAAAGAGGTGTGGGAAATGTAATAGAATATGTGTCATTAAAGAAAAAAAGAAGAAATCTGAGATCAGAATCATATAGACTGGATGTGGAAGCATAGGAATAGCAGAGTGGAAAACAACAAAATACCAGTGGAATTTACCAAAATTCTATTAGTGATTGATGCCAGTCATAGGTGCCACAGTAGAGAGAAAACTCACCAAGATGCTAAGCCTTCATTTTCTAAAGAAGGAGAGTGGTTCAGCCTTCCTGGAAAAAACTGACACCATGGAAGCTCACTCCAATTATTTTATTCAAACATTATACAAGGTTAATTGAAACTGGGACAGGTTCCAGCTACCAGTTATTGTGCTCTTGCTGCATGTGAATCACATAACCCACACAATCTCCGTCCCTTTTGACTAGGGCTAGCCACAGTCAAAAATAAGTACTCCAGGCTTGCCGAAAGTGTCTTAGGACTGAGGTCAATGCTGCAAGCTCTCATGTAACAACAAGTGCAGATTCTCTAGAGTCAACATTTTTCTCAAGGTTAAAGTCATCTCGAAACATTTCTCAGCCTCTACTAATTGACCCAAACATAGCAAAAGATTGGTGAAACATTTCACTCAAAGCCAGTCTCAAAAGCTTTACTACACATTTCATTTAAAGCCAGAAATAAAGGCTTTACTATACATATGACTACATTGTATATATAAGACAATGCCAGAAAGAAACTTGTGATTTTGTATAAAAAATTAAAAAAAAAAAACTCCAAAGGAAAAGCTACAGTAAAAAGTTCAAGTAAATGAAAGACAGTCCTCACTAGTCTCAAAAGCCAACTTGTGGTCCCATTGTATATTAGAGTTCTTTTGAGAAGCAATCAATAAGATGAACATATAGATAGTATAATGCATACTAAAGAAGCTATTATGTCATTTTATATTGAAATAGTAATTACAGCCTAATCACATTTGAAAGGTTTAGAATTGGTTAGAGTAACAGTTTTTCATGACCAGGCTGCAAGACTGGTAGTTGCTCACACTACCTATGTGTGTGCTCAGCTGTCCCACTGTGAAGTTGAAAACCTAGATGATTCCCAGAAAGCTGCTGGTCTTCAGTCCATGACAGAATCCTGGAAACACTGGTCAGGAAGCAATAGCAATAGGATGAATCAATTCCCAGTAGGATGGAAGGACAAGAGGGCAAAATGTGAGTTATCTTCCTTTATCAGATTCCCTTTTGTCTGTACTGTTACCAAAAGGTTCTGTATACTAAAACAGTGGGTCCCCCTCATCTATTAGTCTAATTTAGTATGTAGGATTAGTAAATTTTCATTTATACGTATGTATGCATGCTACAAATAGAAATGTGCTATTTATAAAACACTCTAATAATCATGGGTAACACTGAATGTGGCCTCTTCTTCTATCATAGAATCCCTACTGTGCCTAAACATTGACAACTTGCTGCCTTTTAATTTGTATTTTAACTTAATGGTCTTTAATCAGAGGAGACAATGTAGCAGATGCAGCAGTTCTTAAAACAATCATCCGAGCACCACCTCATGTCAACACCTTTGAATTCACAGCAAAACACTTGATCTTCAATAGTTGAAGAGAAAATAAATGTAAAGACAGTAACGATCTCTTGGGATCATAGTACTCCTTCCAACATATTAGGTGGGGAAATTAAGACAAAAAGATGACTTGATTTAAGATACCTCAACTCGTTTCTGAGGTGTCCTGGGTATACTGAATCTTCATCTTAAAAACTTAACAGAAAATCTGAGTGAAATTCTTCTGCTATAGATTGGCATGACATTGCTAACATTGGTCCAATTTTAGTTATGGTACATACTAGTCAGGAAATGGTGTTACACATTGCAATACACAGGTGAAGAAAATTAAAGCATATTAACACCAAACATATCTGTCCAATAGTATTTCTTTTGAAGCAAGATGATGTTATTCTTCAAGGAGCAGGAAGCCTCTATGTAGTGTTGCATATTTGTAAGATAAGACACATTGGAGTTTTCTTTCTTAGTAACAACTCTACAACATCATTGGACCAAAGCTTAGAACACAAAGTAATGAAACAGCCTAGTACTAAACACAGTCTGCCAGAATCAGAGTAATACTCACGTTAAAACACAATAATAACTTTGTAGGGTAGGCATTATTTCACAAATGAAAATAATATACATATGACCTTCAATAAAGTGAAAGATATATTACAAAAGGACACTTCTAACGAATGTTTCTAAGTATTAGGAACAGAAATAACTTCAATATTCCTTTTGTAATGAAGAAAAGGGAGGAAATTCATCTGAACATTTGCATCCTAAGAATTTATGAGGGAGAAATTTATGTAACCATCTTCTGTCTCTTGGAATAATCCATAGACCAGGATATAGCATATAGTAAGACACAGAGTATGTTATATAACAAGGGGCAACAAAATATTTAAGGATTGTTCAGATACATCAGAATCCAATGTGATATATAGATATTTGCTCTCACAACACTTATATACAATTTAAAGGTTGACATATAATATTTATATAATCATTGGGATGAACTTACTGACTAGCTGAGATTGATATCTCAAGCTCTAACATTGTTTTCATTGTTTGCATCATAACATATCCCAACAATATCATTTATCATTGGAGATCTGGTATCCCAAAATCACCTATATCATCAAGCCAGGCGAAGGAACAACTCTATTTTGATTGTTCTGGAAAACCTTCATAGCATTCTTTTGTAAAAATTGTTTACAATTAAAAAGTATAACATGAGGCTGTGAAATGTTGTCATGGAAACCATGAGAATAGAGAAAAAGAAAATTGAGGATTTAGTGAATATGTTTTACTTTAAAAATACAATAGCTCCCTTAACAAAGTCAAGTATGACATATGGCGAACTATGTGTGATAATTTTCTAAGCTTACAAATAGATTTCTGCAGCATATTATCAACTCCTAATTCAGTACATTCAAAGTGAGCCTGATTCTACTCCTGCTCAGAATTCCCAAAGTGATCAGATGCCAACATGCTAGACACTGCAAACAAAGAATACTGGCTTATTTTTTTTTTCTCTGTGACTGTAATAAAATATCCTGACTGAAACAATTTAAGGGAGAAAAGCCTAATTTTGAAAACAATTTCAGAGGGATACTGCTGTGATAAAATATTAAAATGAAATGGCAAATTCCCATGCTACACCCAGCTACTCTATGCTCCAGCCATCTCTCTAGCCAGTTCTTATCTCATGGAGACTCTCTGACTCAGAGCTCCAAAATCTCTCTACCCAGCTCACTAAGTTCCTACTGGCTGATCGTTGCCATGCCAGCCCCATGTTTCAAAACTCCCATGACCTTTGTGGTGAACATCAGGCAAACCCACACTTTGCCACTGTACCTTTCTTGAACCCAGATGAGCCCCCACATGAAGGAAAACACAACACAAACTTAGTTCAGAAACAATGGTAACTCAATTGCTGGGTGCAACAACTAAAATCCTAATCTTATAAGCCTTATTAAATCTAAATCCCCCAGTTGCAAATTCTGGTGGATCTGCCATTGAAACCAGGAGACACTAGTAATTACATCTGGTTCTCACACTACCCCATTCAAAAGGACCCTCTCTCTCTCCTGCTTCCTCTCTTCCCCTATTCAACCTGGAAGTCCCTCCTCCTTGCCCAGTGAATGGCTCCCTTATTCATTAGAGGATGGTTCACAAGAAGTCACCTGAGTACATGACTCATTCCTCAAGAGTGGAATAAGCATCAAAATACAAGCAACACTAAGGCTATCCACAACAAGATACAGACTGTCAGGGAAAACATGGTAGCAGTTGGGTGCTAATAACCCATTCTCAGGGAACAGAGAGTGAACAAGAAATGGAACTAGGCTATGAAACCCCAAGGCCACCCAAGTGACCTATTTCCTCAAGGAAACTTTCACATCCTAAACATTCCATAAATTCCATGACTTAGTTGGGCTTAAAAAAAAAAAAAAAGGTAAACCTTTATATTAACTGAGGAATACCAAAGGGCTGAGAAGCACCTGAAAAAAATGTTCAACATCCTTAATCATCAGGGGAATGCAAATCAAAACAACCCTGAGATTCCACCTCACACCAGTCAGAATGGCTAAGATCAAAAATTCAGGTGACATCAGATGCTGGTGAGGATGTGGAGAAAGAGAAACACTCCTTCAGTGCTGGTGGGATTGCAAGCTGGTACAACCACTCTGGAAATCAGTCTGGTGGTTCCTCAGAAAATTGGACATAGTACTACCAGAAGATCCATCAATACCTCTCCTGGGCATATACCAGAAGATGTTCCAACTGGTAATAAGGACACATGCTTCACTATGTTCATAGCAGCCCCATTTATAACAGCCAGAAGCTAGAAAGAACCCAGATGTCTCTCAACAGAGGAATGGATACAGAAAATATGGTACATTTACACAATGGAGTACTACTCTGCTATTAAAAACAATGAATTTATGAAATTCTTAGGCAAATGGATGGATCTGGAGAATATCATCCTGAGTGAGGTAATCCAATCACAAAAACATTCACTTGATATGCACTCACTGATAAGTGAATATTAGTCCAGAAAAAAGTATAAAAGAAAGAAAGACAAAAAAAGGTGAACGCTTATATTAACAGAGGACATTCAGCAGCAGTCATGTTTAGCATGTTTCACCCCACTCTTCATCCCATCCCTTAAAAAGAAGCTTGTTGAAAGCTCACATTCACTGCTCAGTCTGTTTTCACTTCACTTTTCTCCCACAAACAAATTTAGTAGGACTTTTGATTTCTTTTTTCTTCAATAATTTACACTGTGCTTCTGGTACTATGAAAACTATTCCTTAGGAGGCTTTCAGATTAAGTCCAGCTCAAATCTTTCAAATCATGTGACCAAAGTCAGTGTCAATTTCTGTCTTCAAAGTTCATGTTGAGTTCAAAAATAGAGACTTACCATCTACCTCTACAACACAACCAGAGGCAACAGCTACAGCCTGAATTTATTGGGGCCAGGATTTCTCTTAGACTTCCCTGGCCAACAACTTGGAAAGAGGTACCGCATGCCTAGTCCAGGGTTTTTTGTTCATTGATGATATGATTTGGATTTAGTTACTACTCTTTTCAGCATGGAGACACGATAAAGCTGCTGTTGTGTGATACAAGCATTTTCATAATTTAAGCATTTTTAATCTAAAATATATTTTGCTGTAAACATCACAAAAGTCCACTTTACATACCACATAAGTATTACTTTCTTGTGCACCTATACAGTCACTGTGGCACCCACCTCTACCTTAGTCTGCTATTTTATTGCATGATGCAGCTGGGATTTTGCATCTAACACTGGAGCCCAAGCTGGAAGACTAGTGTCTACTTTATGTGGTCTTTCTAAGGCATTAGCAAAATACAAAGTACAAAACATGGCCATTAAACAAATGCATTTAAAGCCTCAATTTACATCACATTTTCTAGCATCTCTTTAACCAAAGTAAGTTGGAGCTAAGCCCCATGAAGATACAAAGTCAGCTATAATCTTCCCACTGAGGTTGGGAGTAAAACGGGTACCAATATAACAACATTTATAACACAATCAGCCACTTTCTTTTTTTTTTTTTTATTTTATCTTCCCACATACAAAATATACTCATACCATTTTACCTGTGAAACTACAGAATCAGAAACGAGAATGTATGGCTTCATCATCAATATGGTATGAACAAAGTTTTGCTCAATTGAGTGAATTATTAACTAAAAAATCTGTTGTTTTTTTTTTCCTTCCTGAAGTCCTTTGATGTGTAGTTGTGTGACTTGGATAGAAAACAAACAGTAAATATTCCTACTGTTAAAAGAGAGAAGTATAAAGCACCCACAAACTTCTGGTCTGTGGTAATTTTATAATCCAGCAATGCAAATATGTTAAGTCCTTGATAGCCACTCCTGCTCCAAGATGTGTTAGAGATAACACTCAATATTGCATTACACAGACTGCACATAAAAAGTTAAAGTATTTTGAAAAAAGAAAAAGAAAAAAATGAAAATGTGGCTAGCAACACTCCTGAGCCAACAGAGCTTCTGTCTTTTATCCCGGAGGTAGTTGGTGACTCTTATTCCACTGGGTTTAGCGAAACTTTCCAATCTACAAGACTTGACTAATTCATGCAAAAAGGAACAAAATGATTCAAGAAATGTGATTGCTTGTCAAGATAACTACCTTTTGTGTCTGAGTGCCTCACTCAGGATGATATTTTCTATTTATCTGGAAAACTCAGCATGTCCTCATTCTTTATAGCTGAGTAGTGTTCCATTGTTTAAATGAAACACATTTTCTGTCTCCATTATTCTGCTGTGGAACATCTAGGTTGTTTCCAGCTTCTGGCTCCAGATTGATTTCTAGAGTGGTTGTACCAGTTTGCAACCCCACCAGCAATGGAGGAGTGTTCCTCTTTCTCCATGTCCTCACCAGCATGTATTGTCATCTGAGGTTTTGATCTTAGCCATTCTGATTGGTCTAAGGTGGAATCTCAGGGTCTTTTTGATTGGCATTCCTCTGATCACTAAGGACTTTGAACATTTCTTTAGGTGCTTCTCAGCCATTTGAGATTACTCAGTTGTGAATTCTCGGTTTAGTTTTATAGAACATTTTTTGATTGGGTTGCTTGTTTGTTTGTTTGTTTGTTTTTGGTGATTAACTTCTTGAGTTCTTTACACATTTTGAATATTAGCCCTCTATCGGGTATGGAGTTAGTGAAGATTTTTTCCCAATCTATAGGTTGCCAATTTGTCTTATTGACTATGTCCTTTGCCTTACAGAAGCTTTCTCACTAATAAGTGGATATTAGCAAAAAATAAAAACTAAAATACAGTCCACAAATCTGAAAAAGGTCGACAGTTAAAGTGCCCAAGTAAGGACACTTCACTCTCACTTGGGAGAGAGAAGAAAGCAACCACAAGTGGGGAAGGAGGGACCTGGAAGGGAACGTGGACAGGGAGGGGAGTGGGGGAAGGGGGAGACCTGATCTGGTATTGGGTGAGGGAAAAGGCCTAAGGACCTGAGGGCCAGCAGAAAGAATAGAAACAGGCAACCCCAGGAAATAGGAGGTTGGGGGACCTGACAGAATGCACCTGAGACCTGGGAGGTAAGAGACTCTTAGGAATCAAAGGGAGGGATCTTAGATGAAATGCCTAACAGTAGGGAGAGGGAATTTATAGAGCCCACCTCCAGCAGGGAGGCAGAGCATCAAGTGAGGGATGGGGTTACCATCCCACAGTCACATCTCTAAACCTGTTATGAAAAATTTACAGGGATGGAAATGGAGAAGAGCCTGAGGAAAAGAAGGTCCAGTGACAGGCCCAAAGTAGGATCCAAATCAAGAGGAGGTCCCAAGGAGGACACTATTACTGAGGCTATAGAGCACTCACAAAAAGGAACCTATCGCGACTGCCCCTCAAAAGACCCAACAAGCAGCTGAGTCAGATGCAGATATTTGCACCCAACCAATGGACTGAAGCAGCTGACCCCTGTTGTTGAATTAGGGAAGGCTGAAAGAAGCTGAGGAGAAGGGTGATCCTGTAGGAGGACCAGCAGTCTCAATTAACCTGGACCTGAGAGATCTCTCAAACACTGGACCACTAACCAGGCAGCATACACCAGCTGATATGAGGCCCCCGATACGCATACTGTAGAATATTGACGGGTCTGTGTTCATTCAAAGATGATACACCTAACCCTCAAGAGACTAGAGGCCCCGGGGAGTTTAGAGGTCAAGTGGGGTGGAGGTTGGAAGCATCCACACGGAGACTGGGAGGGTGGAGAAGAGGTATAAAATGTGAAGCAGTCGGAGGGTGGATGGGGGGGGGGCACGGAATGGAATATGGAGTGTAAAAAATTAATTAATTAAAGAAACATATAAAAAGAAAAAAAACCCTTTGTTTAAAAAACAAATCATGAGGACCAATGTAATGTATATCTTGCACTGCAGCTATCTGGAAGGGGACCAACACTAAATTATAGCTCTGTACTTTTTCATGAAAGTAAAATGAGCCTTCTTGAGATAACATGACCAGAGCAACTTATAAAAGAATTGGGTGATTATGGTTTCAAAGTTAGAGGATGAATGAACATAGTTTCAAGGACCATGGCAGTAGGTACACATTACATGACTTATGTACTTGCAAGCCTCCAAACATACCTGGCATAGGTTACATATCCTCAAAGGGGTCAAAGGTAGGCCTTTGTGAGGTCTCAGCCACTCCTTAGCTGCCATTGGGTAGGCAGAACTTTGTTGACCAATCAAAGCTGAGGGTGTGGCCCATCATTGTTCTGACAGGTAGGTAAGGAGGGTGCTCAGAGCTCTGGGGCCAGTTGGAGGAAGAGCCCCAGTATGGCACGTGTGGCCAAGAGAGCGCCTGAGCCGACTACTGCTGCTGCAGCAGCAAGATCCAAGCAGCGGAATCGTAGAGCTTCCTATGGTCGAAGGTGCAAGAACTCCAACAAGAACCAACGTGCTTCGCGTCGTCGCAAAAGCTGTGCTGAGATAATGAGAAAGGGGAAGAGAGGGCGTCAACAGGCATCGAAAGGGAAGAAAGCCATCAAAGTAAGAATTCTTAAAGAAGCTAGTCAAAATGCTCTAGCATTAGTCATCCATGAGCCAGTGAATGAGAATGTCAGCTTGACACCACCAGAAGTTCCATCGTGCCCTGAAAACTCCCCAGTTCCTAAGGAAGACCTGGTCAGCTCCTAGGCTCCAAATGGGTCCAAAGATCTAAGAAACATCAGTGAATGGGTCTAGGAGCTGAGCGTCGGTCATGATGTCATTGGCAAAATTCACCACAATTGTAAGATGGTGAAAATAAAATCAATCATAATGTGAAAAAAATTGAGCCTTTTTTTTTGTGAAAAATGCTTTTCTACTTGGCCTTCATTTTGATTAGGAAAGAATAGATTTGGTGTAGTATACAAGTAGAAAAAAAATTAAATCAAAACTAAACATAGATTTTTATTTTACCCACATTGTTTTCTTTTTTCCTTTTTTTTTTAAAAAAAAATTAGATATTTTCTTCACTTACATTTCAAATGTTATCCCCTTCCCTAGTTTCCTCTATGAAAATCCCCTATACCTTTCCTCCCCCCCCCCTGCTCCCCAACCCACCCATTCCTGCTTCCTGGCCCTGGCATTCCCCTCTACTGGGGCCTAGAATCTTTGCAAGACCCAGGGCCTCTCGTCCCTCTGATGGCCAACTAGGCCATCCTCTGCTACATATACAGCTAGAGACACGAGTCCCACCATGTGTAAAAGTTAGCCTTCTTAAACAAGAATATTCTCTGAAAACTTGTGCTGCACGATGATTTTGGTTTAAATATAGTGGTTGTCTTTGTCCCCTTAGAAAGAAGGTACACATCAATAGTCTGTGGCCATAGTTCTTGAGAGGGTTCTCCATTCATTGCTCTCCAAAAATTTTGAGTAGCCTCCCCCCAATTTCCTCTCTCAGCCATTATATTTGACTAGCAGGCAGTTGAAAAACTTTTCTCAGTGGTTCAATAGCTGCATGGTTTTTCTGTGTGGCTTTTATCTAGAATAACTACGGGTACTTTTAAGGAAAGGATTCTGTATTATCCTTTCCTTGATTTTTCTAGAATTTCCAGATATTTCCTCCAAATTGAAGCATCTCCTCTTAGAGAGGAGATACTGACAAGATCCAGGAAGCTAGGAAAACTTACAACATTCTGTGTACTGTTTTTCTCATTGATAAGAAAAGATATCCCAAAGAGGGAATTTTAAAAAAATGGCATCTGACGTTTTCTCACACAGCTAAGTGGTAAAATCTACCTCTAGGCAGGGCAGTGAAAGCACCAGACATCATTCTTCACATTGCCTCTGCAGGCTGGTAGCAGAGGGAGATGAGTCACAATGCTCAGGACACTTTCTCCTTTTTCTTTGTTCCAGGACTCAAGTCCAAAAAGTGCAACCTGTTTTTTAGAAAGAATCCTTCTACCTCATTATTCTGATCAAGATAATCCTTTGTAGACATGCCTAGAGCTTTGTCTCTTTGGTGATTCTAAATTCTGTACAGTTGAAATGTTAATGATATTAACCATCACACTCAGAAAGTAAATGGAGTTTAGAGGCATGTATGGCCCTTTCTGGAGACTGTGTATGCAGTAAACAGTTTCTAGAGAAAGGAAGAATTTGGGTTGGAGCTGTCTGCAAGTTGTGTAGGTAAGTATAGTTATACAAATGTCACTACCCTTGCTACAGTGGGCTTCACGGGATGCTGTAGCTGCCTTTGAGGCACCCATGTACCTCTAATTAACTCCTTATCCATGCTTCTGTAAGTAATGCCAATACACTCACTAATCACAAAGGGAATTAAGGTGGCATCTTTATTGATCAATCAAGAACAAATATGGCACAAGAATCTTAGCATATGAACATGCAGATTCCCAATGCAAGCACCAGAAGCACTTCCCTACACCACCCTGAGATTAGTGTCACAGAAAAGAATTATTATTTTAATTGTAAAATGTGAATATATATTATGCATATAATGTACACACGCATAGATTCTACACGTCTTCTCAAAAGCCTATTCTTTTCTCTTTCAAAGAGGTTAGCTTTTTCTAAATTTAACCTGTATATGCATTCCATATTTATTCTATTATATCCCTTTTCTTGTCTACTGTCACCACTGTGTCCAATAACACTTGCTAAATAAAAAACTTATAGAGGAAATTTCATTCTGTTCTCTTCCTTCTCTTTTAGTCTTTCACACTCTGTACATAGCCATTCTAAACGTCCTGTGACATAAAACCATGTAGATTTTAACTTTCATTCTATAAAATTTTATTGAAAAAATAACATATTAAATGTCCTCTAGTAACTCAAAATACAGTATCAATTTTAGATTGTCTAAGGTTGCAGTATGGGTTTCCCCTTCCAAATTAATGAATAAAAAGGCATAGAGTGAAAGGTCTCATCACTCAACCAAGTTTTTTGTTTGTTTGTTTGCTTGTTTTCAATTTTTATTGGATATTTTATTTATTTACATTTCAAATGTTATCTCCTTTTCTGTTTTCCCCTCTGGAAACCCCTTATCCCATTCCCCCTCTTCCTGCTTCTATAAGAGTGCTCCCCTACACAGCCAGCCTGAGGGTGCTCCTGCCTCCCCCCACCCCTGGAATTCTCCTACACTGGGGCATCAAGCCTTCACAGGATCAAAGGCCCAACCTCCTATTAATAGCCAAAAAGGCCATCCTCTGCTACATATGCAGCTGGGGCCATGGGTTGTTCCATAGGTACTCTTTGGTTGGTGATTAATCCCTGGGAGCTCTGGGGTGTCTAGTTGGTTGATATTGTTCTTCCTAATGCAGCGGGGTTGCAAACCCGTTCAGTACCTTTAGTCCTTTCTCTAACTCATCCATTGGGGACCCTGTGCTCAGTCTAATGATTGGCTATAACCATCTGCCTCTGTATTTGTCAGGCTCTGGCAGAGCCTATCAGGAGACAGCTTTATCAGGATCCTGTCAGCAAACACTTCTTATCATCTTCAATACTGTCTGGGTTTAGTGTCTGTATATGGGATGGATCCCCAGGTAGAACAGTCTCTGGATGGCCTTTCCTTCAGTCTCTACTCCACACTTTGTCTCTGTATTTCCTATAAACAGAAGAGATTCTGGCTTAAAATTTTGGAGATGAGTGAGTTGACCCATCCCTCATCCAGTGGATGTGCCTAACCTCTGGATATTTAACCATGTTTTCTATTGAAAGCAGACACACACTCAGAGAAGGGTATTCAAAGCCCATGAATAGACAGTTTCCTCAGGGGAAAAGAGACCCAAAGGATCTGTGATGACAGTTTATATAGCAGAAAGAAAGCTTTTATGTGCTTATGGGTAGGATGAGTTTCTGCTTCACTTCAGAACTACTTAGTTTGGGTTATCATGAAGGTAGGGGGAGTATTGGATAATCCAGACAAAGAACTGAAAATTGGATCCTACCAAAGAAGTCCTCCCTTCCCCCTTGTAGAATATCTGAAAGTCTCATGCATTAGTTCCCTCCAGCAGGAGAAGCCCACAAACTCTCCCTCTTGATAAAATAGAAAAAGCAGGGAAACAGAAATTTTACATGCTTAAGTAAAAAAAAATACATTAAATGTACCTAGAACTTCCTTCTCTGTCTCTGCTTACTGAAGAGCTGTCTGACACCTACTTCCTTAAGTTGGTCAGTTCATTGAAAATACTTGGTAGATATTTATGGAAAAAGTGAATACTAGAATGTACTTTTTAAAAAAGTTATCAGAATATAGAATAAAGATACAAGGAGTGGGAAAGTAGATTGGATTGTATAATAAAGAGTTGAAGTAAACAAACTCAGATATCCTAGAAAGATACTCTTTTGGTTTGTTCCATTACATACCACAATTTTGTTACTTAAACAAATGGCTTGTCAGTTAGATCTTTTCAGGCTAACACCATTCCTGTCTTCCTATGAGGCAGTGATGTTAAGAAAATATACTTATTATCTATTTCAGTTACTTCTCTGTTGCTGTGATAAAACATCATGACCAAGGTAACTTACAGAAGAATTTATTAGGACTTAAATTTCCACAGGGTCATGTAGAAGGTCCCTGTGGGCAAAAAACTGAGGAGAAATGGGCTACTGTAGATCTTAAAGCCTAAAGTATTGGAGGGATGCTGCCAGCTGCAAGTGGCTGAATGGAACTTTTGTGGGGTTTCTAGCAGATGATTTCAGGAGTCTTTGCCCTTGAACACTGGCTTCCCTATCTGTAAATACACAGGTCAAGCTAAAACACTAGGAGCTACTGGAGCTGAAGCATAAGCTAATTGAGCTCTAGGCCCTGGCAGGATCAAAGAAGAAAGAGGCTAACAGTATCTAATAACAGCTTCTTTGAAGTCAGTGAAGACTATAGGGAGTTATAGTCCTATGACCACACATGTGAAATATCAGGAAATATATAAAAAATAAATTTTTAAAAGTGAAACACAAATACTGTGTAGTTTATAATTGTGTAAGTAAAATTGGACCCAAATACTTATTCCTTTCTGAGTCCTGCCATGCCACTTCTGACAAAGAAGAGGGTCCTGAACATATTACAGATGCCTTTTGTGAAGCACGAGAAGTGGTAGTGGAGTTACAGTTTGAACCACAAAAGATTTCAAATTATAAGAGTAAAATGCATGCTCAAAATATTAAGATCTATTTTCAGGGTTAAGGACTGGAAAAGGGTTTTCCAGGCAAATGGACCCAAGAAACACACTGCAGTAGCCATTGTAAAATCTAGTAAAATAGATTTTTCAATTAAAAGCTATCAAAACACATGGGGAAGGACACTTCATACTCATCAAAGGAAAAATCCACCAAGATGAAGTCTCACTTCTGAATAGCTATACCCCAAATGCAAGGGAGCCTACATTCATAAAAGAAACTTTACTAAAGCTCTAATCACACAATGAACCCCACATGATAATAGTAGGGGCTTTTAATACCACACTTTCTCCAAAATGGGAACTAATCAAAGCAAACATGAAACTCAGAATCAAAATGATTTAACTGATATTTACAGAACTTTTCATCCAAAAACAAAACCAAATATATTAACTTCTTAGCATATCAGAGATAGTTCTCTAAAATTGACCATATGATCACGCACACAGAAGTCTCAACAGATACAAGAAGATTGAAATAACCCCATACATTCTATCAGAGCACCATGAATTAAAGCTATACTTCAGCAACAACAGAAAGAAAAGAAAGCCCACAACTCATGGAAACTGAACAACTCTGTACTCAATGATAACTGGGACAGGGAAGAAATAAGAAAGAAAATAAACACTTTCTAGAATTCAATTAAAAGGAAGGTACAACATACCAGAACTTGTGAGATACTATGAAAGCAGTGCTAATAGGAAAATTGATAGTGCTGTTTTTATAAAAGAACTGGAGAGATCTCATACTAACAACTTAACAGCACACCTGAAACTCCAGAACAAACAGAAGCAAACACACTAAAGAAGAGTAGACAGCGGAAAATATTCACACTTTCTTAATAGCGTTCTCACGCCCGGCCAGGAAGAACACAACAGACCAGAATCTTCTGCGGCAAAACTTTATTGCTTACATCTTCAGGAGCTAGGAGCGCAAACTCCCAGCCCCAAAAGCGAAAGCCACCCCAATCTTACATCTTTAGGAGCCAGAGCTCCGGCACGCCAAAGCGCAGAGCGCGCTCTATTGTTTACATCTTTAGGAGCAAGCGAGCAGGCGCCAGAGCCAGAGAGAGAAAAGAGAGAGAATGGCGGAAACCCCGTCCCCTTTAAGGAGGAGTTATCCTTCGCTTAGGACGCATCACTCCCTGATTGGCTGCAGCCCATGGCCGAGCTGACGTTCACGGGAAAGGCAGAGTACAAGTAGTCGTAAAATACCCTTGGCACATGCGCAGATTATTTGTTTACCACTTAGAACACAGGATGTCAGCGCCATCTTGTGACGGCGAATGTGGGGGCGGCTCCCAACATCTCCCCATTTTCTTTTAATAAGAGCAAATAGGCCACCCATATTAATGAGAGTGGAGATAGAGGTCAAATCCCCAGTGTGTAGGTAAAGGAGCCGTACACATAACCTCCTCCCAGGCTCATCACCCAGAGGGGTCCTGGTCTGGTCCCGTGTTGTTTTTCCTGGGGGAAGGACACTTGAACACTCAACCTTCTTGAAAGATGACATGTCTCCCTAGAATAGGCTCATTTTATGCCGCAGAGCCCTTCTATTGCAGTGCTTAGCCGTGCAACTCTCTCAGGCTGCTGAAGCACACTCACTCTATCCCGTGCAATGAGACTAGCCTCATGGGATATAAGAGCTGAGTGGCCAGCGACCTATTGCCTAAGCATAGATATATCAGGGGAAGCTCCATGTTCTAGTCCTGCAAGCGCCTGGGCAATAACCACCTTGTCTCTCCTAGTTTGGGCCTTAAGCTTACAGACCAATCAAAGAAGCAACACTAATCCACAGCAAAGTGTATCTCCAAATAATATCAATCCCACCCATTCTTTAAAGAAGGGAAATGCTGAGGAGATCCAATTGGGTAATCCTTTGGTCAGGGACAGGTCCAAGCGCGTGGAGTTGACCTGAAGTCTCAATTCCCGAAGGATCTGTTCAAATTCAGCCATCCAATTCTGTAACATATACTGAAAAAGACTTTTTGACAAATTAGCTGCCCTAGTAAATTTCTCATACTGAATGGAAGTAACACACAATCCCGGAAACTTTTGTTTACACCCCAGCTGAGCTATTTGCCATAATACATCTAGTTGTTCCTAGACAAGATCTATGAGTTGATTAACGAGCATGAGACCTCTCTGTATCTTGACATTAGCTGAGGCCTGTTTATCTATGACTGTAGTCACTGAGGCTGACAAAGTGTTAATGGTGTCAGTCGTCTGGACCTGTCCAGACAGAGCCAAGGCTGTCTGAATCAAGGCTAAACCCAGTTCCTAGTTAGTGGTAAAAAAGCAGGAGAATACTTGAGCATTATACATCACCGTCATTGGGAGTGGAAATGTCGACATTATCCCCCAACGCTGCTCTCTCTTTATTATTGACGCCCTGGACATCACCAAGACGAGGGACATCAGTATTCCCTTGGTCAGTCTGGATTTTTCGGGTGAGTCTTTCTGGTATCCAAAATGGGTTGTCTTCATTCTGTGGGAAAACACAGATAGCTCCCCTGGATCTTATCAAAATAGGATCCGGGCCATACCATTTATTATCAAGGACATTTTTCCATTTAACCATCTCATTGGGCCTATCTGGCTCTGAACAATGACGTTCAGCCGCAGTATGGCCATGAGCATCAATATTTAAAAAATTGAGTGTAAAGAGTGCCATAGACACAGACACTCTTGGTGCTCGGGGTAAAATCTCTTCAATTCCCCTCTTTTGCTTTATAAGATAGGCTTTGAGGGTGCGATGCGCACGCTCAACAATACCCTGTCCTTGAGGGTTGTATGGAAGTCCAGTCAGGTGGGTTACGTCCATCTGACGGCAGAACTGCTGAAATTTTTGAGACGTATAAGCTGGTCCATTATCAGTCTTAAGGAGTTTGGGTTTCCCCCAAGCACTCCATGCCTCAAGGCAATGTTGAATCACATGTGAGGCTTTTTCTCCGGTTAACGGAGAAGCAAACATGATGCCAGAACATGTGTCAATGGACACATGGAGATATTGAAGTTTTCCAAAGGAAGAAACATGTGTAACATCCATTTGCCAGACCTGTAGAGGTCGAATACCGCGTGGGTTAATTCCCACATGAGGAACTGGCAAGAACTCACAGCAGCTTTGACATTGAGTAACAATGTCACGGGCTTCTTTTCTTGTCAAGGAGAAACGACTGCGTAATGTTTCAGCCGTCACATGAAAATTGTTATGAAAATTTCTTGCAGCCTCTACCGGGGATGATAGGGCAGCAGCCACCACTTTAGTGGCCTTATCTGCCAAATCATTTCTCAGAGCCATGGGGCCAGGTAGGCCTGAATGGGCTCTAACATGAGTAATATAAACAGGAAATCTTCTAGATAACAAAACTAATTGTATCTGCTGAAAAATATTGGCAACTCTACTGGAAGGCTTAATCATTCCAGCCACTTCTAAAAGATTTACTGCATTAACCACATAACAGGAATCTGACACAATATTAAGGGGTTCTAAAAAGGTTTTTAAAACTTCTAAAACCACTAAACATTCTACCACTTGAGGTGAATTTTCATTATATTGTTTGGATACCACTTTACCATTAGCCACATAGGCACCTATGCCAGTTTTTGATCCATCAGTATATACCACAATCCCATTTTTAAGTGGGTTTCTTACTGTTATTTGTGGAAAAACAACAGATTGATTTTGGGCAAACTGTAAAATTGGATGTTTTGGATAATGGTTATCTATTTGTCCTGAAAAGGAGGTAACTAAAACTGCCCAATCATTAGATGTGGCTGCCAAGGTTTGAACCTGTGCAGCGGTATAAGGTACAATTAAAAGATATGGACTTCGCCCAAAGTGGGTGATTGCTGCTTTTAGGCCTCTAAGGGCAAGCTGTGCAATTGCATCAGGATACCAATCTATTATTTTAGCTGGGGATACGTTTGGATGGATCCACAACAATGGCCCATTCTGCCACAAAACTGCGGTTGGCAATTGTGCTGTCTTAAAGACACACAAACTGAAAGGCTGCGAATCCTCAATACGTTGTAATTGTGCATTCTGTAAGGCTTTTTCCACCTTTTGTAAGGCCTGGTTAGCAGCTAGAGTAAGAGTCCTAGGGGAGGAGATATGAGGATCTCCTTCTAAAATACCAAACAAAGGCCTTAACTCAGCGGAAGGAATCTTTAAAAAAGGTCTGAGCCAATTAATATCTCTCAACAGCTTTTGAAAATCATTTA
Source organism: Mus musculus (assembly GCF_000001635.26). Taxonomy (NCBI): domain Eukaryota; kingdom Metazoa; phylum Chordata; class Mammalia; order Rodentia; family Muridae; genus Mus; species Mus musculus. The sequence goes on from NC_000069.6 coordinate 17,957,530, forward strand.
AGGTATGGAGGTGATCTCTTTTTATCTAAACATGTAAATATTGATTTCTCTCAAAGGAGGAAATATGTGTGACATCCATTTGTCAGACCTGTAATGGCCTGACGCCACGAGGGTTTACCCCTACGTGAGTAGATAAAATTTGACAACAATCTAAAGGCATTATTAAGTAATCAGAATCATTTTCAGTAGAACCAATCCCTCTTGTAGCTCTAGGAATACCAGAGGAAGAAAAAACAGCCATGTAGGCTTGGCAAAATTATTAGTTGAGCTATTCTGTCTCTTTGTGATATAGAAAAGACAACTTGAGGACAAGAACAGAGAACCTGAAGTTCCCCTTTATAATCTTGATCTACAACTCTAGGGTGGACAATAAGACCTTGTAGGCTGCAAGAGCCTGCCTCTGTCATTATTGTCCAGTGGCTTCACCTGCTCGGGAGAGCGCCTTCCAGGCCCTAATAGCCTTTTCATCTGATTCAGAACTATTAAGAACTGGCTCCTTGAGCTCATCTAGTGATGAGTAGAGGCTCCTTCTCCTAGAAGCCTCCGCTGATTGATCTTTTTTCTTTTCTTTTTCCTTCTCCTTCCTTCTAATCTCTCCCCAGGTATTCTTACCTGACCTAAACTTTTCCTCAGGTTCAAGACCCGTGGAAAGGCCTGTATACTTATTTTGTGTACCATATTTTCTCTTTGCTCCTACTCTCTCTCCCCGCTTTACTTCTGATAGATTGTCCTGAATTTCATCTAGAATCCGCCCTGCCTTAACCACTTGATAACATGTGAAAAGGAACAAAAGGGCTTCTAACACTAGAAAAAATTCAAGGCCAAACATAACTTGTAAAGCCATTTTCCACTTTACTTCTGATAGACTGTCTTGAATTTCCTTAGAAAGTTCAAGACCAGACTTACCTCGTAAAGCTGTACTCACTGGTACTCTCGTTCCCCAGCTGAAAAGTTCTGAATTCATGCAGTTGAATCCTTCTTAACAGTCTGCTTTACGGAAACCTTTATTACCGCGACCCGCAGTTCTGGTTCTGGAATGAGGGATCTTCCTTGTGCCGGTCCCGAGTTTTCTTGTATTTTTTCGTCCCGGATTTTTTCTCGTCCCGGATTTCAGCACCAATTCTTAATAGCGTTCTCACGCCCGGCCAGGAAGAACACAACAGACCAGAATCTTCTGCGGCAAAACTTTATTGCTTACATCTTCAGGAGCTAGGAGCGCAAACTCCCAGCCCCCAAAGCGAAAGCCACCCCAATCTTACATCTTTAGGAGCCAGAGCTCCGGCACGCCAAAGCGCAGAGCGCGCTCTATTGTTTACATCTTTAGGAGCAAGCGAGCAGGCGCCAGAGCCAGAGAGAGAAAAGAGAGAGAATGGCGGAAACCCCGTCCCCTTTAAGGAGGAGTTATCCTTCGCTTAGGACGCATCACTCCCTGATTGGCTGCAGCCCATGGCCGAGCTGACGTTCACGGGAAAGGCAGAGTACAAGTAGTCGTAAAATACCCTTGGCACATGCGCAGATTATTTGTTTACCACTTAGAACACAGGATGTCAGCGCCATCTTGTGACGGCGAATGTGGGGGCGGCTCCCAACAACACTTAGGTCTAAAATCAATCAATTAGAAACAAAAAGAATGATACAAAGAATCAACAAAAACAAGAGTTGGTTGTTTGAGAAAATCATTAACATAGACAAATCCTTATCCAAACTAACTATAAGATATAAAGGCAGTATCCAAATTAACAAAAATCAGACACGAAAAGGTAGACATAACAACAGAAACTGAGGAAATTTAAAAAATCATTATGTTTTACTTAAAAAGCCTGTACTCCATGAAACTTGAAAAATCTAAGTGAAGTGAATGATTTTCTAGACTGATAACATGTACCAAAGTTAAATCAAGATCATGTAAACTATCTAAACAATCGCTTCTCCCTGAAGGAAATTGAAGTAGTCATTAAAAGTCTCCCAACCACAAAAGGCCCAGGGCTGGGTGTTTTTAGTACAGAATTCTACCAGTCTTTCAAAGAAGAGATAATACCAAGTTGACTCCTCAAACTATTCCACAAAATAGAAAAATAGGAGTGTTGCCAAACTCATATTATGAGGCTACAATCACCCAGATACTTAAGCCATACAAAGACTCAACAAATGAGAATTTAAGATGAATTTTTCTTATGAATATTAATGTAAAAATACTCAATAAAATACTTACAAGATAAATTCAAGAACACATAAAAAATATCATCCACTATGATCAAGTAAGTTTCACCCTGCTTGATCATATGAAATCTACCATCTAAACAACTGAAAACAACAACAACAACAACAACAACAACAAAAATCACATGACCATCTCATTAGATGTTGAAAAAGCATTTGACAAACTACAACACACCTTCATGGTAAAAGTTTTGGGGAGATCACAGATTCAAGGCACATACCTAAACATAATTAAAGCAACATACAACAAACCAACAGCCAACATCAAATTAAATGGAGAGAAAATTGAAACAAAGCCATTAAACTCAAGGAAAAGAAAAGGCTGACCACTCTCTCCCTACCTATTAAATATTGTACTTGAAGTAATAGCTAGAACAGTAAGATAATAACAAGAGTATAACTTCTTTTTTTAATACATATTTTTATTAGGTATTTTCCTCATTTACATTTCCAATGCTATCCAAAAGTCCCCCATACCCTCCCCCCACTCCCCTACCCACCCACTCCCACTTTTGGGCCCAGGCATTCCCCTGTACTGGGGCATATAAAGTTTGCTTGTCCAATGGGCCTCTCTTTCCAGTGATGGCCAACTAGGCCATCTTTTGATACATACGCAGCTAGAGTCAAGAGCTCCGGGGTACTGGTTAGTTCATAATGTTGTTCCACCTATAGGGTTGCAGATCTCTTTAGCTCCTTGGGTACTTTCTCTAGCTCCTCCACTGGAGGCGCTGTGATCCATCCAATAGTTGACTGTGAGCATCCACTTATGTGTTTGCTAGACACGGCATAGTCTCACAAGACTATCAGGGTCCTTTCAGCAAAATCTTGCCAGTGTATGCAATGATGTCAGTGTTTGGAGGCTGATTATGGGATGGATCCCTGGATATGGCAGTCTCTAGATGGTCCATCCTTTTGTCTCAGCTCCAAACTTTGTCTCTGTAACTCCTTCCATGGGTGTTTTGTTCCCAGTTCTAAGAAGGGACAAAGTGTCCACACTTTGGTCTTTGTTCTTCTTGAGTTTCATGTGTTTTGCAAATTGTAATTTATATCTTGGGTATTCTAAGTTTCTGGGCTAATATCGACTTATCAGTGAGTACATAGCATTTGAGTTCTTTTGTGACAGGGTTACCTCAATCAGGATAATGCCCTCCAGGTCCAACCATTTGCCCTAGAATTTCATAAATTCATTGTTTTTAATAGCTGAATAGCACTCCATTGTGTAAATGCACCACATTTTCTGTATCCATTCCTCTGTTGAGGGGCATCTGGGTTCTTTCCAGCTTCTGGCTATTATAAACAAGGCTGCTATGAACATAGTGGAGCATGTGTCTTTCTTACTAGTTGGAACATCTTCTAGATACATGCCCAGGAGAGGTATTTCAGGATCCTCCAGTAGTACTATGTCCAATTTTCTGAGGAACTGCCAGACTGATTTCCAGAGTGGTTGTACCAGCTTGCAATCCCACCAACAGTGGAGGAGTGTTCCTCTTTCTCCACATCCTCACCAGCATCTGCTGTCACTTGAATTTTTGATCTTAGCCATTCTGACTGGTGTGAGATGGAATCTCAGGGTTGTTTTGATTTGCATTTCCCTGATGATTAAGGATGCTGAACATTTTTTCAGGTGTTTCTCCGCCATTCAGTATTCCTCAGGTGAGAATTCTTTGTTGAGCTCTGAGCCCCATTTATAATGGGATTATTTGATTTTCTGGAGTCCACCTTCTTGAGTTCTTTATATATATTGACCATTAGTCCCCTATCTGACTTAGGACAGGTAAAGTTCCTTTCCCAATCTGTTGGTGGCCTTTTTGTCTTATTGACGGTGTCTTTTGCCTTACAGAAGCTTTGAATTTTATGAGGTCCCATTTAACGATTCTCGATCTTACAGCACAAGCCTTTGCTGTTCTATTCAGGAATTTTCCCCATGTGCCCATATCTTCGAGGCTTTCCCTACTTTCTCCTCTATAAGTTTCAGTGTCTCTGGTTTTATGTGGAGCTCCTTGATCCACTTAGATTTGACCTTAGTAAAAAGAAATAGGAATGGATCAATTCTCATTCTTCTACATGATAACCACCATTTGTGCCAGCACCATTTGTTGAAAATGCTGTCTTTTTTCCACTGGATGGTTTTAGCTCCCTTGTCAAAGATCAAGTGACCATAGGTGTGTGGGTTCATTTCTGGGTCTTCAATTCTATTCCATTGGTCTACTTGTCTGTCGCTATACCAGTACCATGCAGTTTTTATCACAATTGCTCTGTAGTAAAGCTTTAAGTCAGGCATGGTGATTCCACCAGAGGTTCTTCTATCCTTGAGAAGAGTTTTTGCTATCCTAGGTTTTTTTGTTATTCCAGATGAATTTTCAGATTACTCTTTCTAATTCGTTGAAGAATTGAGTTGGAATTTTGATGGGAATTGCATTGAATCTGTAGATTGCTTTTGGCAAGATAGCCATTTTTACAATGTTGATCCTGCCAATCCATGAGCATGGGAGATCTTTCCATCTTCTGAGATCTTCTTTAATTTCTTTCTTCAGAGACTTGAAGTTCTTATCATACAGATCTTTCACTTCCCTCGTTGGAGTCACGCCAAGGTATTTTATATTATTTGTGACTATTGAGAAGGGTTTTGTTTCCCTAATTTCTTTCTCAGCCTGTTTATCCTTTGTTTGAGTTAATGTTATATTCAGCTACTTCACTGAAGCTGTTTATCAGGCTTAGGAGTTCTCTGGTGGAATTTTTAGGGTCACTTATATATACTATCATATCATCTGCAAAAAGTGTTATTTTGACTTCTTCCTTTCCAATTTGTATCACCTTGATTTCCTTTTGTTGTTGAATTGTTCTGGCTAGAACTTCAAGTACAATGTTGAATAGGTAGGGAGAAAGTGGGTAGCCTTGTCTAGTCCCTTATTTTAGTGGGATTGCTTCCAGCTTCTCACCATTTACTTTGATGTTGGCTACTGGTTTGCTGTAGATTGCTTTTATCCTGTTTAGGTATGGGCCTTGAATACCTGATCTTTCCAAGACTTTTACCAGGAATAGGTGTTGATTTTTTCGAATGCTTTCTCTGCATCTAATGAGATCATCATGTGGTTTTTGTCTTTGAGTTTGTTTATATAATGTATTACATTGATGGATTTCTATATATTAAACCATCCCTGTATCCATGGAATAAAACCTACTTGGTCAGGATGGATGATTGTTTTAATGTGATCTTGGATTCGGGTAACAAGAATTTTATTGAGTATTTTTGCATCGATATTCATAAGGGAAATTGGTCTGAAGTTCTCTATCTTTGTTGGATCTTTCTGTGGTTTAGGTATCAGAGTAATTGTGGCTTCATAGAATGAGTTGGGTAGAGAACCTTTTGTTTCTATTTTGTGGAATAGTTTGTGAAGAACTGGGATTAGATCTTCTTTGAAGGTCTGATAGAACTCTGCACTAAACCCATCTGGTCCTGGGCTTTTTTTGGTTGAGAGACTATTAATGACTGCTTCTATTTCTCTAGGGGATATGGGACTGTTTAGATCATTAACCTGATCTTGATTTAACTTTGGTACCTGGTATCTGTCTAGAAACTTGTCCATTTCATCCAGGGTCTCCAGTTTTGTTGAGTATAGCCTTTTGTAGAAGGATCTGATGGTGTTTTGGATTTCTTCAGGATCTGTTGTCATGTCTTCCTTTTTATTTCTGATTTTGTTAATAAGGATGCTGTCCCTGTGCCCTCTAGTGAGTCTGGCTAAGGGTTTATCTATCTTGTTGATTTTCTCGAAGAACCAGCTCCTCGTTTGGTTGATTCTTTGAATAGTTCTTCTTGTTTCCACTTGGTTGATTTCGCCCCTGAGTTTGATTTTTTCCTGCAGTCTATTCTTTTTCTTTGGTGAATTTGCTTCCTTTTTTTCTAGAGCTTTTAGGTGTGTTGTCAAGGTGCTAGTGTGTGATCTCTCTAGTTTCTTTTTGGAGCCACTCAGAGCTATGAGTTTCCCTCTTAGAAATGCTTTCATTGTGTCCCATAAATTTGGGTATGTTGTGGCTTCATTTTCATTAAGCTCTAAAAAGTCTTTAATTTCTTTCTTTATTCCTTTCTTGTCATTGAGAAGAGTGTTGTTCAGTTTCCACGTGAATGTTGGCTTTCCATTATTTATGTTGTTATTGAAGATCAGCCTTAGTCCATGGTGGTCTGATAGGATGCATGGGATAATGTCAATATTTTTGAATCTGTTGAGGCCTGTTTTGTGACCATTTAAACACTCCCACCCTACCCAGTCATGGGCACCCCATCACACCACAGACTAAGGCTGATCTTCAATAACAGCATAAATAATAGAAAGCCAACATTCATGTGGAAAGTGAACAACACTCTACTCAATGATTCCTTGGTCAAGGATGAAATAAAAAAAGAAATTAAAGACTTTTAAGAGTTTAATAAAAAAATTTTTAGTAAAAATGAAGCCACAACACACCCAAACTTTTGGGACACAATGAAAGCAGTCCTAAAAGGAAAACCCATAGCTCTGAGTGCCTCCACAAAGAAACTAGAGAGAGCATACACTAGCAGACTGACAGCACATATTGAAGCTCTAGAATAAAAGTAAGCGAATTCACACAAGAGGAGTAGACTGAAGGAAATAAACTTAGGGATGAAATCAACCAAGTGGAAATAAAAAGGACTACTCAAAGAATCAACCAAACCAGAAGCTCGTTCTTTGAGAAAATCAACAATGTAGATAAACCCTTAGCCACACTAACTAGAGGGCACAGGGACAGTATCCCAATTAACAAAATCAGAAATGAAAAAGGAGACATAACAACAGATGCTGAGGAAATCCAAAACACTATCAGATCCTTCTACAAAAGGCTATACTCAACAAAACTGGAAAACCTGGGTGAAATGGAAAAATTCCTAGACAGACAGCAGGTACTAAAGTTAAATCAGTATCAGATTAACGATCTTACCAGTCCCATTACCCCTAGAGAAATAGAAGCAGTCATTAATAGTCTCCCAACAACAACAACAAAAAAGCCGAAAACCAGATGGGTTTAGTGCAGAGTTCTATCAGAGCTTCAAAAAAGACCTAACTCCAACTCCCCTCAAATTGTTCCACAAAATAGAAATAGAATGTACTCTACCCAATTCATTCTATGAAGCCACAATTACTCTGATACCTAAATCACACAAAGATCCAACAAAGAAAGAGATCTTCAGTCCAATTTCCCTTATGAATATCGATGCAAAAATATTCAATAAAGTCCCCGCAAGCTGAATCCAAGAACACATCAAAATGATCATGACCAAACAGGCTTCATTCCAGGGATGCAGGGATGGTTTAATATATGGAAATCCATCAATGTATTCCACTATATAAACAAACTCAAAGACAAAAATCACATGATCATCTCCTTAAATGCTGAGAAAGCATTTGACAAAATCCAACACCCATTCATGATAAAAGTCTTGGAAAGGTCAGGAATTCAAGGCCCATACCTAAACATAATAAAAGCAATCTACAGCAAACCAGTAGCCAACATCAAAGTAAATGGAGAGAAGCTGGAAGCAATCCCACTAAAATAAGGGACTACACAAGGCTGCCCACTTTCTCCCTACCTATTCAATATAGTACTTGAAGTCCTAGCCAGAGCAATTGGACAACAAAAGGAGGTCAAGGGGATACAAATTTGAAAGGAAGAAGTCAAAATATCACTATTTGCAGATGATATGATAGTATATATAAGTGACCCTAAAAATTCCACCAGAGAACTCCTAAACCTGATAAACAGCTTCAGCACAGTAGCTGGATAAAAAATTAATTCAAACAAATCAGTGGCCTTTCTCTACACAAAGGATAAACAGACTGAGAAAGAAATTAGGGGAAAAATACCCTTCACAATAGCCACAAATAATATAAAATACCTTGGTGTGACTCTAACTAACGAAGTGAAAGATCTGTATGACAAGAACTTCAAGTATCTGAAGAAAGAAATTGAAAAAAAAAAATCTCAGAAGATGGAAAGATCTCCTATGCTCATGGAAGGATTAATATAGTAAAAATGGCTATCCTGCAGAGAGCAATCTACAGATTCAATGCTATCACCATCAAAATTCCAACTCAATTCTTTGCTGAGTTAGAAAGGGTAATTCGCAAATTTATCTGGAATAACAAAAAACCTAGGATAGCAAAAACTTTTTTCAACGATAAAAGAACCTCTGGGGGAATCACCATGCCTGAAATTAAGCTGTACTACAGATCAATTGTGAAAAAAACTGCATGGTAATGGTACATCGATAGGCAGGTAGATCAATGGAATAGAATTAAAGACACAGAAATTAACCCACACACCTATGGTCACTTGATCTTTGATAAGGGAGCTAAAACCATCCAGTGGAAAAAAGACAGCATTTCCAACAAATGATTTTGGCACAACTGGCAGTTATCATGTAGAAGAATGCGAATTGATCCATTCTTATCTCCTTGCACAAAGCTCAAGTCTATGTGGAAGAACTCCACATAAAACCAGAGACACTGAAATTTATAGAGGAGAAAGTGGGGAAAACCCTTGAAGATATGGGCACAGGGGAAAAATTCCAAAACAGAACTCCAATGGCCTGTACTGTAAGATCAAGAATGGACAAATTGGACCTCACAAAGTTGCAAAACTTCTGCAAGGCAAAAGACACTGTCAATAAGACAAAAAAGGCCACCAACAGATTGGGAAAGAATTTTTACCAATCCTAAATCTGATAGAGGACTAATATCCAATATACACAAAGAGCTCAAGAGTCTGAACTACAGAAACTCAAATAACCCCATTAAAAATGGGGTACAGAGCTAAACAAAGAATTCTCAACTGAGGAATACGGAAGGGCTGAGAAGCACTTGAAAAAATGTTCAATATACTTAATCATCAGGAAAATGCAAATCAAAACAACCCTGAGATTCCACCTCACACCAGTCAGAATAACTAAGATCAAAATTTCAGGTGACAGCAGATGCTGGTGAGGATGTGGAGAAAGAGAAACTCCTTCATTACTGGTAGGATTGCAAGCTGTTTCAACCACTCTGAAAATCAGTCTGGTGATTCCTCAGAAAACTGTATATAGTACTACTGGTAGATCCAGCAATACCTCTCCTGGGCATATATCCAGAAGATGTTGCAACTTGTAATAAGGACACATGCTCCACTATTTTCATAGCAGCCCTGTTTATAATAGCCAGAAGCTGGAAAGAAACCAGATGTCCCTCAACAGAGTAATGGATACAGAAAATGTGGTGCATTTACACAATGGAGTGCTATTCAGCTATTAAAAACAATGAATTTATGAAATTCTAGGGCAAATGGATCTATCTGGAGGATATCATCCTGAGTTAGGTAACCTAATCATAAAAGAAGTCACTTGATATGCACTCTCTGATAAGTGGATATTAGCCCAGAAACCTAGAATACCCAAGATACAACTTCCAAAACACAAGAAAATCAAGAAGGAAAACCAATGCATGGATACTTCATTTCTCCCTAGAACAGGGATTAAAATAGTCAGGGAAGGAGTTGCATAGACAAAGTTTGGAGCTAAGACTAAAGGATGGACCATCGAAAGACTGCCCCACCCAGGGGGCCCATGACATAATCGGCCACTAAATGCAGTCACTATTGCATACACCAACAAGATTTTGCTGAAAGGACCCTGATATAGCTATCTTCTATGAGAATTTGCCAGTGCCTGGCAAATACAGAAGTGGGTGCTCACAGTCATCTATAGGATGGAACACAGGGCCCCCCATGTAGGAGCTAGAGAAAGTACCCAAGAGCTGAAGGGGTCTGCAACCCTATGGTGGAACAACAATATGAACTAATCAGTAACCCCAGAGCTTCTGTCTCTAGCTGTGTATGTAGCAGAAGAGGTCTTTGTAGGCCATCATTGGGAAGAGAGGCCCTTTGGTCTAGCAAACTTTATATACCCCTAGTACAGGGGAATGCCAGGACCAAGAAGTGGGAGTAGGTGGGTAGAGGAGCAGGATGGGGGGAGGTTATAGGGGACTTTTGGGATAGCACTTGAAATGTAAATGAAGAAAATATCTTTTAAAAAATCATGACATCATACATTTTGCAGGGAAATGGATAAAACTAGAAAATATCATCCTGAGTGATGTAAAAGACACAAAAGGACATGCATAGTATGAACTCACTTATAAGTAGATGCTACTCATAAAGCACAGAATATCCTTGATAAACTCCACATGCCAAAATAAATTAAACACGAAGAAATGTCCCAGTGAGCATGTTGAATCACACTTAAGAGGGAGAACAAAAATAGTCATATAAGGCAGTGGGAAGAAGGGAAGTGACTGGGAGGGAGAGAATGGGAGATCAGGAGCAAGTGTGGGGCATGGCCCAAAGAGTAAGTAGAATGAATAGAAATCTGCAGTAGTCAGGGCTGAGGACTGGGGGGAATCTTTAGGAAGCCCCAGAGACCTGAGACGGGGGAGGCTTCTAGGACTCAATGCAGGTGAACTTAGATGCCTAACAGTGGAGATGTAAAGAAACCATCTCTTGTAGCCAGGTAAGACCCCCAGTGGAGTAATATGGCCATCAACCCACCACAAAACATTTGACACAAAATTTGACCTGTCTAAAAGAAATGTGGGCACAAAGATGGAGCAGAACCTGAAGGAATGGTCAACCAATAACTGGCCAAGCTTGAAGCCAATTCCTTGGGCAAGCACCAATTTCCCTGACATTATTAATGATATTTTGTTACGCTTGCAGACAGGAGCCTAACATAACTCATAAATCCTCTGAGAGGCTGTATCTAGCAGTTAGTTGAAACAGGCTAAACTATCCACAGTTGAGGGGAGGATTGAAGGCCCTGAAGGGGGTGGGAACCCCACAGAATGACCAACAGAGTCAACTAACATGGACATCTGGAAGCTCTCATAGACTGAACCACCAAACAAAGAATACACACTGTAGGGAATGAGCCCCCTGGCACATATACAGCAGTTGTGCATCTCAAACTCCAGTTGCCCTCCCTCCAAACAACTGGAGTGGTAGCTCTCCCTAAAGCTAAAGTTTGACTGTGGTATCTATTCCCAAACTGGCTGCCTTGCCTGGCCTCAGTGGGACAGGATGCACCTAATTTGGCAGAGACTTGATGGGCCAGGCTGGAGTGATACCTGGGGGTGGGGTGGGCACCCTCTCAGAGAAGGAGAAGAGGGAAGGTCTCAGTGATGCAGGGGCAGCAAGTAGAGTGCAAATACATACATTAATTATTAATAAAATAGGAGGTGGAAAAATAATGCTATCAGATCTAAAATAAGAGAAAGGAAACAAGAAAGAAAAGATGTGACTTCTATGAAAGAAGAGTGTAAGCACAAGAAAACATAAAAGAAGCCTGTTGAGGAAAGAGAGGAGGAAATCCTTCATGATGACCCAGTTCTTGGCTTCTGAACTTACAATTTGTTGAAGAATGGTTAACAAAAAAACAAAACAAAACAAACAAAAACCCCCAACATATCTTTAGAACATGACAGAAGTAATCAATGAATTAAGGAAAGGTAGAATGATATCAGTTCAGGAAAAAAAACCTACTATTTTTGTTTGTATGCTTGAACAAATTGAAATTAAATAGAAGAAACAATATACATAACATGTAAATTTAGTTTTAAGGGACTAGTTGAGGCAAAGCTACTCTTAAAATTTGAATTTTTAGTTTGCTTACATAAGAGAGAATTGAAGAAACCAGTGGAGAAAATTTAGGTAAAACCAAGCACTTCAAATGAAACTTAGACGTAAAAATCATTGTCAGTTCAAAAAATATTATTCTCTGTATGTGTCTGTGTATATATGTATACGTGTGTGCAAATATGTGTTTCTGTGTATATATTTGTGGATGTTGTAGTCTCCCCTCCCCCAGCCTGAAACCTGCTTGCTCAGGGGTGGAGCTTCCTGCTCATTCGTTCTGCCACGCCCACTGCTGGAACCTGCGGAGCCACACACGTGCACCTTTCTACTGGACCAGAGATTATTCGGCGGGAATCGGGTCCCCTCCCCCTTCCTTCATAACTAGTGTCGCAACAATAAAATTGAGCCTTGATCAGAGTAACTGTCTTGGCTACATTCTTTTCTCTCGCCACCTAGCCCCTCTTCTCTTCCAGGTTTCCAAAATGCCTTTCTAGGCTAGAACCCAGGTTGTGGTCTGCTGGCCGGACACAACAGATGTGTGTATACATATGTGTATGCATATATCTGCCTTTGTGTGTACATACATATGTGTACATGTTTATGTGGTACATATTGTGCCTTTGGGTGTACATATATGTATGTGTCTGTGTGTTTATATGTGTGTATGTATGTGCAAATGTGTGTGTGTGTGTGTGTGTGTGTGTGTGTGTGTATAGTGCATATGTGTGTCTTTGTGTGTACACATTTCTCTGTGAATATATGTATGTATATGTGTGCACATATATGTCTATATATATGTGTGTGTATATCTCTGTATGTATATGTGTATATATGTGTGCATGTGTATGTCTCTGTGTATATATATTTGTATGTGTCTGTAAGTGTATATATGTGTATGTGTGTGCATGTGTGTCTATGTCCTCTGCTCCACTTTCCTCTCCCATCCCCTTTCTTCGCACTTTTCTTTTATCTCACTCCCTTTTATCAAAATGAAACTGAGAGAAGAATCACAAACTCTAAAACTAGCCTCTGAGAAGCAAGAAGACAATATGGAGATGAATGCAGAAAGGAAGAAATCTACTGAATAAAACCCAGATTTACTGATTTCTTCTTAGTCATTTTCTACACTTAAGGTTGAAAAATTTTTATTTAATAAGATTTGTTTATGTGTATATTTATACAGTTAATCACTAACAAAGGTCAGATGAAGTAAAATCATTATATATATTTTTAGTTACCTTAGCTCATTTTCTAACAAGAAAGCTTACTTGATTGCTTGTATATAGTATGGCAGATATTCTTGACGCATAGCTAGGAACACAGGAAAGTAGGCTAGCTATGGGGACTGAGTAGATGACAGGACAATGGGTGTTGATCCCAGAATAAGTGTGTTTCATAAAACTTCATGCAACAAACGTATATGAAACAACTTAAATCAATTTTTGCTTTTGTGGCATTAAATCTAATTTTTATAGTATTTTTGTATTTTCTAGTTTTGAAAGTGAAAAATTCCCTATAATATATTAGATGATATATACTTTAAAATATTCTGCATGGGGGATAATACATATCTTTCTATATTGTGAAAAATGTTTATATTAATGTATTTTATCCCCACCTCCAAAAAAGAGTCATGGCAAAGAAGTGTGGTAACACGCAGCAGGCACTGCAGCTAAAGCAGGGATCTGAGGGTTTGCTTCTTGAACTACAAAGCATGAAACAGAAAAAGTGAACTGTAAAAGCCCCCAGGGTTTAAACTCTCAAAACCTACTCCCCCCCCCCCAAACCCAACACCCTTCCTTAGCATGGCCATACATCGTAACCCTACACAAACAGTACCACCAACTGATCAAATATACAAATGCCTGAGATAATGGAGGACATTTTTCATTCAAACCATCACATGAGCCAGCACCATGAAAAATAATGTTCATGTCCCTAGAATGGCAGTAGTGAGACAATATCAAATTATTGTAAGGGAGAAATCAGTCCCCATCTTAATTAATTCCTAGAAAAAAATACCATGGATAATGTCATTCATACAGGGCAAGTACAAACAGTTTTCCTCTTCAACTTTAGACAGGGAGGGCCTTCCTTGACTATACTCTATATTTATTTTTTCCCCTTTCCCTTTCCCTTCCCCTTCCCCTTCCCCTTCCCCTTCCCCTTCCCCTTCCCCTTCCCCCTCCCCCTCCCCCTCCCCTTCCCCTTCCCCTTCCCCTCCCCCTCCTCCCTCCCCCTCCCCTCTCCCCCTCCCCCCTCCCCTCCTCCTCCTCCTTCTTCTTCCTTCTTCTTTCTTCTTCTTCTTCTTCTTCTTCTTCTTCTTCTTCTTCTTCTTCTTCTTCTTCTTCTTCTTCTTCTTCTTCTTCTAATTAATTTTTTGTTTTTCTTTTTTAAACTCCAGAATTCATTCCCCTCCCAGTCCACCCTCCTACTGTTCCACATCCCATACCTCTTTTCAGCATCCCTTTCTCCACAAGGATGTCACCCCCACCCCAACCCCACCAGACCTCTAAACACCCTGGGGCCTCCAGTCTCTTGAGGGTTAGGTGCATCCTCACTTGGGTTCTTCAGCTTGTGGATCTTTTTTTCTGTGGACAGTGTCTTGGGTATTTTGGATGTTCTTTTTTGGGGGTATGGGGGTTAATATCCACGTATTAGTGAGTACATACCATGCATGTCCTTTTGGGTCTGAGTTACCTCACGCAGGATGATATTTTCTAGTTCCATCCATTTGCCTAAAAAACACAGGATGTCCTTGTTCTTAATAGCTGAGTAGTATTCCATTGTGTAAATGTACCACATTTTCTGCATCCATTCTTCTGCCCTGGAACATCTAGATTGTTTCCAGCTTCTGGGTATCACCAATAAGGTCACTACGAACATAGTGGAACATGTCCCCCTGTGGCATGGTGCAACATCTTTGGGATATATTCCCAAGAGTGGTATTGCTGGGTCTTTAGATAAATCTATTTCCAATTTTCTGAGGGACCTCCAGATTGATTTCCAGAGTGGTTGTACAGGTTTGCAATCCCACCAGCAATGGAGGAGTGTTCCTCTTTCTCCATGTCCTCACCAACATGTGTTGTCATCTGAGGTTTTGATTTTAGCCATTCTGATTGGTCTAAGGTGGAATCTCAGGGTCTTTTTGATTTGCATTTCTCTTATCACTAAGGACTTTGTACATTTCTTTAGGTGCTTCTCAGCCATTTGAGATTCCTCAGTTGTTTATTCTTGGTTTAGTTCTATACCCTATTTTTTATTGGGTTATTTGGTTTTTTTGGTAGTTAGCTTCTTAAGTTCTTTATATATATATATATGTTGGATATTAGCCTTCTATTAGATGTGGGGTTAGTGAAGTTTTTTTCCCCAATCTGTAGGTTGTTGATTTATCTTACTGACAACTTTTAATATTCTTTCTTTGTTTTGTGCAATTACTGTTTTGATTGTTATATGATGTGAAGATTTTCTTTTCTGGTCCCATTTATTTGGTGTTCTATAGGCTTCTTGTACATTTATGGCCATCTTTTTCTTAAGGTTGGGGAAGTTTTCTTCTATGACTTTGTTGAAGATTTTTTTCAGATCCTTTAAGCTGGGACTCTTCATTCTCCTCTATTCCAATCATTTTTACATTTGGTCTTTTCATTGTGTCCTGAATTTACTGGATGTTTTGGGTTAGAAGTTTTTTATGTTTTGAATTTTTGTTGACAGTTGTGTTAATCTCTTCTATGGCATTCTCTATACCTGAGATTCTCTTTTTTATCTCTTGTATTCTATTGGTGATACTTACATCTGTGATTCCTGACCTCTTTCCTAGGTTTTCCATTTCCAGCTTTGCCTCCACTTGTGTTTCTTTATTGTTTCTTTTTTTCCAAGTTTGCTATTTTTTTATTCACCAATATAAATTAATCAAGTTCTCTTTTATAAGGAAAAAGGCAAGTTCAATCTTAGCTAACTGCATGTAGTAAGAGATTATTTTTTACTGGATATTTTCTTCATTTACATTTCAGATGTTATCCCCCTTTTCTGGTTTTCCCTCCTCCTAGAAACCCTTTATCCCATACCTCCTCTCTCTGCTTCCATGAAGGTGTTTCTCCACCCACCCACCCACCCACTCCTGCTTCCCCACCCTAAATTCCCCCTAAACTGGGGCATCTATCAAGCCTTCATAGGACCAAGGACCTCTCCTTCCATTGATGCCTGGCAAGGACATCCTCTGGTACATATGCAGCTGAAGCCATGTGCGCTCTTTGGTTGATAGCTTAGTCCCTGAGAGCTATTGGGGGTCTGGTTGATTGATATTGTTCCTCTTCCTCTGAGGTTGGAAACCCCTTCATCTCCTTTAGCCCTTTCTCTATCTCCTCCACTGGGGATCCCACGCTCAATCCAATGGTTGGCTGTGAGTGTACACTTCTGTATTTGTAAGTCTCTGGCATAGTCACTCAGGAGCCAGCTATATCAGGCTCCTTTCAGCAAGCATTTCTTGGCATCCACAATAGTGTTGGGTTTTGGTGTCTGTGTATGGGATGAATCCCCAGGTGGGACAGATGGTGTTTACTTCACTCTCTGCTCTATACTTTGTCTCCATATTTGTTCATGGAAGTATTTTGTTCAACTTTCTAAGAAGGAACAAAACACCCACACATTGGTCTTTCTTCTTGAGCTTCATGTGGTCTGGGAATTATATCGTGGGTAGGTCTGGGAATTTTATCTTGGGTATTCCACACTTTTGAGATAATATCCACTTATCAGTGAGTGCATACCATGTGTGTTCTTTTGTGATTGAGTTACCTCACTCAGAATAATGTTTTCTAGTGCCATCCATTTCCTAAGAATATCATAAATTCATCATTTTTAGTAGGTGAGTAGTACTCCATTGTGTAAATGTACCACATTTTCTGTATCCGTTCATCTGTTAAAGGACATCAGTGTTCTTTCCAGCTTCTGGCTATTATAAATAAGGCTGCCATGAGCACTGTGAAACATGTGTTCTTGTTATATGTTGGAGAATCTTTTGGGTATATGCCCAGGAGTGGTATATCTGGGTCCTCAAGTAATACCAATTTTCTGAGGAACTGCCAGACTGACTTCCAGAGTGGTTGTCACAGCTTGCAATATCACCAACAATGAGGAGTGTTCCTCTTTCTCCACATCCTCGCCAGCATCTTCTGTCACCTTAGTTTTTGATCTTAGCCATTCTGACTGGTGTGAGGTGGAATCTCAGGGATTTTTTATTTGAATTTCCCTGATGAGTAAGGATGTTGAACATTTCTTTTTTTTTTTTCCATTTTTTATTAGGTATTTAGCTCATTTACATTTCCAATGCTATACCAAAAGTCCCCCTTACCCACCCACCCCCACTCCCCTACCCACCCACTCCCCCCCTTTGGCCCTGGCGTTCCCCTGTACCGGGGCACACAAAGTCTGCGTGTCCAATGGGCCTCTCTTTCCAGTGATGGCCGACTAGGCCATCTTTTGATACATATGCAGCTAGAGTCAAGAGCTCAGGGGTACTGGTTAGTTCATAATGTTGTTCCACCTATAGGGTTGAAGATCCCTTTAGCTCCTTGGGTACTTTCTCTAGTTCCTCCATTGGGAGCCCTGTGATCCATCCATTAGCTGACTGTGAGCATCCACTTCTGTGTTTGCTAGGCCCCGGCATAGTCTCACAAGAGACAGCTACATCTGGGTCCTTTCAGTAAAATCTTGCTAGTGTATGCAATGGTGTCAGCATTTGGAAGCTGATTATGGGGTGGATCCCTGGATATGGCAGTCTCTACATGGTCCATCCTTTCATCTCAGCTCCATACTTTGTTTCTGTAACTCCTTCCATGGGTGTTTTGTTCCCACTTCTAAGGAGGGGCATAGTGTCCACACTTCAGTCTTCATTTTTCTTGAGTTTCATGTGTTTAGGAAATTGTATCTTATATCGTGGGTATCCTAGGTTTTGGGCTAGTATCCACTTATCAGTGAGTACATATTGTGTGAGTTCCTTTGTGATTGTGTTACCTCACTCAGGATGATGCTCTCCAGGTCCATCCATTTGGCTAGGAATTTCATAAATTCATTCTTTTTAATAGCTGAGTAGTACTCCATTGTGTAGATGTACCACATTTTCTGTATCCATTCCTCTGTTGAGGGGCATCTGGGTTCTTTCCAGTTTCTGGCTATTATAAATAAGGCTGCTATGAACATAGTGGAGCATGTGTCCTTCTTACCAGTTGGGGCTTCTTCTGGATATATGCCCAGGAGAGGTATTTCTGGATCCTCCGGTAGTACTATGTCCAATTTTCTGAGGAACCGCCAGACTGATTTCCAGAGTGGTTGTACAAGCCTGCAATCCCACCAACAATGGAGGAGTGTTCCTCTTTCTCCACATCCTCGCCAGCATCTGCTGTCACCTGAATTTTTGATCTTAGCCATTCTCACTGGTGTGAGGTGGAATCTCAGGGTTGTTTTGATTTGCATTTCCCTGATGATTAAGGATGTTGAACATTTTTTCAGGTGCTTCTCTGCCATTCGGTATTCCTCAGGTGAGAATTCTTTGTTCAGTTCTGAGCCCCATTTTTTAAGGGGGTTATTTGATTTTCTGAGGTCCACCTTCTTGAGTTCTTTATATATGTTGGATATTAGTCCCCTATCTGATTTAGGATAGGTAAAGATCCTTTCCCAGTCTGTTGGTGGTCTTTTTGTCTTATAGACAGTGTCTTTTGCCTTGCAGAAACTTTGGAGTTTCATTAGGTCCCATTTGTCAATTCTCGATCTTACAGCACAAGCCATTGCTGTTCTGTTCAGGAATTTTTCCCCTGTGCCCATATCTTCAAGGCTTTTCCCCACTTTCTCCTCTATAAGTTTCAGTGTCTCTGGTTTTATGTGAAGTTCCTTGATCCACTTAGATTTGACCTTAGTACAAGGAGATAAGTATGGATCGATTCGCATTCTTCTACATGATAACAACCAGTTGTGCCAGCACCAATTGTTGAAAATGCTGTCTTTCTTCCACTGGATGGTTTTGGCTCCCTTGTCGAAGATCAAGTGACCATAGGTGTGTGGGTTCATTTCTGGGTCTTCAATTCTATTCCATTGGTCCACTTGTCTGTCTCTATACCAGTACCATGCAGTTTTTATCACAATTGCTCTGTAGTAAAGCTTTAGGTCAGGCATGGTGATTCCACCAGAGGTTCTTTTATCCTTGAGAAGAGTTTTTGCTATCCTCGGTTTTTTGTTATTCCAGATGAATTTGCAAATTGCTCCTTCTAATTCGTTGAAGAATTGAGTTGGAATTTTAATGGGGATTGCATTGAATCTGTAGATTGCTTTTGGCAAGATAGCCATTTTTACAATGTTGGTCCTGCCAATCCATGAGCATGGGAGATCTTTCCATCTTCTGAGATCTTCTTTAATTTCTTTCTTCAGGGACTTGAAGTTTTTATCATACAGATCTTTCACTTCCTTCGTTAGAGTCCCGCCGAGATATTTTATATTATTTGTGGCTATTGAGAAGGGTGTTGTTTCCCTAATTTCTTTCTCAGCCTGTTTATTCTTTGTGTAGAGAAAGGCCATTGACTTGTTTGAGTTAATTTTATATCCAGCTACTTCACCGAAGCTGTTTATCAGGTTTAGGAGTTCTCTGTTGGAATTTTTAGGGTCACTTATATATACTATCATATCATCTGCAAAAAGTGATATTTTGACTTCCTCTTTTCCAATTTGTATCCCCTTGATCTCCTTTTGTTGTCGAATTGCTCTGGCTAATACTTCAAGTACTATGTTGAAAAGGTAGGGAGAAAGTGGGCAGCCTTGTCTAGTCCCTGATTTTAGTGGGATTGCTTCCAGCTTCTCTCCATTTACTTTGATGTTGGCTACTGGTTTGCTGTAGATTGCTTTTATCATGTTTAGGTATTGGCCTTGAATTCCTGATCTTTCCAGAACTTTTATCATGAATGGGTGTTGGATCTTGTCAAATGCTTTTTCTGCATCTAACGAGATGATCATGTGGTTTTTGTCTTTGAGTTTGTTTATATAATGGATTACATTGATGGATTTTCGTATATTAAACCATCCCTGCATCCCTGGAATAAAACCTACTTGGTCAGGATGGATGATTGCTTTAATGTGTTCTTGGATTCGGTTAGCGAGAATTTTATTAAGAATTTTTGCATCGATGTTCATAAGAGAAATTGGTCTGAAGTTCTCTATCTTTGTTGGATCTTTCTGTGGTTTAGGTATCAGAGTAATAGTGGCTTCATAAAATGAGTTGGGTAGAATACCTTCTACTTCTATCTTGTGAAAAAGTTTGTGCAGAACTGGAGTTAGATCTTCTTTGAAGGTCTGATAGAACTGTGCACTAAACCCGTCTGGTCCTGGGCTTTTTTTGGCTGGGAGACTATTAATAACTGCTTCTATTTCTTTAGGGGATATGGGACTGTTTAGAAGGTCAACTTGATCCTGATTCAACTTTGGTACCTGGTATCTGTCCAGAAATTTGTCCATTTCGTCCAGGTTTTCCAGTTTTGTTGAGTATAGCCTTTTGTAGAAGGATCTGATGGTGTTTTGGATTTCTTCAGGATCTCTTGTTATGTCTCCCTTTTCATTTCTGATTTTGTTAATTAGGATTTTGTCCCTGTGCCCTTTAGTGAGTCTAGCTAAGGGTTTATCTATCTTGTTGATTTTCTCAAAGAACCAACTCCTCGTTTGGTTAATTCTTTGAATAGTTCTTCTTGTTTCCACTTGGTTGATTTCACCCCTGAGTTTGATTATTTCCTGCCGTCTACTCCTCTTGGGTGAATTTGCTTCCTTTTTTTCTAGAGCTTTTAGATGTGTTGTCAAGCTGCTAGTATGTGCTCTCTCCCGTTTTTTCTTGAAGGCACTCATAGCTATGAGTTTCCCTCTTAGAAATGCTTTCATTGTGTCCCAAAGGTTTGGGTACGTTGTGGCTTCATTTTCATTAAACTCTAAAAAGTCTTTAATTTCTTTCTTTATTCCTTCCTTGACCAAGGTATCATTGAGAAGAGTGTTGTTCAGTTTCCGTGTGAATGTTGGCTTTCTGTTATTTATTTTGTTATTGAAGATCAGCCTTAGTGCATGGTGATCTGATAGGATACATGGGACAATTTCAATATTTTTGAATCTGTTGAGGCCTGATTTGTGACCTATTATGTGGTCAATTTTGGAGAAGGTACCATGAGGTGCTGAGAAGAAGGTATATCCTTTTGTTTTAGGATAAAATGTTCTGTAGATATCTGTCAGATCCATTTGTTTCATCACTTCTGTTAGTTTCAGTGTGTCCCTGTTTAGTTTCTGTTTCCATGATCTGTCCATTGGTGAAAGTGGTGTGTTGAAGTCTCCCACTATTATTGTGTGAGGCGCAATGTGTGCTTTGAGCTTTACTAAAGTTTCTTTAGTGAATGTGGCTGCTCTTGTATTTGGAGCATAGATATTCAGAATTGAGAGTTCCTCTTGGAGGATTTTACCTTTGATGAGAATGAAGTGTCCCTCCTTGTCTTTTTTGATGACTTTGGGTTGGAAGTCAATCTTATCAGATATTAGGATGGCTACTCCTGCTTGTTTCTTCATACCATTTGCTTGGAAAATTGTTTTCCAGCCTTTCATTCTGAGGTAGTGTCTATCTTTTTCTCTGAGATGAGTTTCCTGTAAGCAGCAAAATGTTGGGTCTTGTTTGTGTAGCCAGTTTGTTAGTCTATGTCTTTTTATTGGCGAGTTGAGACCATTGATGTTAAGAGATATTAAGGAAAAGTAATTGTTGCTTCCTGTTATTTTAGTTGTTAAAGGTGGCATTCTGTTCTTGTGGCTGTCTTCTTTTAGGTTTGTTGAGGGATTACCTTCTTGTTTTTTCTAGGGCGTTGTTCCCGTTCTTGTATTGGTTTTTTTCTGTTATTATCCTTTGAAGGGCTGGATTCGTGGAGAGATAATGCGTGAATTTGGTTTTGTCGTGGAATACTTTGGTTTCTCCCTCTATGATAATTGAGAGTTTGGCTGGGTATAGTAGCCTGGGCTGCAGTTTGTGTTCTCTTAGTGTCTGTATAACATCTGTCCAGGCTCTTCTGGCTTTCATAGTCTCTGGTGAAAAATCTGGTGTAATTCTGATAGGCTTGCCTTTATATGTTACTTGACCTTTTTCCCTTACTGCTTTTAGTATTCTATCTTTATTTAGTGCATTTGATGTTCTGATTATTATGTGTCGGGAGGAATTTCTTTTCTGGTCCAGTCTATTTGGAGTTCTGTAGGCTTCTTGTATGTTCATATGCATCTCATTCTTTAGATTTGGGAAGTTTTCTTCAATAATTTTGTTGAAGATGTTTGCTGGACCTTTGAGTTGAAAATCTTCATTCTCATCCACTCCTATTATCCGTACGTTTGGTCTTCTTATTGTGTCCTGGATTTCCTGGATATTTTGAGTTAGGATCTTTTTGCATTTTCCATTTTCTTTGATTGTTGTGCCGATGTTCTCTATGGAATCTTCTGCACCTGAGATTCTCTCTTCCATCTCTTGTATTCTGTTGCTGATGCTCAAATCTATGGTTCCAGATTTCTTTCCTAGGGTTTCTATCTCTAGTGTTGCCTCGCTTTGAGTTTTCTTTATTGTGTCTACTTCCCTTTTTAGGTCTAGTATGGTTTTGTTCATTTCCATCACCTGTTTGTACGTTTTTTCCTCTTTTTCTGTAAGGACTTCTACCTGTTTGATTGTGTTTTCCTGTTTTTCTTTAAGGACTTGTAACTCTTTAGCAGTGTTCTCCTGTATTTCTTTAAGTGATTTATTAAAGTCCTTCTTGATGTCCTCTACCATCATCATGAGATATGCTTTTAAATCTAGGTCTAGATTCTCAGGTGTGTTGGGGTTCCCTGGACTGGGCGAAGTGGGTGTGCTGGGTTCTGGTGATGGTGAGTGGTCTTGGTTCCTGTTAGTAAGATTCCTCCGTTTACCTTTCGCCATCTGGTAATCTCTGGAGTTAGTAGTTATAGTTGACTCTGTTTAGAGATTGTTCTTCTGGTGATTCTGTTACCGTCTATCAGCAGACCTGGGAGACAGATTCTCTCCTCTGAGTTTCAGTGCTCAGAGCACTCTCTGCTGGCAAGCTCTCTTACAGGGAAGGTGCGCAGATATCTTGTATTTGGACCTCCTCCTGGCCGAAGAAGAAGGCCCAAAACAGGACCTTTCTCAGACACTGTGTTGCTTTGGCAGTTCCCAGGTGGTACAGACTCTCACCTAAGCAGACTAAATTCCTAAGTTCCTTGGAGTCCCGGGACCAAGATGGCGACCGCTGCTGCTGTGGCTTAGGCCGCCTCCCCAGCCGGGCGGGCACCTGTCCTCCGGTTCGGACGGTGGCCGGCTGTCCCCGGCCCACAAAGGGTGCTGCCTCAGCGCCTCTGTGCTTCCGCCTGTTCCAGAAGCTGTCAGGTTCTCTGGCGCACCCTCTCACCTGTTCAGACTAATTTCCTAAGTTCGGCGGGTCCCGGACCAAGATGGCGACCGCTGCTGCTGTGGCTTAGGTCGCCTCCCCAGCCGGGCGGGCACCTGTCCTCCGGTCCGGAAGGTGGCCGGCTGTCCCCGGCCCACACAGGGTGCTGCCTCAGCCCCTCTGTGCTTCTGCCTGTTCCAGAGGCTGTCAGGTTCTCTGGCGCACCCTCTCACCTGTTCAGACTAATTTCCTAAGTTCGGCGGGTCCCGGACCAAGATGGCGACCGCTGCTGCTGTGGCTTAGGCCGCCTCCCCAGCCGGGCGGGCACCTGTCCTCCGGTCCAGACGGTGGCTGGCTGTCCCCGGCCCACAAAGGGTGCTGCCTCAGCCCCTCTGTGCTTCTGCCTGTTCCAGAGGCTGTCAGGTTCTCTGGCGCACCCTCTCACCTGTTCAGACTAATTTCCTAAGTTCGGCGGGTCCCGGACCAAGATGGCGACCGCTGCTGCTGTGGCTTAGGCCGCCTCCCCAGCCGGGCGGGCACCTGTCCTCCGGTCCAGACGGTGGCTGGCTGTCCCCGGCCCACAAAGGGTGCTGCCTCAGTGCCTCTGTGCTTCTGCCTGTTCCAGAAGCTGTCAGGTTCTCTGGCGCACCCTCTCACCTGTTCAGACTAATTTCCGAAGTTCGGCGGGTCTCGGACCAAGATGGCGACCGCTGCTGCTGTGGCTTAGGCCGCCTCCCCAGCCCTGAACATTTCTTTAAGTGCTTCTGGGCCATTGGGTATTCTTCGGTTGAGAATTCTTTGTTTAGCTCTTTGCCCCATTTTTAATAAGGTTATTTGATGCTCTGGAGTCTATCTTCTTGAATTCTTTGTATATATTGGATATTATTAGCCTTTTATTGGATGTAGAATTGGGAAGATTGTTTCCCAATCTGTTGGTTGCCTTTTTGTCCTATTGACAGTGTTCTTTGACTTACAGAAGCTTTGCAATGTGAGGTCCCATTTGTCGATTCTCAATCTTACAGCACAAGCCATTGCTGCTCTGTTCAGGAATTTTCCCTCTGTGACCATCATATCTTCGAGGATTTTCCCCACTTTCTCCTCTATAAGTTTCAGTATCTCTGGTTTTATTTGGAGTTTCTTGATCCATTTAGACTTGAGCTTAGTACAAGGAGACAAGAATGGATCAATTTACATTCCTCTACATGCTAACCGCCAGTTGTGCCAGCACCACTTGTTGAAAATGCTGTCTTTTTTCCACTGGATGGTTTTAGCTCCTTTGTCAAAGATCAAGTTACCTTAGGTGTGTGGGTTCATTTCTGGGTCTTTGTTTCTATTCCTTTTATCTACCTATCTTCCTCTGTACCAATACCATACAGTTTTTATCACTATTTCTCTGTAATATATCTTGAGGTCAGGGATGGTGAGTCCCTCAGAAGTTCTTATATTGTTGAGAATAGTTTTTGTTATCCTGGATTTTTTTGCTATTCCAAATGAATTTGCAAATTGCTTTTAAAGCATTTGACAAAATTCAGCATCTCTTCATCTCTTCATGTTAAAAGTCTTGGAAAGATCAGGAATTCAATGCCCATACCTAAACATTGTGAAAGCAATATACAGCAAACCAGTTGCCAACATCAAACTAAATGGAGAGAAACTTGAAGCAATTTCACTAAACTCAGGGACTAGAAAAGGCTGCCCACTTTCTCCCTATCTATTCAATATAGTACTTGAAATTCTACCTAGAGCAATTAGACAACAAAAGGAGGTTAAAGGGATACAAAAAGGAAAGGAAGAAGTCAAAATATCACTATTTGCAGATGATATGATCATGTATTAAATGACCACAAAAATTCTGCCACAGAACTCCTAAACCTGATAAACAACTTCAGCTAAGTGGATATAAAGGTAACTCAAACAAATCAGTAGCCTTCCTCTACTCAAAGGATAAACAATCTAAGCAAGAAATTAGAGAAATGACACCCTTCACAATAGTCACAAATAGTATTACATACCTTGGTGTGACTCTAACCAAGCAAGTTAAATGACAAGAAATTCAAGTCTCTGAAGAAAGAAATAGATCTCAGAAGATAGAAAGATCTCCCAAGCTCATGGATTGGCAGGATTAATATTGTAAAAATGGCCATGTTGGCAAAAGCAATCTATAGATTCAGTGCAATTCCCATCAAAATCCCAACTCAATTCTTCATAGAGTTAGAAAGAGCAATTTGTAAATTCTTTATTGTTTCTACTCCCACTTTTAGATCTTGGATTGCTTTACGCAATTCCTTCACCTGTTTGATTGTGTTGTTCTATTTTTCTCTAAGGAATTCATTTGTTTCCTCTTTAAGGGTTTCTACATGATTACCTGTGTTTTCCTGTATTTTTTTCACTGAGTTATTTATAGCCTCCTCTTTTTTTCTATGTTTTAGTGTTCTTTATTTTTATTTTTTTTTCTTTCTTTTTTTTCAATATTTTTTATTACGTATTTTCCTCAATTACATTTCCAGTGCTATCCCAAAAGTCCCCCATACCTTCTCTCCAACTCCCCTACCCACCCATTCCCACTTTTTTGCCCTGGCGTTCCCCTGTACTGGGGCATATAAAGTTTGCGTGTCCAATGGGCCTCTCTTTCCAGTGATGGCCGACTAGGCCATCTTTTGATACATATGCAGCTAGAGACACGAGCTCCGGAGTACTGGTTAGTTCATAATGTTGTTCCACCTATAGGGTTGCAGATCTCTTTAGCTCCTTGGATACTTTCTCTAGCTCCTCCATTGGGGTCCCTGTGATCCATCCAATAGCTGACTGTGATCATCCACTTATGTGTTTGCTAGGCCCCAGTCTAGTCTCACAAGAGACAGCTATATCAGGGTCCTTTCAGCCAATGCTTGCTAGTGTATGCAATGGTGTCATCGTTTGGAGGCTAATTATGTGATGGATCCCTGGATATGGCAGTCTCTAGATGGTCCATCCTTTTGTCTCAGCTCCAAACTTTGTCTCTGTAACTCCTTCCATGGGTGATTGTTTCCAATTCTAAGAAGCTCTATTATCTTCATGAGATAGGATTTTAGGTCAGCTTCCAGATCTTCAGGTGTGTTGGTGTATTCAGGGCTTGCTGTGGAAGGATAACTGGGTTCTGCTGATGCCCACAAAAATTGGCTTCTGTCACTTATCGTCTTGTGCTTGCCTCTCACCATCTCATTATCTCCCTGATGTTTGCTGGTCTGGCTGACTCTGTCTGGAGTCTGACTCTTTTGTCTCTGGGTTACTTCAGGTTTTCTGGTAGGCCTGTGGCCCTGTCTGTAGCAGACGTCCTTTGGTGCCTTCCAACTAGAGGGTCTTCAAAGGGGCATAGAAGCTGCTGATCTGTTGCCCTGGCTACAGTGGATCTCCTGAGAGGTCTTCAGATTGTTAGTTCTTCAGAGTAGCAGTTTTGTTGATTGTCCAGTTGCCCCTTAGTGCAACAGACCTCCTGGGATGTTTTGGGTTGTGGTGTCAGATGCCCTGAGTGCAGAAGACCTCCTGGGATGCTTCAGGACGTGGTATCAAATGCTCTGAGTGAGTAGCTCTTTTGGGATACCTCAGGATATGGTATCAAATGCTCTGAGTACAGTGGTTCTTCTGGGATGCCTCAGGATATGGTGTCTTCCGGGCAGCAGACTAGCTAGCAGTCTGTCCCAGCAGAAAGTACCAGGCAGAAGGGGAGTGGTATTCATTGGGCAGGGTTTTGGGGGGTGATGAGTCCCAGAGTTGACTGGGCTCTAGGCTGTAGCTGTAGGACTTCTGGAGGATTCTTACCAAATGCTCTGAGTGCAGCGGATCATCTGGGATGTCCCAGAATAACCTGGTGTCTTCTGGGAAGCAGACTAGCTAGCAGTCTTTCCCAGCAGTGAGGACTGGGCAGAGGCATATATTTACTTCTTATCGTTATTCAACTGTAATAATAAAAGCCATAGAAAAGTTGATAATAATAGCAAGTATACTTGATCTATTTGCCATATTACACAGATAAAAACCATTGCATGTATAAGAGATCTTATGTGAGCCTTTCTGAACCTCTTTTGATATCAGGTCTAATTACTGACCCAGAGAAATTTTTGGATGTTTTTCAACTTATCCTTCAAGGATATGAATTTTATATGCCCAATAGCAGAGAAAAACTTATATGAATACTATTTCTTTAGGAAACAGTATAGTCATCAGAGTAAATATTAGTGATATTGATAGCTATTTCTTTAGGAAGCAGTATAGTCATTGAAGTAGATATTACTGCAATTGATCATGAAGAAACACTAGTAAAAATGATGATGATAAGAGCATCATAATCTATCCCGAGCTTTTGTCCCCGCCGGCAAGAACACACTCAGGACAACCGGAATCTTCTGCGGCAAAAGCTTTATTGCTTACTTCTTCAGGAGGAAGAGAGCGAATGGCAAAACCCCGTCCCTTTTATGGAAAATTGCCCTCCGCCTCGGACGTGTCGCTCCCTGATTGGCTGCAGCCCATCGGCCGAGTTGTCGTCATGGGGAAGGTAGAGCACATGGAGTGGAAAACTACCCCGGCACATGCGCAGATTATTTGTTTACTACTTAGAACACAGGATGTCAGCGCCATCTTGTAATGGCAAATGTGAGGGTGGATCCTCACAATAATCGTAATTGAAATTCAGCAGCATGGGCCGAAGTGAGACCTTGGATATGGAAAGCATCTCATCAAAGGCAAGTGCAGGTACTGTGCTGATTCCACTGCTCACTTGCTTAGTGAATAACTAAAAATGGGACAAGGCTTTCCTCCTTTATAGTTGTCACATCATGTGTGGTTTCACTTTCCTAAGGCTACAGGGTCCCTGCTGCAGTTTGTGTTACTAACAGAGTTATTTCCATGGTTCCCTTATGGTTTCTAGAGACAATAATATATATTTTTAAATCTTGGCTGATTTTATTCATGGAATTCACCCAACATCTGACATATTAAAAATGGCACAAGTCCACATTTTGTAATGTGTATCAACATTGCACAGTTAAGAACTACAGAATTCTAGATTAGACAGGTCTTCTCAAAACAAACAGCATCGATCCCAGTCCTTCTCAGAGCACCAAGCTGTTGGACCCCGTGGATCTCCAGGCCAATAGCAGTCCCCTGAGATAGCACAGGGTAAATAATTCTACCTCAGGCATCTAGGTCATTGTGTGATGCCAATGTAGAAGAGGAACTTATAGATCCTTATGATCAAATGTGTTCTATTTCTCAAAATAGAGTGATTTACTCACCTCAGGTCTCATCTTTCCAGGAAAACTTTCCATAGAACATATAAGTATTTAAGCTGAAATCTGAAGGAAAATAAAGAATTAAGCAGATGGGGGAGTGGGCGAAACCTCTGCTGATGTGAACTTATGACATATTGGAACATTCTTACCCTGTATTTGTATGGATCATGAGATACACACTCAGTTTTACTAATATCATGCTACTTACTAGTTCTGCATGGAAATAGTTCTTCTTGGTGAGAAAGTCACTGAACATTTTGTCTTGTTCACTGTTTATATTAACATCTCTACACTTTTGAAAAAGCTTCTCTAGCAGGGTAAATAACTTCTGTATGACACATATCTATCACTAGGGAACAGGATATGTCTCAGTGTGAGAATATTTTCCTCACCTTTAAAAGGCCTTGCATCCCATCCTTAGCATTGAAGAATTAAACAAAACTAAACCAGCAACCATGACAATGGTAATAAGAAGCAAGAAAATTTCCTATTTTATTTTTTGAAAAATATTGTGTGTCTCTGGAAGATTTGTTCTTGTGCATGTGTGTATATTCTCTTCATAATCATACAAACCAAGATCTACAGGGTGACATGTGACAGAAAACTAAACTCAAAATACCTGGGGCAAACATAAGCATTGGGTATCTTAAGTAACTTGAAATGGAGAAGTTCTGTGCTGTCACTAGGATGATTGCAATATTATCATAAGCTGTCTCCTCTTCAGTCTTTGCTCTTATCTGTATTTTTTCACTTTTAGGTATGTTTTCTCTACATTGTGATCCACATAGCTCTAGGCAGATCAATATGACTAGAAACTGTATTATTGTCCAAAATAACAAAATTAAAGCAAGTGTCTTTCTTAATCGTGTCACCTAAAATTCTAGCAAAGGCTTTGATTGCCCCATTGAATATCTACCTATTACTATAAGAATTGCCAAAACTATCAAGGGTGTGAAATCAGGTAATCGGGTCAGTCTCAGCTGGACCACCTGGACTAAGAGACAAGAAATACAGTAGCTGTCCAAGAAGATCATGGGGCAATGGTAGGGCAGAGGTTGCCTTGCTGAGATGGACGGACAAAGCCTCTCAGAATCAAATACATTTTAAGACCAATGATGACAGTTTTGATCCCCTTTGATTTGGAGAAGCAGTATACTCAGTCTTTTGTTGGCAAAGGTTTTGCTTTCTATGATGAGATGAAAAATGTTCTGAGATAGAAAACAGTTGGTACCATGTTACAAATATATAAGGAAGGAAATAAATAAAGGAGAATTTCCCTACCATCAACCAGTGACCAACAATGTAGTAGAAGCACTAAATTTGGGAAGAAAATGGGCCAGGAAAGTAAGAGGGCCATCAGAGGAGACACGAAAAGAATAGGAGACAGAGAGCATGTTGATAATAAACATGGAAGCACTAGGAGTAGAGGAGGAAAATATTTCTGTTTTATAAAACATACTAAATAACATTAGAGGGACATGTGTGCTTTATTTTATTTTACTTTATTTATTATTATTACTACTATTATTTACTATTATTACTAGCAGTAATAGTAGTGTCTTTGTGGTATACAATGCAAGTGTGTGCATATATACCATAGCCCATATGTGCTCAGTGCACATATGGAGGTTAGAGAACAACTTTCAGGAGTCAGTTTTACGAATTGAACTTGGGCCAATAGGCTTGAACTTTAAGAGGCTAACCCACTGAGTCATCCTATCAGCCACAAACTTTCTTTGTCTTGAGTTCCTAGTCTGTGCCCTTAACTTAATGCTTTTTTCTCTTGTGATTTTAATATTTTAGTGTAAATTTACATGTAGCAGAGGATGGCCTAGTCGGCCATCAGTGGGAGGAGAGGCCCTTGGTCTTGTGACGGTTCTATGCCCCAGTATAGGGGAATGCCAGGGCCAGGAAGTGGGAGTAGCTGAGTTGGGGAGCAGGATCGGGTAGGGAGGGTATAGGGGACTTTCAGAGAGGAAACTAGGAAAGGTGATAGCATTTGAAATATAAATGAAGAAAATATCTAATAAAAAATTAACATTTAAAAAATTAAATAAATTTGAAAGAATAAAATTGAAACATGGTGCTAAAAAAAAAAGAAAAATAGAAAATGGCTTATGGATAAGATTCTGGTATGGAGATTTGTACAAAAACAGATTTGTAGCAAACAATGTTAAGAAAATACAATGGGAGCTTTGGAAGTAGAATGGAAGCATAGAGGAAGAACAAATGTATGCTCCATCTCAGAAAAAAATCAAATAATACAGGTCTCACCTAAATATTATGATCCCATCAAGGAAGTTTTGTCTCTTGGCCTATATTAAAGACTTTTCTGAACCCCCAGGTTGTTCTGACCTTTCACATAAAGCATGATCTTGTTAACAAAAAATCAGAAATATATTTTACATAGTTTAAAATTTGTTAAATATTAAAGCCTAAGTGTCCGAGGAAATAAGAGCTAAACAGTGAGGGCACTTGCTATCGTTTCACTAGAATTTGTCATACTTTCTGTGTTCTGTTCGCATCAACAGTAACTTGTGTTATTCACATCAGTGTCTTTCCAAGACTTTGTAATCACCTTTCATTCCAGTTATATGACTTTTCTGATACTCGGATGTCTTCAGTCTTCACACAGAAGAATGTTCATCATCATTTCATACAAAGAAGGAAAAATATCAGACTTGCTGATATTACATGTCAAAAGATCTAGCACAGTAGGAGATTTATTAAAGATAAGTTTATGCTGTAGATGTTTTATATGTTGAATATTTTTAGTACTGGAACTAGTGAGTAAAAGAGTAAAATCAAATAACTTTCCAAATTTTGCAACATTTGTCTTGAGACTTCTACTTCAACATATGATGTATAAGGGCAAAGAGAATGCTACTCTTGCATTAAACACATGAAAAATGCAGGTGACTTGCAACTGTAGATTTTCTTTTCTTTTTTTTATTGGATATTTTCTTTATTTACATTTCAAACATTATCCCCTTTCCCGATTTCCCTCCCTCCCGGAAACACCCTATTATATCCACCCACCCCCTGCTTCTATGAGGGTGTTCATCCAATCACCCACCAACTTCCACCTCTCTGCCCTCAATTCCCCTATACTGAGGCATCTATCAAGCCTTCATAGGACCAAAACCCTCTCCTCCCATTGATGCTGCTACATATGTATCTGGAGCCATGTGTATTCCTTGGTTGGTGGTTTAGTCCCTGGGAGTTCCGGGGAGTCTGGTTGGTTGACATTGTTGTTCTTACTATGGGGTTGCAAACCCCTTCAACTCCTTCAGTCCTTTCTCTAACTCCTCTATTGGGGCCCTTGCGCTCAGTCTAATGGTTGGCTATGAACATCCACCTCTGTATTTGTAAGGCTCTGGCAGGGCCTTTCAGGAGGCAGCCATATCAAGCTCCGTTTAGAATGCACTTCTTGGCATCCATCATAGTGTCTGACTTAAATCCATCAGAAGCCTAAGATTAGAAGGCAAGATAAAATGCTTCTGGGAGAAAAGGAAGAGGAAAACAACAACAACAACAACAACAACAACAACAACTGGTCTGAGGTGAGACGAACATACACAGGTTCAGCTACAAAGCAAGGCACTACGGGAACAAAATGTATTTGGAGCTGTGACGAACGGATGGACCATCTAGAGACTGCCATATCCGGGGATCCATCCCATAAGCAGCTTCCAAACGTTGACACCATTGCACACACTAGCAAGATTTTGCTGAAAGGACCCAGATATAGCTCTCTCTTGTGAGACTATGCCGGAGTCTAGCAAACACATAAGTGGATGCTCACAGTCAGCTATTGGATGGATCACAGGGCCCCCAATGGAGGAGCTAGAGAAAGTACCCAAGGAGCTAAAGGGATCTGCAACCCTATAGGTGGAACAACAATATGAACTAACCAGTACCCCCGGAGCTCATGTCTCTAGCTGCACGTGTATCAGAAGATGGTCTAGTCGGCCATCACTGGAAAGAGAGGCCCATTGGACTTGCAAACTTTATATGCCCCAGTACAGGGGAATGCCAGGGCCAAAAAGTGGGAGTGGGTGGGTAGGGGAGTGGGGGTGAAGGTATGGGGGACTTTTGGGATAGCATTGGAAATGTAAATGAGAAAAATACCTAATAAAAATATTTTTAAAAAGTCTTTGTTACCTCAGACAAGCAAAGATACAAAACCTCTAGCACATAACAATCCATACGCTAAATAAAAACTATTTTTAAAATACACAGTTAATTAACAATTTATGCTCAAAATATAAAAAAAAAATAATTCTTACAGATAAATTTAAAAGTAGATGCTACCAATGTGTTCTGACAACCACCTGGTTCTGCTCAAGTGGTAGGGTGCAGTATGGGATCCAAATAACTGTCCTTCACAGAAGTACCGAGAGGCTGTATAACCACATAACTCTGGACACTGAGATTGTGAGCCTCTCTCATGAAAATGTTCCACAAGGATTGCTGTAAGTTAATCCTACAAGGGAATTACGCTCGTCCCCTTGAGACCACTGAAAGAGCATAGCAGGAAGCTCGTGTCTGGCGTGCTCAGAACTTCTCCTCATAAACTTTTCCTTCTGCTGATTATAGTGTATGTCCCTTCAGTGCAGTAAGTCATGCATTTGCTTGTTTAAAAGCAAACATCCTGGGAGTTCCTCTTTACATCAAGTTGAGGGTGGGGTTAGAGACCATTTATGCAATGAGCTAATACTACATTCCAGGTTAAACAGATCACTTGAAACATATTTGACCGGGATGGAAAGCACTAGAAAATTTTCATATATTATTATTTGGAATGCAAAATGATACACCCACATTTTGAAAAACAATTTGGTAGTTTCTTAGGGAGCCCAATCTTCTTCACATATTACCAAGAAATGGAAAAATAGAAAAAGATGTGAAACAAAGACGTGTGTGGAATTTTGGAAGAAATTATACTCAGAGAAATATTTCAAATGATCTGTACTGATAAATGAGTAGACTGTGAAAACTAATATAGAATATTCCTTATTGATTAAAAGGAATAAATTATACAAAACACACAAGAATATAGATGAATCTCCTCATAATTACACTATAAACAGGGAGAAATGTAAAAAAAAAAGTTATTATATTATGTGATTCTATTTAGATGACTTCCAGGAAAAAAATGAAAATTACAGATCACCCAGAGTTAGGAAAGGAAGATTGAAAATAAATAAACAGCCTGGTGAGTGCACAGGGATCCGCCAGCCTGAGAGGTTTGTGCCTCAGGCCCCTGCGGCGTAGGGAGTCTCCTTGGCTCCAGGACTCCACAGAGGGCAGGCTGCAAGGGTGAAGGTGTGGAATACAGAGGCCAGCCGTTTCTTGGACAGGCGAGAGCCAGAGAGCTTCTGAGGCGGCGCCATCTTCGGCTCCAGACAACCGGCCACCTTCCTGGCCAAAGCAGCACAGCTTCTGAGAAAGATCCTGTTTTGGGCCTTCATCTTCAGCCAGGAGGAGGTCCAAACACCAGATAACTGTGCACCTTCCCTGAAAGAGGAGAGCTTGCCTGCAGAGACTGCTCTGACCACTGAAACTCAGAGGAGAGAGCTAGTCTCCCACGTCTGATGATAGAGGGTAACAAAAGCAACAGCGGAACAATCTCTAAACAAAGACAACTATAACAACTAACTCCAGAGATTGCCAGATGGCGAAAGGTAAAGGTAAGAATCCTAATAACAGGAACCAAGACCAATCACCATCATCAGAAGCCAGCACTCCCACTTCGCCCAGTCCAGGACATCCTAACACACCCCTGAAAAGGTAGACCTGGATTTAAAAGCATTTCTCATGATGATGGTAGAGGACATAAAGAAGGAATTTAATAACTCACTTAAGGAAATACAGGAGAACACTGCTAAAGAGTTACAAGTCCTTAAAGAAAAACAGGAAAACACAACCAAACAGGTAGAAGTCCTTATAGAAAAACAGGAAAACACATCGAAACAGGTGATAGAAATGAACAAAATCATACTAGACCTAAAAAGGGAAGTAGACACAATAAAGAAAACCCAAAGTGAGGCAACGCTGGAGATAGAAACCCTAGGAAAGAAATCTGGAACCATAGATGCCAGCATCAGCAACAGAATACAAGAGATGGAAGAGAGAATTTCAGGTGCAGAAGATTCCATAGAGAACATCGGCACAACAATCAAAGAAAATGGAAAATGCAAAAAGATCCTAACTCAAAACATCCAGGAAATCCAGGACACAATGAGAAGACCAAACCTACGCATAATAGGAGTGGATGAGAATGAAGATTTTCAACTCAAAGGACCAGCAAACATCTTCAACAAAATTATTGAAGAAAACTTCCCAAATCTAAAGAAAGAGATGCCCATGAACATACAAGAAGCCTACAGAACTCCAAATAGACTGGACCAGAAAAGAAATTCTTCACGACACATAATAATCAGAATATCAAATGCACTAAATAAAGATAGAATACTAAACGCAGTAAGGGAAAAAGGTCAAGTAACATATAAAGGCAAGCCTATCAGAATTACACCAGATTTTTCACCAGAGACTATGAAAGCCAGAAGAGCCTGGACAGATGTTATACAGATACTAAGAGAACACAAATTCCAGCCCAGGCTACTATACCCAGCCAAACTCTCAATTACCATAGATGGAGAAACCAAAGTATTCCACGACAAAACTAAATTCACCCATTATCTCTCCACGAATCCAGCCCTTCAAAAGATAATAACAGAAAAAAACCAATACAAGGACGGGAACCACGCCCTAGAAAAAACAAGAAGATAATCCCTCAACAAAACTAAACGAAGACAGCCACAAGAACAAAATGCCAACTTTAACAACAAAAATAACAGGAAGCAACAATTACTTTTCCTTAATATCTCTTAATATCAATGGTCTCAACTCCCCAATAAAAAGACATAGACTAAAAGACTGGCTACACAAACAGGACCCAACATTCTGCTGCTTACAGGAAACCCATCTCAGGGAAAAAGACAGACACTACCTCAGAGTAAAAGGCTGGAAAACAATTTTCCAAGCAAATGGTCTGAAGAAACAAGCTGGAGTAGCCATTCTAATATCGGATAAAATCGACTTCCAACCCAAAGTTATCAAAAAAGACAAGGAGGGACACTTCATACTCATCAAAGGTAAAATCCTCCAAGAGGAACTCACAATTCTGAATATCTACACTCCAAATGCAAGGGCAGCCACATTCATTAAAGACACCTTAGTAAAGCTCAAAGCACACGTTGCACCTCACACAATAATAGTGGGAGACTTCAACAAACCACTTTCATCAATGGACAGATCGTGGAAACAGAAACTAAACAGGGACACAGTGAAACTAACAGAAGTTATGAAACAAATGGACCTGACAGATATCTACAGAACATTTTATCCTAAAACAAAAGGATATACCTTCTTCTCAGCACCTCTCGGGACCTTCTCCAAAATTGACCATATAATTGGTCACAAAACAGGCCTCAAAAGATACAAAAATATTGAAATTGTCCCATGTATCCTATCAGACCACCATGGCCTAAGACTGATCTTCAATAACAACATAAATAACGGAAAGCCAACATTCACGTGGAAACTGAACAACACTCTTCTCAATGATACCTTGGTCAAGAAAGGAATAAAGAAAGAAATTAAAGACTTTTTAGAGTTTAATGAAAATGAAGCCACAACATACCCAAACCTATGGGACACAATGAAAGCATTTCTAAGAGGGAAACTCATAGCTCTGAGTGCCTCCAAGAAGAAACGGGAGAGAGCACATACTAGCAGCTTGACAACACATCTAAAAGCTCTAGAAAAAAAGGAAGCAAATTCACCCAAGAGGAGTAGACGGCAGGAAATAATCAAACTCAGGGGCAAAATCAACCAAGTGGAAACAAGAAGAACTATTCAAAAAATTAAACAAACGAGGAGTTGGTTCTTTGAGAAAATCAACAAGATAGATAAACCCTTAGTTAGACTCACTAAAGGGCACAGGGACAAAATACTAATTAACAAAATCAGAACTGAAAAGGGAGACATAACAACAGATCCTGAAGAAATCCAAAACACCATCAGATCCTTCTATAAAAGGCTATACTCAACAAAACTGGAAAACTTGGACGAAATGGACATATTTCTGGACAGATACCAGGTACCAAAGTTTAATCAGGATCAAGTTGACCATCTAAACAGTCCCATATCACCTAAAGAAATAGAAGCAGTTATTAATAGTCTCCCAGCCAAAAAAAGCCCAGGACCAGACGGGTTTAGTGCAGAGTTCTATCAGACCTTCAAAGAAGATCTAATTCCAGTTCTGCACAAACTATTTCACAAAATAGAAGTAGAAGGTACTCTACCCAACTCATTTTATGAAGCCACTATTACTCTGATACCTAAACCACAGAAAGACCCAACAAAGATAGAGAACTTCAGACCAATTTCTCTTATGAATATCGATGCAAAAATCCTCAATAAAATTCTCGCTAACCGAATCCAAGAACACATTAAAGCAATCATCCATCCTGACTAAGTAGGTTTTATTCCAGGGATGCAGGGATGGTTTAATATACGAAAATCCATCAATGTAATCCATTATATAAACAAACTCAAAGACAAAAACCACATGATCATCTCGTTAGATGCAGAAAAAGCATTTGACAAGATCCAACACCCATTCATGATAAAAGT
Organism: Mus musculus; assembly: GCF_000001635.26. Taxonomy (NCBI): domain Eukaryota; kingdom Metazoa; phylum Chordata; class Mammalia; order Rodentia; family Muridae; genus Mus; species Mus musculus. The sequence continues at coordinate 17,994,818 of NC_000069.6, forward strand.
GTTGGAAAGATCAGGAATTCAAGGCCCATACCTAAACATGATAAAAGCAATCTACAGCAAACCAGTAGCCAACATCAAAGTAAATGGAGAGAAGCTGGAAGCAATCCCACTAAAATAAGGGACTACACAAGGCTGCCCACTTTCTCCCTACCTTTTCAACATAGTACTTGAAGTATTAGCCAGAGCAATTCGACAACAAAAGGAGATCAAGGGGATACAAATTGGAAAAGAGGAAGTCAAAATATCACTTTTTGCAGATGATATGATAGTATATATAAGTGACCCTAAAAATTCTACCAGAGAACTCCTAAACCTGATAAACAGCTTCGGTGAAGTAGCTGGATATAAAATAAACTCAAACAAGTCAATGGCCTTTCTCTATACAAAGAATAAACAGGCTGAGAAAGAAATTAGGGAAACAACACCCTTCTCAATAATCACAAATAATATAAAATAACTTGCCGTGACTCTAACTAAGGAAGTGAAAGATCTTTATGATAAAAACTTCAAATCTCTGAAGAAAGAAATTAAAGAAGATCTCAGAAGATGGAAAGATCTCCCATGCTCATGGATTGGCAGGATCAACATTGTAAAAATGGCTATCTTGCCAAAAGCAATCTACAGATTCAAGGCAATCCCCATCAAAATTCCAACTCAATTCTTCAACGAATTAGAAGGAGCAATTTGCAAATTCATCTGGAATAATAAAAAACCTAGGATAGCAAAAACTCTTCTCAAGGATAAAAGAACCTCTGGTGGAATCACCATGCCTGACCTAAAGCTTTACTACAGAGCAATTGTGATAAAAACTGCATGGTACTGGTATAGAGACAGACAAGTAGACCAATGGAATAGAATTGAAGACCCAGAAATGAACCCACACACCTATGGTCACTTGATCTTCGACAAGGGAGCTAAAACCATCCAGTGGAAGAAAGACAGCATTTTCAACAATTGGTGCTGGCACAACTGGTTGTTATTGTGTAGAAGAATGCGAATCGATCCATACTTATCTCCTTGTACTAAGGTCAAATCTAAATGGATCAACGAACTTCACATAAAACCAGAGACACTGAAACTTATAGAGGAGAAAGTGGGGAAAAGCCTTGAAGATATGGGCACAGGGGAAAAATTCCTGAACAGAACAGCAATGGCCTGTGCTGTAAGATCGAGAATTGACAAATGGGACCTAATGAAACTCCAAAGTTTCTGCAAGGCAAAAGACACCGTCAGTAAGACAAAAAACCACCAACAGATTGGGAAAGGATCTTTACCTATCCTAAATCAGATAGGGGGCTAATATCCAACATATATAAAGAACTCAAGAAGGTGGACTTCAGAAAATTAAATAACCCCATTAAAAAATGGGGCTCAGAACTGAACAAAGAATTCTCACCTGAGGAATACCGAATGGCAGAGAAGCACCTGAAAAAACGTTCAACATCCTTAATCATCAGGAAAATGCAAATCAAAACAACCCTGAGATTCCACCTCACACCAGTCAGAATGGCTAAGATCAAAAATCCAGGTGACAGCAGATGCTGGCGTGGATGTGGAGAAAGAGGAACACTCCTCCATTGTTGGTGGGATTGCAGGCTTGTACAACCACTCTGGAAATCAGTCTGGCGGTTCCTCAGAAAATTGGACATTGTACTACCTGAGGATCCAGCAATACCTCTCCTGGGCATATATCCAGAAGATGCCCCAACTGGTAAGAAGGACACATGCTCCACTATGTTCATAGCAGCCTTATTTATAATAGCCAGAAGCTGGAAAGAACCCAGATGCCCCTCAACAGAGGAATGGATACAGAAAATGTGGTACATCTACACAATGGAGTACTACTCAGCTATTAAAAAGAATGAATTTATGAAATTCCTAGCCAAATGGATGGACCTGGAGGGCATCATCCTGAGTGAGGTAACACATTCACAAAGGAACTCACACAATATGTACTCACTGATAAGTGGATATTAGCCCCAAACCTAGGATACCCAAGATATAAGATACAATTTGCTAAACACATGAAACTCAAGAAGAATGAAGACTGAAGTGTGGACACTATTCCCCTCCTTAGAATTGGGAACAAAACACCCATGGAAGGAGTTACAGAGACAAAGTTTGGAGCTGAGATGAAAGGATGGACCATGTAGAGACTGCCATATCCAGGGATCCACCCCATAATCAGCATCCAAACGCTGACACCATTGCATACACTAGCAAGATTTTATTGAAAGGACCCAGATGTAGCTGTCTCTTGTGAGACTATGCCGGGGCCTAGCAAACACAGAAGTGGATGCTCACAGTCAGCTAATGGATGGATCACAGGGCTCCCAATGGAGGAACTAGAGAAAGTACCCAAGGAGCTAAAGGGATCTGCAACCCTATAGGTGGAACAACATTATGAACTAACCAGTACCCCGGAGCTCTTGACTCTAGCTGCATATGTATCAAAAGAAGGCCTAGTCGGCCATCACTGGAAAGAGAGGCCCATTGGACACGCAAACTTTATATGCCCCAGTACAGGGGAACGCCAGGGCCAAAAAGGGGGAGTGGGTGGGTAGGGGAGTGGGGGTGGGTGGGTATGGGGGACTTTTGGTATAGCATTGGGAATGTAAATGAACTAAATACCTAATAAAAAATGGAAAAAAAAAAGAAAATAAATAAACAAAATTGATATTTTTATAATGTTTATAATTACCTAAAACTAAAGCAACTTACTATTTTAAAAATAATTCATGGGGGGCTGGTGAGATGGCTCAGCGGTTAAGAGCGCCGACTGCTCTTCCAAAGCTCCTGAGTTCAAATCCCAGCAACCACATGGTGGCTCAGGACCATCCATAACAAAATCTGATGTTGTCTTCTGGAGTGTCTGAAGACAGCTACAGTGTACTTACATATGATAAAGAAAGAAAGAAAGAAAGAAAGAAAGGAAGAAAGAAAGAAAGAAAGAAAGAAAGAAAGAAAGAAAGAAAGAAAGAAAGAAAGAAAGAAAGCCACATGAAATCAGGAGTGTTGGCACACTACTATAATCCCTGCTCTCAGGAGGTAGGTGTAGGAAGATCCAAAGATCAAGGTCACGCTCAGCTCCAAGAAAGTTCAGTGTCAGGCTGGTATTCATGAGACAGCGTTGTTGTTGTTGTTGTTGTTGTTGTTGTTGTTGTTGTTGTTGTTGTTTTAATACACTCTTAAAAAAGACAAAGAGGATATTTTATTGGCTGGTGTAGTGATGCATACGTATAACCTCAGCGTTAAAAATGCAGAAGCAGGAGACTCCAGGGCCAATCTGAGCTCCATAGAAACTGCTGGAAAATAAACGGAAAAGAACCAACCTAAGCAGTCCCATCATTAGATCAGGGAATTTATACAAGATGTTTAAAGATGAAACTGTTGCCTTAGTTTCAGATAACCGAGACACCTACTAAGTACATGAAAATTCTCTAAATGAAGTCTCTCCTAAAATATGCTTAATATCACACCATAAAATATTTAACTATTCTATTGCAGAAAATATTAATCTTAGATATTTTATTATGAATAATTTTATAAGAACATATATATATATATATATATATATATATATATATATATATATATATATTCACATTGTTCCTGAGTTATTTTTACATAGCCTTTAATCTTAAAAATCTCTTCTGATTCTCTTACATTTCTATCCTATGATATAATTTTCTTAACAAAATGAGCTGTGAGATCTCTGAGGAATTTATTGAGGGAGAGGCTGAGTTTTTTCTCTACTATTACTTTTAACCTATAGAGTGCTCTCTCCATTCACATGCTTCAGTCAGAAACTCTTACTTCCTTTTTGGTACTGATTTTAGGGCTCAGTTTAAACCTGTATTCTAGCTTTCACAGGTGACTCTGGAACAGCAGTAGGTCTCACTTTTCCCCTTTTATGGTACAACTAAATATATATATATATATATATATATATATATATATATATATATATATATATACATATATATATACTTTCATTTAGATTCTCTAGTTCTATTAGCACAGGATATTGCATGAGGCAGAGCCTTGATGGAAAAACAAAAACAAAAAACAAAAAACCAAAACACCTTAGCTAGACAAATGGGTGATAGGGTCCAAACCTGTGCCTAGGCCTGTTCCTTGTAGCCTCAATGTAAATGCAGCTTCAAGTATAATCCTAAGAGAATCTGCCCGTCATCAAGGAAGTATTTGGGTTTGGAGTGTGGTTTTTAACTCTGTGTTCTATGGCAAAAAGTGTGGATTTTGTGGGCTCAATTGCAAGAAGAAAATATGCACTGAGTAGAGTCTTTAAGGGGCAAATAAAACCCTGGGTCTGTGAAGCACTGTGTGAATGTGTCTGTTGACATGATCTGGCCATATCAAAGACCACTGAGCCTCAGACCCTAGGAGAAATGAGAAAGCAGCCCACCTGAGGTTAAGCTCAAAGGTATGACAAAACCATTATGGGAGAACTGAGTGTGAGTGTTAATTATGTATACAGAATATGTCACCTTAGTTTTCTCCCCAGGATGTTTATAGCCTGTAGACTGCTCTGCTTCCTACAGAGGCTGTTCAGACCTAGATTATCTAAATCTCTAAATCTGTCTCTTTAACCCAGCTTTTTTTTTTTTAACCATAAATCCTACATCATTGCATCATTATATATATAACAGTAAAGTTGATAGATTTCAGAAACAGAATTGGTAAGATGTAAGATGAGTTTTACTACTGACTTCTCGTATCTTAGAAAGTGGGTGCCATCCTTGTTATATTGGGAGAATTAGCTGCAGTCTTCTATGGTGAGCTGGTTTTGTAAAGACCCCTGCACATAGGCAAGGTGCAACAAAGTTGACTTCACCTTTTATTGGCTGTGTCCTTCTCCTGTTCCTTCCAAAGTGAGGGTTGCATTTAAAAACAGCACTGGGCAGGTTGGTTTATGTGAGGAGTGGGTGTGGCCGCCGCCCCAAGATGGTGCCCGGGTCGCTGCCAGGTCTTATAACCCGTGCCTGACTTCCTCATTACTCTGACTTAGCCATATCCAAGCAGACTGCACTGCGCAGACACCAGGCCTTGTCAGCTCGCCTGAGGAGTCGTCACTTGCTGTGAACCAATGGACTGCTGCTACGTAACTGGGGTAATTGGGAGGAGTCAGTAGGGTATTTAAGGCGTGCCCTGGGGTTAGGCGGATTCCCGCTCCTGCATTGCAATGTGAAGGGTTGCTGGTGGATGCGACAGGTTTACACTGGCTGGCACACTGTGAAGCAAACCAAGGGCAGAGTAAAGGGCATTCTGTGGCCACTTGCCTTGCTTATTGGGCAAAGGAAATTCCTTCAGTGTCTCTGCACTGAAAGCCCTCCACACCGAACTCCAAATCAGCCTGTCAGTGACCTCTGATTGATGAAAGAGCCTCTGCAGCAAGCTTTGCTCTAGTGCTCTGGCTACACAAACATGAGCCATTATTTTTCCTCTCAGTCCTGTCATCAGTGTCCCTCTGTTGTTACTAAATGCTGCCTTCCTTCCACTTAGCTATTTAATGAAAAGTGGGCAAGCCTGGGAGCATCTTTACTCCTATTGCAGTCAGGCTATAATTGCTCACCTATTGAACAGTATCCCATTTGGCTGCTGTTCCAGCAGCTGGCTTCCTCCTGCTCTTTTTATTTCTCTTGTTTGCTTTACAAATTAGAAAGAAAATTATTTCCTCACTCTTTATTTCTGTCATGAGTCTGGGATCTGGGCAGAAGCTGACTCTCTAATGGATCTTTCTAGATGCACAAAGAAAGGGCTCTAAGAGACCTGTAGACTTTGCTTTTAAGATTAAGTACCTGGTGAGACTGTACCTGCTGGTTTTGCAGCCTGTAAATTAATACAGAACTAGAGTGCTTCAGTAAAATTCTAAGTAAGAGTCATTTTTTAAGGGAAGGGAGAATTCAGACTCTGTATTCTAAGCAAATGGTGTAGCCTCCAAGGCCATCCACCATCTGGCAGCTATGAGTCTAAATTGTCACTGCTCAAATCCCACTCTAGTAAACAAGATTAACCAAAAGGTTCTCTTTGCTGAATCATTTTCAAGTCCTGAAAAGCAGTCCACAGTGACATTCAATGTGGCAGGTGGGGGCATCATTTTAGAGGAAGGCTGAGCACAGTTTGAGCAGTTTGAAGAGAATCATGAGGATTGATAATAAAATCATACTAGAAAACACTTACTGAAAAACTTTATTCTATCCCGAATCCTTAGTCTATTGCCAATATTGCTACTAAATTCTCAGCACAAGCTAATTTTGAAATAGGAAAAGCTTGGCTACTTGGGACTCTGCTTGGATCTGATAAACACGTTATTTTTCTAACAGTGTACATAAGCAACCTGTTGGCAACCTATGACACCACACACCCTCAATCACACAAATTAGGCTGCAGGTATTCATGATTCAAACAAGAGGAATAAGTCTAGCTGTTCTCCTTGGCAATTGTTTGATGACATATTAATTCTACTCAAACTTGTTCCAAGGTCTACCCAGGATGGAGAGATAGAGGTCAGGTTTAAATATGCTAGCTTTAAATATATGGGCAGTAAAGCCAACTGTCTTTGAGTGAACCTTTTGGTAGAATTTCATGGTTACCATCATATGCCTATGAACCGTTGAATACATTTGATTAAAATCATTGGAAAAGACCTTCATAGTAAAGAAAAATGTAGACACGTCTGTCTATTAAAACAGAACCAGTTAGTCTACACACCCAGCAGTGAATTCCTCCGTCTCTTAGTTCCCAACAAAGAATCTCCAGACTATTCTTTTCTGAGTATTCAGTCACTCTGGGCATCTGCTTCTCTTGGTGGTTATCAAAAAATGGGTTATTTGCTTTGTTTTGTTTTGTTTTTTTAACTTTGATTTTTTTTTAAAATCCAGTCATTACCCCCTCCTGTTTCCCATCTGTGGACCCACATCCCATTCCTCCTCGCCCCTGTTTCCAAGAGGATGCCCCCACCCTGTACATTCTGGACAGTCCTTCCCACTTCCTGGGGCCTCAAGCCTCTCATATATACATATATGCTGTATATGTGTCCGGGGCCTTGTATCACCTAGTAAATGCTGCCTGGTTGGTAGTTCAGTGTCTGAGAGACCTCAGGGGTTCAAGTTAGTGAAGCCTGTTGGTCTTCCTTTGGGGTTGCCCTATTCAGCTTCTTGCAACCTTTCCCTAATTCAACCACAGGGGCCCCAAACTTCAGGTCAATGGTTGGGTGTAAGTATCTGCCTCTGTCTCAGTCAGCTGCTTGTTGGACCTCTGTATCCATTCTTCTGTTGTAGAAAGCCTGGGTTGTTTCCAGGTTCTAGCTATCACAGATTAGGTGGCTATGAACATGCCCCTGTGGTGTGGTGGGGCATTTTATGAGTTGTATTACCAAGACTGGCATAGCTGTGTCTTCATGTAGATCTATTTCCAATTTTCTGAGGAACTTCCAGGTTGGTTTCAGCGTGGTTGTACCAGTTTGCAATCCCACCAGCAACGAAGGAGTGTTCCTCTTTCTCCACATCCTCACCAACACGTGAGTTTTTGACCTTAGCCATTCTGATTGGTGTGAGGTGGAATCTCGGGGTTATTTGTTCAGAGTCCTTTGTTCTTAATAAAACTTCTTGGTGCTTTATATTTTCCCTTTGCATCTTCTCCAGTCCTTTTGAATAAGACACACAGAAGCTGGAAACATCTGTTCATAACAGTAACTCCTAGGAACTGTTCTTCAGATAACAAAAAGTAAGAAAATGTCAGGGATTTACCTTAACTCACAGTTATACATGTCAAAACTGGATTTAAAACTGTCTTGCAGGCATGCACTCTCTGAGGCCCTGGACTTCCTAGGCAGAACTCTAGTCACACCTTCTTAGCCACATCCTCTGAGGTGCCTTTAGAAAAGGACACCTCAGCACCATGCCCCAAAATGCTAATTCATACTAAAATGTGTGAGCAAAGGAAATCTGATGGAATCTGAGACAGATTGAGTTTGAGATTAGGGACTGTTGAATGGACTTTAGCATAAGTTACATGTTATTCATTTTATGACCTGTTGATTATGCCCATAAGTTTTCATGTTCTAAAAACACAGGGAAATATTTAGTGCCAAACTAAGAAGTTTGGGCAACACTGTAGTTCTACATAGGTTTTAAGACTAAAGAACTCAGATTCAGAAAGCTAGCTATTTGATATATCTATGCAACTATCTCTTTGACTTTACAGGAGTCACCCTCTGTGACAGGAGAGTTCCAAGAAAGAATTAACATGAACAAGGACAACCCATACTACGAAATGTAAAATTGCAATGTGGGAAGATACTGTAGATGGGCTTGGGGGCTAGACAGAAGCTAGATAAGACAAAATTGTGTAAACAGACAACCACTTATCTTCCATCCTTAATATGGCTACAAACTAAAACTGTCAATACATCCTAATCCCTCCACATCCTTCCGCCCAGGATTCTTGGGTGCTGTGAAGAGGTAATGAAGCTTCCTCTCCATTTACACTACAGTTAAGACTCTATGGTTCCAACTTTGAGCCTTGCAGTATGAAGTTCTGAAACAAATGCTCTCTTGCTTCCTCACAGTCCCTTCATTTATTCTCCTTAGGTTACCCTTGAATAAAATGAACGACTGCCATCAACCTCAATACATTTACTACATTTTTCTGTCTCACTCCTGTTTCTTTGGGAATAGATTTTTGTAAGTCAGTGATAGCACATTAGTTTCAGTTCAGGATCAGATTTGTAGAGGAACTAGACAGACACATTCATCTCAAAAGTTCACTCTAGAGAGTAGAAAGAGAGTGAGAGATATGGCAACCTGAAAGGAAAAGTAGCCTGGTACTTCTTGCAACAGAATTAGAATCTTGCAGTGAAACGGGATCTTAAGCCAGGCTGCCTGGATACACATTTTGACCCTGCTTCTTTATATACCTGTGATAACTCAGCCAAGCCTTTCAGCTCTGTATTGAGACTTTCTAATTGTGGGGGGAAAGGAGTAATAAAGTGTGCCCCAGAGGGTTATTACCAGTACAGCACATAATACATGAAAATAACTACATTAGGTAAACAGTTATCATAACCAACATTGATAACATAATCACCAGCATCACTTTGCCATGGTTCTCAATCTTCCTAATGTTGACACATTAATACAGTTCTTCATGTTGTGGTGATCACAGCCATAAAAATATTTTTGTTTCTACTGAATAACTGTAATTTTTCCAACTGTTACAAATTATAATGTAAATATCTGTGTCTTTCAGTTATCTTAGGCAACCCCTGTACCATATGACTCTCTAAAGGATTATGACCCAGAGAGTGAGAACTGCTGTTTTAAGGCCATAATAGTCTGCAAGAATGAGGGGAAAGGTCAGAAAAGAAAAGAGATTGTGATCCATGACTTTAACTCAACTCCATCCCCAGTAAGAGATATAGTGACTTAAAAAAAAAAAAGTCTGGAATTTTGGTTTTAAAAAAGTGCACCACAATATTATGAGTGTCCTTTTATTTTAATCTCAGATATATGGATGTGGGGCTGCTCTTGATGCTTCATAGCAGCTGACTATGATTTGCCTCGTGCTCTAGCAAAGGGACAGCTTTGCCAGCTGCAGATAACTTTTGCGACTGTGTGACATTTGAAATTCTGGGAACTTTCCAAAGGATATACAAAGGCTAGGGTGCCAAGAAGTGGGGTTGGTATTTGGTGATTATGACATAAATGATGGTTTATATGGAAGTTTGATTAACCTAACTTCTAGTGAAAGATAGTTGTCTTTCACCTGTTCAAACAAAGAGCAGAATATCAACCTTAATTGATCTGTGCACCCTGCACTTTCCATACAAATGCCTTTATAGTGCGAAGTATTATTTGTAAGATGTATATATGGCAGAATAGAACACTAGGAGGGTAACCTTGACAAGATTTGCCCTTAGGGATACTGAGATCCTGAGAACTGCTGCTCCATCTCCCTGATCAATTCTGCCTCAAACTATTGCTGTTTACAAGTCACTTGCTTCAGAAACAACTTCTTCAATAAGTGCTGCTGATCCCAAATGACTTTGGTTCATCCATGCTTTCAGACCATTCCAGTCCAGACTTTCTCAAAATACAGAGACTGGGCAATAAAAGCCACAGCTAGCTTTCTTAGGAGTAACCGTTTTTCTAATTTTCTTGGGCCCCACAAAAGAGATTCTTTGCCCCAATTCAGCAGGAAGCAATTATCAGGAAACTGTCATCCCAGTTCCTTAAGGTGAGGTGGATAGTTTTGGTCATTTTATGAGTTTTATAGGGGATAATTACAAATAATAACGAAATAGAGAGGTTAGGCTCGGGGATTTCTATCTTTCCTTTCCTCTCATGATTTGAAAGGGGTTTGAAAACAAAAAAGGGAGGTAAAGAAATATTATAATAAATTAGGCAAGTAGGGGTAGATTACTAAACCTACTGTTATACCAAAAACAATGGTAGCCGTAATCTTGCACTGATAGAGATCTTAATATTTTGATGCAAAATTGAATTTATATTTTATTACATTGGTACAGAATTTTGTATATTTATATACAATATGATTATTTTGATACATTTGTATAGCCTATTTAGATATTGATATGAATTTAAGGTTATTTGATACATAAAATGTTTATTTGATACATTTTACTTAAATAATTCTTAAAAATGTAATATGAAGTTCTGGTTCTTTTGAAAGCTGTTATTACTAACTGTTAGGGATGATAAAACACAAGTTACAAACTATCAGGAATGGTAAAAATTATAAATTAATAGTCAGATACTTAAACTCATGGCCATATTAGATACTATTTCAGTTAATTATAATACAATCTTTTTGAGATTATTCACAGAGTAAATGCCTAAGAAAAAGCAATGTTTGACAATTCAGATATATTGTACATAGATAGTTGGTCTTCAAAAGCCTCAGAGATCATTATTTTTTAAGTTTTTCACATATCAAAAAATGTCTCATACTTTGTTTTTCTTTTTCAATTTTTATTAGCTATTTTCTTCATTTACATTTCAAATGCTATCCCGAAAGTCCCCTATAGCCTCTCCCTGCCCTGCTCCCCTACCCACCCATTCCTATTTCTTGGCCCTGGCATTCCCCTGTACTGGGGCATATAAAGTTTGCAAGATCAAGGGGTCTCTCTTCCCAATGATGGCCGACTAGGCCATCTTCTGCTCATATGCAGCTAGAGACACGAGCTCTGGGGGTACTGGTTAGTTCATATTGTTGTTCCACCTATAGGGTTACAGGCCCCTTCAGCTCCTTGGGTACTTTCTCTAGTTCCTCCATTGGGGGCTCGGTGTTCCATCCAATAGATGACAATGAGCATCCACTTCTGTATTTGCCAGGCACTGGCATAGCCTCACACGAGACAGCTATATCAGGGTCCCTTCAGCAAAATTTTGCTGGCATATGCAATAGTGTCTGCGTTTGGTGGCTGATTATGGGATGGATCCCCGGGTAAGGTAGTCTCTGGATGGTCCATCCTTACATCTTAGCTACAAACTTTGTCTCTGTAACTCCTTCCATGGGTAGTTTGTTCCTTATTCTAAGGAGGAATGAAGTATCCACACTTTGGTCTTCCTTCTTCTTGATTTTCTTGTGTTTTGCTAATTGTATCTTGGGTGTTCTAAGTTTCTGGGCTAATATCCACTTATCAGCGAGTGCATATCAAGTGACTTCTTTTGTGATTGAGTTACCTCACTCAGGATGATATTCTCCAGGTACATCCATTTGCCCAAGAATTTCATAAATTCATTGTTTTTAATAGCTGAGTAGTACTCCATTCATTATTAAGAGATCTTTTGGCTATGAGACAGTACCCTCATTCCACTTCAAAAAAAAAATAAAAATAAGTATCAAAAGATTCATGCAATTCACCTCAGTTGTGGCAAGCTAGCTACTGGGCAAAGAAAATGATCTAAATTCATCTGCAAACTGTTGTCCAAACAGGACATATGGATGTAGGCCAGTTGACTGCCAAGATCTGCCAAGACACAGGTCTTTCACAATTTTTACTTCATGTAAGGTCTGTCAGATGTTCTTGGCTGCAGATAGATGATCCAATATTATAGAAAATATTGGGGACTGTTCAGGTGGTCAGCTGTCTGTGTCATTTCTATAGTTTTGCATTTCTGTGTTTTCTGAATACTCAGGGAATATTTATTCCTTCTCAGGTCTCTGATGAGTTGAACACTCAATAGTTAGTCTCACCATTAAACATAAGTTGTTGAGGATTAAGAAAATATTCTGGGTCTAAGATATTTTAAGGATGGTAATGTAAATTAATGTAGAAATTGAGTTAAATAAAAAGCTTTTAAAATTATTATTACAAAGGAAACATTTAATTGGAGCTACCTTACAGTTTCAGCTTTAGTTCATTATCATCATGGTGGGAAGCACATCGGTGTGCAGGCAGACATGGTGCTGGAGAAGGAGTTGAGAGTTCTACATCTGGATCCACAGGCAGCCAGAAGTGAACTCACATAAAAAACTTTAAACATACCAAAATAGAATAGAATATTTTCTAAAGTTACCAAATACTATGGACTGGACATTTTAAATGTATAATTAGGGGCAAAAGAAACCTTTATTGGACTAAAAAAGAAAATTGTAGAGAGACTATTTTGTGTATTTTGTGTATCTCCTGTCAACTAAAAAAGGCTATGCCTATAACTTAGGTAGTAAATGGAAGGTAGAACATCCATGAGGAGAAAGAATTCTCAGATAGAGCCAGGCATGAAGAGACTTGCCAAAAAAGATGTGCCCAGACAGATGTATGGTACTTGAGCACAAGTAACTAGTCACATGACAAAATATAGGTTAACATAATTGGGTTATTTAAGTTATATCTAGTTAGAGAAGAACTGAGCTATATGTACTTGTACAAAGTATTTGTAAGTGTATTTTCAGTCTGAGTCTGATTTCTGGAAGCATGGGGCTGGGAAGTAGAACCAGGGCTAACTTCAATAGTTTGTTTTTTTTAAAAGAGTATTGGTAGGTGTTTGTTAGTACCCATGGTCAAAGAAGAAACAAAAGGAAATAAATTAGATTCAGGAATCTCTCTCTCCCTCTCCCTCTCCCTCTCCCTCTCCCTCTCCCTCTCCCTCTCCTTCTCCTTCTCCCTCTCTCTCTCTCTCTCTCTCTCTCTCTCTCTCTCTCATCTACTCCTTCTGGGTATTTTTTCTTCTTTTTGTTCTAGAGATTTTATGTGTGCTGTTAAGTGACTAACATGAAATGTCTCAATGTTTTACATGTAGATGTTTAGTGCTATGAACGTATCCCTTACAACTACCTTCATTTGCTCCCATAAGTCTAGGTATGTTGTATTTTTATTTTTTTCACTTCTAAAAAGGTTATAACATTTTTAAATTTCTGTCTAGACCCATTTTTCATTCAATAGAGAGCTGTTCGGTTTACACAAGTTTGTAAGCTTGCTGTTATTTCTTTTGTTGATATCTCCAGTTAATCTATGATGGTCAGATAGAATTCAGGGTATTATTTCAGTACACTTGCTTTGTGTCTGAATGAGTGGTGAGTCATGTGGGACGTTCCAATAGCTGCTGAGGGAGGTTTATGTTGTTGTGTTTGGATTAAATGTTCTGTGAATCTCTGTTCTGTCCATTTGGTTTGTGACATCACTCAGCTCCAACAATTTTCTGTTTAGTTTTTGTATGTATGCACTGTTTATGGCAAGAGTACTGTGTGAGGGTCAATATGTGATTTCAGCTGTATCTATTGTTTCTTTTATAAACTTGAATACCCTTGTGTTGGGAACATACATGTTAAAAATTGTGATATTCTTTCAGTGGATTTTTCCTTTGATGAGTATTTGGTTTCCTTTTCTATCTATTCTGTTAGTTTTGGTTTGAAGTCTATTTTGTAAGATATTAAAATATTTACGAGTTGCTTCAGTGTCCTGGTGCGGAGCGTCACGTCTCGTGCGTGTTCATTCAGCCACGATGCCTGAGGAAACCCAGACCCAAGACCAACCAATGGAGGAGGAGGAGGTCGAGACCTTTGCCTTTCAGGCAGAAATGTTAATGTCCTTGATCATCAATACCTTCTACTCGAACAAAGAGATCTTTCTGAGGGAGCTCATCTCCAATTCATCGGACGCTCTGGATAAAATCCGTTACGAGAGCCTGACAGACCCCAGTAAACTGGACTCGGTGAAGGAGCTGCACATCAATCTCATTCCCAGCAAACAGGACCGAACCCTGACCATTGTGGATACCGGGATTGGAATGACCAAGGCCGACTTGATCAATAACCTTGGCACCATTGCCAAGTCGGGCACCAAAGCCTTCATGGAGGCTTTGCAGGCTGGTGCAGATATCTCTATGATTGGCCAGTTTGGTGTTGGTTTTTACTCTGCCTATTTGGTTGCTGAGAAAGTGACTGTCATCACGAAGCATAACGACGATGAGCAGTATGCCTGGGAGTCCTCAGCTGGGGGATCTTTCACAGTGAGGACTGACACAGGTGAACCAATGGGTCGTGGAACAAAGGTTATCTTCCATCTGAAAGAAGACCAAACTATTTGGAGGAAAGGAGAATAAAGGAGATCGTGAAGAAGCATTCTCACTTCATTGGCTATCCCATTACTCTCTTTGTGGAGAAGGAACGAGATAAGGAAGTCAGTGATGATGAGGCTGAAGAAAAGGAAGAGAAAGAGGAAGAGAAAGAAAAAGAAGAAAAGGAGTCTGATGATAAACCTGAAATAGAAGATGTTGGCTCTGATGAAGAAGAGGAGGAGAAGAAGGATGGTGGCAAGAAGAAAAAGAAGAAGATAAAGGAAAAGCACATTGATCAAGAAGAACTCAACAAAACAAAGCCGATTTGGACGCGAAATCCTGATGACATCACTAATGAGGAATATGGAGAGTTCTACAAGAGCTTAACCAACGATTGGGAAGAACACTTGGCAGTAAAGCATTTTTCTGTTGAAGGACAATTAGAATTCCGGGCCCTTCTTTTTGTCCCAAGACGCGCTCCTTTTGATCTGTTTGAAAACAGAAAGAAAAAGAACAACATCAAGTTGTATGTTCGCAGAGTTTTTATCATGGATAACTGTGAGGAGTTAATCCCTGAGTATCTGAATTTCATTAGAGGGGTAGTGGATTCTGAGGATCTCCCTCTAAATATTTCCCATGAAAGGCTGCAACAAAGTAAAATTCTGAAAGTTATCAGAAAGAATTTGGTCAAGAAATGCTTAGAACTATTTACTGAACTAGCAGAAGATAAAGAGAACTACAAAAAGTTTTATGAGCAGTTCTCAAAAAATATAAAGCTTGGAATTCACGAGGACTTTCAGAATCGGAAGAAGCTTTCAGAGCTGTTGTGGTACTACACATCTGCTTCTGGGGATGAGATGGTTTCTCTGAAGGACTACTGCACCAGAATGAAGGAAAACCAGAAGCACATCTATTTTATCACAGGTGAGACCAAGGACCAGGTTGCTAACTCCGCCTTTGTGGAACGTCTCCGAAGGCAGGCTTAGAAGTAATTTATATGATTGAGCCCATTGATGAGTATTGTGTGCAACAGCTGAAGGAATTTGAGGGCAAGACCTTGGTGTCTGTTACCAAAGAAGGACTGGAACTTCCAGAAGATGAAGAGGAAAAGAAGAAATAGGAAGAGAAAAAGACAAAATTTGAGAACCTCTGCAAAATTATGAAAGATATTTTGGAGAAGAAGGTTGAAAAGGTGGTTGTGTCAAACCGACTGGTGACATCCCCGTGCTGTATTTTCACAAGCACATATGGGTGGACAGCAAACATGGAGAGAATCATGAAAGCTCAAGCCCTCAGAGACAACTCAACAATGGGTTACAAGGCAGCAAAGAAACACCTGGAGATAAATCCTGATCACTCCTTTATTGAAACCTTAAGGCAAAAGGCAGAGGCTGACAAGAATGACAAATCTGTGAAGGATCTGGTCATCTTGCTGTATGAAACTGCACTCCTATCTTCTGGCTTCAGTCTGGAAGATCCCCAGACCCATGCTAACAGGATCTACAGGATGATCAAGCTTGGTCTAGGTATTGATGAGGATGATCCTACTGTGGATGACACCAGTGCTGCTGTAACTGAAGAAATGCCTCCCCTGGAAGGAGATGACGACACATCACGCATGGAAGAAGTAGACTAAGTCACCAGAACTATGTGTTTGCTTACCTTCATTCCTTCTGATAATATATTTAACATGATTTTTGTTTATTTTTGTTAACATTTAAAACATCTGTGTGGCATGAAAACTAAGGGGAAGATAAAATTTCTACATGTGATACTGTGATACTATAGGTTTAACTCAAGAGGTTGATAGAGCATTTGTTATAAGACGTAACGTAACCTACTGTTCTTGTTAACTCTGGTCTGAAGTGTTTACCTGTTGAGCTGGATTCCTTAGGAGACCAAATTAAGATGGCTTAAATTCCATCTTAAAATTTTCATTTCCTGTAGTTAATTCTGCATGTATTAGTCTTAGAAGTAAACACAAGTTAAAACAACCTGATGAGAATTCCCCAGTGGCTTGTTTTCCAAAGTCCCGAGAACAAAACCCTAAGTTTCCTAGGTCTTGTAACTCAGCAAGGCTTGTGAATGGAAATAACAGTGCCCAATCACATTCTGCTTTAAAAGATAAATACAGAGGAGATAAAAAGAAAAAAAAATTTACAATAGCTTTCTTTGTAGGTCCATTAACTTGAACTAATTTGTTCATCTGTTGATGTCAAAGATGATGTCTATTCTAGATATTAAACTTTTTTCTTAGATGTAACAAAAGAACAGATTCTGATTTCAAATCTAATGTCTTATTAGAGGAATAAGACCACTGATGTTCAATGGGAGAGTATGCTCTTGGTCCTGTGAAGGTCTGATTCCCCAGGGAGAGGGATGATAGAGCAGTGAGGTGGGAGTGGGTAGGTGGTTGGGGAATCACCCACATCATGGTAGCAGGTGGAGGGGGTATGGGATATAGGGGTTGCAGAGGGCAAACTGGGAAGGGGGATAATATTTAAATGTAAATAAATGAAATAACCAAGAAAAAAAGAAAAAAATGTTAAAAAGATCATTGATGTTGAGGATTATCAATTAGAAGTGTTTGTTGATTTCCATTATTTTGTTGTGGTTACCTCTTTTGATTTGCTTTCTTGAGAATATTTATTCCTTGTGTTTTCTTGGATGCAATTAATCTTTTCAAGTTGGAGTTTTCCTTCTAGTACCTTTTATAGGATTTATAAACATAGATACTAGCGCCAGGCATGGTGGCACATGCCTTTAATCCCAGCTCTTGGGAGGCAGAGGCAGGTGAATTTCTGAGTTCGAGGCCAGCCTGGTCTACAGAGTAAATTCCAGGACTGCCAGGGCTACACAGAGAAACCCTGTCTTGAAAACAAACAAACAAACAAACAAAAAATAGATATTAGATTTGTCAGTAGATACTACTTAAATTTAGTTTTTATCATGGAATGTCTTATTTTATTCATATATTATTATTGGTAGACCATGCTATTAAAGTCATAGTCCACAATGTCCAGATTAGCTCAGCACAGAATGGAGGACTTTCTTTCTCTCTTCTCTGTCTGACCTTATCTGGAGAGTATCTCTAAGAACAGGCCCCTTACCTTACCTGGAGGGTAACCCTGCCCAAGGCATTCAAGCTTCCTGAATATTTTAGTACATAAGTCCTGCTCAGCCTTTACAATGTATGATAATTTGGTACTGACCGATCAGCTCTTTTGGCCTGTAACGCCAAAAAAAAAAAAAAAAAAAAAAATCCTCTGAGGAAAGTCACATAGTCTATGGACAGATTACAGGATCAACTTCCTTTTACCAGATAAGAACCTACCTAGCAGTTTCTTCAAGTTCTGCTTCATGTAAATTATTGCCTGCTACACTAGGCAATAATGTATGTTTACCTTAGAAATCCATACCCGTTCCTTAAGATCTACATAATCCTTCTTCACCCCAAATAAAGTTTACCTATCTCACTAAAGCTGATCCTGGATGTCAATCTGTCCATAGGTACTTGGTACTTATCAAGTATAAAAGCTCCCACCCCCTCAACTTCCCCTACACCCCCATCTACCCATACACACTCACATTCCCATCCACACACCTCCCCACATCATCTCAACCCCTCCAGCCTACTTCTGTTTCCTTTGTCCTCAGTGGCCAGGGAACAACAGCCCCTGGGAATAAGTAAGAATCACATATTGTGATTGAAATTTTAGCTGGTTAGAGTAGTCTTGGAAGGCACCTGTGGATTCTTAGAGTTTGTAGAACATCCATCTAGGTTCTTCTGGCTTTTAGGGTCTGCATTGAAAATCAGGTGTCATTCTAATAGACTTGTCTTTTCATGTTCTTTGGGGTTTTTTCCTTATAGAGTTTAGTATTATTTCTTTAGTCTGTACATCTACTATTTTGATTATTATGTTACATATGAAATTTCTTTTCTGATCCAGTCTTTTTGATGCTGTATATATTCCTTGATAGGAACCTTCTGTTTTAGGTTACAAAATGTTTCTTCTCTGATGTAGTTAAAAATGTTTTCTGTGCCTTTGACCTAGAAATTGATGGCTGAAACACAGGGATGGGGTGATGAAAGGAAGCTACCAAAGTAGATCTATGTAACCCACTAGGAATAGGGACAGAGAGAAGAAGGCTGAATCAGATGGTTTGCTATAATGCTGGGGATAAGACTGGGCCCATTTGTTGATTCTTGAAGCTAATTTCTGTAGTATTGGCATTTTATTCAGACAATTCTTTCATAAACCTTTATCTTGAAGATGTATTTTGTTTGTTTGTTTTGTTTTGTTTTTTTCGAGACAGGGTTTCTCTGTGTAGCCCTGGTTGTCCTGGAACTCACTTTGTAGACCAGGCTGGCCTCAAACTCAGAAATCCGCCTGCCTCTGCCTCCAAAGTGCTGGGATGTATAACTATTTTTAACTTTCCCTTTGTCAGTTTGAGCATTTTATATTTTTAATTAAGACATTCGCCCTTCTTCAAGTTGATCTTTATGTAGGATAAAGGATATTAATCTAATTTCATTATTGAACAGAGGGATGTATATTTCTTCTAACACCATTTGTTGAATGAGTTATATTTTTCTCCATTTGTTGTTTTGATGCTTTTGTTAAAAGAAAAAAATGAGATGACTACACTTTTGTTGGTTTATTTTTGGGATTTTTTTTTTCTGCTCCATTGGTTTACTTGACTGTTTTTATCCCAATAATACACTGCCTTTGTCATTATAGCTCTGTTATTTAGTTTAAGCTCTGATATTATGATACATCCATCCAGCTGTGTTCTTCCTCTTTCAGATTGCTTTTGCTATTCTATTTATGGTCTTTGTGGCTTAATATAGTTCTTAGATTGTCTTTTTCCTGGTTCTGTAGAGAATGTCATCAGAAATTATATGAGAATTATACAGTATTCTATAGAATACTTTTCTCTATGTCATCACTTTCCTGATATTTATTTTGCAAATCTAGGGCATAGGATGCCTTTCAATCATCTTTTGTCTTTTTTTTTAATATTGAGAAAGTTGTGTAAAAGAAGAAACATTCTTAAACGTGTATCTTAAAGTCGGTTAAATTTTTATCAAAAGTTACTTTAAAAACTGGAAGAAACAATTATATTTTCCTGGAAATTTTAAGTTTATTCTTCTACTTCTCTAGAATGAAGAGTTCTGCTGGTCAAGCAGGTAAAGTAAGACACTGAATTCTAGAAATCCCAGATAACTTGGGATATAAATAAGCAAATTCAGAGTGCTTAAACTCTTTGGGAAATAAAAAACAACAAAAACAAAACAAAAAAAAAAACCTCTGCATAACAAATGATACATAGTAGCACTCTACATTTAAAGACCACTTGCACTTATTACTGACATTTTCTTCTCCAAAGAAATGGTTATGTATGAATAAAAAAATGAGCACCAAATATTTTATGTGTATACATCCAGAAAGGCAAAGAGACATTAATTCTATTCATTCAAAATAAATATTCAGTTCAGTTTTCACTAGAGTAAGCAGCATGTAGTCCATAAGGTCATGAAGTAAAGGAACCCAAGCCTAAATAATCCATAAGGAGGTATACAATGTCAGAACTTGCCTGCACTGGGTTGGCTACAATACAGATAAATTGAAATCTGACAAAAACAAATTGTATTTAACAGTCCTTAAAACGTGATCCCTGAAGCATTCTACACAGCTTCAGTTGTTCCTTGTCCAGCTTCTTTTATCTTAATTTATAATTGACAAAGACTACTAAGAAAAAAAGTATTTGAGCTTCAGTTATAAAATCAGTTACAAAACCACTTACTTTATCACCTATTTAATGTGCTTCACCACCACTTTTTTATATATACATATAACTTTCTAATCTTGATATTTGAAAAGGACACATAAAGTATCATTTAGTTTCAGCTGAGAGAGCAATTTTCAGAGCTAATCCAGGCCTCAGCAGCATGAAGTGAATTATCCTTGCTAACTTGAAGTGAAAGAGATGGGTGATAGTAACTAGACTCACCTCTACTAGGAAAATAAAATGCCCTCTGATGCCTCAAAGTGGAACTTCCCAAGAACAGATACAGTTCCACTACCCACAAATCATATAGATTTAGGTGATATGTGACCACATAATTCTGAATTTCTCTAAACTGTAGTCACCATTTTTCCTCAGGGCATTGTGGCAAGCATTCATGATAGTGTTTTGGCATGAGATATTATCCGAGTGTGTCTCTGGGACTGTCCAAATGTGAGCAGATGGGGTCAGCTGGCACTCAGTATATGTGTATAAGAATCAAAAAAAGAGAGAATAAGAACTGTAAATTATTAAAGAAACAGAACAAAATAACATCTTCCCACCCCAATGAAGAAAATTATAATAGTTACTTTTTTTTTATTGCGATGGCCAGTTTTCTGACAGAAATCAACTTAAAGGAGGAAGAGTTTATTTTGGCTTATCGTCCAGAAAGATACAGTTCACTGTTGAAGGGAAGGTATGGTGACAGGGATATAAGGCATGTTGCCAGTTGCCTGGAAGTGTTAAGAGATAAATTCTTCTCATTAATTGTTTTGTTTTTGTTTTTGTTTTTTTGTTTTTTGTTTTATTGAGTCCTAGATTCCATTCTAGTGAGATGGTGATACTCATTTTCAAAGTGGGTCTTTCTTCCTAGATAAACCTTTCCTAGAGACATACTGGGGGTGTGTTTACATCCACTCAAGTTGATAGTGAAGGATAACCATCACAAAATGTATTACCAAAATTCAAGTGTAAGTCCAGCCAAATTGTCTTGAGCAAATCTAAACTTATTTCTAGAGACAAGATTTTTGAAGTGTCTTTCATTTGCAATGTGTAAGTGCATGAAAAATAATTATAACTTTATACTTGTTCTTACTCCCTTTTCCAAGGCCCTTGCTCCTGGAAATTTCCCTAAAGATTCAATTCTTGGCACAGCTCAGTGATAAGTTTCTGAGTACTCCCAAGTGATTTTCTCCTTCCCCTCAGGTCACCTTCCTTGCAGCAAATTTCTGTCACTGCATGTGGACGTACACAATCAATTTTCATACTTCCTACTATGGGCTTGAGTAGCTGCACAGTAACGTATTAGTTTCTGGACTGACACCAAAGGCATTTCAAATCATGTTGTTGTTGTTGTTGTTGTTGTTGTTGTTGTTGTTGTTGTTGTTGTTGTTTTGCTTTATAATGTTTTAGAAAACATCTGTGGTGATTTGAATATGATTGATCCATGGGAAGTGGCACTATTGGGAAGTGCGATTTTGTTAGAGGAAGTGTAGCTTTGTTAAAGGAATATGTCACTGTGTAGGTGGGTTTGAGGCTCCTATGCTCAGGCTCCGAGATGTGGAATTCTTGGTTCTTCCAGCACCTTGACTGCCTGGGTGCTTGCTGCCCTGCTATCTGCCATGATGATAATGGACTGAACCTCTGAAACTGTAAGCCAACCACAATCAAATGTTTGCCTTTATGAGAGTTGCCTTGGTCATGGTGTCTGTTCATAGCAATGAAACTCTAACTAAGATAACATACTAGTGAATCTATGGCCACATTTCTAATTAGTTCTTTAACATTAATTCTAAGATGTGTTTTTATTGAGTCAAAGTGTGTCCGTTCAAAATTTCAACACACTATTTATTTTTTATTTTTATATTATTTGTTTTACATTTAACAAATGTATGCCCACCAGAAGCATGACGGTCATACTCTTTTCTTTGTTTCAGGAATTTTAACACTCATTTTAGTGTTGTTGTTGCTTTTTAAAGATAATAGTTTTATCTTAAATACCCATGGAAGGAGTTGCAGAGACAAAGTTTGGAGCTGAGACAGAAAGAAAGACCATCCAGAGACTGCCCCACGGGGGGATCCATCCCATATACAACCACCAAACCCAGACACTATTGTATATGCCAGAAAGATTTTGCTTACAGGACCCTGACATAGCTTTCTCTTGTGAGTCTATGCCAATGCCTGGCAAATACAGAAGTGGATGTTCACAGTCATCTATTGGATGGAACACAGGCCCCTAATGAAGGAGCTAGAGAAAGTACCCAAGGAGTTAAAGGGGTCTGCAACCCTATAGGAGGAAGAACGATATGAACTAACGAGTACCCAACAGAGCTGTGCCTCTAGTTGCATATGTAGCAGAGGATGGCTTAGTCGGCCATCAATGGGAGGAAAGGCCCTTGGTATTGCGAAGATCATATGCCCCAGTACAGGGGAATGCCAGGGCCAGGAAGCAGGAGGGGGTAGGTTGGGGAGCAGGGCAGTGGGAAGGTATAGGGGGCTTTGGGGATAGCATTTAAAATGTAAATGAAGAAAATATCTAATAAAAATAGTTTTATCTTGAGAATAAATTTGCTAATTTTTCTATTCTTGATTTTTCTGTTATTTTCGTACTTAAAATATAGGATGAAGACCACCAATTTTCTGAATAAATCTTAAAAAATATATTTTCTTGAAAATGATGTTGAATTTTTTAGTATAATAATCTGAATCTGTATATTTGCAGCTTTAGACCTTTCTTCATTTTCTATACATAGTGTCATTTCTGAAAGTCCTTCCCATCAAGTAGAGAATACAAAAATATATATTGTTTACTCCTTTAATATGCTTAATTATGAAAAATATCAATCCTACATTAAATGGCAAGTGTGGCACACAAATCAGGCCCCAGTACACAGCAGCCCACCATTTGAACCCCACATGGTATTTTTTCTCTCTTTTACCAGTTTTGTTTTGGTTTTTTGTTTGTTTGTTAGTTTTGTATTGTTTTGTGTTTTTGGTTATGGTTGTTTTTTATTTTTTTGGTTTTGGTTTTTGTTGTTGCTGTTGTTTTGGTTTGGTTTTGGTTTTGGTTTTTTGTTTTTGATGTCTTTTTGTTTTTTTGGTGTTTTTTTGTTTGTTTTTGTTTGTTTTTTTTTCAAGACGGGGTTTCTCTGTGTAGCCCTGGCTGTCCTGGAACTCACTCTGTAGACCAGGCTGGCCTTGAACTCAGAAATTCGCCTGCCTCTGCCTCCCAAGTTCTGGGATTAAAGGCGGGCATCACCATGCCCAGCTCTCTTTTACCAGTTTTAATTTGCTAAAATATAGCATACATCTCTGTACCATGTGTATCTATAGTTGACTTACAAAGCATAGTAAATATTTACAGCTAACAACATAATAACTTCTTTCTGGTAGTACATGTGTAATCATGTTTCTCTACTTGATTAAGCAGCGCCTTTTCATAGCTATTGATTCGGGCTTGCAAGAGTGCCAATGTCTAAAAGGCACTTGCTTGCAGATCTGGTGAACCTTGTAATGGGAGAGAATGAGGACCAATTTCATAAATTTGATCTCTGACTTCCACACATGTGCACAACATATACACTATTGAATAAATAAATAAAATTGAATATATAGCTGTTGATTCAAATTCTATATAAACAAGAGCCACACATGGCTTTGGATGTATGACCCTTTTCTCTCTTAAGCAAGTCTAGTCCCCTCCAGTTCTTTTGTCCTGTCACTCAACTGTGCTTGAAACTAAACTACTCTGCTCCCTCTCTCTAGGTGTACTTATGTGCTTCCTGCAGCATCCCATTCATTTCTCAGACTCTATGTTTATGGAAGATTGAAGTCATCTCTGGCAGCTAACCTTTATACTAATGTTATGTGTATACATGAATACTTTCTTGGTGTTCTTTTATGACTTTTCTTACGAGAGGATCAAACATTATAATTTTTGTGAAATAATTGTTTCACTTATAATGGTGTGATCAATGAATGACTGATTTAATCCATTCATGGGCAAGAGCTGCATAATGACATGAGCCCTTTATATGCAAACATTCCAAGTACTCATTTGACATCTAGTACCTTCAAAGACTTATTACACTTTTAGTTTTCAATTGTCAACCTCTACATTTTGGATTATGTCAGTGGTAATTAACAGCAATTCTTACATACAAATATCATACAATGTTTAAATTGCTGTTTATAGGCAGTGAGAACCCTCTTATGCTTTTATGTCCTTTAACATAAAAATAATAAACATTTAAGTTCATAATAGTTTTACATGTATGAAAAATTGTTACAGTTGTACAGATTTCCCGTTTAGGAGACACTGATATTTCCAGTAGCGGGATCATGTTAATAGTGCCCTTCTCACAACTAATAAGTCAGTATTGACTCATTGTTGTTGGCTGAAATCCACACTAGATTCACAATTTCTGTTTTTTACCTAAGATCATTTCTTCTCACAAGTTTCATCCAGAATGACATAGTGTTCTCCCTGTCTTGTGTTCTCAATAGATTATCAGAGCTGGCAGTTTCTCAGACAGCCCTTGTTGGTTGCTAGTTGGTAATACTTGAAACTCATTTTGTATGTTTCTTCTCATAGACCTGTGTCAATGTATGCTGAAATTGTTACTGAAGAATCACAGCAAGAACAACAAAGAGTGAGGTGAACATGATAATCACTATACTAGAGAAACCAGGCTACATAGCAGTGGAGGGTGAGGAACTGGGGGGAGCCACTAGAAAATCCAAGGTGCCAGGGAGGTGAGAGGCTCCCAGGACTCGAAAGGGATGACTTTAGCTGAAATATGCAACAAAAGGGAGAAAGAACCTGTAGAGAACACATCCAGTAGATAGGCATGGCCTCCAGTTGGGGAATAGGGCCACTCATTCATCTCCAAAATTTTAATCCAGAAATATTATGTCAAAAGGAAGACAGGGACAAAAAAAAATATGGAACAGAGACTGAAGGAAAGGCCATCCAGAGATCTCCCCACCTAGGGATCCATCCCATCCGCAGACACCAAACCCTGACACTATTGCTGATGCCAAGAAGTGCTTGCTTACAGGAGCCTGATATGGCTGTTCCCTGCCAGCACCTGACCAATACAGATGCAGATACTCATATCCAACCATCGGACTGAGCCTGGGGACCCCAACAGAAGAGATAGGGTAAGGACTGATGAGCTGAGGGGAATTGCAACCACATAGGAAGAACTATATCAACTAACTGGACCACCCAGAGCTTACAAGGACTCAACCACCAACCAAAGAGTACACATGGAGGGACCCATGGCTCCAGCTACATATGTAGCAGATGATGGCCTTATCTGACAATAATGGGAGAAAAGATCCTTGGTCCTGTTGATGCCCCAGCATAGTGGTATGCTAGAGCAGTGAGGTGGGAGTGGGTGAGTGGGTAGAGAAGCATGTCATAGAGGCATAGAGAAGGGAGGAGAGGGTAGATGGGATGGGAGGATTGTGGAGGGATAACCAGGAAGAGGGAATACATTTGAAATGTAATCGAAAAAATGATTAATTAAAAATAAGAACTACAAAGTGAAGAACAAAGCTTCGGGGCTGCCATTGCCTTTGGGCTGTCTCAACAAGTGAAACTATAAAATACTTATTTTGAAAGAAAAATAAATTTAAACTGATTTTTTTTTCAAGGTAAGGTGCGGGGACTAGGGTGCAGTGGTAGAGTGCTTGCCCAGCATGCACAGAGCATAGAAGAAAGTAAAGTTTAAATTATAGTCTATTCACTTAAACTACTTCGTTTGGTACTTGTCTATTCCTGCACAAACATCATGACCAAGAAACAAGTTGGGGAGGAAAGGATTTATTCAGCTTATACTTTCCACATTGCTGTTGAACACCAAAGGAAATCAGGACTGGAACTCAAGCAGGTCAGGAAGCAGGAGCTGATGCAGAGGCCATGGAGGGATGTTACTTACTGGCTTGCTTCCCCTGGCTTGCTCAGCCTGCTCTCTTATAGAACCAAGACTACCAGCCCAGAGGTGGCACCACCCACAAGGGGACCTCCCCTTTGACCACTAATTGAGAAAATGCCTTGCAGCTGGATTTCATGGAGGCATTTCCCCAACTGAAGCTCCTTTCTCTGTGATAACTCCAGCCTGTGTCAAGTTGACACAAAACTAGCCAGTACAATTGACCCCTTGCATATTAATTATAAATATTGTACTGAAAATATATTTCAATAGATATTTTAAAGGATTTCCACATCTGTGTTTGAAATGGAGAAGTAGAAGATATAACAGTGGAGATATTTAAAACAGTCTCACTTCCCTCCCTAAGCTCCCAGCTGTGCTCATTCCTGTTCTTATGGACAACTACATTAATTTAGTTTTGTTTGTTAACCATATTTGTGTACAATTATGTATATATTGGTTTATGTGTATTTGCATACATGTAGTAGGAAGAATTTATTCTTTTCTAGTTATTGGCAATAATATTGGTGTCACTATTTTATAAATTTAGCATATTGCAGAACAATATAAAAAAGTTATCATAGCCATGTGAAAATAATGAATTTTAATTTAAGAGAGGAAATAACGGTGTGAAATGGAATTATGTGGCAGAACGGGAAGCTCCTGAACCATCCTCCTACATAGATACTGACTCAGTAACAATAGAATACGTACCTAGTATTCCCTATAAAGCAATGAAGAGACTCTGCTCCCCAAGTAAGCATAAAATCTATGCATCAAAGCCTGAAGCAGCTTCCCCCTATAGCACCTCCCCTGGCACAATACTATGAGACTTAAATTTAATTATGCATTTCAGCTTCTCACTGGGAGGGAAAGAGAATATTCGAGTATATTCCAAGGAGTGTGACTATTATTGGAGACATTTTATGAATATCTGGTTTCTTTCCTTCTTGTTTGATAGAATCTAGTAACAGAACCTGAGAACTGTTGAGGACAAAGAAACAAAGAACGTAGATGGCATCCTACTATCCAAGAGAACTAGCAGGCAAAAGCTGACACATTGAGTAACTTCCCTTTCTGAGAGAAGAATAGAGTGTGGATCTGGGCGTGAAGTTGCACACTTGCTATCCAAGCACTCAAGAGGCTGAGGCAAGGATATCCTGAGTTCAAGGCTAAGCTCAACTAGTAAAACTCTCTGTCTCTCTGTCTGTCTCTGTCTGTCTATCTGTCTGTCTGTTTGTCTCTGTGTCTGTCTGTCTGTCCGACTGACTGTCTGTCTGTCTCTCTCACACACACAAACACACACACACACACACACACACACACACACACGAAGCGTGGGTCTAGTCATCTTGCATTATGGTGCTTTTGAGTTTCTCCCAAAGGATGGGCATGTATGTTTTTCAGAAAATTGACAACTGGTATACTTCAGAGGTTTGAGGATAGTAAAAGCAAAGCATAATGGAGGTAGCATTCTGCTGTTTTGAGAACCTGTGGTACAGCAAATGCCAGAAATCAAGTGATGAAACAGGAAGGAAGGAAGGAAGGAAGGAAGGAAGGAAGGAAGGAAGGAAGGAAGGACGGAGGGACGGAGGGAGGGAGGGTAGAGCAGGGGAGGGGAAGGAAGGAAGGGGAGGGTAGAGCAGGGGAGGAGAGAGGAAGGGAGGCAACGGAGGGAGGGAAGGGAGAGAGGGAGGATTGGCAGTAATCTCTTTGCTTAGGAATCTATATGGACAGCAAGCCCAAAGAAGTCATTGTCAAGGAAAATAGTGTCCTAACTCAACTCAGATTGCTGCACAGAATTAGTATGTAAAAACCAGTAGAAGTAAGTGGGTTTTAAAAAAAAAACAAAAACAAAAAACAAACAAAAAAAAATTAAAATGAGCTTAAAGAGAGATATGGCCTAATAAAATGAACTAAGAAAAACTTTAAATACAAACTCTAAAGAGAAGGTATATTACTTTGAAAAAAAATGAAGAATGATAAAAACCAAAGACATTTATAGGATGCCAACAATATATACATTATGAGATGCCCAGAAGGAGAAGAGAGCAAGGTTTACTTAAAGAAATAATAGCTCAAAACTGAGCATGCCTACACTCTCAAAACTGGTAGATGGAGCTAGGAATATCAGAAGTTAAATTCATTCTCAGCTGGTTAACAAGCTTAAAGTTTACCTGAGAAGCAGAGGTAGAAGGGGAAGAGGTGATTCGAGGAGTGGAAAGAGGAGGAGGAGGAGAAGGAGAAGGGGAGGAGAATGAAGAGGAGAAGAAAGAAGAGGAAGAGAAAGAGAAGGGAAGGAGAAAGAATCCAAAATACTCATATACAAACTCCTTGGCAAGAAATGAACATTCAAGTCAAAAGATATAACATCATAAAATACACTAATTTCTAAGACGTCCACATGGAAACATGGGTATACACTATAATCAAATTGCCAAAATAAAAACAGAAAAAGAAGTTTGAAAACAACACTAAGACAATGAATCATACAAGGGAATTTGCACAAGTTATCAGTAGATTTTGGCATAATTCACTAAATCATAAAGAAATGAGGTAATAAATTCATAGTTCTGAGATGAAAATGTTGCCAACAGTGAGGGATAATCTTGGTTATGAACTTGACACAGCTGGCAAAGAGTAACCTCAGTCAAGAAACTTTTTCCACAAAGTTGTCCTGTGGCCATACCCATGGGTTCTTTTTCTAATTGCTAATTGACCCAGTCCACTGTGGGAAAGTGGTTCTCAATTATGCAAGGAAAGCAGGGAAAGGCATCAGTAAGCATCCCTGATGATTTGTTCTTCAACCTTCAGACTTGACACTGCCTTGGCTTCCCTGAATAATCTACAGGAACCCATAAGCTGAGTAATCCCTTTTCTCCCCAGGTTAGTATGGTCAGTGCTTTATAACAACAGAAAACAAACCAGGTCACCACCAAGAACACCTGGTTCTTCTTTATTCTCAATGTCAAGCGCGTTTAGATTTCCAAAACCACAGGAAAGTGATATTACACTAAAAAATATTTCAGCACAACAAAGAAAATGCATTAATGGAGTGAGAATACAATCCATTGAATGAAAGAAAATCATCAAACCACATAAAAAGTTTTTAAAACAACACTACTATTGAAAGACTCCGAGAAGAGCCCCTCGCTCAGGCCTCAGGACAATAGCAGACACCCAAGAACTCACGATAGACAGAGCTTGTTGCAAACCACATGCGGCTTTATTCAGGGAAAGCCAGAGCTCTGGGGACGACTCATATCCCACACTGGGGTAGAGGAGTTGACCTCGAGGGGAAAG
This sequence comes from Mus musculus, assembly GCF_000001635.26. NCBI lineage: Eukaryota > Metazoa > Chordata > Mammalia > Rodentia > Muridae > Mus > Mus musculus. The sequence goes on from NC_000069.6 coordinate 18,024,396, forward strand.
AGGTCCCAGTTTTTATAGGCCCTCAGGGAGAAAGAAGAAGGGGGGAGTAGGGGACTTCCAGATCTAAACAATGTCTATTCTCAAGAAATGGGTATGGGAGGGGTACAAGGAAAGAGTCTGGTGCAGGTGTAGCAACTCAGGATTGGCCGGGCTGTGGTTGCTGGGGAGATTTTCTGACTTTTTCTCAGCAACCAATATCACAAACACCTGGCAATGGGCTTCATCAGTGGGCACACACATGAGGCAAGGAACGGTCAAAACATTGGCAGACACACAGGTTCAAGGAGTGACCAGAGCATTGTGCACCTCTATTTTTCTAAATCAGTGAAGCTAGTTCTGCTAACACTGACATCTATCTTGCCAATTTCAGGGCTTCTGTGGCCTTTTACATTCTGTCAGGATCTTTCACTATTACTCAGCATTTCTACCCCAGGATATTTATTTAAAAGAATTGAAATCAAGATCTCAAAGAGATTCACTTGTTCTTTTTACAACTTTATTCACAACTAATGGGTGGAGAAACGTAAATGCCTTTCTCCGGGTGAAAGGATAAAGGAAGAACAATAAATAGTTCAGTACGAGATTCTTCAACCACAGTAAGGTCATGTTATAAACTGCAACACTGGGGAATGGACAACATTATGCTGAGTAAAACTAGATGCCTACAGAAGGACCAGCAGAGCATGGACCCACTTATGGGAAGTATCTAACGTATCTAAAGTTAGTAGCTATGCAACACTAACAACCTGAGTTTGATTCCCAGAATCCATTGTTAAAATCCCGATACCATAGTACTCTGTAATGCCAACACTTGGAGATGGGAGATATAGCAGGAGGGTTGCCAAGAAGCTTGTGGGTCATCTTGTCTGCACAACAGAAGCAAAAGAGACCCCATCTTGACAATAAAGTGAAAGGAAAGGAATGACTTCTGAAAGACGTCCTATGAGATTTGGTTGCATGGTGCAGCATAGGCATGATACCCTCACAGGCGCACCATACCCACAACACTCATGCTGGAGCACAAACATGCCTTCACTCGTATACTAACATATAGAAATAATTTCTAAAAATAGCATGGCTCTGGAAATGCTATTGTATGTCTGCAATCACTGCACTTGAGCAATTAAGGCAAGACCACAATGAAATCTAGGAATCAGCTCAAGCTTTGCAGTACAACCCAATCTTCAAAAACAAAACTAAAAGCAGACTAGCAACTATTCACATAATATTGGGTATTTTCAGCAATCTGTAAAATTTAGCAGGTATCTACCCTGTGGTCCACAGCTGCACACATCCCAGTATAGCTTTGACTGAGACCCAGAACAGTTTAAGACAGCATCGTCATATCATAATATGAAAAGGCAGAACATTCCTGAAAAAATATGAGAGTAATTGACAGATTCCATGTAAATGCTGTAAGACTCTTCAAAGTGGACTTAAGAATCTTTGCAAGTTTATGTTCCAAAGAATTTATGTGTCACTTACAGTTCTAACAGAACTGTACTTTTTTGAGTACAGAAAAATCTCTTCAGTTGCCTCTGTATTAGGATGTATGGTATTATTCTTTGTGGAATATGTATATTTTCTAGGGAAAGAAGAGTATGCGGGGTCAAAACATGGCAAGGTGTAAAGCAGGAGCTCCTCAGAAGGAACTTACAAATGTGGCCAGCTCCTAAAACATCTCTGGCATCAGTTCGAACTAAGTCATTTAACTTGAAATCATTTACAGCAAGTGCCTCCTTTGATAGAAGTCCAGCCCAACAAGAATGAACATGGCCAGAGAAGGGACTCTCTAAACCATATGGGATAATCACTAGGGGGAAAGAACAGAGGGGAAAATATTCAGAAAGATGTTAACACTTTATATTTTGTCTCTTTTTTTTTCCTTATTACTTATGGATCTCTGTCAAAATGGACATAAACACACAAGTAAGTATCTTATATTTTACATAATTAACCCATGATTTCATTTAAAACTAAATTTCTAGCTAACCAATTGTAAGCTCAGCCAGTTACTATCCACAACTAAACCAGTTACTATCCACAATTAAAAAAAAATTAGATTAAGCTCTGCTGATACCATCCTTCCATAGAAGATCCTGATTAGTGAGTTCTGGGCTGCTAAGGTTCTAGGTCAAGGACTGAGTAAGGTCTGACAGTCCATGAGGCATTGATCTTTGGGCAAAGACTTCTCAGCACTCAGTTACAAGCTGTTCTAGAGAATGAACTTTATCAGCCTAGTTGTGTGATTGGATAGTGATAAAAAAGCAACTAACTAGAGGGCAAGTAGTGTAAATGAAAGTCATAATTTTATAACTACCTAGCCATCATTTGCTATGAACATGCTAACCAATAGTTACACCCAGTGTTGCTCTGGGCTACCATCTTTAACTGTGAATTAATCCACCAGGGATTCAAAGCAAATTTCTAAGTCCATTTAACACTTGCAATACCTAACTGGAATATTGTAAAATTGCAGGTCTCACTCACATAAGGTGTTTACCATGGTGTAATCAAAGGACCTTAAGAAATAATTGCTAGTGCTTCTCTCATTATAAATTTCTGATAGGACTGGAGCACAGGGAAGGAATTTAGGCAGATGTGTTTGTGAAGCAAACATCCTTTTGTCCTTTACTTAAGTGGATATCTCATCAGAAAAAGTGACACAATTAATCACCACTGTGAAGTGTTGTGAGAAGGTACTAATTAATACTGTAAAGTGCTTTGGCAAAATAGTGAGAAATGAAAAGACTAAATACTGCATAACAGTTTACTTTGAAGGCCATCACCAACAGTAATGTAATCTAATTTAATTAAACAACACACAGTTAAATAATAAAAAGTGGAGGAAGAAAAAAATTAAGAGGCACAGTCTAAAGAAAAGATGAGATTTGAAAAAAAAAAGATATGGTGAGTCAATGAGGCAGAGAGACACTAGGAAGCTATTTGACTTGAAAGGAGATATTGACAAGGTCCCTCCTTACACAATCTGCTGCATTCCCTGGTACCTAATTGTAACATTAAATGCATCAGCATCTGCAATAATATGAATGTTAATGATGATCATTGCTGAGACACAAAAGAGCACTTAATTACCTTTGGGAGAGTAAATGTCATCGTTACTGAGAATTGTTGGAGTGATATAAAAGTTGAAAAATGTAATAAGTCGTGGCTGGCTAACTCAGAAGTCTGGTGGCTCCTTTCATAGTTTAAAGTTGCTTTAGGATCACCTGACCATCAAGGACACAGGCTGTCTACATCTAAAGCAGGTAGATGGCTGTTCTGGTTGATGAAATGATGGAAAGCGGGAGAACTCATAGGTTAGTCTATACCCTAGGTATATATCCAGCAGCTGTATTTGACTATAAATGTTTTCTTCACATAGTCACCTTACAGCCTTTATTTTAAAAATCATGGATTCAAAACAATGGCAGGAAATAGAGCCCCAGAGTCAACAGAGAAAGAGTGCTAAGAGAGCTGCCCAACTAATGTCCCCTACCCAAGGCCAGAGTAGTGTGATGGAAGTTGTCAGGTCTGTTAGACCTCTCCATCCCCCACCCCCTTCCCACTGCATCACTATCCTGGATCTTTATTTTGACAATCAACTTATTCTTTTATTCAAACATCTACTTATTTAAAACAAACAAACAAAAAAGAGACAAAGAAACAAAGAAAGTGTAAGAGATTTTGAAAAGAATGAAGAGAAGAATACTTGCACAGTGTACCATGGGAAACAAGGTAGAATGTGGCAAGTGGGGAAGTAAGCCTGGAGGGAAGGAAGATGGCCCGTTTTTAAATGGAGCAGAGAAGTCAAATGATATTTAATTTTATTATCATGTGTGTGTTTCTGCATGAAGCCATGCATATTCATACATGTGCAGACCTCTATGGTTATTAAAGGAAACTTCTGGGAATCGGTGCTCTTCACCATGCAAGTTCTGAGGACAGAACTCAGGTCAGCAGGCTTGTCCTCCAACAGCTTTACCCACTGAGCCTTGCACAGGTCTTCAAATAAGAATTGTAATGAACACCTCTTCACTTCTCTGGATATACAATGAAGACATCATAACTGACTTTAGTGAAATCAATTTTCAACAAGTGTGGGAAGAGTGAATGAAGCTGGAGTGGGTACACAAACCCCAGGGAATCAAAATAGAGAGCAGGAATGTCCAATGCTTTTTCCAACGTGAAGGTAGCTAATGGGCACAATAGAGGAGTGGAAGCCATGCTTTGCTCTGTTGGTTTTTGTGTGGTGTTTGGAGAGGCTGCTGGATGCTTAGCTCTACAGCAAATAGCACAGTGGAAATTGGGTGCTGTCAGATATGGAAGGGCCCCTGAGAAATGGAAGGTCTTCAGGGAGAGCCTTATCTTGGATGATAAGAAAAAAAAATCTCTTGCCCTCAGGCAAATGAGCTAATATGGAGTGCAGCTACAGGAGAAGCTGCCTCCTCTGGTTGTGCCACTTGTAATGAGTATTGCGAACATAGACAATGACTGTGATTATGAAACATGGTTATGTTTCAGTCTAAGTGAGAAAAAATGGAAAGAATATCAAGATGATGTAAAAATCAAACAGAAGTGAAAAATACCAAAGCCCAAGTAAGGCTGAAGTCCCAAAGAGTGCAGAGGTAGAGATAGATGTGGATTCTCATATAAGGATATATGGTGTGAAGTGCAGTGGAAAATGTAAAATGAAGGAAGCAGTCTCGTGCATCCTTGTCCCCTGGTACCCAATTGACATTAACCTTGCAGATATCCTTTAAGTGGGACAGCAGCAAAGGAATGACTACCAAGAAGATACAAAGTGCCTGAGGGCAGGTTGCTTCCAGAACTGTTCTCTCATTTTGTTATATTTATCACAGCTATTCACAGGAAAAGTTCACCAAGTAGCAATTCCATATTTTTAATTTAAAATTTTGACATGGACTATGTTCTGACCATATTCTTCCCTTTCTCTTAATTCCTCCTGTCAGATCCTCCCCATCTCCCTATCCACCCAACTCCATATTCTCTCCCTCCATCAGAGTTAAACCCATAAAATAACCAAAAGCCCAAGTAAACAAAAATAAGACAAAACATTCCAACTCCACTTTGAGTTGGCCAATTATTCCTAAACCTGGGATCTGCCCTGAACAGTGGTTATTATACTCAGTGACACTGTTGGAGAAAACTATCTTTCCTCTTCCCAGAGGAAAACAATAGCAACCAGTCTCTTTGTTAAAACTAGAATTTGTGCACACACCCCCTTCTCGGTGATGGGATTTTATGTGTTTTTAACCTGTGGGTGATCCTCTGTGTACTGCCATCGTCACTGAATCCATTAGTGTGTCCAGCCTGTTGTATCTGGAGGATGCTCTTTCCCTGGAGTCATCTACCACCTCTGACTCTTACAACCTTGCTGCCTCCTCTTCTGCAGAGATCCCATGTCCTTTTCAACAGGATTTAAGGACCACTCCATGAGCTGGAACCCACACCTGACACTCCTTTAAAGTCCAAGAACTTGAACTCGATAGGTTATAGACCTAGGGAGAAACCTAATATTATTATTCTTTTAAATGAACATAGCAATAAAAAGACTCCTAATGGCTTTCTAAGAGATCAGTTCCTCACTCAGCCATCACCAGAGAAGAGCTTCTTCTCCTTCTCCTTCTCGTTGTTGTTTCTCCTCTTCTTCCTCTCCCTCTTCCTCTTCTTCCTCTCCCTCTCTCTCTTCTCCCTGTCTCTGTCCCTCTCCCTTTCCCGCTCCCCCTCTACCCTCTCACTCCTCTCCTTCCTCTTCCTCTTCCTCCTCTTCAAAACATCAAGTGGAAATTTCTGGTTCCTTCAGAGACTCAGTTGTATCATGTAATGTTTTCACTCATGTTTTTCATGAGTGAGTATTCTTGCTGAAGCACACATGTGGGAGGATGTTTTGCTAAAAACAGACTCATGGTGTTTTTGATAGCAGCCTGGAAAGGGGGCATGTGATGTTTTTCTAGAGCAGATGCTTGAGAGAACAGGTGATATTTGGAAAGGGTATAAATATAACCCAACAGAGAGTGGACAATGCTTTGTGGTATTGGTTCTCCTTGCCACTCCTTGCTGGTCATCATTTGTTGTGACTTCATAGAGAGAAACACCAGCAAAAAACTTCTGGTGGTGTTCAGGTGGCTTCTTGCCACTTCTGCGGCCTTGGGCCAATTGGCAGAGCCTCATGGTTTCTTCTGGATCGAAATGCTGTTGCTGATCCATGAATAGTGTTTGCAAGTGGATCGAGATGACACTGCTGATTAGTATGAACTGAACTACTTATATCCTGACAATGCAGATTGGATTTGCTCAAAGTATTAGTACTTTATTTTTTAATTTCTTTTTAAAAATGTTTATTAGATATTTTCTTTATTTACATTTCAAATATTATCTCCTTTCCTCGTTTCCTCTCTAAAAACCCACTATCATACCTCCCCTCTCCCTGCTCACCAACCTAACCAATCCTGCTTTCCTGTCCTGGCATTCCCCTACACTGGTGCTTCAAGCCTTCACAGGAACAAGGACCTCTCCCTCCCATTGATGTCTGACCAGGCCATCCTCAGCTACATATGCAGCTGGAGCCAGGGGTCCCTCCATATGTACTCTTTGGTTGGTGGTTTAGTCCCTGGGAGCTCTGGGGGGTACTGATTGCTTCATATTGTTATTCCTCCTGTGGGGCTGCAAATCCCTTCTGCTCCTTGGGTACTTTCTCTAGCTTCTTCATTGGGGACCCGGTGCTTAGTTCAATGGTAGGTTGAGAGCATCCACCTCTATATTTGTCAGGCACTGGCAAAGCCTCTCAGGAGGCAGCTATATAAGGCTCCTGTCATCAAGCACTTGTGGGCATCCACAGTAGTGGCTGGGTTTGATCCCCAGATGGAGGAGTCTCTGGATGGCCTTTCCTTCTGACTCAGCTCCAGACCTTGTCTCTGTGTCTCCTCCCATGGTATTTTTCCCCCTTCTAAGAAGAACCAAAGTATCCACATTTTGGTCTTCCTTCTCCTTGAGCTTCATGTAGTCTGTCAATTGTATTCCAGGTATTCTGAGCTTCTGGTCTAATATCCACTTATCAGTGAGTACTTGCCATGTGTGTTCTTTTATGATTGGGTTACCTCACTCAAGATATTTTCTAGTTCCATCAATTTGCCTAAGAATTATATGAGGTCATTGTTTTTAATAGCTGAATAGTACTCCATTGTGTAAATGTACCACATTTCTGTATCCATTCTTCTGTTGAAGGACATCTGAGTTCTTTCCAGCTTCTGGCTATTATAACTAAGGCTGCTATGAACATAGTGGAGCATGTGTCCTTTTTACCAGTTGGACCATTTTCTGGGTATATGCCCAGGAGTGGTATTGCTGGATCTTCCATTAGTACTATGTCCAATTTTCTGAGGAATGGCCAAACAGATTTCCAGAGTGATTGTACCAGTTTGCAATCCCACCAGCAATGGAGGAGTGTTCCTCTTTCTCCACATCCTCACCAGCATCTGCTGTCACCTGAGGGTTTTTTTTTTTTTTAATCTTCACCATTCTGACTGGTGTGTGGTGGAATCTCAGGGTTATTTTGATTTGCATTTCCCTGATGACTAAGGATGTTGAACATTTCTCTAAATGCTTCTCAGCCATTCAGTATTCCTCACTTGGAAATTCTTTGTTTAGCTCTGTACTCCATTTTTAATAGAGTTATTTGGTTCTCTGGAGTCTAACTTTTTGATTTCTTTGCATATATTTGATATTAGCCCTCTATTGGAAGTAGGATTGGTAAAGATCTTTTCCCAATCTGTTGGTTGCCATTTTGTTCTATTGACAGTATCCTTTGCCTTACGAAAGCTTTGCAATTTTATGAGGTCCCATTTGTCAATTCTTGGTCTTGTTTTTTTTCCTTTTCCATTTTTATTAGGTATTTAGCTCATTTACATTTCCAATGCTATACCAAAAGTACGCCATAGCCACCCACCCCCACTCCCCTACCCACCCACTCCCCCTTTTTGGCCCTGGCGTTCCCCTGTACTGGGGCATATAAAGTTTGCGTGTCCAATGGGCCTCTCTTTCCAGTGATGGCCGACTAGGCCATCTTTTGATACATATGCAGCTAGAGTCAAGAGCTCTGGGGTACTGGTTAGTTCATAATGTTGATCCACCTATAGGGTTGCAGTTCCCTTTAGCTCCTTGGGCACTTTCTCTAGCTCCTCCATTGGGAGCCCTGTGATCCATCCATTAGCTGACTGTGAGCATCCACTTCTGTGTTTGCTAGGCCCCGGCATAGTCTCACAAGAGACAGCTACATCTGGGTCCTTTCGATAAAATCTTGCTAGTGTATGCAATGGTGTCAGCGTTTGGATGCTGATTATGGGGTGGATCCCTGGATATGGCAGTCTCTACATGGTCCATCCTTTCATCTCAGCTCCAAACTTTGTCTCTGTAACTCCTTCCATGGGTGTTTTGTTCCCACTTCTAGGAGGGGCATAGTGTCCACACTTCAGTCTTCATTTTTCTTGAGTTTCATGTGTTTAGGAAATTGTATCTTATATCTTGGGTATCCTAGGTTTTGGGCTAATATCCACTTATCAGTGAGTACATATTGTGTGAGTTCCTTTGTGAATGTGTTACCTCACTCAGGATGATGCCCTCCAGGTCCATCCATTTGGCTAGGAATTTCGTAAATTCATTCTTTTTAATAGCTGAGTAGTACTCCATTGTGTAGATGTACCACATTTTCTGTATCCATTCCTCTGTTGAGGGGCATCTGGGTTCTTTCCAGCTTCTGGCTATTATAAATAAGGCTGCTATGAACATAGTGGAGCATGTGTCCTTCTTACCAGTTGGGGCATCTTCTGGATATATGCCCAGGAGAGGTATTGCTGGATCCTCCAGTAGTACTATGTCCAATTTTCTGAGGAACCACCAGACTGATTTCCAGAGTGGTTGTACAAGCCTGCAATCCCACCAACAATGGAGGAGTGTTCCTCTTTCTCCACATCCTCACCAGAATCTGCTGTCACCTGAATTTTTGATCTTAGCCATTCTGACTGGTGTGAGGTGAAATCTCAGGGTTGTTTTGATTTGCATTTCCCTGATGATTAAGGATGTTGAACATTTTTTCAGGTGCTTCTCTACCATTCGGTATTCTTCAGGTGAGAATTCTTTGTTCAGTTCTGAGCCCCATTTTTTAATGGGGTTATTTGATTGTCTTAAGTCCACCTTCTTGAGTTCTTTATATATGTTGGATATCAGTCACCTATCTGATTTAGAATAGGTAAAGATCCTTTCCCAATCTGTTGGTGGTCTTTTTGTCTTATTGACAGTGTCTTTTGCCTTGCAGAAACTTTGAAGTTTCATTAGGTCCCATTTGTCAATTCTCGATCTAACAGCACAAGCCATTGCTGTTCTGTTCAGGAATTTTTCCCCTGTGCCCATATCTTCAAGGCTTTTCCCCACTTTCTCCTCTATAAGTTTCAGTGTCTCTGGTTTTATGTGGAATTTCTTGATCCACTTAGATTTGACCTTAATACAAGGAGATAAGTATGGATCGATTCGCATTCTTCTACATGATAACAACCAGTTGTGCCAGCACCAATTGTTGAAAATGCTGTCTTTCTTCCACTGGATGGTTTTAGCTCCCTTGTCGAAGATCAAGGGACCATAGGTGTGTGGGTTCATTTCTGGGTCTTCAATTCTATTCCATTGGTCTACTTGTCTGTCTCTATACCAGTACCATGCAGTTTTTATCTCAATTGCTCTGTAGTAAAGCTTTAGGTCAGGCATGGTGATTCCACCAGAGGTTCTTTTATCCTTGAGAAGAGTTTTTGCTATCCTAGGTTTTATGTTATTCCAGATGAATTTGCAAATTGCTCCTTCTAATTCATTGAAGAATTGAGTTGGAATTTTGATGGGGATTGCATTGAATCTGTAGATTGCTTTTGGCAAGATAGCCATTTTTACAATGTTGATCCTGCCAATCCATGAGCATGGGAGATCTTTCCATCCCCTGAGATCTTCTTTAATTTCTTTCTTCAGAGACTTGAAGTTTTTATCATACAGATATTTCACTTCCTTAGAGTCACGCCGAGATATTTTATATTATTTGTGACTATTGAGAAGGGTGTTGTTTCCCTAATTTCTTTCTCAGCCTGTTTATTCTTTGTGTAGAGAAAGGCCATTGACTTGTTTGAGTTAATTTTATATCCAGCTACTTCACCGAAGCTGTTTATCAGGTTTAGGAGTTCTCTGGTAGAATTTTTAGGGTCACTTATATATACTATCATATCATCTGCAAAAAGTGATATTTTGACTTCCTCTTTTCCAATTTGTATCCCCTTGATCTCCTTTTGTTGTCGAATTGCTCTGGCTAATACTTCAAGTACTATGTTGAAAAGGTAGGGAGAAAGTGGGCAGCCTTGTCTAGTCCCTGATTTTAGTGGGATTGCTTCCAGCTTCTCTCCATTTACTTTGATGTTGGCTACTGGTTTGCTGTAGATTGCTTTTATCATGTTTAGGTATAGGCCTTGAATTCCTGATCTTTCCAATACTTTTATCATGAATGGGTGTTGGATTTTGTCAAATGCTTTTTCTGCATCTAACGAGATGATCATGTGGTTTTTGTCTTTGAGTTTGTTTATATAATGGATTACATTGATGGATTTTCGTATATTAAACCATCCCTGCATCCCTGGAATGAAACCTACTTGGTCAGGACGGATGATTGCTTTAATGTGTTCTTGGATTCGGTTAGCAAGAATTTTATTAAGGATTTTTGCATCGATATTCATAAGAGAAATTGGTCTGAAGTTCTCTATCTTTGTTGTAACTTTCTGTGGTTTAGGTATCAGAGTAATAGTGGCTTCATAGAATGAGTTGGGTAGAGTACCTTCTACTTCTATCTTGTGAAAAAGTTTGTGCAGAACTGGAATTAGATCTTCTTTGAAGGTCTGATAGAACTCTGCACTAAACTCGTCTGGTCCTGGGCTTTTTTTGGCTGGGAGACTATTAATAACTGCTTCTATTTCTTTAGGGGATATGGGACTGTCTAGAAGGTCAACTTGATCCTGATTCAACTTTGGTACCTGGTATCTGTCCAGAAATTTGTCCATTTCGTCCAGGTTTTCCAGTTTTGTTGAGTATAGCCTTTTGTAGAAGGATCTGATGGTGTTTTGGATTTCTTCAGGATCTGTTGTTATGTCTCCCTTTTCATTTCTGATTTTGTTAATTAGGATTTTGTCCCTGTGCCCTCTAGTGAGTCTAGCTAAGAGTTTATCTATCTTGTTGATTTTCTCAAAGAACCAACTCCTTGTTTGGTTAATTCTTTGAATAGTTCTTCATGTTTCCACTTGGTTGATTTCACCCCTGAGTTTGATTATTTCCTGCCGTCTACTCCTCTTGGGTGAATTTGCTTCCTTTTTTTCTAGAGCTTTTAGATGTGTTGTCAAGCTGCTACTATGTGCTCTCTCCTGTTTCTTCTTGGAGGCACTCAGAGCTATGAGTTTCCCTCTTAGAAATGCTTTCATTGTGTCCCAAAGGTTTGGGTATGTTGTGGCTTCATTTTCATTAAACTCTAAAAAGTCTTTAATTTCTTTCTTTATTCCTTCCTTGACCAAGGTATCATTGAGAAGAGTGTTGTTCAGTTTCCACGTGAATGTTGGCTTTCCATTATTTATGTTGTTATTGAAGATCAGTCTTAGGCCATGGTGGTCTGATAGGATACATGGGACAATTTCAATATTTTTGTATCTGTTGAGGCCTGTTTTGTGACCAATTATATGGTCAATTTTGGAGAAGGTCCCGAGAGGTGCTGAGAAGAAGGTATATCCTTTTGTTTTAGGATAAAATGTTCTGTAGATATCTGTCAGGTCCATTTGTTTCATAACTTCTGTAAGTTTCACTGTGTCCCTGTTTAGTTTCTGTTTCCACGATCTGTCCATTGATGAAAGTGGTGTATTGAAGTCTCCCACTATTATTGTGTGAGGTGCAATGTGTGCTTTGAGCTTTACTAAAGTGTCTTTAATGAATGTGGCTGCCCTTGCATTTGGAGCGTAGATATTCAAAATTGAGAGTTCCTCTTGGAGGATTTTACCTTTGATGAGTATGAAGTGTCCCTCCTTGTCTTTTTTGATAACTTTGGGTTGGAAGTCGATTTTATCTGATATTAGAATGGCTACTCCAGCCTGTTTCTTCAGACCATTTGCTTGGAAAATTGTTTTTCAGCCTTTCACTCTGAGGTAGTGTCTGTCTTTTTCCCTGAGATGGGTTTCCTGTAAGCAGCAGAATGTTGGGTCCTGTTTGTGTAGCCAGTCTGTTAGTCTATGTCTTTTTATTGGGGAATTGAGTCCATTGATATTAAGAGATATTAAGGAAAAGTAATTGTTGCTTCCTATTATTTTTGTTGTTAGAGTTGGCATTCTGTTCTTGTGGCTGTCTTCTTTTTGGTTTGTTGAGGGATTACTTTCTTGTTTGTTCTAGGGCGTGATTCCATCCTTTTATTGCTTCTTTTCTGTTATTATCCTTTGAAGGGCTGGATTCGTGGAAAGATATTGTGTGAATTTGGTTTTGTCATGGAATACTTTGGTTTCTCCATCTATGGTAATTGAGAGTTTGGCCGGGTATAGTAGCCTGGGCTGGCATTTGTGTTCTCTTAGTGTCTGTATAACATCTTTCCAGGCTCTTCTGGCTTTCATAGTCTCTGGTGAAAAGTCTGGTGTAATTCTGATAGGCCTTCCTTTATATGTTACTTGACCTTTCTCCCTTACTGCTTTTAATATTCTATCTTTATTTAGTGCATTTGTTGTTCTGATTATTATGTGTCGGGAGGAATTTCTTTTCCGGTCCAGTCTATTTGGAGTTCTGTAGGCTTCTTGTATGATCATGGGCATCTCTTTCTTTATGTTTGGGAAGTTTTCTTCAATTATTTTGTTGAAGATATTAGCTGGCCCTTTAAGTTGAAAATCTTCATTCTCATCAGTTCCTATTATCCGTAGGTTTGGTCTTCTCATTGTGTCCTGGATTTCCTGGATGTTTTGAGTTAGGATCCTTTTGCATTTTGTATTTTCTTTGACTGTTGTGTCGATGTTCTCTATGGAATCTTCTAGACCTGAGATTCTCTCTTCCATTTCTTGTATTCTGTTGCTGATGCTTGCATCTATGGTTCCAGATCTCTTTCCTAGGGTTTCTATCTCCAGCGTTGCCTCGTTTTGGGTTTTCTTTATTGTGTCTACTTGCCTTTTTAGTTCCAGTATGGTTTTGTTCATTTCCATTACCTGTTTGGATGTGTTTTCCTGTTTTTCTTTAAGGACTTCTACCTGTTTGGTTGTGTTTTCCTGCTTTTCTTTAAGGGCCTGTAACTCTTTAGCAGTGCTCTCCTGTAATTCTTTAAGTGACTTATGGAAGTCCTTCTTGATGTCCTCTATCATCATCATGAAAAATGTTTTTAAGTCTGGGTCTAGATTTTCGGTTGTGTTGGGGTGCCCAGGACTAGGTGGGGTGGGAGTGCTGCGTTCTGATGATGGTGATTGGTCTTGATTTCTGTTAGTAGGATTCTTACGTTTGCCTTTCGCCATCTGGTAATCTCTGAAGCTAGCTGTTATAGTTGTCTCTGTTAAGAGCTTGTTCTTCAGGTGACTCTGTTAGCCTCTATAAGCAGACCTGGGAGGGTAGCTCTCTCCTTAGTTTGAGTGGGCAGAGTATTCTCTGCAGGCAAGCTCTCTTCTTGCAGGGAAGGTACCCAGATATCTGGTGTTCGAACCGGACTCCTGGCAGGAGTTGTGTTCCACTCACTAGAGGTCTTAGGATCCCGTGGGGAATCCTGTGTGGGCCCTTGCGGGTGTCGGGCACCTCCGCTGGCAAGGTACCTCGGAGCTCGAGTGGAGCGGAAGGGCCAATTCTTGGTCTTAAGAGCATAAGCTATTGGTGTTCTATTCAGGAAAATTTCCCTGTGTCCATGTGCTCAAGGCTCTTTCCCACTTTCTTTTCTATTAGTTTCAGTGTATCTGGTTTTATGTGGAAGTCCTTGATCTACTTGGACTTGACAAGGAAATCTAATGTATAGATTTACATTCTTCTACATGCTGACCTCCAGTTGAACCAGCACTATTTGTTAAAAATGCTGTCTTTTTTTTTCCACTGGATGTTTTTAGCTCCTTTATCAAAGATCAAGTGACCATAGGTGTGTGGGTTCATTTCTGGGTCTTCAATTCTATTCCATTGATCTACATGCCTGTCACTCTACCAATACCATGCAGTTTTTATCACTATTGCTCTGTAGTACAGCTTGAAGTGAGGGATGGTGATTTTGCCAGATTTTGCCAGATTTCTAATCCTTTTAACTTGACCAAATTGGGGTTTGAACATACAAAGAAAGATGTCATATTCATATGACTTGACTCACATTCTCATCATTCCTCACAACACTGCTCCTTCAGTAGGAATGTATATTCATTTTGGAGACAGGCCAGAATGGACACCTTTCTTCCCATCTAATCATTTCTCTGTGTCCTGCATGTCACATATGCACAGCGTGATGCTTAAGAATACTGAAGGTGCCTGAAAACTGAATGAACACTCAGTTCAACCTCCATGAGCCTACTTCAACATTCACAACAGGGAAAATGAAAATACTAAAAGAAAGAAAAACAAGAAAATGAGTTTAAAGCAAAGCATGCAATCCACGACATGACAGTGAGTAGTATCCCTCCCATGCAACAGTGTCATTGAAAGGGATGTTCATGCAAACAACAGTTCCTACTGATAATGGGACTCATGATATTTTCACTGAACAAGAATAGCACGTTCTTTCTTTTCACCAGTTCTTAATATTTTAAGAGATTACTCCAAAAGTCTGAACAATATATTGTTGTCAGTTAACACCTATCAAATATTCCAAAAATGACTTTGTTTTCTCAAAACTTGCACTGAATATTAAAACTCTATTTTCATGTTCACACTATAAATAATATTTTTTACTTAAGTTGAATTAACCCTTTCAAATTCTATTTAGAACACTCACAGAACCTGCCTTTCAAATATCAGACACTAATATATACAATTTTAACAGCATGGAGTTAAGGGTTTGGAATCACAAAATTGCATATTCTAATGAAAGTTCACAGTTTTAGGTATCAGAGGAAATCATAATATGCATAACGCACAATAAGCAGCATTTGCAAACCACACGTATGGTGTGAGTGCATCTGGTGTACTATTTCATTTGAATACTATCTTTGCATTATGTCTCAGCATTTTGAACAGTGTCAGGTTTTTCAAGTTCCCTTAAATAAGAAAATATTTAAGATGTTTCCAACAATCGACAAAGCTACAAAACCCCAAATTATAGTAAAGGAAATCATGTGAGTTAAAGTCAAATGGAACTTTTATGTAACTCAGTTACAGAAGTACAAGGCCTTAGGTCCCCAGCACCACACACACACACACACACACACACACACACACACACAGTAGCAAAAAGAAAAAAAAACTCTCTCTGTGTGTGTATTTATGAGTGTATGTGTGTGTTTAACTGTGTGTATCTGTGTATTTAACTATTAATCTAGGGTGAGGGCTTTCTCAGTGAATAAGATTAGATCTTGGTGTGCCAGCCTGGGGAACTGAGTTCAACTCCAGCACCCACATAAAAGCTTTGTGCATCTGTAATGCCAAAATTGTTGGATGGAGCAGGAGGACTCTTGGAACTTTTTGATCAGCCAGCTTAACTGAAAAACAACCAGCTCTAGGTTTGGTGAAAGATAATGTCTCAGGGAGACAAAGTGGCTATTGAAAGATTAGACACTTGATCTCCTCCTCTGATCTCATACTTGTGTACAAATGCATGCATGAGTATGCTCATGGGTACACACATACAGGTATCATACATGCACACACAAAAAATGAAAACTTAATATTAATTATTTCTTTTATAAAATGATGCATGTGTTATATGAAATTTAAGTAAAAATGTAAAGATACCAAGAAATAATTTCAAATCTAATC
Organism: Mus musculus; assembly: GCF_000001635.26. Classification (NCBI taxonomy): domain Eukaryota; kingdom Metazoa; phylum Chordata; class Mammalia; order Rodentia; family Muridae; genus Mus; species Mus musculus. The sequence goes on from NC_000069.6 coordinate 18,040,383, forward strand.
AGTGTGAAATTAATTTAATTTATTATGCATGAATGTCAGTCACAAAAACTATACACATGCAGATACATACAAATAATAAAATCATAAGTGCTTATAAAATAAAGATAATTTTATATATTTTAAGTATATAATTTTACTGAAGTTGAGTCACGATGCCCAACCTTGATCATTTTTTATCTAAAATATTGAAACATAAGATATTAATTAGGATTATTCACTCTTTTGAGTTAATGTATGTTTGCGTATACATGGTTACTATATTGGAGTGTATGTAGGTGTTCATGTGTGTATGGGTGTATGCAGGTATACATGTGTATAGTGTATATGTAAGTATACACATGTGCAGGGGTGTGTGCAGATGTCTGGTATATAGGTACTGATTCCCCAGTCTATAGATTTTCTGTTTCTGAAGATTTTTTTCATTACATCTACGTGTGTGTGTGTGTGTGTGTGTGTGTGTGTGTGTGTGTGTGTATGTACAATGTGAATTGGGGGTGCTAGTGGAGGTCAGAATAGGACATCAAAGTCCCCGAGTCTGGACTTACAGGTAGGTGCTTGAGGCACTTGGAATCAGTTGCTGGGAACTAAATCTGAGTCATCTGCAAGAGCAAGTACTGTTCCCACCGAGGCATTTCTCTGGCCCCCGTCCTTCTATCTTAATCCCCTCTGGAGCACAATGTGCTCATCTTCTCTGTAAATTTCGTTTCAAGAAACTGACATATTAAATTTGAAATAGTTTAATTATCTCACTGCTTTATGTGCTGGATTTTCAAACAGAAAAACGCCTATTATCTCTGTGTTGTTTTTCATACCTGATTCTCTCCAGTTGCATAAAACTTGAGTGTTTTTCACCTGAGTTCTGCGTCGTTCCCCCGGGAACTTGACTTTGAGCCTCAGTAGTTTAGTGAAGAAGATGCTTTTCATTTCGCAGTGTTTTTCTTTGTAACTTCAAGCAAGACATTATAGTCTTTGCTTTGTTTTTAAGAGAAACTCATAAAATTAACAGATACTGGGTAATTCTCAGTGTTAACACAGTACTTTCAAAACAAAATATTTGATTTTTATAATATAAGTTCATACTTTTGACCTACTCTTGCCTCAACTATCTTAATTTTTAAATTATACTTAGATATCTTGAATCCAGGGTTTCAAGCCAAAAAGAGAAAAGAAACCATTACTCTGAGTTTCAGTTCTGATGTGCTTTATGCTTTGATTAGCACTTGATTGCTATCCATCTATAACCATAGGGACTGTCAGTAACGATTCAACTCATATATTCTGTTATCAAGATCCTGTGTTCTGCACTGCCAGGATTTTTAAAAAAATATATTATTATCAGATGATTTAAAATGATGTAATGTGTGTTTTATTTGTTTTCTTTGAGTTGCTGTTGATGTTGGAGGTGACATAAAATAAACAGGAGCAGGATATGTAGATCTTGAGTTAAAGGGAATAGAGAGAATGATACGATACTGGAATAATGAAATTCTGCACTAGAAGCACAAGATCACTAAAAGCCCGGGCAAGTAAAATCTATCCATCTTTGCTCCTGCCTTATGGTGCTGCTGATACAGCAGCTCACTAAGTAGCCTAGGCTAACCTAGAACTCCCAAGCCATTTGCCACTCCAGAATGCTGGGATTATAGGCATTATCCCCATCTATGGTTCCTCTAAAAGAGCAGCTAGTGCTATTACAGTTGGAGCCATCTCTCCAGGCTGAGCAGGAGTCTTTTGTTTTTCTGATTTATTTATCATCATCATTATTATAATCATTATAATTATTATGTGTGTTCATGATATGCATGGGTGCACATGCCATGATACATATATGCATAGTTTTCTCTGCTCATGCTTATGTGGCCTCCCAGGATTACACTAGTTGTCGGTCCTTTACAGAAAGTACTTTGCCATCTAAGCCAGCTTCTCAGAATCATCACTAGGTGGCAGAGGTACTATCTAGGAAGTATAAGCATCTTGCAAAAACTTGAGCTAGATTACAAGTCACCATATTTCCATAGCATCCAGGGCCTCTGGGCAAAGCATACATCTCATTCAGAATTGGATTGTTGTTCTTTAAAGGCAATTTTATTGGCAGATTCAGTAACTTAGGTGTAGAATTTTTCAAGCTAGTCCCATAGGCTATTGCTGAGTATTTGTTACGTTGCTCTCCAGTGCAGCCGAATCCCATTGCTCAGCAGTGAACTGAATCCGATCCGCTCTGACAAGGCTGCAGTGCTTAAATAGAGTCTGTGACCACTTAGCTTAATTTAGGTTATAAAATCTGTGTGACATGCTTCACAGCGGCAGGAGCTTTCCTGGCTGCTCCTTCAGGTGAGTTTGAAACTCATGGCTTACCCTCATGAAGATGAAGCTTCACATTTTATCTTCATAATGAGCTCTGAAGCAATTTCACCTTGCAGGACCTTTGCTCCTCAAAAATGGTCTGAAGAAAGTCGTGTAGAAGCACTCTGCTGCCTTCTTTTCCATTCAAAATCAACCTATAGCTCCACACTGTCACTTCTGTTATGGGTTACACTCACTGAGATCCAATGCTTTCTTGGATACATCATCATCTTTAAGCCTCTTTAATGCTCTTCCTTTTGAAGCTTCTTTTAGTGCAAAACCTTTTATCATATGTCATTTCTGTGTGCATTTGTGTGTGCCCATATGTATGGGAACCAAAGATCTATGTCAATGTCTTGCTCAATCACTCCTCACCTAGTTTTTCCAGACAGGGCAGCTCGCTGAACCTGGCGCAGCTCAGTTCATCTAGCTTCCTGATCAGCAGGGTCCTCTCTCCCCCATCTCCATCACAGTGGTTTAACCACATTATCTAGCTTCTATCTGAGTGCTGGGTATCAAGCTCAGGTCCCTGCATTTGAGCCAGCATTATACCAGCTGAGCTATCTCGCACATAATTTAAACTGTTTTGTTCACATAGATAACAGTTTCAAACCTCTTCAAGTCTCTCCTTATAGAAGTTCTGTACTCTTGCCCCCATTGTTTCAGAAGTAGACAAAAATATTTATTTTTTAAACTGCTATAACTAACAACCATTTCTTTATTTGGGCACTAGTCTCAAGATCCATCAAAAGGGGTGGGTCTGTATTAATTTTTAATAATATTTCCTGTGCTAGTTAGATTAATTTCAGCATGTCCTCTTTTGTACCATAATACCTTTCAAATATAAGACCACACTTCTAAAGGAAGAAAAGCTATAGCATCAGCATCAATAGCTAGAAAATACAGAGATTTGATCAAAGCAAAATCCCAAAGGAAGCAACAGAGGAGAGCTGTTCTGAGCTTAAGTAGTATGCAAATTGCTTTATTTTAAATGGTAGCATGATAACAAATGATATTTCTGGATTTTGGCACATCAAACTACCCACAGATGAAAGATGACTTAATTGCTTTGACCACAGTCCGAGTCGGAATAGCTCAGTTGGCAAATATAAAAATAGCATGGTGCTGTTTGCATTTGAGCAAGAAATGATTTCATCTTAACGCCAAAGTCTAGATAACAAAGTAACAGAGGAGCGGGATATGTCTTGCAAGAAAGGTGCAATTTTTGATTGATGTGTCTAAGAGATGCATGGGACACATTGATCTTGTCAGCTACACCCATGTTCATAGGAAATAAGGCAGTCAGGATAGTGCCTTCAAATTCAGATCACAGTATATGAAGGGTTTATGTCTTCGCAGGCTTGGCGGTTAAGCACTCAGGGAAATTTGTTGCTTTTGCCCTCATCTTTAAATAACCTCCTAAAATCCTTTTAATAACTCATTGTTACCTTGAATATTTAATGGTATTTTTAATACCTTAAGTTATTCTCAGATTTTTTTTTGAAACACTTTCAAATAATCAAAGCAGAGTAAGGCTTATTGTACTTGGGACTTTATTATGTAGCCAGCCAAATAAAGTAAAAAATATGACACAAAGAATAAGAAATTTCCGCAAGCCCTGTATTAAGTACAAATCGAAAGCCAGTAATGATAAACGTGGACTACAGGCTCTCCATTTTCTCGGTGGGTTCTGTTGGAGATGATGTCGCTGTTTATATTTTCTAAACTTTGTAATCTAAACAGCAAACTTAATTCGGAAAAAAATCTACTATAGCTGATTACCATAAGCATGGCCAGAGACATTTAAATCAAAAGTCACTTGAGTTGGAAAAGGTTTTGGTTTTTTCAATAAATTATTTTTTATAATGACTATAAAAGTTATATAGTACAAGGAGGCTATCTGGAAGGAGATGCTTTACTGTGCCTGAATTGCAGGGAACACTTTCTGAGACATAAAGCTGACAATCAGACATCTGAGTGTGATGCAGAAATACCCATCCCCAGAAAGATTGAAGTGAGGACATTAGCAACTGGACACAGAGACCCTTGTTCTTTCAGCCCAAAGTGGACGAACTGCAGTGCTAACATAAGCACACGGGTGCAAAGAGGAAAAGCTCACCTCGACATCATTGTTTTCAAAGAAGTAAATAAGAACTCATCCACCACAAATCTATAATCTCTTCCAACATCTAGGAAAAAAATAGCTCTGTGGTCAAAGAAAACTACATACATAAAATGGTTTAATTTTCAAAATGTAAATTCCAATTACACTTTACTCTTCAATTACTCCTCATCATTTTACCCAACAGACTGTTTCCCAGAATCATCGCAGAGTAAGGTTCACTGTACTTTGGGCTTTACTATGTAGTGATCCAAATAAAGTAAAAAATATATAGAAGAAGAAGATTATGACACAAAGAATAAGAGATTTCTCCAAGCCCGGTATTAAATACAAATTGAAAGCAAGCGATGATGAACGTGGACTTCTACAGGCTCTCCCTTTTTCATAAAGTCATCACTTTAATATATTATAATTTTGTGTTTTAAATATTGAAAATTGCCCTAAACCGTGTAACAGACACGATTTTCTGTAAAGAAAAGCAGATGTGTTTGGTTAGGCAATAGGTATTCACAAATAGCACTATTACTTTAAATCATGTTGTTGACCAAGCCAGCAATGGAAGAAATGGTAGGTAGAGAAAACTAATTTTAGATTCATTCTAAAATGAGGACAAGTGATGGTTCTGTTTCCAAATGGAGAAGAGAATGCACTGTGATACAAACTCTCTGGAGAGTCAGGAAATTCTTCCTTATTTACTCTTTTAAAGAAATCGAACATCTGCCAGTGATTGTTTCACTTTTAGTAGAGATGTTTTAAGGAAATGTATAAAAAAAAAATCTCATCCCTGATCTTCTAGTTTCAGTTGCCAGGAAGGAAAGAAAATTAACTATTGAATAAATAGGAAGAAATAGCTTTAAGTTCCCCTCTGTAAAGCCAAGGCTGGCTTCCCACTGTTGAAATCCACCTGCCTCAAACTCCTAAATGTGGAGTCACAGCTATCAAACAGCCCAGCAGGCTTGCAGGTTAATTACTAGTGGACATTGACTTAATCTGTAGCTGGTGCTCTGATTCCTGTACTCTCACTGGGCTTTTGCTGTTTGTCATGACTGACTTCTTACCTTCTAACAACAGCTAAAGACATCTTTTTTCTTTACCATGCCAGTCTAGGCTGAGACAGCACAGTCTTCATTCTGAGCGCCAGTCTGTTCCTTGTCTATTGAGGCACCATATCACTCACTCCAGCAGCGGGTCCAGGATCCCGTGTCACCCAGATGATGCTGGCTCTACTGGATTTCCAAAGTCATCTAAAATCTCGTGCTAGAAACACATTCCAAGTGCTGGAACTCCAGGTACTTCCCGCCACATTTCACTTTACAGTCACTTTTTAGAATAGTGTATTACTTTGTGGGATAGAGGCACTATCATGCATTTAATCATGCATGCAAGCCTTTAGGTTGTATCATATTTCCTTCCCTTTAAAAAAACTTTAGACATTTTCCAACAATAACTCATGATATTGTGGGTATTTAGATTACAAAATTTGTTTTTTAACAGTTTTTACCATAACAATATTTCTTATAACTCTACATATTGTTGTTTTAAATTTTTACCCATTTTTAAACAATTATTTGATTTTTATTAAAAATCATGAGTCTCTTTTTATACCATTTTGAACATCTATACTTTTTTCTGTTAATTATCAGGTTAAATTATTTTCCAATTTTTCTTTTAAATGGCTTTTGTTTTGTAGACGCTGTTTGTACTCTTAGCATGCTTATTTTCTTTCAACATGCCATTTATCTTTTGACTTTGTTCATGGTTGTTTTCTTTACAGAGAAGAAAATTTAGTGGTTTTTAGAGTGCCCACTATTTTCCTTTGTAAAACTTGGGGTTTTTTTGTTTGTTTGTTTGTTTTTCTTTGTTTGTTTGTTTGTTTTTTTACCTTGTGCAGAAAGGCCTTTCTTTGCTTGCTGTCTGTAAAACTGTCTTTATAGAATAGTGTTCTTCACTCACACAACATGTATTTCCAAATTTATAGGAAGCCTAATTATTGAGTAAAATTTATCTTGAAGAATAACGAAGCACACTAGAAATAGCTGAGATTAAAAAAAAAACACATTATTCAGACAAGCATTTTTTTTTCTCAATGAAAATCATCATCTTAGCTGGTGACAAAAGGCAAGAGAAGTAATAGATTAATAGATTTATACCTTTGCCAGGCACTGTCTTCATATATCTCATTAAAAATTAATTCTAGATGGTTTCTTTGAGATGAGTTCTCTTGTTTAACTGAAACTGTCTGATGGGCCATAGGCAAAGGAGAAACCTGCAGCATTGATACAGCCAACCAATAGGACTTTGATACAAGCTTCGCACTAACAATGGCTACATCCAATGACTCAACCATGGCCCATTCTTTGAAAAGTGCTCTGAAACCTGCCAGTACTACAAAGTTATGATAGAAAAAAAAAGTCAATAAAATAGAAACCAAGAATAAACTATCAGATGAAATATCACTGAACCTGTCCAGGCGGAATAGTCCAAGAAATACAATATCGTATTGAAATTAAACTCGTGTCACCTTAGAAACAGTTTCACAGCCTCCATTGATTAATCCTACAAGGAAGTCAGAAAAGGCGTGATTAATAGGCCCATTCTCCTCTTGAACGTAAGTAAGGCCAAGGAAATTGTCAAATATTACATATTAAGATACTAATGTGCTGTAGATATGCTATTCTGTTAATGCTATTCTTATCTTATTAAATAATTCACAGAGCAGTGCAATCAAGTCCTACAGATGTGAATTTACAAATTTCTTAAAAGAAACATACTGCCTCTATGACAGTCCTTCCCATGTGTTCTATATATACATACTCTATACCTTTGGATTCAAATACATATATTTCCTTTTCTGCCAATTGCTTTCTTTTAATTTTTTTTCATGAGCTTTGTTCTTACAAATATAGGAAGGAAGTAAAAATATAAACAATGTTTCTAAAAAAAAATCTGAATGTCTCATCCACAGCAAGAGTGGTTTTGTTCCTGCTGTTGTTGTTTTGTTTTGTTTTGACATCAAGTCAGTTTGAAGAATGTATTCCTGTATCTATAGCACCTGCGTGGGGATGCCATTCTCCCAATGGGCATTGTATAAACTTAGGGTGTTGTAAGGTGTAGTCCTTCATAGATTAGGCAAGGACATTTTCATAAGAAGATGCCGTTTGGTATTGACACTCATTTCACCATGTCTTGCAGCTGTCAGTTCCTGTTTTGTATTTGTTAGCTTGAGCCCAAGTCTTGTGACATAGCCCTGGTTCTCTTAGTCCTGCTTCAGTTCCTGGGTATCCAGCTCTCTCTCTCTCTCTCTCTCTCTCTCTCTCTCTCTCTCTCTTTCTCCCCAATACATACATACATATATATATATATATATATATGTATATATATATATAATTTTAATTTAATTTATAATACTAACTTAAATACTGTACAAATTTACCACACACACATGTGATCTCTTCCTCCCTCCATGCCCTCTCCTGAGCTTCTCACCCTGTGTTCTGACCAGACAACTGAATCCATACTTTTCAGTGAAATGTATTAATAATACAGCCAAGTTAAAATTTCTTTAATATCGCTTAACATAATTATAGGCAACAATATCCAATTGGTAGAGTAGATCAGGTGACCACATCAAAAATGTTTTAGAGTGTGTCAAACTTATCCATGCTAACTTTCAAATTTTACTGTGAACAGCTCTGTAGCTAACCATCTGTTTATCTAGTTCCTCCTATATATAATCAAATTTCTTTCAAACAGGAGCTCTTACATTGACAGAGTAAACGAGTCCAAATATTTAGCTTAATAGATCTTCACTGTAATAAATAAAATTAATCTTTCACTGTAATGACATTTGCTTTTGACTGTTTGATCTGCTATTTTTGAAGGCTATTCATAATATTTTGTACACTACAAAAAGCATATCTACTTGTATTTGTGTTTCAAGCAGCTGGCCGGTGTATGCAATCATAAATGAGAAGTGTTTTAATAGGGGTATCATCTCTGGTTCTTTTTTTTTTCAAAGTTGAAAATGAAATCTAGCACTTTGGACATGTTAATCAAGCACTTTGTTACTCCATCAGCTATCTACCCCAGCCCTATCTTTGGACTTTACCAGTTTTTGATTTATTAATAAAAAGTGAGCTTTCTTAAAAATACACTTCAAAAATGCCAACTGTTAAGAATGGCCAATCCTAGTAAGCTTTTCTGGACACGTGTTACCCTAGATGACATTTCAGGAGCAAAGCCTAGATTGGCTGTTCTGCAGGACTGTATGGTGAGGAAACTGTTGCCTAGAGAACGTGAAGGTCTCTGAGGTGATGCGGCTGGATTACCTGCTGATGTTTGTTATGAGGATGCAAACATGTCTGGAAATATCACCTCTACTCCTACTCTTTTTCCACCAGAGGTGCTAGTCAACATACCTCAAAGCAGGGGGTGGAGGGCTGCTTCTTGACGACAATAGTCACATTTTGCAACACTGTGATAAATCATCTGAATAGTAACTGAACAGCTAAATATTAACCGAAGTGTTCATTCTTGACAGTACTTAAGATTACAGCATCCTTTGCATGAAATTGTTCAGTTTTACTTACAAATTAACATGTGATTTAATTTCTATGAAGACATTTTTTATTCAATTTACTAAATAAAATGTATTATAAATCACCAGAGAACTACATCTGAGTGTATAAAATGATGTATATGTAAAACTAGAACACAAACTTCTCTTTACAAATGATTAGTTTTGGGAATCATGACTAGAAGTATTTAATGGACATAGATGTCTAGATAACGCTTTTAATCATAACCAAGCTATCATTGAAATGACTTTTGAGGCATAAAATAAAATGGGTCTCTGGTACCTGGATATTTCAGGCTTTGGTATTCAAATGCTATCATACACCACGATATTCTCGTTTTTGTCAGGAGATGGCGCTGCAGGTTTTAAATAGCAGAGCTAAGGATCCCAAAGCCCCGTTAAATCTTTAGTTTTCTTATTTCTGGACAACCCCCCAAAATATCCACCACTTTTGTTCGAACTATTTTAAACATGTTCCAGAATGTTTTCCAATGTTATGAAGATAATGTTCAGGGGAGAGACTCCTATAACAGGACAAAGAAGTCTATAGTTACCGTTCCCAGGAGAATACATCCACATTGTATGTCTAAAGAAAGAGGACAGGGAATTCTTCATGAACTCTCTCCGCTACCTTTCTATTTATTTCAGCCATGAAGCTTAGGTCGTCCTCTAGGTGTTACCAGTGATAACTAGGCACCATAATATTCTCTTATTACACAGACTGCTTAACCTTGAAAATTGGAAACGTCCCCACAACGTGCTTGAACCGGTTTGAATGGATCCTGGAAAGGCTGCTTTTGGAGGCTGAAGGTTTCTGTCCAGCATCTATTCGAACTTAAACTACTTCCAGATTAGTGAGGAACGATGCCCTTTGTTGGAATCGATTAAGAGGAACTAGGTAGGTAGGTGAAGTTTGGAGCAGACCCCAACAATTCCAGATCGGAATTTGGGGAACTGGGTTGAGACTTTGGAGGGCTGCCAGAACTGTTTCATCTCGAACCACTGCCTGGTTCCTTCTTCTTCCGGAGGGAATCTCTTCAATCCGATAGGCATTCGCAGACCCAGTCTCTCCAAGTTCTTGAGAGGAAGCAAGCAAAAGGATGCTGAGAAACTTACCCTGGGAACTGAATGAATGTGGCTCTGTGTTACTGAGATCTCAAAGGACCAGGGGGCGGCAGACGTTGTTCAGCCACCCCAAGCTACAAGAAACACTGCAGGTTAGAGGAAGTAAATGCAGCTTCAAGGTCAAGGTGCCTCATCCTCGGGCTGGAGGACCACTGCCAGGAGCCCCTTGGCCTAGAGGGACTGGGATGCCGACTTCATCGCATTGTACTTGGCAGTTCAGGAGCAGTTCCTCAGAGCTGATCCCTGGGGGCTCAGTGGTTGCTGACAGACAGGACCTTCAGAGCCAGTGGGAGGACAGGGAAAAGCACACTTTCCAAGTCTGTCACATTCTTCCCACAGCTCTTACAGATTTAATTTTTCCCCCAGAGCGGCTTCAAGTTAAAGTTTACGTTTTTTCCCCCTCTAGTTTGTTTTTATTTTTCAAAGTGTTCTGAAATAGAGAAATTGAAACACTCAGACAGCCAGAGCCAGACTTCTCCTGGCTGCTTAATTTAGACAAGTCATAAAGTTATCAGAGATGCAGAAATACCACAACGAAATTTTTAGCATCTCACTTTAAAGGTAGAGTGAGTTCTATCATGATTCTGCTTGAGCTATTTCCAAATCCGAGCATAGAATGATCTCTAATAAATATAAGTTTGACCTACACATTACTTGGGGCTGCAACTCCACCCTCTAATTCCAATGCAGTGGTGCTTGCTGACTATTTTAGCCTCTATTGAAGGCTTTCAGAGTGTTTCCTCCCATAATAATAAAATTTGTTCATCTTTATGAGAGCTCTTTGATATGTATACATTTGGTATCCAACACTTAGCCGAAAATGTACCTTTCCTGATGCCAAGGAGCTTCACTGCGCCAGTCTAAACACAGGGGTACCCAGGAACTGTTTTCCCTGGGTGGTCCTACTTGTCCCACCTTGCCTCTGGCGCTTTCTAAAAGACCCGTCCCTTGTGTCTCTGGTTTCCCAAACCTCTTTCTTTGAAAAAAAACTGTGCAAGATAGAGTTTTCCTATAGATGCTTCAGGTCAGGTGTTAGAGCCCTGGTTGATTTCCCCAACCTCACTCTACAGGAGAAAGTTCTGGTTTGGACTTTCTCTTCTATTTTGGAACGTGCCTATTGCGTCAGCAGCCCTGGCCCTGATTCTAGCAACTTCTGCAAGATCAAAGTTTAAGATTTCTAAAGTTCCTGTGGCCAACAGATATTGAGGGAGCTGCGGACGTCACCCTTCTCTGAGCCGGAACCCCGGCAGTGGCAGTCTGATTCTACCCAAAGTGAAAGGAAGTTGAGGCAGTGACTCGGGTTAGTGATGATTAAACCAGGTAACGAGACGTCGGGCAGATGTGTTTTCATTGCCCTGTAAGATAAATGCAGTGTTAAGTGCCTGACAACTTCCCAGAAGCAATCAGCAAAAGTTTACGAGTGCATAAACCTGGAAGACCATTCCCCGAAGGTGGTTATAAGACCCGCGTTTAAAGCTTCCATAAATTCTCTGGCCATTTCCCCAGCACAACTTTCCGCTACTATCAAACAACCAACTCCTTCGGGGAGGCTGTGGGATTTCCCCCAAGCTCAGAAGAGGTGGCTGGTTAATACCTAGGGGAATCAAGTTGAGCAAAACTGTTGTGGAGCTTTGGATGATTGGAAGGCATCAGAGGTGGGACAAGGGAAACCGGGATGCCTCATGCCATCATGTTTTGTAAAATCTCCTCCTGGATGTTACCCTGGAAGATACTCGGAGCCAGTTAGAGCGCCTATCAAGCTGGTATTTGCTACACCGTGTGCCTTTTAAATACCTTCTCCAGAACCCGAAGGAATTCAGGCATCTTAAGGAAAGTTAGAGAGCACAAGAAAAACACACACCGGCAAACGAAGTTAGACTTTAATGAAGACTTTTAGCCAGTCTGTGCAGAATCCCCATGGTGCTAGCCTCCAATCTTGTGTTAGTAGCCTGATAGGAGCCTCTCATTAGCCTAAGTTTATAGAGACCCTTCCTTTATGATCCCTCTGAAAACAAAGCTGCTAATTGACAAACAACAACACTAGCGCGTCTGTGTCTTTAGCTTCCTAAAGGGACAGGCTAACAGCTGCGAGGAACAGAGGAGGGAGAGAGGAGGCGGCGAGCCCAGAGCGCAAAAGAGGCACCGCCCCGCACCAAAGCGGCTATGGTCCACAGCTATACACATTGGCAGGCCTTCTGTTAACCGCAGGATCTCAAGCAATACAGCTTCCAGCAGTCCGTTTGCGGGTTCCGATTCAGCCGAAGGAACACCAGTTACAGATGACTTTTCCATTCTGCAAGGGTAGAACCAAGGTTCCTTTCCATCCTTTCCAGGTGACAATGTAGACATTTCTGTGTCGCCCTCACGTTTCCTGTATGAAATAAGGTGCCCAACTGTTCTGATATTACCATTCAAAAACAGGTTCTGAGATGAACCTCATTTGTGAATCTATTACAGAGATTAATAGATTATTTCTCCCTTTTCAACTAATTCTCAGTGGGGAAATTTAACCATATGGTAAGGAGAGAATTAGAATTTCATCACATTAGAGCAAAATATAATGAAAAGAGTCCAACACCTGGGGCCAACTCTGAAAGCCACAATTAAAAGGTTTTTTAATGAAACCAGAGAAACCCCAAACTGCACAGCCTTCAGTAATTCTGCCAGATAAGAGGGAATACGGTTTTTACTTATAAGGATGAAAACTAGCCACTAAATATCGTGTGCTTCGAGAAACTGGACTCAGAAGCACGAGGACCACGTGTACTATCTCCATCCAGACAGCTCTTGTTTCCACAATTCTGCCCTGAACTAACCCTGCAGGAACAGCCCAGACGGATCCAGATGTCCCCAAACGTCTTCAGAGCAGCTAAATGCACGAATGCCCCCACTTGGTGTGTGAGAAGATTCCACTCTGAATGTTCCCTCTTGCGAAGCAACTGGATTTAATCTTGAGGAAAGTTTGAGACTAGTTTTTCTTTTCTTTCTGTCCACGAAGCAGTGAGCTTCTCTCACCACCAACTTAACAGCGTGGGGGACTCGGCAAAGGCCTCCCCCACTCCGCCCCCTCCGAGTTTTAAATCAAACGGGCTATGTAAGCAACTTGGTCATCATTTTGTTGCTTTCTTTAATTGTTTGATTTTTTTTCCATCTATATAGGAAATGGACAGTGGAGGGCTGTGGGAAAAGTGGTGCGGAGAAAATCTGGGTTGGCTCTTGCATTGCTGACATACTAGCTGAAAATCTAGGGTAAATTCGAGACAAGCCAGCAGGGACCTCACCCCTACCCCCAGCCCCCAGGTTCCATCTATAAATGCAGACATGCTATTAACAGGGAGATATAGAATTCTCTCCTATGAGGGTAACTAAGCAAGCTGAGACAGTAGTGGCCCAGTGAAGGGTAGTGTGTGGGGGGTGCTCAGTGGGGGCGGGGGCTTTCCACTGGACTCCCAGTCTTTACCGCGGATATACAATTTGCTGAAGGAGCAAAGAACATCCTCGGCTCTAAGTAGGGCTTTTAGTGTGCTCATTGATGAGTGAAAGTCGCCACACATGTCAAGCTAAAGGCAGTTGTTGGGTTACTAACAGGACCCAGCGCCTTGCAAACATATGCGCTAAGCTGTGTATACAGATGGCAGGCAGAATAATGGAGCAGGCGCCTTTTATAAAGCTCTGGCTGCTGCCTGTCTTCAGACCTGGGAAATGAAACTATTCAGACTCGCGGCCAGATAGCGCTTGCGATTGTTTGTTACCGTTTTAATCCTATTAATTAAAACGTTAACCTGATTGGGTAGAAAGCGCTGTCCCAACAGGCGAGTCTTCTTCATAATAACCTACTCAGAGATAATGATGTAAAAGACTCCCCCGTCTGTGGCGGCGGCTGGTTGATGGGTCCGGAAATCTCTTGAAGGTGAATCCAAGCAAGATAAACGGTGCGTAGAGCAGGCGCGGGATTGGACTCAGAGGCGGTAGCGGCGGCAGCCCCGCTCCCTCCGAGACCAGCCTCCCACCATGAGGGGCCGCGGCCCATGGTGAGCCTTAGCAGCCAGCACCGTCGGCTGGAGACGAAGAAGAAGAAGAAGAGGAGGCGGCGAGCGCGGGGGAAGGCGAAAAAGAAAAAGAAGGGGACAGGGCTGCGGGCAGCGTGGGGACCGACGCACGCAGCAGCTCCGGAACCCCGCCGGCGCGCGTCTGTGCGGCCGCCTGACTCTCCAGCCCAGGTGGCGGCTGGCCCGGACGATGGAACGCGGGTTGCACCTCGGTGCGGCGGCCGCGAGCGAAGACGACCTCTTCCTGCACAAGAGCCTGGGCACCTCCGCCGCCAAGCGCCTGGAGGCGGCTTTTCGCTCCACACCCCCGGGCATGGACCTGTCCCTGGCGCCTCCAACTCGCGAACGCCCGGCGTCGTCCTCGTCGCCCCTCGGCTGTTTCGAGCCCGCTGATCCCGAAGGGGCTGGGCTGCTGCTGCCTCCGCCCGGAGGAGGCGGTGGCGCGAGCGGCGGCGGCGGCGGGGTGAGTGTCCCGGGGCTGCTCGTGGGCTCAGCGGGCGTGGGGGGCGAGCCGAGCCTGAGCAGCCTGCCGGCGGGGGCTGCCCTGTGCCTCAAGTACGGCGAGAGCGCCGGACGCGGCTCCGTGGCCGAGAGCAGCGGGGGCGAGCAGAGCCCCGACGACGACAGCGACGGCCGCTGCGAGCTGGTGCTGCGAGCCGGGGGCCCCGACCCGCGGGCATCGCCGGGAGCGGGGGGCGGCAGCGCCAAGGTGGCCGAGGGCTGCTCCAACGCCCACTTGCATGGTGGCTCGGGCCTCCCCCCGGGGGGCCCCACAAGTGGCGGCGGAAGCGGCGGCGGTGGCGGCGGCAGCAGCAAGAAATCCAAAGAGCAGAAGGCGTTGCGCCTCAACATCAACGCTCGCGAGCGCCGGAGGATGCACGACCTGAACGACGCTCTGGATGAGCTGCGCGCGGTCATTCCTTACGCGCACAGCCCTTCAGTGCGGAAGCTCTCCAAAATCGCCACGCTGCTCCTCGCCAAGAACTACATCCTCATGCAGGCACAGGCCCTGGAGGAAATGCGGCGCTTAGTCGCCTACCTCAACCAAGGCCAGGCCATCTCGGCAGCCTCTCTTCCCAGCTCCGCGGCCGCGGCTGCGGCGGCCGCTGCCCTGCACCCGGCGCTCGGCGCCTACGAGCAGGCGGCCGGCTACCCGTTCAGTGCAGGGCTGCCGCCCGCTGCCTCCTGCCCCGAGAAGTGTGCCCTATTCAACAGCGTCTCGTCCAGCCTCTGCAAACAGTGCACGGAGAAGCCTTAAACACTCCCTTCTTCGAAAACCTCGAGACCGACCCCAAAGCTAGAGGAAAGTGAGAAGCTGCTCCCCATTCCTTTTCCTTTGGTCCTCTCCTAAGTTGTGAAACACTTGCAGGGCAAACAAAGCAGAGGCAGGAACTTAGAAGTATCAGAGACAAACCGGACATTCAGCCTTGGCAAGCCCGGAATCTCGGTCTTTGGGGTGGGGAGGGAGGGGAGAGGGAGGTTTAGTGCGGATGAAGTGTGCTTCCTTTTTCCCCTCAGAAAAGTGGCAACTTTGGTGGCTCCCTAGATCTCAAGGAAGTACAGTCTTCTTTGGAGGCGAAAATAAGTTGAAAAGTAGTGCTTGATTATTAGACGAGAAAAGTACTGAGTGGCAAAATACTAATCCTACTAACACCTGACAATTGGCAAGTGATGAAAGGGAGAGGGGTTCAGAGTTGAGAGGCTCGGGGACAGAATATTCATTCAGACAAATCAGAAAGGGCACTCGAAAATACATCTTGATTCTGAGCCAGGAGAAAAACTTGAAATGCAGACTTTATTTAAGTGGAGGGGAAAGCAGAGAGACATGTTGCTATGAAAGACTTGTATTTTTTATTGTCTCTGAACTTAAAATTCCGTGAAAATGCTCAAAGTTTTGGTGAGAGTGATATTAAAAAGCAGGCTGTGGCTGAAAGAATTGCATTTAAAATATTTATGTGCACCTTGTTGCTTTCTACTCTGCAATGATGTATTAACAATTTATGGTATTTATTTGTTATTCTTCAATGATCCACATCAACCGTATTTATTATGTGTTAAGGTATTGGGTCTTAAGTGTAGATTTTTTTAATGCTTCTAAAATTCTGTTTTATATATTAACTTACACTGTGTGCCTAGTGTTCAAAGGGTATATTTGCCAACAAATATGAAGAGAAATATTGATGTATCTGAGCTGCTGAGGTTTTTGAAAGGGCATTGGATATTTTCAGTTGCATCGTCCATGTATTTAAATTGAGCTTTAATAAATTGCTTCAGTCCAAAAATTACAGGAAAGGTGTATTCTTAATTGATGAATGAATTGATCTCTTTTCCAAAAGGGGACCTATTTGCATTCCAAAACAGAAAAACATCACAGCAATAGATTTTACAAGTAAGAACATACTAGGCAAATATATTTTTCAGGTTGTGCTGTGCATTTTAAAAGGTCTAATTTAATTGTTTTTAATATAGATGTACATATATAAGTTATTCCTCCTGTGATGACTTATTAAGTTAAAAGACTGGTTTCATTTGCTTATGGTGTGAAATCCTTTGTTATTTTTCTAAGAAAAATAAAATTTAAAAGACATGAAATGAAGCTACGGAAGAGGAAGAAGCTATTTACCCAAAGCGAGCTTTCAGTTTTAGTTTGCATGGCGATCTGCCTGCCTTTCCTCCTGTGAAAATCCAGAACACCCCCTTTTAAAATGGAGTCTTGCTATTTTCCACTCCTTACAGATAATACAAATTCAGTTTGTCTGGTGATTTCAGAGCTATGATGGATCTATCAGTTGGTTTTGGATGTGTAAAGAATGATATATATATTAAATAGGTCAATCAGACTATGACAGCTATGTACGACCATTTGTATGTGTATCTATGTCAGAAAGAATCTTTATTAAAATATTTTGATCAAACATTTTATTTTGCTGTGCTTTGTAGAAGAAAGTAACAAAAAAAAAGGAAAGGAAAAGAAAGGAGTTTCATAAAAAGTGGAACCAAAGTTTTGGCAGTGCTGCACAAATTATGAGTAGCCTTAGTTCACATGGTTACTAAGAGGACAAGAACTGGGGATGGCCATGGAGCAGAGGTGAAAGAAGTCTGTGGTTAGACCCAGAACGTGTCTAGAGTTCCTGATCCTTAAAAAGCCAGGGTCTCCCTGAAAGTCTCTCCCACATGTACAGAATCTAGGCCATGCTAGGGCCTGCCAAGGTGGGTACATTTTCTTAAAGACTTTTAAAACAAAAGTTCTGCATTCAAATGCTTGAAGACCAAAAGAAAAGATAAATCTGGATTCTTTGAGCACCAACTTTATGGAGGTCTCATTCTGCTTTTCTGTGACAAAAGGGTCAACGTGATTGAATTATGTAAGTATAAGGAATGCCCGCAGAGACTTCCAGAATTTATTAGGTCATTGGTTAATGAGTTGCTTGGTATTTGAATTGGGTTAGGCATGATTCTACTAAGGTATATCATATCTGTTTATATTTGAACCTTTGCTCTTGAATGTAGAAAGTATAACTTATAGACATCACAGAGATGATGGTACTGATACTGAGGTTTGAAGGTCCAGAACTTTCACTGGACCTAATTACCTAAATGCATTTGGGAGGGGGTGGTCTGTGCAGCCTCAGCTCATAGAGACCTTCCTAAATGCCATCAAACTTAGTGGAGGCTGGTAAAGAAGGATGCTTTCTGTTCCGATTTTCATCAAAGAAGATTAATCAGAACCTGTAACTTTTCAGACAACATAAGAGCAAAGGCCTTGAAACTCAAGCCCCTCTGCCAGGGAGTGATGGTAGACAGGAGGAAGGGACCAGGGTAGCCCCTAGGCTGGAGAAGACCTTCTCTCAGCATTTACCAGACAAAGCCTGGGTGCGTCTAATTATGATTATTAAAACAATTTCCATGACGATGTCTAATATTATGTTAATTTGAAAACAACTGTGTATGAAAACTGTCGACTATAATACCTAAATTCATTTAATGAAACACATCGTTAAGGCAATTAAACCTCCTGGATGTGATTAAGAAACATAATTACGACAGTGTTCTGCACCATAATTGGGTGTCTTTAATCAAGGGGTAAAGTGATCAGCAACACAGCCATTAGTTTGTATTGTTCTGTCCCTGCTGTCCATCATTCTGATTAGGAATTAGCCACAGCCTCCACTAGTCAGACTCCCCCCCCCCCCACTTTGCATACTAACATTGTAGGGGACACATTTGCTGCAAGATTTACTGCTTAATATTTTGCATCATTAAGAAGGCCTCCCTGAAACACTTCCTTTACAAACTGTATTATTCCACCATTATCAGAAATCGGACAGAATAACAAATCTTGAACTTCAAGAAAAAGACATGCTGGCTCTCTCCTCATCCTCCAACCACTCAGCTTCTGTGCTTAGTCCAGAAGAGAACTCAAGTGTAAGGAGGGAACGTTGGAGAAGAATATTGAAGACAGAAAATGCCCAACAAGCGGGCAGTACTGAAATGCATTGGAGGCAACTATATTTATTTTCATTTTAATATTTTCAGAGATGTCAACATTTTGTTTTGTTTTGCTTTTTGACTGGAGCTGGTCAGCATATGTTTTTTATAAAAGCCATAGGATGTCTGAAAGAAAAGGCAAAGAAACTCCAGGTTTGCTTAGGTGTCCTCCTCTGCCTCAACCCTAACCCCTCCAGAGTTTCTCCAGCATTTGCTCCTGGTTAAGGAAGAGGGTGGCTGGAGAAAATTTCCACTTCTCTACATCCAGACTCCAGGCCACTTGTCTTCTGCCTTCTCTGGAGCATTAGTCCTTTCACTGCTGTGCCACACTGTCTACCCAGGTGGGACACTTGCATAAGAACCAAGGAGTCAACACCAGGGCCTTCAGAATTCATCTTCAGAGTGTGGGCATGTAACAGCCAATAGTGGCTCATCCAAGAGCTTGCTGGGATATCCACCAGACTTTAAGGCCCTTTCTCAGGAGCACCCTACCAACAAATCCTCAGGGAACTAAAGGCTCCATCTACCTTGTGAGTCCCACTTGAATTCACTAGCTTGCCCCTGAGGTCTGATAGACTCTTCAGCTGTTTATTTACTAAGTTTCCTGCAAGTAAACATGTTGGGGAAGTCACCTCTCCTTTCTTCTCCTTGAGGTGGGTACATGAGTGTGCCTGTGCTGTGCCTACACACACACTCACTCACACATACACACACGGGGGGAGGGGGAGGGAGAAGGGACACTGCAGTGCTCTTTCTTCCCACTCTAAAGCTGAACAACCCTCCAAAGAAGACCTTTTATTGCACAGGAATTCTTGCTGTAATTGCTCCCATTGCCTTTTCTTAGCCCACGATCCACTAGAGAAAACCCAGGCTCACAGATTTCCTTCCCCATGCACTTTTCGCATGCAACACCAGAAACAAACTTTTGTACCTGCCTTGCAGACCTAACCCAACATGAGTGGCAGTGACTGTTGCAATGTAATGACTTATGAAAGATATAATCATGGGTTAAATTGAATCCTCCGTTTAACTGTTAATGGTGTGCTCTGGGCACATTTATGTATTAAATGCTATGGTAACTAATTACCATTAGGAAAAAAAAAAAGATAATGCCCTTCCCAGACTTTGAAAAATAATGATAAGTTCAGTTCCGGGCATGCAGCGCTTTGTGGTGGCTCTGCCTGGCTGAGCAAGGGGACCAGTGGAGATCGGAGGTCCGCCCGTGTTCCAGCAAAGAGGGAGGTAATGAAGCCTGGTCAGGGGAGGTTTCCAAGCTTCCTCTTCCAACCTTTAATGAAAACGAGATTCAGCCTGGGGATGTAGTGGTGGCCCGGGGAAGCATGAACGGAATGATACCTCTACACAAAATCAAATAGCAAAACCTAAACACCAGACACATAAAAGAGCTTTCTTTTAACCAAAATGCAGATCAGACTAAAATCATCCACCTCCCAAGGGGCTTTACATCAATTAACGTTTTGCAGAATGGTTTAAACTCAGTCTTGAAGCCAAACCTAGGCATAGATAGAACGAAGGAAACCTAAGAGACAGTAAGGTCAGTTTGAAGTACAGAACACTTTCAGGGCGTGAGTTCTTTTTTTCTCAAACAGTTCTTCTGGTCAAGTGGTGTGTGTTTTGCAGGCTTCACAAGATAAACAGGTGTTTGGTCCAACCCAAGCCCCAGGATAGGCCTAGTGCATGCTGCCTAGCCTTAGTCGGATCAAAAAGGCTTTCTGCAGCTTGGTGGTGAAAAAAATCAACCACTTCCACGATAGATTTGAGCACCCAAAGAGCTTTTTTTTTGTCACTCTGAGCCTAGCTAAAGGGTGGTGATTCAGAGCCCTTGAGGCAAATTTCTTCCCAGGCTTCCCAAAGACTGGCATTTTCCCTGCCTGCCCCTCCTGCAGGCCAACTGTGGCCCAACCTCCAAGTTTCTAGCAACACAGAGACTAATTTAAGGTGCCTTGCCTTTAGTTCTCTTCCCAGG
The DNA here is from genome assembly GCF_000001635.26 of Mus musculus. Taxonomy (NCBI): domain Eukaryota; kingdom Metazoa; phylum Chordata; class Mammalia; order Rodentia; family Muridae; genus Mus; species Mus musculus. Next base: position 18,061,073 of record NC_000069.6, read on the forward strand.
TGTTGCTAAATCCTGCTGCACCACTGTGTACAATTCAGGGTTCAGATTCAGGGTCTTGCTTTTAAAGCCACCCCTTACAGCTTGACCAACCCCTGGGGTTGTGAGAATGGTCCCAGTTGTAAATCAGGAGGAACTTTTATTTATTCCCTTATTTGGGCAAGAAAACTCTGTTCTCCCATCCCTTTTCTGGAGACGTGTGTGGATTCAATTCTGTCACTAATTCATATAATTAGTGCTATTGTTCTTAATAGTTCTTTTCTGGATTGTCTTAAAATGAGTTGGGGGGGGCGCAAGGCAGAATGGGGAGGAGAAAGGGAGGGGTCCCCTTTCTGGCTTGTTCTGTTCAGCAACACAGAAATATAGATTAAGCAACATTGGAAGGAAATTTTCTGGCCTGGAAAAGCCATCACGTTAAAACAAAGATCAGTTTTAAACACTGGCCGCCACCCCAAATGCAGCCTTTGCCAAGGAAGGCCATCTTACATGTCACCAGAGTGCTTTGATGGGGAGTTGACTTTAATTATGCTCAATAAGATATCATCTTCTACCCAGCTTGAGAAAGAGTTAATTCTTTCTCAAAGACCAGAGCTGTCCTTGTCTGTTCAACCTGATTCACAGATGCAATAAAATATGAAGCAAATTTATGATCTGTTTCAAGCATTTTATTGCTGTATTTTTAAATTCATATATGCACATATAAGAACTATGATCTGTGAATAATTTGAAATGCTATAGTTGAATGATACATTTTAGATAAAACATAACCATATCTTTATATAATTATCTCACGTTAAAATAAAAAAGAAAAATAGATTTCTAATGTGGGCCAAACTGAAAAACTAATGACAGCCATAAACTGCTAACCAACCATAAATTAACATCTTCATCAAGGGTAAAGTGGTATCACTGGTTATATAAAGCAAGTATTATTTCTCCTTATGAGTTTTAGATAAAGTCCTGGTATATTTTAAGGATCTATTATTTACAAATACGTCCCAGTCTTAAAGATTCATTTTTACTAGGAGGATAGTTGCAACTCAAACCTGCCATGCTAACAGAGGTATTTAGGAATAAGAATTTAGATTTCAACATAAAAGTGCTTCATGACCCAACCTCATTTTATACATTTATTCATCTCTGGCAATTACCAAATTATTTAATACAAGGATGTCTCTGTTAAATATGTTTATGTATTCTCTGATGCGGCAACAATTTCTTCCCTCCAGGTGGTGGTCATGACAGTGGTGGATTATGTACCTAACGTGTGAAAATACTAAATCATGCATTGTCTCTTCCAGCAAAAGCAACTAAATTTGCTGTCTCTCTGCAGTATTACATTCAGAATCAGGTGCCAGTCTGAGCCTGTACTCTTCATTCCAGACTTGGATGAAAGGAAATGACTTTCCCAACCAGGCTTTCACAGTGACACCGAAAGCCATGAAAGGGAAAAGACCTGCCATGTCTGGAATGTTGGGCACATCAGCTAGTGTGATCGAGTAATAATTGAGTCTCTATAACTGTAATTTTCTTTTGCAGAAGCATCAGGAATACATATATTTAAAATGTAAGTGTCTTAAATGAATGAAATTTAAAAGATCTATAGTTGCTCATACAATTGATCTCTTTGTGCAATTAGAAATTACTTTCTATGAAAGTAAAATGATTATCTGGATTATGGGAAATGTGGTAGCAAATATAAGTTATGTCTGTGGTTCAGACATCATTTGTGACCCCTTGCCCTGTAGAAGAGCTGTACATGTTATCACCTAGGATCAAAGGTTAAGGAAAATATTCACTAGTCCAAGCTTCTTTAACTTTTGAAAATATTATTTAATCTACTTTCTTAAAAGTGGAGATAAATTTTATAAATTTGCAGTAGGATTGAATTATTTGAAAATAAGTTTGTTTAAATTTTTTCAATGATGAATCATTAGATAGTAATACCTTTACCTGATATCATTACCTCTCTAATTGCTTTGTACTATAACAACACAAATTGCTGTTTTAGGTACAAAGAGGAAATGATTCTATTTCTAAGCACTTTGTCCATTGCAGTTTGCAATGTAGCTTTTCCTTATATCAACTACTCTTTAGAATCTGGCATAATCATAGGATTTTCTTTTTTAAATCCAGCCCTACTCTGAGTAGAAAATGAACACTATTACTTACAGGATCACGATAATTCCAGAAACTTTTAATTTTTTCAGTAAGTGCTATATAGAGTACAAATGAAAGTTAAGGTATACTTTTCACAGAATGTCCATTTAATTTCCATTTAGAAAAAAAAGGACTGCTGACCCAACCAGTTCCAAGAATCAGGTGCACCTTCTGACACAGTTGGATTCTGTTACCTGCTAACAGGAGGATGGTCACCTCCTAGTCATCATTTGTGACCCCTTGTCCTGTAGAAGTCAACCAGAGTCCCTCCAAATCGGTGTTCCAGTGCAACAATGAAGTCAGTTAACACACAAGGACCATTTTACCCTCACCATTGCCATTGAACATTTGCATTTCAATTTTGTGAATAAATTGAGCATTGTTCAAATATTATTCAGTTTTCTTCATTATCTGTTGAGAAATGAAGAAAGCTTCATAAGGCAATGCCTAGCTAGACTGAAACTTCTCTCACTTCTAGTTCTTATTCACCTCTTTTCCCACAGACTGGAAGGTATTAAAGTTCATAGGCAAGCAAGGTCAGCATTCCAAATTTATTGCTTTTTTTTTTTTGATCTCTTTTTATCCTACATATAGACAAAGTGTACATGCACTGAAAGAAACTCTGAACACTGGATTGTTTAGGGAGAGTATCAGAAGATGTGAATATATATGTATATATGTGTGTGTGTGTGTGTGTGTGTGTGTGTGTATGTGTGTGTGTGTGTTTGTGTGTGTGTGTGTATGTGTGTGTGTATGTGTATGTGTGTGTGTGTGCATGTGTATGTGTATGTGTGTGTGTGTGTGTGTGTGTGTGTGTGTGTGTGTCACACACGCACATTGGGAAGGTGAGGCATGAATTGGGTTATTCATATAGCATAATCATTTTTCCCCAAAATTTGCTTTTTTAAACCAAATGTCAGCCAGTCTACTCCTAGTAAAGTTATGAGACATAAACATTCAACTATGTTTAAAGTTTTTTATTGTAAATGAAAGAATATTAAATATCTCATTTGTAAAATATATTTGAATGTCTTTAACACTTCTTTAAGTTAATTGACTTTTTGTAAGTTTGTATGTGTCATTTAATAATCAAAAATGGTAAGCAAATATATCATGACAGTTAATTTTTTAGAATAGTTCAGTCTAAACAGGTTTTGAAATGTAACTGGTGATACATTTTTATCTTTTCAAAAGTGATGATTTAATTTTTCATGAATTAAATTAATCTATTCTAGATATATAATATAAAATATATTTAGGCTAAAAAGCAAAATTCATTGGTCAGCGTCCTAACATTGTAAGAGTAATTAATGATTGCCTTGGGTAGTGGTACAATTTTATGACATTGCTCAATGTAACTTAAAGAGCTACAAAGTTGGGTGGTAACTTTTCTAATTGACTATTTGAGTATGAGTACCTAATAATGTAGTACAAGTAAACAATAGTTTGGAACACTGAGAAACTTAATAGGTTTAAAATAGGTACACATTTTAAAGGATGCAGATTATGGTTTATACAGGTTAGCCACTTTTTGTTCTATCACTCCAACCAGATTACATGAGTCTTTGAAGAAATTTTAAGATTCTACTCTTAAAGGAGAAGCTGCTTAAAGGAAGTATTATCCAAATTACTTTTTACGATGAAATAAGCACACATGAACAGGGATATATTGAATTGTGTGTATCTCATGGATAGTGACTGGAGATCTGAGGACAAAATGAAGCTGGCACAGCAACAGGGGCAGAAAAGCCAGAACAAAGGAGATGTAAAGGCCAGCAAAGTTTGTTCCTCAGCAAGCTTGACTTAGTAGCAGGACACTGAGCCTCTGCTCACCAATCAAATGTGTAAGCATAATTGGTCACTGATGTAAAACAATACTATATATGAACTTAACTCAAAATGTAGGTGAAGCTGCAAAAGTGAAAAGATGAAAATCTAGAACATATGAAAGTTACCAAATTATGGAGATTTAATTAATATTTTGTTTTGGTTATTTTTTATCATATCACCACAGTACCTTAAACTTACATTTAGGCATTTACTGACTAATTCCATGTATATGTATATGCACACCTATACATGTGTGTGATTGTATGTGGATATAAGAATGTGTGTAATTTTGTATGTGTGTGAGTGTGTGTGCAGAGGTCAGGTGATAAACTGTAAGAGTCAATTCTTTCTTTCTACACTGGTTATCAAGCAGACAGCAGACAGCTTTAGTTACTGAACCATCTTGGCTGTCCCCCTATATGTTTTTAGCTTGTGTAATTTGTTTATGATAATTTATTGTAGAACACTACTTTCTAAGGTCTGCTCAGAAAAGGGCTATTTAGAAGGTACACTAAATCAGATATTAAAATATTAAAATAATTTCAAAATGAGAAATTTATTATTTATAACCAAATGAAAACCAAATAAGTTATTTATATGTTGTTTTATATGTTATATATGTGTTATTTATATGTTGTTTAAGTGGATATTTGTGTCATGTATAACTATTTATTGGAAATGCTCAATAAGTATTTGGTTACGTAAATAAATGGAAACAATAATTATAAAATATTCCTCTAACAGACACATGACCTGTATTGCCATCTTAAAACATATGCACATACACATACACATACACACATACAAAATGATGTTTGATGGAGTTAGTTTACACTGACGCAATGGTAAGCCAACTATGCAATGTGGAGCGACACTTAAAAAGCCCCACTCAGTGCTAGGCCTAGGTAATTTCCTTTAGAGTTGCTAGTCACTGAGGTCACGTTGACCCTTAAACATTATAGGTCATAGTCAATGTTCTTAGCTACCATCAAAAATTTTATAGTAAGACCCTATTTCTAAAGACATAATTGAGTGGTGTAGCATCGAGAAAGCAAACTAGTATTGTCCCGTAAACTTCATTCCTAATTGCTAGCACTCATATTGCTGGAAGATGCTATGAATGCTACCAGGGAGGAAAAAGTAGTCATCAGTCTTACCCAGCTATGAACCCTATGAGCTACAATAGTGAATGGTCTAGTAAGGCATGCTCATAGATGCAATAGTGGTAGAAACATTACAGGACTAACCAATCACTTTATGGTTCCATTTGAAGCCCACTTCACAAGTTGATTTCCATATTTAGAACTGCTAATGGAGCCGAGAGTTTGTGGCTAGACATGGCATATGACATATGGGAGAAGCTACCATTATTATTCTGCTAAATGAATATAACATATTACATAGACTTCAAATGAGTTATTGTCCTACCCATAGACTGACCCATCTTCTAGGAAAAGGAAAGTGAATTTTATTTAAGTGTGTGGTTCCTGGTGGTTCAACCGGGCTCCAGTACAGCCACATATCTAAAAGTATAACGGCAGTGCAGACTGTACTTGAGAAGAGAAAAAAAAGAGGATACAAAGTTATGCATGTAGGGGAAGTGGATGCATCTGGGAGGAATTTGGGGAAGTGGATGGATAGGAAAGCATACAGATTTGTCTCAGAACTAGTAAAAATAAGAAAAAAGACTTAAGCTTTATTTTTTTGTTTAAGTGTATGTGCTTGTGGCTATATAAGTGGATGCCACCTGTGGGTGGTTGTCCACGGAGGCGAGAAAAGGGTGTTGGATCCCCTAGATCTGCAGATACAAGCTGGCTACTCTGACAGCTAAGAACCATACTCAGCATCGAATGAGATAGTCATGGAATTTTTTTTCTTTCAGTTTGTTTATATGGTAGATTCCATTGATGGATGTTCATATACTGAACCATCTCTGCATGCCTGGGACAAAGCTTACTTGTTCTTCTTTTTTGTTTTTTGTTTTTTGTTTTTTTTGTTTTGTTTTTTTGTTTTTTTTGTTTGTTTTTTTTTTACATAATCACCAAAATTTATTTAGTGTATTTAGACTTTTTTAATTCAACAACAGGAGTCAGCTGCTTCTGTCCATTGGTTGGGTGCAAACATCTGCATCTGACTCTTTCAGCTGCTTGCTGAGTCTTTTGGAGGACAATCATGATAGGTCCATTTTTGTGAGCACTCCAAAGTCACAGTAATAGTGTCAGGCCTTGGGACCTCCTCTTGAGCTAGATCCCACTTTGGGCCTGTCGCTGGACCTTCTTTTCCTCAGACTCTTCTCCATTTCCATCCCTGTAATTCTTTCAGACAGGAACAATTATGGGTCAGAGTTGAGATTGTGGGATGGCAACTCCATCCCTCACTTGATGTCCATCCTGAGTGAAGTAACACAGACCCAAAAGGACATGCATGGTATGTACTCACTAATAAGTCGATATTAACACCCCCCCTGAAAAAAGTACAGAATACCCAGGATACAGTCTATATAACTCAAAATATTCAACAAGGTTAAGTGCCCAATTGAGGACATGTTAGTCCCTCTTGGGAGAGAGAAAAAAAGCAATCACAAGTGGGAAGGGAGGGAGGGACCTGGGAGGAAAAGTGGATGGGGGTGGGAGGAGTGGGAAGGAGAGGGGAATCTGATCTGGTATTGGGTGAAGGAAAAGGACTGAAGCCCTGAGGGCCAGCAGAAAGAATGGAAACAGGCAACCTCAGGAATTAGAAGGTTGGGGGAGGGGGCGCTCCAGAATGCACCAGAGACCTGGGAGGTGAGCAGTTCTCAGGATTCAAAGGGAAGGACCTTAGATGAAATGACCAACAATAGGGAGAGGGAACTTATAGAGTCCACCTACAGCTTACTTGATCTTGATGGATGATGTCTTTGATGTGTTCCTAGATTTGGTTTGTGAGTATTTTATTGAGAATTTTTGCATCAATGTTCATATGAGAAAACGATCTGAAGTTCTCTGTCTTTGTTGAGTCTTTGTGTGGTTGGTGTTTGCGGACAAGAGCATGTTGTCTTCAGAGAGGCCACCCAGCAGTTAACTCAGACAGATACAGATACAGACACCGACAGCTAAACAGTGGATGGAGCTTGGGTCCTCTTATGGAAGAATAGGAGGAAGGATAGTGGGTCCTAAAGGGGATAGGAACTCCACAGGAAAACCACAGAGTCAACTAACCTGGACTCTTGGGGCTCTCAGAGTTAAACCAAAGAGCATACACAGGCTGGGCCTAGGAATCTCCACTCATATGTAGCAGATGTGCAGTTTGGTCTTCATGTGGTTCTCAAAGAACTGGGATGGGAGCTATCCCATAAGCTGTTGCCTGTGAGATATGTTCAACTAGCTGGACTGCCTTGTCTGGAATCAGTGAGAGAGGAAGTACTTAGCCTCTAAGAGACTTGAAGTGCCAGTGTGGGGCAGTGGGAATACCCAGGGGAACCCCTACCCACTCAGAGGAGGAGAGGCAGCATGAGGAAAGGATAGTGGGAGGGGGTAACAAGAAGGGAGGCAGTGAGCAGGATGTAAAGTGAATAAATAAAAATAAATATATAAAAGAAGAACCATACTCAGTTCTCCGTGAAAGCATCAAGTGTTCTTAAACGCTAATCCGTATCTCTTGCTCCCAAAGTAATTTTTAAAAGACAAAAAAGTTGCTTATGTATCTCTGTTAACCTTTGCAATTGTGTGTTCAAACTAAGCTCACATGTGTTGGTGATAGTAAGACAAAATCAAACACAAATTATACTTGGAGGAACATTAAACCCAAGTCAGAAACATTTCCCAGAGGTAAAATTCCAGGAATATGGGCTCAGTGGTTAAGCCTTCAGAAGAGGCAAAGGAAAGAGGAACTAATGGAGTCAGACCTATGAAACAGGAGTAGGTTGAAGATGCTAGGTTCAGAACACAAACCATGTTTAATATGTTTAAAAGTATGTAAAGGGATAATAGAAGTGACCAAAAGGTACAAAATCTCATCCAGGGTGAAGATGGTCTTTTGGAGGTGTGTGTGGGAAGAGTACATTGCTTTGTGAATATAGTTAGCAACAGGGCATTGTATGGTTAAAAGTTGCTAAGAGGATATATCCTAAATGCTATTACAACAAAAGTGGTTTGATTCCATAATCTGGGCTGATTTATTCATTCTACATCTTTTTCATGAGTCATAGCTTCCCTTTGTATTCTGTGAATTTAGGTAATGTACTGGCTAGTTTTGTGTCAGCTTGACACAGCTGGAGTTATCACAGAGAAAGGAGCTTCAGTTGAGGAAATGCCTCCATGAGATACAACTGTAAGGCATTTTCTCAATTAGTGATCAAGTGGAAAGGCCCCATATGGGTGGGACCATCTCTGGGCTGGCAGTCTTGGGTTCTATAAGAGAGCAGGCTGAGCAAGCCAGGGGAAGCAAGCCAGTAAGGAACATCCCTCCATGGCCTCTGCATCAGCTCCTGCTTCCTGACCTGCTTGAGTTCCAGTCCTGACTTCCTTGGTGATTTTGAACAGCAGTATGGAAGTGTAAGCCTCCCCAACTTGCTTCTTGGTCATGATGTTTGTGTAGGAATAGAAACCCTGACTAAGACAAATTGGTACCAGCATAGTGGGGTATTCCTGTGACAACCTGACTATGTTTTGGGGAGGACTGTGGAAGGACTTTGGAACTTTGTGCTAGAAGATCCATTTGGTGTTAAGAGCTCTGTCAGATGTTGTGTAGGAGCTTGGAAGATAATGTTGAGAACAGTGCAGAAGATGGAGACCTGGCTTGTGAAATTTCAGAGGGAAAATTAAAGACTCTTTTCAGGGCCATTGCTATTTTGGAGTTTGATTATTCTGTGGTTCTGGTTAGATGGGGCTGAAGAATCACCTGTGATTAACAAGATACCGGAACGACTAAAGCAAAGCTTTTACATTACTGGGACTATTGATGCTGCTTAGCTGGAGCTAAGAAATTAGGGGTGATTAAGAAGAGACCAGCATTGTTGAGGTGACATCTTCTGGGAAGTGTTTTCTGAAAGCACAAAGAGGCTGTGTTCCAGAGATAGCCGAGGTTGTACACCTGCTGTGTGTAAGGGTCACCCAGGTGGTACTGGTTTTGAAAGCATGAAGGGGTCATGCAGGGCAGCTGAGGCTCGGCACTGTGAGAGGCCATGGAAGGCCACTGGTGAAGGTGCAGCCTCAGTTGAAGTTGATGGCCCAGGACTGAAGGAGTCATGCATTGTTTTGGAGATGCCAGTACCATGAGATGACCACCAAGAACAGCAGCAGCAGTGGAGTACAGGCAGCTGGAGCCTAGAAGGCAAGCCGGGTGCTATAAAGGACAGGGCTGGAGAAGTGACCCAAGCCCCTGGAGAAGTCCAGAAGATCTTGAATTGGATTCCAGACATTGGACAGTTGGAGTTTAATTTTTGCTTTTGATTGTGACTGTGCCCTGATATTTTTCCCTCTTGAAACAAGTAAATATTTTAGTGGATCCCACAGTTAAAAGACTTTTAATTGTAAAAAGACTTTGGATTTTAAAAGATATTGGACATTTTAAAGGGATTGACTTTTAATATTAAAGACTGTGCGACTTTTAAAGTTGTTCAGATCTTGGGGATGAATACGAAATTAAGGGTTGAGGCTTACTAGTGATGTGTTTATGTGTGAAGTTGACAAGGGGTCAATTGTACTGGCTAGTTTTGTGTCAACTTGACACACCTGGAGTTATCACAGAGAAAGGAGCTCCAGTTGAGGAAATGCCTCCATGAGATCCAACTGTAAGGTGTTTTCTCAAATTAGTGATCAAGGGGGAAAGGCCCCTTGTGGGTGGTGCCATCTCTGGGCTGGTAGTCTTGGGTTCTATAAGAGAGCAGGCTGAGTAAGCCAGGAGAGGCAGGCTAGTAAAGAACATCCCTCCATGGCCTCTGCATCAGCTCCTGCTTCCTGACCTGCTTGAGTTCCAGTCCTGACTTCCTTTGGTGATGAACAGCAGTATGGATGTGTAAGCCTAATAAACCCTTTCCTCCCCAACTTGCTTCTTGGTCATGATGTTTGTGCAGGAATAGAAACCCTGACTAAGACAGGTAATTATAAATGGTCATTTTGCATTTTTTAAAAGGGAAGAGATGGAGAATAAAGACCACCCCATTAAAGCAAAACCAGAATACATGGCAGTAGACCTTCATGTGGACAGGATACAAAGAACCTATGCTCTAGGAAGAGGAAAAGAAATGCTACCATGATATCTTGCCTAGTATAAGTATTTTAGAATGCTGTTTTAAAAATCAATCTCCTTTATAATAACAATAAAAAATTTCCAAAGCATTAGCATTTCTAATTAATATAGCATTAATTAATGTGGTTTAGTTATTTATCCTGTGAGTTTATATTTTGTATCAACATTTATATCAAATGTCAGTCACTGGGGTATTTGGTAGTAAAACTGTTTTACTAATCAATACAGGCTGTGTGATGTCATATAAAATTATTTTGTATAGTTTCCTTTGAGTTTAAAATAAAAACTAACCTTCAAGTCTAAAAGGCTGTGGATAAATAATGCTACCTAATTTCTCAGCTTATGTAAATGGAAACATTTGGTAAAGGGTTCATTGAAGTATTAGATAACATGGTTTATACTACAGACCTACACTACTGTCAGTGCTATTGTAACTTCAATATTTACCTCCACAATAAGCCCAATACTAATGTCTAGGGTAACTGCTGACTATATGATAGGCTTTGTGTTTGCCTATACGTTAGAATTTAACAATAGCTAACTTGAAAATGAGCCATCTTACATAACAATTAATTATGTTCCATTGAACTGTACAATACAAAGTTATAAAGAACATTTATGGATGATTAAATATTAAAGGGAGTTGGAACATTTACTATTTTGCAAAACTCATTTAATGCAAAGGTACCCTGGTGATGTAGACGTTATTGATACTATACTTGAAGGGAAAATTTTCATACAGTGTAATTCATGGGATTTAATGTCCCCCTTCTCTGGAAAACGGGAAATTGTTAGACTGTCCATTGAAGGCACAGCTTTCTGGCAGAACATAAAACCATATTAGAGGATTTCAGTAACTTAAATAAAATCACCCTGGAGCAAATTTATTACAGAAAAGCACATTCACTACAAATGATAAAAATCATAGTAAGTACAAACTTGAAAATGTTATTTTACCTTATCCTGAAATGATTGCCATGACATTTTTTAAACCATCACACTGCTTTATTTTATGACAGGTTTTGTGACCCAAAACCAACTGGATTGATCTCAACCAAATATAAATTTGCCATTTTCAAACAAGAGTAGCGGTTGCATTTGGGGGAGTGCACCAAATCACGGAGCTCAGCACATGCAGCCTTACTCTGCAAAGCTTCTCTGCCACACTTTCAGCTTCTCCAAGATTTTGCTTTGTACCTAAAGGAGACGGCAGAATCGGGGTGCTGAATACCTAAAAACATCCGACTGTGATTTAGCCCTATAGGCTTCCTGTCGATAATTTCTAAATCAAAATAAGTTAAAAGCATAATCAGCAGTAACTTCATTTCGTTCACTGCAAAATATCTCCCTGGACATTTGCTTGTTCCGAGTCCAAAAGGCATAACGTAAGTCTTCAGCTTCTTCCCTCCTTTGAAAAACGTGCTTTTCTTCTTACCATCTTCTATGAAGCGATCGAACCTAAATTCCTGTAGGAAATAATAGACATTGTTAAGATTGCATTTTTATGAGTTTGAGTTAAGTTCACAAGATTGATTTTTGTCTAAAAAACATACACAAGGAAGTAAAACCTGAAAATATGAAAGTCATACTCAAACTCTCAAAAAATTCAAATGTTACAAGGAACACCTATACCCAAACACTTACACCACTTCGCTTCTCAGCTCACATTTCTTTTGTCTTCTCTTGTTTGGTATTCAATGCTGTCATGAAATACTGAAGTCTGGGTAATTGATAAAGAAAAGCATTTCTTTGACTTGTGAATCTGGAGTCCAAATAGTCTAAGAACCTGGCATTGATGGGGCCTTGTGCTGTTATCAAAACAGAAAACTACAGGGCATGTTGATGCATTTACAAAAGGAAAAATCAGAGAGCAAGTCTTCTGTCATAGTAATCCACTTTTCTAGCAGCCAGTAAGTATATTTTCAAGAGATTGATAACAGAGCAAACCCAACACCTATTAAAGTCTCACCTTGCAACACCACCAATAGTAGCAGATTTCAGGACAAGTTTTAGACAGGATACACAATGCTCAAATTATAGTGACTGCACTGAGTTTTCTAAGCATAGAGAGGCTACATCTATTTCCATTTTTTGTATATATATATATATATATATATATATATATATATATATATATATATATATATATATATATATATACTGATTGTGGGTAAAAGGGTTCTCATATACTGCTGCTGCCATTTCTACTATGAAGTAATGAACCTTAGCAGCTACAGTTTGTTATTCTTTTATCCTCTCAACTAGCTACTGATGGATGAGTACCATGACTTTAGGATTTAGTGTTTATGTTTGGATTAAAGAGACAGGAAATAATAAGATTCAACAAATCTCCAGAGAAAAACCTAAGCTGCAAACAGATTTTGCTTTTTTCTATGTTAATGCAAATTTCTCCTATATGATTTCTATTGATATACTCTGTTTGGGTTAATTCTGATTTCTATTTGAGTATACTCTCCTTGGGTTAATCTGACCTACTTACTTATCAGGCATTTCTGACATGTATTCATAAAGAAGTTATACTATTTGCCATAGAAAATTAGAGAATTCATTTATTTAGGGTAGTTGGTCTGCACTCTTAAATTTTGGCACACTGCCAAAATGGTCCAGTTCAACTCTCATTTGAGTGTTAAAGAGTGTTAAAGGGTGCTTAGTGACTTTACTTTAGTTCATTGTGAATTAAACTTTCAATTAAATTAATTAATTAATGCTCATGGTTTGAGTTAAAATGACCAATTATTTTCGATAGAGCTCATTATATCTACTTAACCATCACTTTGATATAATCTACATGAAGTCAAATGTAGAGAAGTAAGTAGGTCAGGTCTAACACATTTCTGGGTTTACCAAAACCCTACAATGTGAATAAATTGTGATTGACTATATTACAAATGTTTAAATCATTTTAATGGCAAATGTGGTAAGCTTGGAACAATTATCTCCCTTATCGGCACTTGGTTTACTTTAGTTTATTCAGAATAATTAATTTAAGTATTTGAGCTTTGAAAGCCTTCGCACAATTCCTACTCCCTCCCATCTCGCAAGACTGTAAAATAATGTTGTCAATATTATTTACCATTTGATAGTTTGTTATTTCCTAACAAGTGATGCTTTAGACAGATTAGAGTAGATGTATATTTTAGTAGTTATGAAATGTATCTAAACAAATCTAACCATTGCAGAACTGAGAATATCTGTTCATCCATGCAGCAAATACCATGACAGTCTCTGTGGACACACAGTGTTTCTAGTAGCAAATGGAAGCCTCTTTTGGTGAACATCTTAATCTCTCAGGTACAGCCCTGCCTTCCTGAACTCAGCACTAACCCTTCTTGTTAGCAGCTTTAGCATTTCTTAGCACTCTTCTTGTTCTTTTTTTTTATTAAGGCATTTTTATTAGATATTTTCTTCATTACATTTCAAATGATATTCCCAAAGCCCCTATACCCTCCCCCCACCCTGCTCCCAAACCCACCCACTCCTGCTTCCTGGCCCTAGCATTCCCCTGTACTGGGGCATATGATCTTCGCAAGACGAAGGGCCTCTCTTCCCATTGATGGTCGACTAGGCCATCCTCTGCTACATATGCAACTAGAGACACAGCTCTGGGGGGTACTGATTAGTTAATATTGTTATTCCTCCTACAGGGTTGCAGACCCCTTTAGCTCCTTGGGTACTTTCTCTAGCTCCTTCATTAGAGGCCCTGTGTTCCATCTAATAGATGACTGTGAGCATCCACTTCTGTACTTGCCAGGCATTGGCATAGACTCACAAGAGAGAGTTATATCAGGGTCCTGTCAGCAAAATCTTTCTGGCATATGCAATAGTGTCTGGGTTTGGTGGTTGTATATGGGATGGATCCCCTGGTGGGGCAGTCTCTGGATGGTCTTTCCTTCCATCTCAGCTCTGAACTTTGTCTCTGTAACTCCTTCCATGGGTATTTTGTTCCCTCTTCTAAGAAGGACAGACACATCCACACTTTGGTCTTCTTTCTTGAGTTTCATGTGTTTTGAAAATTGTATCTTGGATATTCTAAGTTTCTGGGCTAATATCCCCTTATTAGTGAGTGCATATCATGTGTGTTCTTTTGTGATTGTGTTACCTCCCTAAGGATGATACCCTCCAGATGCATCCATTTGCCTAAGAATTTCATGAATTCATGTATTTAATAGCTGAGTAGTACTCCATTGTGTAAATGTACTACATTTTCTGTATCCATTCCTCTGTTGATGGACATCTGGGTTCTTTCCAGCTTCTGGCTATTATAAATAAGGCTGCCATGAACATGGTGCAGCATGGGTCCTTATTGCAAGTTGGAACATCTTCGGGGTATATGCCCAGGAGAGATATTGCTGGATCATCCAGTAGTACTATGTCCAATTTTCTGAGGAACCACCAGACTGATTTCCAGAGTGGTTGTACCAGTTTGCAATCCCACCAACAATGGAGGAGTGTTCCTCTTTCTCCACATCCTGGCCAGAATCTGCTGTCACCTGAATTTTTGTTCTTAGCCATTCTGACAGGTCTGAGGTGGAATCACAGGGTTGTTTTGATTTGCATTTCCCTGATGATTAAGAATATTGAACATTTTTTCAGGTGCTTCTCTGCGATTCGGTATTCCTCAGTTGAGAATTCTTTGTTTAGCTCTGTACCCCATTTTTAATAGGGTTATTTGATTTTCTGGAGTCCATCTTATCGAGTTCTTTATATATATTGGATATTAGTCCCCTATCTGATTTAGGATAGGTAAAGATCCTTTCCCAATCTGTTGGTGGTCTTTTTGTCTTATTGATGGTGTCTTTTGCCTTACAGAAGCTTTGCAGTTTCATGAGGTCCCATTTGTCAATCCTCGATCTTACAGCACAAGCCATTGCTGTTCTGTTCAGGAATTTTTCCCCTGTGCCCATATCTTTGAGGTTCTCCCCCACTTTCTCCTCTATAAGTTTCAGTCTCGGTTTTATGTGGAGTTCCTTGATCCACTTAGATTTGAGCTTTGTACAAGGAGTTAAGAATGGATCAATTCACATTCTTCTACATGACAACCGCCAGTTGTGGCAGCATCATTTGTTGCAAGTGTTGTCTTTTTTCCACTGGATGGTTCTTGATGAGCAATCTAAGTAGACTAGTGTTCTTCCCTGGACCTTTCTGCTAAGGACAAATAGCTTAAGTAAAATTTAACATGAAACACAACCCTAGAAAAAAGGTTCACTATAGTTCTCATGTTTGTTCCAGAGAAAGCAAAAGAGGAAATTTACCATGAATTTTGGCTTCATTGTATCCAAATCATGTAAAATAAACCCCAAACTCCCATGGCTACCCAGGATCTTCTTAGTGATCTCAAAGGCTGTCCTGTGAGAAGCCAGGGCAGCTCCCTCAAATTCCTGTCCTCCTTCTTTAGTTTGCTCAGAAATAATATCTCAGAAATTTATATCTTATGCTTTATTTAGAAAAACTAAAAGGGAAACTATCAGTAGCATTTGCTCTGTAACCATCATCATGGAAACAATTTGTAATAATATTTGAAAGTAAATTTGAATAAAAATTATTTTCAGTTTGTCCCACTGCATATGCATGAGAATCCTGGACAGGTCCTTCTTAGGAAGGCCTATGGACTCCATTGGGGAGCTAGTTTAGTTCTAGCCCCTAAAGGGAAGCGTATTATAATCCCACCTGGGCTATTTTGGATAGCAAAGATCAGCAAGTTCCACTTAATCTCAGTATCACAATCATTTAAAACCTCTGAGATTCCTTAGGATGTCAGAAGCAGGACTGGGGGTGAAAGACACTGAACAGGCCTTCTGCTCACTAGCTATTATTCTGCTCGAATTTCCTGGAGGTGCTCACATTCACTGAATTGCATTGGGTCCAGGAATTTGAAGCAGTCTGGCCAGTGTCACCTCAAGGAGAAGTCCTTTGCTTGCAAAGAGAGCAATGTCTTGTGATCAGTCTTTCCTTGTACCTCATCATGCAAGGCAATGGAAATTCGAATCATCTCCCAAAAGATGGCAGAGTGAGAGAGGATTCACTTTTTTTCAGCCTACCTCTTGAGTTTTCACAGTCTGCAATACAATGATTCTCCCATAGCAGGCTTCCACATATGCTTGTTGTACTAATGAGCAAATAAGACTAATGCCTATTTTTAAAGTAATATTCATGTTCTTGAAGCAAAGATAGGTTCTGAGTGTGAATGTGAGCATACAGAAAAAGATGAGTGGCTGAATATTTAGAGTTTATGAACAGCAGAAATGGTACAACATTGCAGCACTTGATGCCCAGGTTGGATAGCAGATACACTTTTCTTTTTTTTGTTGTTTTTTGCTTTTTGTTTTTTTCGAGACAGGGCTTCTCTGTATAGCCCAGGCTGTCCTGGAACTCACTTTGTAGACCAGGCTGTCCTCGAACTCAGAAATCTGCCTGCCTCTGCCTCCCAAGTGCTGGGATTAATGGCGTGCCACCACACCCGGCTCAAGATAAACTTTTCTAATCTGGCTTTAAACATAGAGATCTGCTGGTCTTTGCTCCAGCATGCCTGGCCCTAGCACTTATAATGCATAATTTTGGCTGTTAAATTCCTATCCAAAAGAACCATGGGGTTGAAAGGGTGGGAGGTGAGGAGAGCACAAAGAACAGTGCCTTTAGAGATAGTGGCAATCTGGTAAACATTTTTTTATTTGATGACAACAATAACTCTGATTTAACTCTCATGACACAAATAATACACTCCGCTACTAATTGGATAATTACAAAGAAAACCATAAGCAGAAGTGAAAAACTATAGGGAGAAGTAGTGCCATTTTAGCAAATATTTTTCTGATTTAATTTCAGTTGTTTTATTTATTGCTTCTATACTAATAGCTGTCATTTTTGGTATTCACAAATTCCGAGACGAAGCTTGCCCTCTGGAGAATGCTCACCCTGGTCAAAGCTCCACACCGTCCTGGCTGTCATTCTCTGCATAACCCTCTCCTAAGAAGCCATGCAACACTTTCCATGGTAAGACATTGGCTTTCCTGGTAAATACATACAAATTAGCTCATTGTTTTTGAAGCCTGTCCTCTTATTAATTTCTTAATATTATAACTCAAGTTGGCTACAGAACACTCTGTCTTAAAAGCTATATTTAAAAGCTATATTTAAAAATCTATATTTAAATGTCTATGAGACATTTCAAAAGAGTGCAGAAGTTTCATTTTCCAAAGGGGATCAGTGAATAGTAGCAGTCAAAGCCTTCCTTCATGCAAAGCACAAGCAGAATGTGAGTACACGCAATTTGCATGCAGGGGGTGACTCTCCGAAGTGGTATTAAGGGATGAACCAGGGTGGATTAATTTCCAGTCTTTGATATTCATTAACTCCAGCTTCAGGAAAAAAATACAAGGAGATGACACAATTACCCTCAGAGCTTCACCCGAGAGCAGCAGCTTTACAATTTGGAGTTCATAGTGCCATGCTAATTGATCGAGCAGGGCACATACCTTTAGCTAAAAGGGCTTAACTACTATTTTAACTTAACTATAGTGATGATGGTATTTGACTTCTGAAGTTCTTCCTCAAAAAGAATCTAAGTCCGTGGCTAATGGTGACCAAGTAAAAATGTCCATTTCATTTGAATTAAGCAACATTTAGAGTTATCTGTATTTCTGTTCACAGATCACATAACTTGTCAAAGTCAGATTCTTAGGGGAAAAAAGAAATCTGTAGAGGCAAAATCCTTCCTATTATAGAGAAAAAACACAAGCCCTCACCAAACTGCCTCAAATCTTCGGTGGAAATGAGTGAAGGGTGGATAGGAGTGAGTTTTCTTTCTTTTTTTTTTTTTTTCCTTCGAGACAGGGTTTCTCTGTATAGCCCTGGCTGTCCTGGAACTCACTTTGTAGACCAGGCTGGCCTCGAACTCAGAAATCCGCCTGCCTCTGCCTCCTGAGTGCTGAGTGCCACCATGCCCGGCAGGAGTGAGCTTTCTTACTCATCAGAAATGACGGACAGGATGTTTATTTACCTTTGGAGCATCGAAGATTTCCGGGTCATTGTGTATGAGTGGAGGAAAGAGGGCTACAAAATCTCCTTTCCGCAGAGAGAAACTCTTACTCTCTAAGCTGAGATTCATATCCTCCTGCACTTCTCGGATGATGCTGGAGTATGAGCACAGCCTCAGAACCTCAAGAATAGTGCTTTCTGAAAGAAACAAGCCACAGTTCCTGTAAGGTGAGAGTGCTCTGCGAAGCCTTCTTAGTCGCCTGTTAGAACTCATGACCAAAACCTTGCCTAGAAGGGAACTGATTTCTTCACATCCATTACAAAGGGAGAGTCAATGAGGCTGTGGATGCTGAGAGGAAAGAACCTGGTGGCTTTGGCACAGCATCTTTGGGGTTTATAGGCAGGTGGTCTGCACATTGTTTATAGACAGAGAAAAGAAGGAATCGTCACCAGGAAAGGACTGGTCTGTTAGGGTAACAAACATAATAATAAAGTGAAACTATACACATCTCACAGCACACAACTGGAGGGTTACTCCATCAGTCTGTAGACTATTGTTGCCTTTAAAAGCCCTTAGACAGTTAACTGTAAATTAATTATAGTAGGTACATTTGAAGACAGCTTAACTCTTAATTTCTCTTATGCTAGTTGTAAATAAAATGAGTCAGCATTTGTTGGAAAATTTTCAAAGGAAGAAATTTTTATATGATTTAAAAGAAAACCACACTTCTTCTCAGCATCCAGGAAGAATAACATTCACCATCATGTGCTGGAAGATTCCAGAAGCTGAATGTCCTTGGTTTCCCAGTGGCCTTCACCTTTTGCTCCTAGCACGGCAGATTTTATGGCTAATTTCCGGCGATTTATCCTGGCAGTTTGAGGAGGAATTCCTTTGGGAATAATATGCATAATTTGCATAAATCATTCTGATAGCATGCATATCAGTGTGTAGCTCCTGTCTAGAGCGGCATCTCTCCCTACATAATCAAAACTGACTATGTTTCCACCAGCGTGAATGGGTCCTGGAATATAAAGCCTCGTGCTTTCTAATCAGCAATGTGAAAGAGCGCCAAATGGAGCTTCCCCCCTTTCACATGATAATAAATGATTGTGTTATGACTTACAATTTAGAAACCTCATACATATACACATGTTCAGAGCCTAGTTTCTTGGTACTGAACACAGTTTTGGCATAGCCCAACCCGAGTTATTAGGTTATTAAAGGCAGACCCAATAGACGGGGCTTGTATACAGCAAAACACAAAAATAAGTATTTTAGTAAGATTTAAACCTAGGAACAGCTCACATAGGGACACAAAGTAGCTTTGGGTGCCTTCTCCCAGGAGGTTTTTCCTTGAGCACGCATTTGTCTAAAGAAATGAGGCTTCGGTCAGCTCTGTGTGGGCAGTGCAGTGATTCAATGTGACGTATAGTGAGGCTGTGCATATTCTCTTAGACTGCCTTCGTTATTATAATCAGGCTTAGTCAAATCGGTTTGCTGGTGATGAAGCCAGAAAAGAACTTTGGTTTTGGAACATGGACTTTACTGCAGATAGCCACAAGGCACCTGACATGACAGATTTCAGCTGGCTAGACATCAACAACCAACATTGCTATGGTGAAAATCAAGGATAGTCTTCCCATGTCCTGCTACTGGTCCTGTTGGACCAACAATAGCATAGCATCATTTTAACATGTGGCATGAAATAGTAGCTGACATATGTAGTAGTTCTGTTCACACAACAAGTCCAGTAGGGGTGTGCGAAGACGAAACACAAAAGCAAAATAATGTTTGGGGTGGCTGCTGTGACAGGATAGGCATTTAACAGTCCGAATAACACGGTTATATCTGATTGGCTGGTGTGCTCTCGGGAAGCATGGCAGCTTGTGCCTACTGCAGTATCACAAATGACAATTGGGCAAGCATATCTTATGCAGAAGTTAATCACAATAATGGAGCTGAAAGTGTGGCTCAGCAGTCAGATCGTAAGTGACAAATCTGTTTTACCTTCCAGTACCAGTTATGTGTGCAAGACGAGGTTGGCTCTTGCTCTGAGCGATCATGCCGATAATCATTAGGCGACAAAAGTAATGAGTTGTGTTATTATCACCAATGGAGAGGCGAGCTTATGGGGTCTGCAGTACAGCATAAAGACAAAAGCCAGCAGCACTTCCAGCCCCAGAATGAATGTGGGCAGAGCTATATGTTGAGAAGGATGACAAGGGCACAATGAAAAAGCTGCAGTTTCTCCTTGTAGTTGTCATAGTTGAGCAGACACCAGCCAGTACCACTGACAGACCAGCTGGGCCCTGGGAGGACTTCCATGCTACACCAGGAGGTACAGTACATTATCCTGCACGGTAGAGCAACATCTGTTTCTATGCTAGTGCCGAACAAACAAGGCAGTTTAAAACATACCAAGGGATAACCAAGCAACAAATGAACATGACCCTCATTTTTTCCCCTCCTTCCTCACACTAGAGGTGCTAAATTTCATTGTGCAAGCATTCCATGAAAGAGATGCCAGGTTTTTATTGGATAAGGTGTTGTCAGAGAGATTTTACATATTTCCAAAATGGAAGGGAAAAGCTTATAGTATTTTTATTCTTAGAATTGTCTTCTTTCTATCTTCATTTCCTTTATACTAAAGCTAGCACTTGGTTCTCAATTTGCTCTAGAATTATAAAAAAAAAAAACCAACAACTTTCCATATACTTATAAATATTCAGTCTTTAAACCTAATTTGCTATACTTAGTTCACATGCCTTCAAGCATTTGTCTTCCAATTCCCACTGAATAAATGCGTACTAATGAGAACCAAGCAAGCTGCTGAGGCAAAGCTGGGTGACTGGGGTCTGGCCTGCCACCAGCTTGTGATAGGCGGGCAAATTGAGTTAAAATGAAAAGTCTTGTCAGCTAAAATTCAACATGGTAGCCAAACGGCAAGCTGTCAATCATCCATCCAAAACAAGGGACTATAGGTAATAAAAGGTCACTGTGGATCATTAGTGCACACTTGGCTTACATATGGAAGCTAATTTTAATTAAACATGATCTCTATCTGTAAATGTTTTATAAAACTTATTGTGCATAATGGATTGCTAATTTATGCAAGCATTTAGCAGGTAATGGGACCCTCTAATTATTAGACTATAGTGTAGAAAAATGGCTATAGAGAATGCAAATATTTGGGGGATAAATCTAAACCATGCATTGCAAGGTGCCAACTGTCATAGCTGTGGGTCAGATAAGGCTGCTTGTATACTGTCAAGAACCACCGAGTTTTACTGACTACCATCTATAAGACAATTGGGTCACAAAATTTTCATGATGAATTCACAATTATGATCCTGAACCACCTTCTTTACCTGGCCAGGAGAAAAAAATGGGTTTCTTTTTTTAAGGTAGAAAATGAATATGATTAAAAGTTCTTTCCAGATAAAGAGATGTTTTAAGCTGTGATGTTTTACAATCCAGTGGGAGGGAAATGACAAATCAAGGGAAATGCTCGTAGGAAAAGGCACATCCGCTTTGTCTTTGAAATAATTCACAGATGATTCCCATTTGTAGATTTTGAGTGCCAAAGCAGATCATTATAATCAATAAATCCTGCTGCACTGCAAACACAGATAAGCACATGCACATTTCTGCCTCATACTCAAGCCATGTCTGTATATGTGGAATGAATACACTGTGACATGGCTGCGCTATTAATGTGGGTCACCTTAATGATTGGTGCAGGCTGGCATGCCACCTGATTAGCCATGGTGATCAGGGGATAGTGGCAATGGCAGCAGTGAAAAGAGCAGCCAGCCCCACTATAGTCACTGGGGCTGAAAATGGATAGGAACAGGGAAGGGAACGGACGTGACAGAGCTGTTCTCTACAAGGTCTGATGAAATGTAGCCTAGGATGCACACACACACACACACACACACACACACACACACACACACGCATTTCTGAGTGTCTGTATATAGTCTCTTAGACAGATGAGGAAGTAAAAAAGAATTGTGATAACTAATATATAATTCAAAGGAAAATCATAAATTTTTAGATCAACAATTGTATATTTGAATAAAGTTAAAAATAAATCCGAGTCAGTACAAATGCTTACCTTCACACTGCATTGCAGAAACAGGCTTTGGTTCCTGCTATTTATGGTTCCTGCTATATATTTATATACATGTAAGTTAAACATTCATATGCTCAATAAAATTTTGTTAAGGTCTTACTCTGCTCAAAGCACTGGGACAGAGTGGCTGGAGCAAAGAGAAATGCACTGTGTGGATTTGACCTGTACTCACGCGGCAATCTGAGAAATAAAAAGTTGAAAATACATACAAGCAAGTGGCTTCTAAGATAGTACTTTAGGATGCTTCTTTATTAGTTAATTGTTGTGTGTGTGTGTGTGTGTGTGTGTGTGTGTGTGTATGTGTGTGTGTTTGCGTGTGTGTGTGCACAGGTGACCAAATGTGTGTATGTTCAGAGGTCACCCTCACGGAAGTTAGGTTGTCAGGCTTGGTGTCAGTGACTGTATCAGCTGAGCCCACTCACTAGCTCCCAAGCTACTACTTTAGACATTGCATACCTTACTTGTTAAACTGACCAAGACTATATACTTTGATTTTTTTTTTCTTCATGGAACAGCTCTAACAGCTTAAACAGCCCATGCATTATTGGTTATTTGTTGAGGAAACCTCATAACTATTCATTTACCATCTTAATTTCTCAGATTCCTTTTCAGTGTGTTTTTTGAGGTTATAAGGGATAGGACTCAGAACCTTGTATTTGCTAGGCAAATGCTCAGCCCCTGAGCTATATCTACAGTTCAAACTAAGGCATGCATGGATTAGTAGTGCATTGTTTTTGTTTGTGTGGTTTTTGATTTGTTTTAATCTTGATTTTTTATGGTTCTGGGGATTGAGCCCAAGGCTTTACACATGTCGTGTAACTTCTCTTGAACTGAGCTATAATTTGTCATTTTATCCTTCCTCTTCTCTATCCCTCCCTCCCTCCCTCCTATCTCCCTCCCTCCCTCCCTCCCTCCCATCTCCCTCCCTCCCTCCCATCTCCCTCCCTCCCTCCCTCCCTCCCTCCCTCCCTCCCTCCCTCCCTCCCTCCCTCCTCATCTCCCTCCCTCCCCTCTCCTGTTCTTCCTTCTCTTTGACAGGGTCTGTCTTTCTAAGCCAAGCATACCTTGAACCTGTAATTCTCCTGCCTTTTCTCTCTAGCTCTGACATTACATCCCATATCACTCACTTGACTGATATGTACAGTTTCTGAGTTAACACTCACAAAAAAGTATTTTTCACATTGAAAAGAAGTTTTCTTCCCTTTAATTTTCAACCTTTATAAACACAAATCAAGTCCTGCTCCCAATCCATTTATAACCCTCAAAACACATATAGTTATTTTATCATTTCTTTAGGCGCAGGGGTGGTGCTTTTGTGCTGGCTAGGCAAGACCTCTACCCCTGAGATAGACCGCAGCCTATATTAAGCATTTTTTATTTCTCTGTTAGAGATGATATGACATTAGCCTTTTGACACTTGGTAAATTCAGATAGTTGATAGGCCTCTTACAATGTGCCAGAAACACAAGCACTGCGTGAGTAGGAAAAGAGAGAGGTGCTTCTCTTCTCTGCGTCCCAGATACCACACTTCTATTGGTGTGTCACATGTGCAAGCAGACTAGGAGTGAGTTTTCTAAATAATGTAACCACTTCTTCCTTTGAAGCATTGTGATATCGCAGAGATTACCAGCTATACTGGCTGCCTGTTAGAATCACAGCAGATTAGCTTTTAAAAAAATAAGCATAACATCTCCATCCTAGATCAGTGAAATCAGAACCACAACATTAACCAAACCCTTGCAATGAGGGGTGCTGAACCTTGGCCACATAATAATACCCTCCTGGGGGACTTTTAAACTCATCAACCCTCACTACAGTGATAAAATCAGAGTCACTGGGGACCAGCCCAGGGCTCTTTTTAAAGCTCTCCAGATGATTTCAGTGAACAATCAAGTTGAGAGCTGTGGTTTGAAGCTGACTTCTGCCAAGAAGCCTCATTCTTTTCTGTCCTGGTTTGCTTTTAACCCTCATGTGATGAATTTCCTTTAATTTTCATTACAGTTACCTTCCAATCAGCTGGTATTTCCTTCCTGAACCCCTTAGCTTTGTATTGAAATGCAGAAATTGATAATAGTGACATCAGTATTTTGCAATGATGTTTCCCTATATTATACATGAAACTTTATTGTCTACTGTCTGTTTATAAAGTATCTCTTTCTTCAGTTAAGATTTTTCTCACAGGAGACTAGTGCTATAGTGTAGTCAGAAAGCATTTGACTAGCATATGTAGAGGCCCTGGGTCTAATCACCAATATGGCAAAAGGAGAAGAAAAAAATTACAAACATGAAGTGAAATTCTTTTTTTTTTTTTTTAGCATAAGAATTTTTTTTTTCATGGAGTGAAATTCTTACCTTCTGTGAGAATATTTTGGTAAGCTTCAAAACTGCCCCATTTGTCTAAATGCCTAGTTTTTTCCTCTACACAATTATTTTATAATACTGAATCCTGTATTGGAGAACCAGTGGTACATGTTGTATAAAAAATAGTGGTTGTTTCTTAACCAGTTTTGCCCGAAGTGACAGTGATTACCATAAGTCATTAAAGCCAACAGCCTGCCTCTGGGTTTGCTCCTGTTTCACTGGGTGGTTTGTGTTTAATTCTTGCTGAGCCTTTCTATGCAGTGATCAAATGAAAATACTAACTAAGCTACATGAGTCACTAACACAACCTCTGGCATTTGGTCAAATAATTGTTAACAGATTTAGGGTAGGGATAGAGCTGGGAAGTAGAGTGTGTACTGAGTATTGCTTTAATCCCTTGCACCATTACAACAGAACAAAACACACTATTACTCTAGGATCTTATCCTGAGGTTACAATCTCTGTCATAGTCTCAAGACTTGTCTTACCTTTCCCAAACTTGTCAACATGGACATTGTGGTAGATGGCTTGGAATAATCTAAATATAAAAATATTCTCTTAATGGGGACAATAAAAAATAATATGGGATAGTGAAATCTCATGAGAAAGATACAGTTATGGTCATCAAAATCCAAGTGAAAAATTCTGTCTCTCTTATGAGAATATTCTCATTTGTAAAAAGACTGATACAATTTAACAGCAGCCACAGTCCCTCAGAGTACCTTGGTAAAGACCACATGAAGTAACTAAAAGCTACTTTGAAATATTTAAACAACTAATAGGTTTAGCATAGACATACGGTTATTATGGTTTATTATTGGACTTTTAATTTTGAAGCTAACTCTTCTGCTTTGGGTCTCTATCACCTAATTGCACTGCTCACAAGAAATAGATTTAGACTCTTGACAGGGAGACAGGTAGACTAATGTCAGATCTCTATCACTCTCCCTTGGCCACTCCCAAAACACTTCTCCAGTCTTATCCCCAGCTTTGTACCAGAGCACCTGCTGCAGCCTGCCTTCCCTGACCTCATTTCCAGTGGATAACCCAGCTCTACCTCTTCAAATTTCCTTTCCACTACTTTCTGCTTTATCCTAGCCAGCATCTCCCACAGACATTGCCTGGAAAGTCACAGGCCACTTCAGCCAATAAAGAAGGTAGGACAATGGTGAATCTTTACAGATCGTTCATTCTTCCAAGTCTAGTGCCCCAGGCTCTTTGCCAGTTCTGTAGCAGATCTCCTGTCATGGCTTCTCCTCACTCTCTGGTCCCATTCCCAGGGGCTAAGCAGATCCTAACGGAGCACTCCACTTTTCTTCCTGATATGGACCCATTCCTAAGTGTTAGCATCCAATGTCTAAAAACACATTTTACCTGGGACCTACTGTAGCCACACATATCAGGATTCCCAAAGAATTTTCTGTCAGGCAATATACAGTCATCACATTCTCCTTAGAACCAGAGAGGGCAGGAGAAACCAAGAACAAAACAACCACCCAACAAAGACAGTACCAGGTATCAGCATCAAGAATTACAATTTTCCAGTGTCAGATGCCTATATGCCAGTGTAAAAACACAATCAATAATAGCCAGACAATATTACTCCATTACAGTACAGCAATCATACCACAGCAGACCCTGAGTGATACAACATAGCTGAAGGACAAGAAAAATGCCTTCAAATAACTTTTATGAATGTGACAGAGGTCCTTAAAGAGGAAATGAATAAATCTCTTAAAGAAATCTATAAAAACACAAACAGTGGAAGGATATGAATAAAACAGTCCAACACCTGAAAATGGAAATAGATCAATAACAAAAACTCAAACTGAAGGAAATTTAGAGATGAAAAGTTCACTAACTTGAAGTGCGAGCTCAGAGGTAGCCTCACCAATGAAATACAAGAGATTTTTCATCTCAGGCATTGAAGGCACAATCAAATAAATGGATATGTCAGAAAAAGAATATGCTAAATCTAAAAAAAAAAAATCTCCAAAACATCTTGGAAATCTGGGAAACAAAGAGTTGGCTCTTTGAGAAAACCAATAAGATGGACAAACCATTATCCAAATTAACTAAAAGGTAAAGAGAGAGTATCCAAATTGGCAACATTAGAAGTGAAAAGGGAGATAACAACAGACAGTGACAAAATTTAGAGGATCATGAGAACACAATTTAAAAGCCCTTACTCCACAGAAAATGTAAAAGAAATTGTAACTTTTCTCAAGTCATACCACTTACTAAAGTTAATAAATATCAGATAAGTAGGTAAAAGAGACCTATACCCCTATTGAAATACCAGTTATTAAAAGTCTCCCAACCATAAGATGCCCAGCCTCAAATGATTTTAGTTCAGAATTCTACCAGACTTTCAAAAAAAGTTGATGCCAATATCACTCTATCCCACAAAATAGAAACAGAAGAAACATTGTCCAATTCATTTTAAGATAGCACAGTTATCCTGATACCAAAGCCACATAAAGACCCTCATAAGAGAATTACAATAATTTCCCTTATGAACATAGATTCAAAGTTCTCAATAAAACATTTACAGAACAATCCAGGAACACATCAAAAAGCTCATCCACCATGGTTGTGTCCACTTCATCCTAGAGATACAAGGTTGGGTCAACATACAAAAATCAGTCAATGTAATCCACCATAGAAACAAACTGAAAGAAAAATCCCACACAATCATCTTATTGAATGCTGAAAAAATCTTCACTAATCCCAAGTCTGATAGAGGGTTAATAAACAAAATATATCAAGAACTCAAGAAGTTAATCACCCAAAACCCAATCTAATCAAAAAATGGGGTATAGAATTAAACTGAGATTTCACAACTGAGGAATCTTGAATGGCTGAGAAGCACCTAAAGAAATGTTCAAAGTCCTTAGCGTTCAGAGAAATGCAAATCAAAACGACCCTGAGATTCCACCTTACGTCAATCAGAATGGCCAAGATCAAAACCTCAGGTTACAACACATGTTGGAGAGGATGTGGAGAAAGAGGAAGATTCCTCCATTGCTGGTGGGATTGCAAACTGGTACAACCACTCTGGAAATCAATCTGGAGGATCCTCAGGAAATTGGAAATAGATCTACCTGAAGACCCAGCTATGCCACTCTTGGGAATATACCCAAAAGATGCTCCACCATGCCACAGGGGCACGTGTTTTACTATGTTCATAGTGGCCTTATTTGTTATAGCCAGAAGCTGGAAACAACCTAGATGTCCCAGGTTAGAAGAATAGATATAGGAAATGTGTTTCATTTATACAATGGAATACTACTTAGCTATTAAGAATGAGGACATACTGAGTTTTGTAGGCAAATGGATGGAACTAGAAAATATTGTCCTGAGTGAGTTAACTCAGACCCAAACGGACATGCATGCTATGTACTCACGAATAAGTGGATATTAGTAAAAACAAACAAACAAAAAACCAGAATACCCAAGATACAGTGCATGGAACTCAAAAAGGTCAACAAGCAAGCAAGCAAGCCAAAATGCCCAAGTAAGGACACTTGGCTTACTCAATCCCACTTGGGAGGGAGCAGAAAGCAATCACAAGTTGGGAGGGAGGGAGGGACATAAGAGAGAAAGTGGATGGGGGGAGTAGTTAGGGGTAGAGGGGAATCTGATCTGGTTTTGGGTAAGGGAAAATGACTAAAGCCCTGAAGGCCAGCAGAAAGAATGGAAACAGGCAACCTCAAGGAAGGAGGTTGGGGGGACGCTCCAGAATGCACAAGAGACAGGGGAGGTGAGAGACTCTCAGGACTCAAAGGGAAGGACCTTAGATGAATTGCCTGACAGCAGGGAAAGGGAACTTATAAAGCCTACCTCCAGCAGGAAGACAGGGCATCAATTGAGGGCGGCGGCGGGGTTGGCGGGGGTGGGGGGGGGACGGGGGGGGCACGGGAGGTGGGGGGGCATGGCATCTCACAGTTACAACTCTGACCCATAATTGTTCCTGTCAGAAAGAATTACAGGGATGAAAATGGAGAGGAGCCTGAGGAAAAGAAGTTCCAGCAAGAGGCCCAAAGAGGGATCCAGCTCAAGGGGAGGTCCCAAGGCCTGACACTATTACTGAGGCTATAGAGCACTCACAAAAAGGGACCTAGCATGACTGCCCTCTGGAAGACCCAACAAGCAGATGAAAGAGTCAGATGCAGATATTTACACTCAACCAATGGGTAGAAGCAGCTGACCCCTGTTGTTGAATTAGGGAAAGACCGATAGAAGCTGAGGAGAATCAGCAGTCCCAATTAATCTGGACCCCTGAGATCTCTCAAACACTGAACCACCAAACAGGCAGCATACACATAAGCATAAGACCCCAACACACATACAGCAGAGGACTGCCAGGTGTGTTCATTCAGAGATGATGCACCTAACCCTCAAGAGACAGGAGGCCCCAGGGAGTTTAGAGGCCAGGTGGCATGGGGGGTGGAGACAGGGGGTAGGGAGGAGGTATGGGATGTGGAGCAGTATGAGGGTGGACTGGAGGGGGGAGATAAAAAATGGAGTGATAAATAAATATATATATATATAAACAAACAAACAAACAAACACATATCCTTTTGACAAAAGCTAACACCCCTTTATGATAAAAGTTTTGGAGAGATTAGGGACACAAGGGACATACCTAAACATTATAAAGGAAATTTACAGCAAGCCAACCTCCAACATCAAATTAAGTAGAGAGAAACTGAAAGTAATTACACTAAAATCAGAAACAAGGCATGGCTGTCTACTCTTTCCCTATCTATTCAATATAGTTCTTGAAGTTCTAGCTATAGCTAGAAGATAACTGAAGGAATTCAAGGGGATACAAATTGGAAAGGAAAAAGTTAAAGTAATTTTATTTGCAGATGATATGATGGCACACATATGTGACCCGAAAAATTCTATCTATTGTTAACTACTGTTAACAATAAACACCTCCAGTGATGTGGCTGTATACAAGATTAACTCAAGAAAATCAGCATTCCTCTTATATACAAATGACAAACAGACTGAGAAAGAAATCAGGGAAACAACACCATTCACAATAGTCACAAAAAATGAAAAATATATAGGGGCAATTCTAACCCAGCAAGTGAAAGGCTTGACTTCAGAAGATGGAAAGGTCTCCCATGCCCTGGATCAGTAGAAATAACACAATAAATGGCTATGTTAACAAAAGCAATGCATTCTCTATCAAAAGTCCAACTCAGGTTTTACAGACCTTGAAATGACAATACTCAATTTGATCCAGAAAAACAAAAGCTATCCAGGATAGCTAACACAATCATGAACAATCAAAGAACATCTGGAGGTATCATCAATACTGATTATAAGTTGTACTATGTATATAGTACTATGTTATAGTATGTATAGTATAGTATGTATGTATAGTGTGTATGGCATAACACAAAACATGTTTATCAATGTTGATCATTGGAATCGAATCAAAGAGCCAGACATGGATCTACATATCTATGGATACCAGATTTTTGATAAAGAGTAAAAAAGCCCCAATGGAAAAAAGAAAGCATGTTCAACAGATAATGCTAGTCTAACTGGATGTTTGGATGTAGAAGAATGCAAATACATCTTTATTAATCAGCCTACATGAAACTGAAGTCCAATTGGATCAAAGTTCTCAGCATAGAACCGGATAAACTGAACCTGATAGAAGACAAAGTAGGGAATATCCTTGAACACATCAGCACAAGAAACTTTTTTTTTTTTTTTTTTTTGCAGAATACCAATAGTGCAGGTATTATAATCAATGGTTAATAAGTGGGAATTCTTAAAATGGAAAAGCTGCTTAAGGCATAGGATACCAACCATTAATATGACAAGACATATATAATGGGAAAATATTTTTATCAACTCTGTATAGGATAGAGGGTTAATACCCACAATATATAAAGAACTCAAGAAATTAGACATTACCAAATCAAATAATCCTATTAAGAAATGGGGTACAAATGTAAACAGAGAATTCTTGTTAGAACAATCTCAAATGGCCGAGGAATACTTAAAGAAGTGTTTGATATCTTTACACATGAGGGAAATCAAAATCAAAATTACTCTGAAATGTCATCTTACTGCTGTCAGAATAGACAAGACCAGTAACACAATGACAGCTCATGCTGTGAGAATGTGGAGCAAGGGCAACACTCCATTACTGCTGGTGGGAGTGCAAACTTGTACAGCAACTATGGAAATCCATATTGTGTTTTCTCAAAAAAAATTGAGAATTGATCTCCCTCAAGATAAATTCTATACTACTATACTACTCTTGGGCATATATTTAATAAATGCTCCATTCTAACCCCAGGATGCTTGCTCTACTATGTTCACAATGGTTTTATTCATAATGGTAAGAAATGGAGGGCACAGCATAAATCTTGCCCTGAAGGGAAAAGTGGGTGGACTGGGGCAGATAGGAATGGGAACAGAAGGGATCAGGTAGGGATGAAGGGAGACAGTGTGAGGAAAGATAACTAGAATAGGTGGGCATTTAGGCAGTGATGTGCAAGCCTAGTGCAGTGGAAACTTGCTGGAAATTATGAGGATCACTCCAGTGAGGATTGCTAGTAATTGTTGATATGGAGCCTGAACCAGCCATCGGTAATCAGACAAGGATTTCAGTGTTTGAACTGGGGTACCAACCCAGCCACAAAAACCATTGACTTCTCCTGCCTGAAAGATGTACTGGACCAATGGTAGCTCAGAGCTTGTGAAAGGGGCCAACCAATGACTGGCTTACTTTGAGGCCCATTCCAAGAGAGGGAGCCTATGCCCAATCCTGCATGATTGGTCAGGATTTGGAAGCTGGATGGCTCAGTGACCTAAGGTAGAACCAAACACAACTGACAAAAAAAAGTCAATGAAATGATTCACAATTATATTCTGCCATACTCATAGATTGATACCTAGCTTAATTGTCATCAGAGAGGTTTCCTCCAGCACCTGAATGGTACACATACAGAAATCCATAGCCGAATATTAGGCAGAGCTCGGAAAAGCCAACAGAAGATGAGGAAGAAGGACTATAGGAGGTAGAGGTAAAGAGGACGCCAGGAGAACACTGCCCACAGAATCAACTAAGCAGGGCTCATGGGGCCCACAGAAACTAAGGCGACAACCACGGAGCCTATGAGGGTTTGTGTTAGGCTCTCTGAATTTATTACACACGTGTGTGTGTGTGTGTATGTGTCTGTGTAGCTTGGTGTTTCTGTGGGACTCATTCCAATAGGATCGGGATATCTCTGACTCTTTGGCCTGATTGTGGGACTATTTTCTTATTAGTAAGTTGTCTAATGCAGCTTGGATTTGAGGGTTTGTGTGTAGTCTCACTGCATCTTACTCTGCCACATTTGGCTGATGCCCTGTAAGGTCAGCTCTTTTATGAAGACAAATGGAGGAAAGGGAAGGTTGCAGGGGTTGAGAGACTGTGAGGAATGGAGGGAGGGGATGTAATGTATAAGAGTAGAATTACATATAAAACATTTGTTGTTTCTATACATTGGGTAAGCACGGGAGAGCTGTGAGGGCTCCAAGATAAGAGTCCCTAAGTCTAGCTGTTGACCTTCATAGACCAAAATTACAAGTTCAGAACTTGACATTTCTTCTGGTTCAATAAATCTGTACTGACTTGTTTTGTGTGTCAATGTGACATAAGCTGGAGTTATCACAAAAAAGGAGCTTCCCTTGAGGAAATGCCTCCATGAAAACCATCTGTAAGGCATTTTCTCAATTAGTGATCAAGGGTGGA
Source organism: Mus musculus (assembly GCF_000001635.26). Taxonomy (NCBI): domain Eukaryota; kingdom Metazoa; phylum Chordata; class Mammalia; order Rodentia; family Muridae; genus Mus; species Mus musculus. Next base: position 18,093,551 of record NC_000069.6, read on the forward strand.
AGGGCTCATTGTGAGTGGTGCCATCCCAGGACAAGTAGTCCTGGCTTCTATGAGAAGGCAAGCTGAGCAAGCCAGGAAAGCAATCCAGGAAGCAGCATCTCTCCATGGCCTCTGCACCAGCGCCTGCTTCCTGACATGCTTGAGTTCCAGTCCTGACTTCCTTTGGTGGTGAAAAGCAGTTTGGAAGTGCAAGCTGAATAAATCCTTTCATCCCAAACTTGCTTCTTGGTATGATATTTTGTGCAGGAATACAAAGTGGACTAAGACAAAAATCTAAGCATTTCTTTCTTAACAGTGCACTTTAAACACAACCTTTTTATTTCAATAACAAACAGTTGCTTGCTAGCAATAAACAGAGAGTTGATGAATTTCAAGCAAATTGTTAAGAGTAATAATTATGTGAAGACTACAAACATAGTCTTTGGAATTCATTTGCATTATTTTTTGATCTTCTCATTCTTAACATGAAAGGGTAATTACCTGGATATATGGAAAAATAAAACCTAGAATTCCATAGAAACTAAATCAACTCAAAAATACTACTCATCCTAAGTATAGACAACTACTCATATTCTATATAAATTTTGTGTATTAGGTCCTTAAGAGTTCTGCCCCTCCCCCAAAGAATATTGGCATCTTGATAATGTAGGGAATATTTTTTTCTGAACATGTAATTCTTTTGTAATTCCTTTAGGAACATAAGAGGTGATGCAGGTTTCATAGTTGACTACAGTATACGTCACATTGGATGCTGCTGCCCCTGTGATATGTCTCAGCCTGTCCAATAGGAACCATCTCTGCAACACTTGGGGCAGTCCTGTAGTGCTGAGGAACAGTCAACTGTAATCACACTGTTAGGACCTGATATGTCAGAATCTGTTGAGAGAAGGGAGTCTGTATCTTATGTATAAAAACTCGAGGCCAACACAGGCTAACATACTAATCTTATTAAGCCAAGTAGCCCAGAAATAGAAATCATAAAAAAAGGCATATGTTCAAAGAAACTAAGAGTATATTGTCAAGAATGGCATAGGATTTAGCTCCCTTGTCGAAGATCAAGTGGCCCCAACTGGTAAGAAGGACACATGCTCCACTATGTTCATAGCAGCCTTATTTATAATAGCCAGAAGCTGGAAAGAACCCAGATGCCCCTCAACAGAGGAATGGATACAGAAAATGTGGTACATCTACACAATGGAGTACTACTCAGCTATTAAAAAGAATGAATTTATGAAATTCCTAGCCAAATGGATGGACCTGGAGGGCATCATCCTGAGTGAGGTAACACATTCACAAAGGAACTCACACAATATGTACTCACTGATAAGTGGATATTAGCCCAGATACTTACAATACCCAAGATATAAGATACAATTTCCTAAACACATGAAACTCAAGAAAAATGAAGACTGAAGTGTGGACACTATGCCCCTCCTTAGAAGTGGGAACAAAACACCCATGGAAGGAGTTACAGAGACAAAGTTTGGAGCTGAGATGAAAGGATGGGCCATGTAGAGACTGCCATATCCAGGGATCCACCCCATAATCAGCATCCAAACGCTGACACCATTGCATACACTAGCAAGATTTTATTGAAAGGACCCAGATGTAGCTGTCTCTTGTGAGACTATGCCGGGGCCTAACAAACACAGAAGTGGATGCTCACAGTCAGCTAATGGATGGATCACAGGGCTCCCAATGGAGGAGCTAGAGAAAGTACCCAAGGAGCTAAAGGGATCTGCAACCCTATAGGTGGAACAACATTATGAACTAACCAGTACCCTGGAGCTCTTGACTCTAGCTGCATATGTATCAAAAGATGGCCTAGTCGGCCATCACTGGAAAGAGAGGCCCATTGGACACGCAGACTTTGTGTGCCCCGGTACAGGGGAACGCCAGGGCCAAAGGGGGGGAGTGGGTGGGTAGGGGAGTAGGGGTGAGTGGGTATGGGGGACTTTTGGTATAGCATTGGAAATGTAAATGAGCTAAATACCTAATAAAAAATGGAAAAAAAAAAGAATGGCATAGGATGACTCATGACTTCAGAGGGAACTGACATGTATTGCTACAGATTTTAACTTTAAGTTCCCTACACAATAGTGAGAAGCAGCTTGGGCAAAGCCAGAAAAGGAAAAGTACACCTGTATCAGAGCCACAGCTCATGTCAGGTGTGAGACTAATGAGTAAAAACAAAAGGAAAACTGTGGGAGAAGCAAAACCAGCCAGCTAGGATAGGCCACAGATACATCTGCCATACTGCTTTCTTTTATTTCCTAGAACAGTGAAAGGTTTTTTTTTGTAAGAATATCGACGTTTAAATGATGCAGTTTGTAGCTGTTCTGCTCGACTGCCCCACACCCTTCTCTACCTGCCTCCCCTTCCTCATACTGCTCCCTCCATTCGTTCCTCCCTGCCTTCCTCTTTCTTTGCTTTGCTCTTTTCTATTTGAGTGTTTAAACCACTAACCATGAAAAGTATTTTGACTACAATGATAAGAACTGTATGCCCCAAGCTATATAAAACACCGTGAGCTGTGCATGAAATGCAAGAACCATTTTAAGGAAGAGTAAGTATTTGTGTGTGCATATTGCCTCTCTGAAACACTTTCCTGTTCTGCCATGGAATCATTCTCTGTCAAGACAGGACAACAGTGTTTGGGAGGCATCCGCAGACCAACAGATGCTCAGAATCAATTGACATAATAGGCATACACAACCACCCCCCCCAAATAATTGCAAAGCTTTGGTTTAGCCCTTTGCATACCTTGCATAGTTAATTAGCTAGGCCTTAATGTTTACATGCAATGAGAGTATCTACAGCTATAAACTATATAATTTATAATTGATGTAAATGGGTGTTATTATGTCAATTAGGCAGCTGTGTCCTCCACCTCTTGGTAAACAGCTATGAGTGATAAACTGAGTTTGCAGAGAGCTACCTTCTTCTCTTCATAACAGATAAAAATAAATTACCCAGGCAGACCAAGCTGTCCAATTGTTCTCTGGTGAAGTGGACTGAAATTCCAGGTCCTTTCTTTTGACCTGTTGACTGCAGGAAACTGTCAATTTCGTCACGCAGGGCTTCCATAGCTTCAGGATGCCGAAGAATATAATACATTGCCCAGAACATAGCTGGAATGGTGTTTGCTAGAGAGGCCCAGAGAAAGCCAAGATGATGTGCTGGGAGAGAATAAGTGAAAAGGAAGATTAATAGCGTTTATTACACTGATTAGATTTGCAGTGTGCTAATTAAAAGATGTTAGGACACGGACCCAGCCAAGGATCAGTGCATGCTAATGAGAACCAATAGGCTTCTGAAGTCTAATTTTCTGCTTAATGAGAATAGTTTAAAATGTAATGCGTGTTGCAGCAGGGGAAGGGGGGTGCGGGAAGGTGGGATGAGATAAAGGAGTAAATGCCACTTAGTTATACTCTTTCTCATTATCATCATTAAATATCTTGTTTTACCACCTCAGCAAAAAAAAAAAAAAAAAAATCAATTATCACAGAAGGTTGTTTCAGAATAAAACATTTTATCATTAGCCAATTAGAAAGAACATAAAAAAATTTCAAGGACGTCATTTTATCTTCTTATCTCAAAGGTCTCCTGTAAATTATTTTATTTTAGGAAGTGATCATTCAGTACTTTCTTACCTCCTATTTCAGGATCGTCATGCCTATAGTATCTTTTCAGCAGATCTTGCCTTTCCTGAACAATTTTTGACTGTCCTTGCATCTGAGCTACTTTTTCTGATGTGAGGCATTTTATAATTTTCTTCTGCATAGATTCTTCATTTCTTAGAAGCTGAATAGGTATGTCAGATACTAAGTATGGGAACATGTCATCAAATTTAAAAAAATCATCCCTTAGCTCACTGATAATTTGTTTCTTGTTACCAGCAAGAATTTTTCCATATAGAGTCGCAAATGTGATCTCAAATACCAGTGAGCCACAGAATGCAAATATTCTTTCTGTGTTCCAATCTGTGATTTTTAGCAGTTGGGACTCAAATAATTCTTTTACTTCTTGGATCATAGTTTCCAGAAGAGCATCCAAAGGTTTGCCTTGTAGAAGTAGATAGGCTCTGTGAACGTCTTCATTAAGGTCGTCATCAGTAAGCAGCTTCTTTACAGAGAAGGCTTTCGCTGATAATCGGCTGCTGAACTTCTGAAAGCTTAATTGTTTTGGGTTTTTCGTTACATACTGGTACTGGAAAGGGTTCAGAACAAATGTTATATACTTCCCTAAAAAAGAAAAAGAATATTGTTTACTTGATAGCAAGACAAAATACATTCCTAAAGTCTCTAAATCTTTAAGTAAAAATTGAAGAAAATATTAAGAAGTTAATAGTTTTATTAAGCTATTTTAAAAAGCTCCATTTTACTCAAAGGCCCACTAAGTCCCCTTTGAAAAAAAAGGGTAACGTGAAAATTTTCTGGAAGCTTACATTTCTTGAATTTCTAAACTTCACTGTTCACTATGGCTGGTCTCTCAAGCCTGGCAAAAACTTCAGAGTTGCTAGTTGAACCTATGTACTCATTAGTTGAGAAAGCTGAGACAGCTGAGAAGCAAAGCCCAGACACAGGCTCCTTGTGCTTGCTCAGCCTCGCTCAGCTCTGGTTTCTCACTGCAGTACTGCTTTAAGATGCATCTCATCTGATTAGAAAGATCATCAGTGCCATGCAATGGGGCAGCTAAGTCTTTCCTTCCTAAAAGTACACACCACATACATTCGAATAATTTGTAGTATCTGTGTTCAGCTATTACTACCTGTACTCAGTTCTCTCTGTTTCTCTGTCTCCCTCTCCCTCTCCCTCTCCCCCTCCCCACTCCTCTTCCCTCTCTCCTGGATGAAAACTTCCTTTTATGATTACTGGTAATTCCAAATGCATTACAAAAATTAATCAATGTAGTACAAGACAAAGATTTAGAATAATTTTCAACCAAATTTTAGAGACAGGATAAATGTGCTTTTATCTGGGAAAATTTTAAAATACAGTTTAAGTGTTAAGTATATATGAGAATATATTTGCCGTGATTAATTTTTCTCCAAGTGAGTTTCATCCAATCCCTTTTTCCTGGATTCATTTATTATTATTGCAAGATAATGTAGAAGTGAGGGAGGTCTGGAATAGCCACTCTTTCTGATTGGATACTTATCTGTCTTCTCCAAATGAGGGAGAGTTTTGTTTTCATTCATTCTTTGCTTAGCCTCAGGGAGGGACACAAAACGGACCCCACTGGAATTGAGCATTTCGAGTCACTTCCTTTACCATTACAACTTTATTTAAATTGCTAGCATCTGCCAGACAAATAGTCAGCAATGAGGGAGTCAATTTTCTCACTTTTCAAAGAGATAATTTTAGGTAAATCTGTTTATTTTCACAGGTGATGGTTCATTCATTCTTCTTCCCAAATGATTGGGTTTTGTTAAATACTAATCGTATTCTTTTAAGTAAGGATCTAAAATTCAAAGCCTATATACAACGTTTAACTTGTAAATCACAGTCTTTGGAAAATATTTTGAATTTTTTCTACCAACTTGTTTTTACATTCATCTAATTCTAAAGAAAAATTTTTAAAAAGTATTCATCTCAGGAACTATCAGCTACTACAACATGGCCTTTTAAAACAAAGATTGGATACATCCAGGGTTCTGCTCTGTGTTAAGTCATTAGAAATAGACATATTTTCTTATTTCTCTTTCTCTCTTTTCCATCTCTTTCTTTCCTCCTTCTCTCTCTCTTTACCTGCCCATTATCATTAGAAAATATTAGATTTTTAACAAAAACATAAATGTGAAATAACTGGCTCAAATCAGCAAACAAATATAACATCTTGTAAACATTGATTGGTTGGTTGGTTGTGTGTGTTGGTAGATATGCGCTTTGGGTATGCATGTACCACATTGTGCCAGTGGAAGTTGGTCATCACCTTTTACCTTGTTGCTTTTGTTTGTAGGGCAGGCTGATTGATCAGTGAGCTTCCAGGCCATTTTTTCTTTGCCTCTGTGTGTGTGTGTGTGTGTTATAGATAAATTTGTGTGGTGTGTGCATGTACATTTGCAACTACATGTGCACAGGGAAGACAGAAATGAACACCAGCTGTCTTCTTCAGTGACTCAACATCTTATTTTTGGAGACAAGGTCTCTCAATGGATCTTAGGCTCATCAATTCAGCCTGGCTGGCTGGCCAATGAGCTCCAGGAAATCGACTTGTGTCTATATACTTACAGACACACTTTCCACACTTGCCTTTGATAGTGGTACAGAGGATCTGAAATCAGGTCCTTAAGCTTGTGTATCTGGCACAGTACCAACTGAGCATCCACCAAGCTGCTAAGGTCTTTTAAAGGACCATCACTGAGAAGTTGAAAGTGACTTCTCATTCTAGAATCTGTACCTTTCTTCCTTGTTCCAGTGTTATTTCTTCCCTAACAAGATGCCTCATTCCTGCCTTCTGCCTTCGATCTTTCTGAAGGAGATGTGGATCACTTTAGAACTAGTTATGTTTTCTAGATTTTACTTTACAAATTGGTTTGGAAGTACCAATAACCCTGGAGATTTAGCTGGCTTTCCAACTTTTAATCTTCAGTATAAACAATTTAAGCTAAGTTTTCCAAAATTAATATTAATTTAAACCATCTGTCCACCATCTGCTAATGTGAGATGTAAAACCAGAGTTTCTTTGTGTTCTGTAATCAGACAGTTAAAAAAATACATATACATTTAGAAAATGAATTTAAATTTCTGAACAAAGGGACTTTTTTGGAAAAGTTATCTTGAAGGCTATGAAATCTCAGAGAGAAATTTGCTTTTTCTTAGTGTGATTTTATGCAAATGAATACCAAGTATCAACAGGCATGCAGCCTAGTTCACAGAGATCTTAATGTACAAACACTATCCTTTGCAATGTTTTCAAAAGAGAGGAGAATGCTGTCAGAAATGGATATAAAATATTGATTTTAAGAATTGCAAAGTTTGCATTTGTCTAAAATATAAATGTCAGAAGGAGTCCCATGTCTGAAAAGATACAGTATAAAATAAGTTTCTGCCCATTAACTTTGAAATAAGACCAACAAGTTTAATATCTTTCTGGCCAACTATATTATTTTTCTTCCCTCTTCTGGGGCAGACTGGGAGTACTAAGTTCAGCATCCTTAGATAACCCATCTTTTCTGATATCTTTTCCTTATGAAGCCAATGCCAAAAAATTTAAAATAATTTGATAAATGTGCTTGAAGTCTTATACACAGGAAGTCTGACTTTTAGATAAAAAGTGAGCTTAACTCACTTTTGTTTTCTTCTTAATGTTGGCACTAAGTAGACACAGCCTAGGAACTCAAGTCAGTTGTTTAATAAGTCAAATATGTATATTCATATATATATGAAGAAAGAGAGAAACAGAGATTTTCAATAAATTTTCTGAAATTGTAAGATTTTAGTAAGGTAGTTCTTCAGCAGATTTTGGGTTGAATGTTGACCTATAAGCATTAGATGGGCAGCTGACTTATTTGCTGAGAAACATCACCATTGTATACTTACTTCCTTTATTAGGAAGATTTCTCTAGCAGTTGACAATGATGTACAGTGGAGCTTCTCTAGGATGACATTTAGGGAGAATGATTCCATTGCACTAACACACAAAACCAATTAGAGAACTATTTTCTGTGGCAGGTCACGAATGTACATGGTTTCTCATGGAAAGCTCTACCTTTTCATTTCTTTATTAAGGTGACAATTGTGTCCCTTGAGAGTTTTGGGAATGACAATCATTTTCTTGCCCTGCAAAAGCCATACACTCATTAACGTCACGTGACAAGGACAAGGGTGGACAACTTTGCCCCTCATTTTTTAAATAAGTCGTATCACAAACTGAGCATCAAAATCGTACATTCGCAGAGATTCTTAACAGGGATGTATTCAAAATAGTGTAACACATAAAAGGGGGCATTCAGAACCTATTCACTGGTGGCTGTTTACTGCCTAATTAAAAACATAATTATGACTAAATTATTTAGGCAATCAGTATTTAAATCAGTATTAGGTTTCTTAGCATTTAGGATTACTGTAATCTGTGAGCATAGATTGATTGCTTTTGTTTGGTTGATTTATATAAGGCATGTGTTTATGTGTACACATATATATATGCTGTGTGCTTGTAAAGAATAGAGGTTAGCCTCAGCTGTTGTTGCTCACGTGCTACCCACCATGTTATTTGTGAAAGGGTTTCACCAGGACGGGAACTGGATGACTGAGATTAGCTAACTGGACAAGGAGCACCATCGATCCATTTCTGTCTCTTCTTCCCATATGTTGGGGTGATAAATATATCGCATCATGCAGCAAACACTTTACAAACTGACTTATTTTCCTAACCCCCTTTCCCTCCACTTTTAGAAGATAAAGTGTTGTTATTGATGGTTTCTTTGGTTGGTTTTGTTTTGTTATTTGTTTACAAAATTTTACTGGCTGGCCTCAAACTCAAGACTCTCTTGCTTAAGTTTCCCAAGTGCCAAGAAAACACACACACACACACACACACACACACACACACACGCACGCACGCACACACGCACACGCGCACGCACGCACGCACGCACGCACGCACGCACGCACGCACACAGTGTTTTTGCTTTAGAAAAGTGAATCCTTTCTAGAGAATCTACAAGTTTCTGTGGAATCATTTTAGGCAACTTTTCTATAAGATCTTAAAAAGAAAAAGCTACAGGTTCTAACAATTTTTGTACTTCTCACTGGAAATTTGAAATTATATTTTAAAAGGTTTTTTTTTAGTTTTTGAGATCCCATTGATTATTAATTGTTTTTTCTTCCATAATTTATTTTTTGTTCACATTATATCCTAATTGCAGCCCTCCTCCTTCCTCTCTTCCCAGTCTGGTCCTGAAACCTCTTCCCCCCATTAGTTCCTCCCCTTCTTCATAGAGAAAGGGAAGTCCCCTTGGGTACCACTCAGCCCTGGGACATCTAGTTCCAGCAGTAATGTTAATTTTTAAAAAATAAACATTCTTTGCTTTGCAGCTTTAGTTTAGTCCTAAGCACAACTAGAAAAAAATGCTAGGCATATCCTTTGTCTACCTAATAGTATTTATCAACTCTGTGTTAGGGATTTTCCCCATCAAACATTTATTATGATTCAGTTTGTGCTGAGCTCTAGAGTGTCACTAACAGAAAAAGGAAGGAGATGCACAAGATTAAACCATTTAGGGATGAATTACACTGAGCAGAGGTACTGTGGATAACTAAGCCCCAATGAAGGGGTTCCAAAGTTTGGATAGTATGTCCAGGAAAGGACCTCAGGAAGAAGGAAGATGTGAAAACATAAAGAAAGGCAAAAGGAAGGTCAAAGGCACAAAGGCATGTTCTGTGTGGAGGAATATTCCATCAGTGAGATATATTAATTAGATCGTAAGCACAAGGCAGGATGAGAGTGGAGATAGGAATGAACTGTATGGAGGTCTTGGGAAAATCATATTGCATGTTACGCCTCTTTCTAAGATGCATGATTGTTTTTCTTCCCATTTTTTTTCCTGAAATTACAGTTCATGCAATTATCATGGGAAAAGATATGTCAGCCATCAGGGGAATGAATAAGTTGTAATAAAACTAATGCTGCCTGTTCAAGGGTGAATTAAAACAAACCATGTGGATGAGTCAAGTTGGAACCCTGTCCTTTTATTACTCAAATGGTACATTTACATGGTAGCCAAAATGTACAGAAGGTTGCTGCTGATCCACAGGACAGTAATTACTGGCAGAAGACTGTCCAAACTCTCTAGGAATAGAACAGAGAAGCTGTTGAGAAAGATGTACTGATCTAGAGAGACATGCATTCATAAGGTCTGCGAAGGACACTCAGAGTCAATGGAGAAACCTTAAGGGCCACATTCAAGATTGTTGAAAGCAAATGGATATTTTATGAAGACAGGAGAGATCAACACGAGACTAAAAGGCGGTGTCAGAGGATTCTGTAAGCAGGCTTTGTATATGGTCATCTCTGTGCTCACATTCACATTGCTCTGCAGTGCTAGATGAATGCTCTACATTCTGCCTATGAACAAATGTGAAGACATCAAAGAGCAAGCAAGAGATTCTGACACATGCCAAGTACTCAGAGCAGAGCTTCTTACCCACAAGGAAGACAGTGAAAGTGTCACCATGTTGCCTTTGAAGAGTTTTCAAGAAAGTTAACGGATCCTTAAAGAATTTCAGGGCCATGCCAAGATAAGGAAGCCAACCTTTTATCAAGGGTGGTTCACGAGGGCGCCTATGAAGAGAAAAAAAATGAAAAAAAATGGGTTATTCATTCAATCTAAGAGAACGCATGAATGGCACAGCCTGTCAGTTCACCTCTTCTTTGATTCTTACATCACCATAGATTGTGCTTATGAAGTTTTTCAATTTGTGTGGACATGTGTATGTTGTTCAGGCTCCATTTTTGTTGAGCACCTTTTGATACTTTGTTTTCTTACAGGGATTCAACAACTGCTTGAGACCTGAGACACAGTCTGATATATTTATCACATGTTCAGTTTTCCATCAGAACACCACTGTACACCTGAAGGGTCTGTGGCTAAGAGGACCAATAGGTAACCACATCAACTCTCAGAATGTATTTGGAAAATTGTCAGTTTGATAAAATGCTGAAAAAAATTTTTTAAGAAAGACACTGTCTAATGTCTTCTACAAATCATTCTATAAATGTTATGTACTAAATCTAATAAGAACTATACTCAGTTCTTTAACTACATAATTTTTCTTGTATGTATATGGGTGTTTTGCCTTCATGTATGTTTGTGTACCAAGTGACCGAGAAGGTAAAAAGATGGCACTAGATATCCTGGAAGTAGAATTAAGGACAGTTGTGAGCCAGCACGTGGGTACTGGGAATCCAACTGGGGTCCTTTGAAAGAACACAAGTGTTCTTAATCTTTGAGCTTTCTCTAGCAATCTCCACCCAACTTATTTTTAAGTAACATTTATGCTTGATGGTTATCTGTTTGGCAAGTGGGATGGCTGATCTGGATTATCAACTTGACATACCTGGGAAGAGGAAGCCTCAGTTGGGTAATTGTCTCCCTAAGATTAGCCTGTGGGCACATAGTGTAGTATTTTCTTAACTGATAACTAGTGGAAGAGGGCCCATTCCATTATGGACTGTGTTACCCCTGCATACGTGTTCTTGGATACTGTAACACAATCGGCTGAATCTAAGCCCTAATCAGAGGGTTGGGGGGCAAGCCATGGTCTCTACTTAAGTTCCTACTTGAATTCCTGTCCTGATATCCCTGACTGCACTATGACATGGAATTATAAACTGCATAACTCCTTCTCATCAAAGTTGGGTTTGGTTAGTTTTATCCCAGCAACAGAAAGCAAACTAACCCAGGTAGTATGGAATAGGTCTAATTTAGAATAAAATTAAACTGCTTACAAACAATGTATTGCAATTGCTGATGATTTTACTTCATAGCTGCATGGGATGCTCAATTATGTGGACTCAGACTTTTAAACTCCAATGTATCTAGAAACACATCTTCCCACAAATATAGGCTCATTAAAACTTAATAAGACTCAATATAATTTTATATGATGAGGCATCAGGGAAATGGTGCACTATGGAACTTGAAGGTTTTCAAAATACCTTAGTGAATTATATACATTACATGGAGGTTTGTTCTTTACAGCAAACAAGTCATATTACTCATTGTGCATATTTTCTATTCATTTAGTTGACCAAAGTGTTTAGAACCTGGTGCCACCATGGAGGCTTTAGTGTCTTTTTTGTTTTTTATAGTCAAAGGACCTCTTGTGTTTCAGATGGTAAGCCATTTGCCTACAGGTGTATGTCTGCTTAAGGACTTCCTGTAAGCTAGGGAGCCCCTCAGCTATGCTTTCAACTATCTAGGAAAATTAGTCAATCTATAAACCCAATTATAACATCCCAACAACGCAGCTCTCTGGATGAGCTGATAGAACATAGTAACCACAGGTAAGTGCAAACTCAAGAGCTCTTGCCATGCCCTGGCTGTTAGATGCCACATAGTTTAGCTGCCAAAGTTTACCAGCTGTCAATCAGGCTGGAATTACATAGTCACAAGAGTGAGAATAAATTAACTTGAAAAATATTTTTATTGAGAACAATAAAAGTGCCGGTATAAAACATAGGGTCTAGCTAGGAACTAAAGAGCTTGCTTGTTTTGTGTGCATGAGGCTGTGTATTTGACTCCTTACAGCACACAAAGAGAAAGGAACCCACAAAGCCTCAGCATGGGCTTCCTGACTTTTATATTTTGTTATCATTTTATAAATATTTTTATTGAAATAATGAATATGAACAGGATTCTTTGTTAGGTATTATTCATAAAGTAATTTTTAAACATGTGAAACATTCCTTAAAATACTATGACTTAAACACTTTTTTTCTTTTTTGATCTCTTATATTACCAAACTTGTATTTAAAAATTTGTTTTAGTCACTTACCTGGTGAATGCAATCTGATAAGATAAAAATAAGGCAAACAGAATAATCTTTTCTTTTTCTAATCCAGTAAAGGTTCAAAACAAATATTCAAATATTTTTGGTTCTTTGATCCATCTGTGAGACTATTATGATTTGATTAATCACAAATATGATTAGCTCAGATCTAATCAAAGGTCAAGACTATGGCCGTCTCTGCAAGGGTAGCTGTATTCATCGAATGAACTCTTAGTTTCCCACACACCAATACACAGTAGACTTAAACAGAATATAAACAGCAGATCTTGCCAGTGTGTGTGTGTGTGTGTGTGTGTGTGTGTGTGTGTGTGTGTGAGAGAGAGAGAGAGAGAGAGAGAGAGAGAGAGAGAGAGAGAGAGAGAGAGAGAGAGAGAGACTGGGGCATAGGATCAAAATAAAATCTAAATTGTGATAAAAAAAAATCAAGGGAAGATTTTGCTTTCCCTATTTGAAAGGCAATCTATTTTATAGGTAATGCGCATGCCACTGTTTAAGTATACATGCACAGATACGTGAAAAGAAGCCACATTGTTGAAAAACATGGATGTTATATTTCATGCTTTCCCCCTATTCTCTGTCTTTTAAGTTTTTAAAAAGTATATGTTTGAGACAGGGGCTGGTCGAACTCAGTGTGATCTTACCTCTGCGTTCTGATATCTGTACTGCAATTACAGGATAGAGCACCAACTCCTGGACAACTTTTTATTTTCTTGAATACAGTCATTAGCAACAAAGACTGATTTTGAACATTTTATGAAATGTAAGGAAATAAAAAAAACATTTTACCCATTGATTTCATATCCAAATTGTGTGTGCACAGGTACAGAGAGTCATAACTCAATTGTGGATATCTTTCTTTTCTGTTCCCCACTACAGTTTTGAAATGAGGTCTATCCTTGAATCCAGATATTTCCAACTAGCTAGACTAACTGGCCAGTAATTTCCAGGGGGGACATCTGATCATCTGACATCTGAGTAGCTGGTCAGTAACTTCCTGAAGCCACCAGCAAGCCCCATACACCATGCATTCAGGGCTTGTGTTCAGATAGAAGCCACCATGTCAAGGTTTTTACAAGGGTGTGGGGTTCCAAACTCAGATCTTATGCTTGTTGGGTAAACACTTTACCCACTGAAACATCTCCCCAGCCAGCTTCTCCCAAATATTACATACAAAGAGATCACAGACCTGAGTGGAGAGCAGGACCCTGGGTTGGAAGTTGTTCACTACTGGTCCAGGATCATTTGAAGTTTATAAGCATTCTATTTCACAGCATTTCCTTTGAAAATAGGATATTGTTTGCTTGATCTACTTTTACTGTGTCTGGTTTAATGTAACATTATGAAAAAGGTTTAGTAAGGCCTTTTGTCATATTCTAATTTAGTACAACTAATGTCATCTCCTCTGCTGTCATTCAACAGAGAGCTGTAGTCTTCTCAGGGCATCCACAGGAGAGCCGATGGGAGGCAGAAACCCAAGCCAACATTAGCATTGTTCAGAATTAGTGAGGCACATTAAGATGCCACTTTATTATTACAGACATAGGACGGTCATCATTTCTCCTAGCTATATTTATCCTGGCAGCAGTAAGCTTAAGATTATTAAGCACCTTGTCACAACTGTATACAGTTACAGAAAAAAAGATAGACAACCCATTCAAGGCAGATAACAGGATCTATATTTATCAGTATATTGTAAAATTATGTAAGGAGAAAAGATATCACCATAGTGGTCCAGAAAGGCCCATTGACACATGGCAGAGGGCAACTACTGCTATCTTTCTTATTCGTGTTCCATGACTTTGAGCATAAATTCCTCATTGCTCGCTGCTGAGTGAGGATGTATGATGCTCAGTGCCACTTGTGGCTAATAAAATTCTAAAACTGGAGGGAACCTGGGCCTGGTGTTCTGAGATGTAGTTTTAAAGCCAACAGTTTATACTATTTCTTGATCTCACTTTAATATGATATACATGTTCCAATCAGTATTTATGATAATAAAAGAACATAACAATCATATTGACTTGAGATTTTTAAGTCTCAAAGATCAAATCTAAGCCACAATTGTGTACACATAAATTCATCAGCATTGCTTCCATAGGTGCTTGGGCACATCTTAAGATCTATAAACAAAAATGTCAAGTTCAAAGTTATCTGAAAATATTTATTGGATAGTAATACAAGAACATCATACAAGATATTTAAGCCTTGTCTTTTTTATTTAAAGCCAAACACACAATATTTGAAGTTCATTCTTATGTTATAACATAAAAATGTTGAGTACAGAGTAGTGGAGTACAGAGACTTAAATATTTGGCTCCTACGTTTAGGCAGCAGACTCAGATTAAGTTTCCATAACCCATATGGTAGCTCATAGCCATCCAGAGTTCTAGATGCAGGGGATCCAGACATCATCTCCTTCTGACTTCTGTGTGTGTGTGTGTGTGTGTGTGTGTGTGTGTGTATGTGAGTGTGTGTGTACACATACATAGTGCCCTGGCTGGTTCTGTATGTCAACTTGACACAAGCTGAAGTTATCTCAGACAAGGAAGCCTCCCTTGAGGAAAGGCCTCCATGAGATCCAGCTGTAAGGTATTTTCTCAATTACTGATCAAGGGTGGGAGGGTTCATTGTGGGTGGTACCATCCCTGAGCTGCCATAAGTCCTGGGTTTTATAAAAAAGCAAACTGAGCAAACCAGGGGAAGCAAGCAGCGTTCCTCCACAGCTTCTGCACAAGCTCCCACCTCCAGGTTCCTGCCCTGTGTGAGCTCCTGTCCTGATTTTCTTTGATGATGAACAGCAATATTGAAGTATAAGCTGAATAAACCCTTTCCTCCCCAACTTGCTTCTTGTTCATGATGTTTTGTTCAGGAATACAAAACTTGACTAAGACACATACAGACACTCATCTACATAAAATAAAAATAAATAATATTTAAAATGTTTTTGCTATTAAGTATATATTGTTTTCTTAAAATCTAGTAATTCTATAACAATCTACCCTTGTCAAAACATTTTCTTTTTCTCTTATCTTCCTATAGTCATTGAAAGTTAGGTGTCAGGGTCACTGTAACAACTTTCTAAGCTGGGAAAAAGCACTTTTATACATACACATCAACTCAGGGTACAATAAAATTCTATATTAATTATAAATCTTTAAGAATTATTTGGATTAGGTGACCTAGTATTTGTAGCAGTAGCTTAACATTTTCCATTCTAAATACAGAAGTGTGTGTGTGTGTGTTTAAATTTCAGAAACACGGAGTGCTATATAACTCATCTGATTATTACAGTTTTTAATATTCATCCAAGGCATCAGAAAAGATGTGCTGTACATTTGTGACACTTGGCCACACCTAAAACAGAGGTAGTCCAGATTACCACAGACTAATAAGTACTGTTTGAATTACAATCAAGGAGGTTCTCTCAGAAGTGATCTTGGTGATCAGATGGCAATGGAAGTTCTAGATTCATTGAGAAACAAACTATTAATAGTAGTGTGTATTCTAACAATTTACACCAATGTTTCCAAAATTCAGCTTCCTTTTTCTATTCCCATGGTTGCCAAAGTTGGTTTACTTGAAAGTTTTTGAAAGTTTCACTCTTCTTATTTCTTATTCTAACACATTTTTTAATGGTACTAAGATTTCTACAAAGATGGCTCTAAGGATGAGAGCTATTACTGACTTTGAACAAATTTATTGCTGAACAAGACACCCTTAAAGGTGTTTCATTTTATCTTATCTTTCTTTAGTGGTTCTTAAAGCAAGTTTATTGACTGAGGTTTTCTTGCTGATAAAATTTATAACTAAATTCTTACATTTTTTTGTTGTGAGCCTAGCATTAACTCTTTCTCCATCACTAGAACCGAATTCTTTTCTTTTCTTTTCTTTTCTTTTCTTTTCTTTTCTTTTCTTTTCTTTTCTTTTCTTTTCTTTTCTTTTCTTTTCTTTTCTCTTCTCTTCTCTTCTTTTCTTTCTTTCTTTCTTTCTTTCTTTCTCTCTCTCTCTTTCTCTTTCTTTCTTTCTTTCTTTCTTTTTTTTTTGTATTTTTTTTGTTTGTTTTGCTCAATCTTTTTTGTCTGTTTGTTTTTTGTTTTTCGAGACAGGGTTTCTCTGAATAGCCCTGACTGTCCTGGAACTCACTTTGTAGACCAGGCTGGCCTCAAACTCAGAAATCCGCCTGCCTCTGCCTCCCGAGTGCTGGAATTAAAGGCGTGTGTGTGACCACACCCAGCTTGCATAGTCAATTTTTATTAGATATTTTATTTATTTACATTTCAAATGTTATCCCCTTTCCTGATTTCTCCCTGAGAAACCCCCTTTCCCATCCCCCAATCTTCTGCTTCTATGAGGGTGTGCCCTCACCCACCCACCCACTCCTGCCTCCCTTCCCTTGCATTCCCCTACACTTCGAGTACTTATAGAACTGAATTCTTAAAACAGTCTGCTCATGGACTTCTTCTGGGGAAAGCTACCTCAATCCATTTAAACAATTTCTGATCATCAAGACAAGAGATTCCAAAGATGAAGTGAAGAAATGGTGCAGCCAATCTTATGTATACCTCGAGTATAGGCAGACCCAAGGAAACATGGACAACTGTGTATTGCTTTGGCTAGAAATGAGGTTGGCGTTGGGACACTTTAGTATTTGATGCATTGATGGAAAGTGGGCTTTGATGATCTTGCCGAGGAGGAACCTTAGGGAATATAAAGAAATGAGCATACAACTGATCTTGGACAATAGGAAGGAAGAGGGTGATAGACATCTCAAAATTACACTTATTTTTCATGCAAAACAGATTAAGTCTTAAACCATAAAGGAACTGAACTACTGTCACTGAAAACTGAGTGATTCCTGCCTTTAGAAACAATAATGGCTTTTGTGAAATGGATAAACAAATATCCACTTTTGCATATCTAACTTATATTGAGAAATTTTACATGTAGTACACAATGTAGAGACTCAGTTTTTTTGCCAATAAGTGAGACAAATAAACTTTAACTTTTCAGCAACACACAAGGACTGAGACAGGGGGTCTATAAAGTAGAGCTGTTTCTCCTGCTCTCCTTATGCTTGCAGTTGATTGTGAGTGTGGGTGTTTATCCACTCTATGTGTAAGCAGATCAGCTGTCAGCCCTTTCTCCTTATCTTTACCAAACTTTGTGGTACCCAGCTTTGGAAGAACCCTTCCATCCTTTGAGTCATTGGCTAAATGAAATCGTTGAGAGTTTGGATACATATGAACTTGGTAAGTTCATAGGAGTAAGTAAAAAGGACACTTCACAGAAAGCAGACCTCAGGAATGGATTTGATTATTGTGATGTCAATCTCTAATATGTGGTCTAAGAGATAGTGATTGATTTTCAAGAAAGCGAGAAAGAAGCCGGGTACTTGCCCATTAAGTGGAAAGGAGAAAAAGAAAAGGAACCAAACAGGGAGATCTCCCAATGCTAAGCTGGGACTCTATAAAGAGAGTGAGTGGACTAGCAGATAATCTGCAGGAAAGAAGTGAGCAGTCTTCCATTCTGACAAGTTGTTCACTGGCTTAAAGAGCCACATGCCTTTTAATCCCAGTCACTCAATAAATGTATGATACACATAGAAGGCTCTGTCAATGGTAGTTTGAAAGGTGGAATTCAAGCAGTATCTAGTGCTCAGTGGTAGTTGGAACAGGCAAGATTACACATATGAAATACAGATCATAGTGAGACTTAGAATTCAACAGACTGAGAGCCAGAGAAGAACAACATCTCATTACCTCATAAAGAATCTTCTGGCATTACATGCCCTTTAGGGGGCTCTTCCCTAAAGAATTCTCCTACTCTCATCAGTCATTAACTTTCATATTCTTAATTCTCTGAATTTATAAGTCTCACTTCAGCACTTTGCAAATCACAAATTTTCAAATAAGATCATTGATTGAGAAAAACATGTAAATTCAGATGTATTTATAAGCAGTCTATTTTACTGTCCTAATGAGTCATTAGCTGATTATTAAACAACTTAGCAAACACTTATTGGAAAGTATGAAAACAATTATCATAAAAGCTGAACTTGGGACTTCCAGTTTCAGGTGAAGCAGTAAGGAAGTGGGAAGTGAGTGCATCCATCTTCACAAGAAGAACACAGGAAAAGCTCACAGGCAAGAATGCTTCAGGTCACAAGAAAATTGATGACCTAACGTGAATCATCAACTGACAGAATTACAGCTGACAGGAACAAAACCTGCTGCAGAAACCATGAACTAATAGGAACCATTAAAGGAAAATTAACTGATAAAGAAGACTAAGAGTAAACTAGCTTGGAGGAAAGGAAAAGCAAAATTCTGAGGGTCACACCCCAAGGAGGATTTCATAGTTCTATCCAAAGAAGAAATAGCTAAGAAGGAGGAATTAGCTACCAAGACATTGAACGAATAATTTATAGTCTTCCAATGCAGAAAATATCAGCTCTAGAAAGCATTACTGGTGAGTTCTAATTATCTGAGGAAGAAATAATAGAATTCCTCTACAGTTGATGCCAGATAGTAGATGGAATACCCAAACAAGACAAGGACATTACAAACATCACAGCAACCAATACTTTACAAATGTATATACAAATGTTCTTAACAAAACAACTGTCAACTAAATTCAACAAGTATTAGACATTATGAGCAGGTAGAATTCCAAGTCTTCAAGCTTGGTTCCACATTCAATATCATCACTGTATCTTTTATATCAACAGACTAAAGCGAATAATCACTTGTTCATATCAAAACTGTTTGATAATATCTAATACCTGTCTATATATTTTCTTATGTAAAAAAAATCAACTGCAAGTGGATATAGTTCGCAAAGGACAAGCTCCTTGAGATTTGCCTTGGCATTTTTCCAGAGATTTGACACCAAAAGCAACAAGAACAAAAAGTAAACAGAGCACAGAAAACCAAAAAGCTTCTACACATCCAAGAGCAAAAACAGAATGAAAGAAAACATTTACAAATCATGCACCTGATACAGAGCCTATCTTCAGAGAGCATAAGGAATTCTTACAATGTAAAGTGAAACTTTTAACAGCTTGTTTAAGAAATATGCTGGAGACTTGTACAGGCATGTATCCAAAGAAGACATATAAGTGGCCAACATGTATTTAAAGAAAGGAACTCAAAGAAATGTAAAACAAAACAAACAAATCAAGCAAGTGAGCAAACAAACAAACAAACCCAACTTATTATTAAATTTCACTCACTCTCTTAACAGAAGACAACCACTGCTGGCTGTGGCTCTGAAGAAATTCAAATCTTTCCATATTAATGTTACAAATGCAAAGAAGAAGAAGAAGAAGAAGAAGAAGAAGAAGAAGAAGAAGAAGAAGAAGAAGAAGAAGAAGAGGAAGAGGAAGAGGAAGAGGAAGAGGAAGAGGAAGAGGAAGAGGAAGAGGAAGAGGAAGAGGAAGATTCCTCAAGATGAGAAGACAACTACCAGATGATCCAACAATCCCAGTTGTTTACTGAAAACATAGATCAGAATCTTGAAGAGATATTAGCACCTTTATGTTCATTGGAAGGCTAGTCACAATAGCTACAAGATGGATACAAGTTAAATACACACTGACAGATGAATAAAGAAAGTGTAGAATGTGCATGTTGATCTGATGAAAGACTGTTTAATTTATAGAAAGAGAGCAATTGCAGTATGGGACAACAGGAATAAAAGTTGAGAGTATACTCTCAACATGCACGTTCTACACTTTCTGGGGTACAGAGCTAAACAAAGAATTCTCAACTGAAGAATACCGAATCGCTGAGAAGCACCTGAAAAAAAATGTTCAACATCCTTAGTCATCAGGGAAATGCAAATCAATACAACCTTGAGATTCCACCTCACACCAGTCAGAATGGCTAAGATCAAAAATTCAGGTGACAGCAGATGCTGGCCAGGATGTGGAGAAAGAGGAACACTCCTCCATTGCTGATGGGATTGCAAGCTTGTACAACCACTCTGGAAGTCAGTCTGGAGGTTCCTCAGAAAATTGGACATAATACTACTGGAAGATCAAGCAATACCTCTCCTGGGCATATAGCCAGAAGAAGTTCCAACTAGTAATAAGAACACATGCTCCACTATGTTCATAGCAGCCTTATTTATAATATCCAGAAGTTGGGAAGAACCCAGATGTCCCCCAACAGAAGAATGGATACAGAAAATGTGGTACATTTACACAATGGAGTACTACTCAGCTATTAAAAACAGTGGATTTATGAAATTCTTGGACAAATGGGTGTATCTGGATGATATCATCCTTAGTGAGGTAACCCAATCACAAGAGAAGTCATTAGATATGCACTCACTGATAAGTAGATATTAGCCCAGAAACATAGAACACCCAAGATACAACTTCCAAAACACAAGAAAATCAAGAAGAGGGAAGACCAATGGGTGGATACTTCATTCCTCCTTAGAATAGGGAACAAAATATCCATGAAAAGAGTCACAGAGACAAAGTTTGGACCTAAGACGAAAGGATGGCCTATTTAGAGATTACCCCACCCGGGGAACCATCCCATAATCAGCCAACAAACCCAGACACTATTGCATATGCCAGCAAAATTTTGCTGAAGGGACCCTGGTATAGCTGTCTCGTATGAGGCTATGCCAGTGCCTGGCAAACACATAAGTGGATGCTCACAGTCATATATAAGATGGAACACAGGGCTCCCAATGGAGAAGCTAGAGAAAGCACCCAAGGAGCTGAAGGTGTCTGTAAACCGATAGGTGGAACAACAATATGAACTAACCAGTACCCACAGAGCTCATGTCTCTAGCTGCATATGTAGCAGAAGATGGCCTAGTCGGCCAGCAGTGGGAAGAGAGCCCCCTTGGTATTGCAAACTTTATATGCCCTAGTTCAGGGGAATGCCAGGGCCAAGAAGTGGGAGTGGGTGGGTAGGGGAGCAGGGCGGGCGGAGGGTATAGGGGACTTTCGGGATAGCATTTGAAATGTTTATAAATAAAATATCTAACAAAAAAATGAAAAAAAAAAGAGTTGAGAGTATTATGCTATGTGAAGGAAGCCAATTACTGTAAGAACAACATTGCATGGCACCATGTATATGAACTACCTAAAATGGCCAAATTCACATAAGCAAGGCAAATACTTTTGGTTATTATTACTGGGATGAGGGAAAGCCAGGTGGTTCCTAATGAACAGAAATAAAACTCAAGTCAGGCAAAACCATCACAACCAGTTATAATTCTAGGCCCAGGGTGTATTTGACCACTTATGGCCTACATAGGCACCAGATATGCATGTGACAAACATATATACATGTAGGAAATACACATACATAAAATAAAATCAATAAAATACAAAATGTAACCTTAAAAAACTAGTTGTTTTCTCATAAACCTGCAATGAATAACTGATATTTGAAATTAAAAGTATAGTATCATATATAAGTACAAAATGAAATATTATGCTTTAATTTACTACAAAAATTCAGACTTAGGTATAAGTTAAACAAATATGTATAAAGTCTATATAAGAAAAGCTCAAATCTGGATTGGAGAAAAATGCAAACATTCTTAAGTGTCCATAAATTATTCTGTGAATGTAAATAAATAGACTTTTAATTTTGTCTGGAAAAAACCCCTCAAATAGTCAATTTAATCTTGAAAGAGAAGAGAATGGGATGATCCATACCATCTGACATCATGTGAACATAATGCTGCAGTAACTGAGAGAGTAATACTAATGAAGAGAATAGTAACATAGATAACAGGAGAGTAAGAAATCCAGATGTAGACATATAAATACAATCAACTAGCAAACACAGCTCAATGGAGAGATGGTAGTTTTTCAACAAGGGTTATAACAGCTGTGATTATATGTGAAAACATGAGTGACAGTGATTTTTATACAGAAGAACTCAAAACAAATGAGAGCCACAGTTGTAAGCTGTAAAATCATCTTCAGAGAATAACATTGAAGAAATGTAGGTGACCCTAGGTTTGTTGGTAGGATTTAGATATAACACTAAAAGTTAGGAAGTTGAAAAGATTTTGAGGGCAGTTAATTATAACTTAAAAGAAACTGAGTACTTTATTCATAGTCATTATGAATTCCTTAAAAGCTAACTATTACAGTCTTTCTAACTAAAAAATGAAACAGTCAGTGAAGCATTCTGTAAGGTTTAGTATCAAATGAGGTTGAAATTAATAGCTGTAACCTACATATTATTTGTAAAATAATGGTTAGATGAATTAAACAGAGGAAAGGACTGTGCAGCACCCTTGTCCTTGGCAAGACCACTTTACGTTCTTCTCACAGGGAGCTTCAGCCACAGACCTGAGACCCAGATGGGGCTGAGATTTTGCCGCTTTAGTTCAGTATGCTGGCTTCAGCCACCTAAGAATCTTTAACCAAAATCATGTTTTTCCTTGAGTTACAGTTCTAATATATTATTCTTCAGATGCGTGTGTGTGTTTGTGTGTGTAACATACACATTGTCTATCTATCTATCTATCTATCTGTCTGTCTGTCTGTCTGTCTGTCTGTCTATCTATCTATCTATCTATCTATCTATCTATCTATCTATGTATCTATCTATGTTTCTATGTATGTATGTATGTATGTATGTATGTATGTATGTATGTATCTATCTATCTATCTATCTAATCAATTTATCTATCTATCTATCTATCTATCTATCTATCTATCTATCTATCTTTCTATCATCTAATCAATCTATCTATCTATCTATCTATCTATCTATCTATCTATCTATCTATCTATCTACCTATCTAATCAATTTTCCTTCTCAGTTTCCACCAGTACTGGGGCTGTAAGTACATACCACACCCTCAGACATTTTGGTAAGAAAATGTTGGCTCTAAAGGGTGGACTCAGGTTCTTTAACAACTGAGTGATACCTCAAGACTGGTAAATTTTATTACTTTTTTCATGTATTTTTTGTTTTTTTTTCCTTATTTTGCATTACTGTTACTTTTTATTTTTCCATTTTCTCACTTATTCTTTATTGCTTTTCCTATGTTTGAAGTGTAAGTTACTAGAATTTGTTGTCATTCATTTTCCTATGGCATTTTGATTGGATTATATTATGCAACAGAAGTTTTAAAGGTGGTATTTGGAAGGGATTTTAATTTTCCGATGTTTTCAATCAATCTTGCCACTAGATTTTATTCTGGTTTTCATCTAACAACACATTTTTTCTCTATAAGTAAAGGTACCATTCTATTGGACTTGGTACAGTTACTAAAGAGACACTCTTTGCCCCAAACTAGCTCCTCTAGCCCATTAGTAATAATATCTTTACCAAGGTGAAGTTAGCCTGAAGGATACACTGACTATAAAGATGAATATCAAGGATCTACAGAATTTTCCATTCTCTAAAGACTATCACAAAAATTGGATAATCATGCAATATTGTGGCTGAAGAGACACTATATTGCTTCATGGAAGATACTAGAAGAACAGAAGTATTAAATGTGAAAATATGCCAAAAAGGGAGAAAAAAACTCAAACAATGTCTAGCATGTAATATTTTCTATGCATTACAACCAAAGACTTTGCTCCTTGGATGCTTTAATCAATATTAACTTTGTAGATTTTAGCTGTTGCAGTAACTGTACCTTTGACTACAATTTCATACCTTATGTGCCAGGTTTTCCTGTGCTGGACCAGATCTCTTCCAGGCAGGAAAGTGGATATGTAGAGCCTGGAGTTTTCCATATAGTCAAGCCATGGGATCCTTGCTTTTTGATGGCAGAACTTTTAAAATCAGAGGCAGAAACATTGGGTAGATGGAATATAGCATCTTCCTTTCTGCTCATAGATGGAGATTGAAAACCTATTCTAGATATTACTCATCTTCAACCCCCGCAAGAATGGCCCTTGAAAGTAAATCATCACAGAGATTATTTGTGAGGTATAGTAGTTCCTAATGTCTTACTGGAGCCATTCCCTGACTTGATAACCACAATAGTCAATGGGGTCCATGGATGTTGGTGTGATGGAGAGTGGGGAGAAGCAATCTGGCATGCAGAATCTGTAGTGGTTGTCCACCCTGAATCCATATGCACAGATGGGGCACCAAAGGCCCTCAGGTACTCAGGGTCTATCAATATTCTTAAATCTATGCGTGTTTTGTCTGCATGTGTATGTATGTATTCTATGACTGGGCCTGGTGCCTGCAAGGGTTGGAAGAGGGTGTTGGAACCACTGGAACTATATTAGTGTTTGGAGTCAAAACTAGGACTTTTGCAAGATCAAATGCTCTTAACTACCAAACCTGGCCCACAACATACTCCCAAGTGAAATAACTGGAGCACTAGCTCCAGAAACCACTAATTAAAGACACTCTTGTAAAAAGATACATGCAAATGAAAGTCTGATATACTTCTCTTTGAGAACTGAACAGCCTTTAATTTTAGGTAGTGAAGTTAAAGGGCAGATTCACTAACATCTTCCAATTTGCAGACGACAAAGACAATGCTTCTGAAGAGGAAATGCTACTTTATAAAAGTCCATCGGCTCAGAGGTCCTGATGGTTCCTCATCACATTAAAGTTACAACATTTAGAAAAGGACCCTACCGAACTGTTGCTTACTTTTCAGTTTATCGTTACTTTATGTAACTCGGAAATGATAGTTTAGAGTTTAAAGTGAAATTCAGGTAAAAAATATATATATATACTTTACAAGTAAATCAAAGATCGATTCTAAAGAGGCCTTCACCATTTCTAACGTGGATGAACCAAGAATCAATCTAAGACTTGTAGTAAGGACCATGAAAACCCATGTCACCTGAACTCTGAGAATAGAAGGCAGATGCTGAGGCCAGAGGCTATAATTGTGGACTCACGGTGGATCCACCTGATACGTTACTGAGTCAGGAAATGTCATTATTTAAATGACAGCCATGGGAGGAGGCATTGCTTCATTCTGGCTCTTTAAGGCTTTATTCAGAAAAACATCTGATAAAGAACACAACATCTCTCCTCCTTTATTAACCTCATGGCAGCTCACCTGTACAGTTAGGGAATAGTTCATTTTGTCCTTCAATATGCATGCATCACACATTCTTTAGGACTTGTGAGTCACATAAATACAAGTAAACTGCTAAATATCTGTTTACTCCAAGAATATGATCTAAAATCCTTTTTCACAATGAGCATTAATCCAACTCTTTTGAAAACTATGCAATTCATTACGATAAATAATCTCATTTTGCCTTATGCTTAACCTTTATTTCCTCTTCCCAGTCCCATAATCTTACAAATCCACTTGTATTATGTGATCATATCTGGTGTTCACACAATCTCCACTTCATAGCAAATACATGAAAAATTCCTCAATAAAATATATCACTTTCTAGGCTGTCTAAATGATTTGACTCTGTTCTTTGGTCCTATTTGCATGGTCTTCTAGAAAGATTTGTACTGATGAAAAGGTCTTTACTGGCAAAAAGTTTTGGTGATATCTGGGTGGCAACTGACTTGAAATTAGATGTAATGTCCTAAAAGCTAAGATGGCCACAATCTAAGTGCTTCTGATAAAAGCATTCTCTGTGAGGCAAGTAAGTAATGCTGAGTGGAGCATTATCGGCATGACGTCTGAGCAAATCCAATAGAACATGACTGAATTCATCTTCACACCCCAGAACACATTTTTCAAGCCATGAATCAGCTGGAACCTCAACCATCAGTCTATGTGTGCAACCCTGTGATCTAAATTACACTCTGTATAGTACATGTTTTGTAAAATTATATGTTCACAGCTGTATAATAATGGCTTGACAAAGTAAAGAATTTGCAAGTGCTTCTTTGGATAAGAACCTGGGCGTTATTTGCATTGGCGTTCACTGAGAAGTCTCACTGGGGTCAGAGTTTTGTTTGGTTTGGTACAGAATGAACTGCTCCTTTGAAGAAAGGCTTAATGTGGAAAGTAAATGTTCTGTATTCATTCAGTAAATTATATCCTGAAAGAAGTGGCTCAGAGAGCACTAGATCTTAGAAGCATGGCAGCCAAAAAACCTCAGCCATTCTAAAGAGGGGGAATCAATTCATAATTGCCAGCTATTTCAATGTTTTAATGAAAATAGAAAATCATGCAACTGATTTTGTAATTTCTGAGATGATCACTTGATAATTTATTTTACAGATGAGATTTGATTGAACTCCATGGCATAGATATCAATCCCATTAACTCATCATTTCTTATATTTGATTAA
This sequence comes from Mus musculus, assembly GCF_000001635.26. Taxonomy (NCBI): domain Eukaryota; kingdom Metazoa; phylum Chordata; class Mammalia; order Rodentia; family Muridae; genus Mus; species Mus musculus. Next base: position 18,120,302 of record NC_000069.6, read on the forward strand.
ATCATTTGATTAAAATATTTAACATAGAAGTAGAAATTAGAATTTTGTGAAAACTAAATTATAACAAGACTGGTTGAGAGAGTCTGAACAGTGACAACAAAGAGATGAATGTTGTTTTTAATAGAATAAAGAGTGCTGTATAAATGCAGGGTCAAGTAATCAAATGACATTCTACTGACCCATGTCAATGAGGACATAAAGTCACCCTGCTGCAAGACAGCACCCACATCAACAGAATAGCAGATTCCTGCGTTTGCTGTGGTGACAACTAAAGCCTCATTTGGATCAATCTGACATTACTAGAAACAACTTAGAGAAGTAATTTCTTCTGGTGTCTAGTTGGAAGGGAATACAGCTCATTGTGGCTGGGAAGACTTGCTGGCAAGAGTGTGATGGGGCTGGTGACATCCTGTCCATATTCAGAAGGCAGAGAGATGAATGTGAACACTCAGCCTGTTCCCCTGCCTTTTATTGAGGTCCATGGATTGATGTCTTCCTATATTCCCTCTTACTTATACTTTTCTGGAAATATATGTACTCAGGATGATTATAAATCAACACAGTTCACAATCAAAATCAACCATTACAGCATGTACTATATCTGCTTGATAATACCATAACCCAAACCATGTGTTAATGTTGGAATAAAGAGTTGCTGCTGTTAGTGGAGCAAATTGAGTATCTTTACATTCATGTTTGCCTTCATATCGAACTTCTAGAAAGATAAGCTAGAGGCTGAAGATGGATTTGGTATGTTAAGTAAAATGAGGGATGAACCCTTACCGAGCATAAGGGGATTCTGAGGGGTAAAAGAAGTGTTCTAAACCTGTGCAGATGATTTTACATCTCTATCAGTTAAGATGCATCTAATTATATAAATAAAGTTGAGGAACCCCAATGGTCTAAAAACCATGCTCAAAGAACCTGCAAAAACCATATGATCAATTTCATTTTTCAACTGTGAGACAAGTTTGCACCTGTGATGGTTTGTATATGCTTGACCCAGGGAGTGACACTGTTAGGAGGTTCAGCCTTGTTGGAGTAGGTGTGTCACTGTGGGCATTGGCTTTTAATACCCTTATCCTAGCTGCCTAAAAGTTAGTCTTCTTCTCAGCTTCTCCTGCACCATGCCTACCCAGGCATTGCCATGCTTCTGCCTTGATGATAATGGATGAACTTGTAAGCTAGACACAATTAAATGTTGATCTTGGTCATGGTGTCTGTTTATAGAACTAAAACACTAAGACAGCACCTCTCATAACTTACATTTAAATTTCTATTACTAGGTGCAATAAGAGCTAGGATTATTCTATAGAATGTAAACATTTAGGTAGCGTTGGTAAATTGCTTCATTTAAGGTAATGTTGACAATGTTGTAGCATTTTTGCATATGAAGAAACATATTTATTTTCTGATTTTGCAAACAAAACTCTTAAATGGCTTTTGCTGGCAATTGTATGACTTCTGAAAAACTCCACCAGCAGAAGAGGTTCCTGCAACTGAAAGGGACTGTACTGGCTGGTTTTGTGTGTCAACTTGACACAGGCTGGAGTTATCACAGAGAAAGGAGCTTCAGTTGAGGAAATGCCTCCATGAGATCCAACTGTAAGGCATTTTCTCAATTAGTGATCAAGGGGGAAAGGTCCCTTGTGGGTGGGACCATCTCTGGGCTGGTAGTCTTGGTTCTATAAGAGAGCAGGCTGAGCAAGTCAGGGGAAGCAAGCCAGTAAGGAACATCCCTCCATGGCTTCTGCTTCAGCTCCTGCTTTCTGACCTGCTTGAGTTCCAGTTCTGATATCCTTTGGTGATTAACAGCAATGTGGAAAATGTAAGCCGAATAAACCCTTTCCTCCCCAACTTGATTTTTGGTCATGATGTTTGTGCAGGAATAGAAACCCTGACTAAGACAGGGACTCACACATGTTATCTAGTTTCCTGGCACAAACCAGTAAACAAATGCATAGTCAAACTTCCTTAAACCACGCAGGAATCCCCAGTGGAGGGATAAGAACAACAACCCACCAACAAAATCTTTGATTCAAAATGTATCCTGCCTACAACATGTGCAGGGACAAAGATAGACAATAGGTTGAGGGAATGACCAACAGTGACTGCCCTAAATTTAGACCCATTCCATGGGCAAGAACTAATCCCTGACACTATTAAGGATACTCTGTTGTGCTTGTAGAGAGAAACATACCAAAACCATCGTCTGAGATGCTCCACCCAGCAGCCAATGGAAAGAGATGCAGAGAGTCATACCCAAGCAGTAGAGCTTGGGGAATCTTACAGAAGAGTTGGGAGAAGGGTTCCACAGGAAGAACAACTAACCTGGACCCTTGGGGGCTCCCAGAGACTGAATCACCAACCAAATAGTAAACATAGACTAGAAATAGGCCTCCTGCACATATGTAGCAGATGAGCAGCTTGGTCTTGGTATGGAACCCCCAACATCTGGAGCAGGGCCTGTCTGTGAGCCTGATGTCTGCCTGCTTGAGGATCCCCTGCACCTAAATGGACAGCCTTCTCTGGCCTCAGCGGGAGAGGATTCACCTAGTCCTATAGTGACTTGATGTGTAGAGGTGGGTATGGGTGGGTTGTATTAGTGTGTGTGTGTCACCCAGAGGGGGCTTCCCCTTCTCAAAAGAGATGGGGAAGTTGGAATTAGGGAAGAGGAATGGCTGATATTGGGTTGGAACGTGAATTAACAAACCAACCAAACAAACAAACAAATAAGTAAATAAGAGAGGAAAAAAAAGCATGGGGAGGCTTCCTAACTCATAATCAAAGGTTTTGCTTTCTCTGCAACAAGGAAAGAGAGGCATGTGTCAACATTGTAAGAATCTTGTCATTCAGAAATGTGATTTTCTTTCCTGATATGTTTTGCACTTGCAGTGAGCCCAGAAGTGATAATTCTATAAAGTAAATAAACATAAGATGTTATCTCCCATAGGGCAACTTCTGTGTGTGGCTAAATGAGCCAAGATGAAGAGACACTTCAAATAAAGACTCAGCTGGAACAGCACAGCAAAGAGGCCACTTAGATTGAAAGGGAGTCTGGCACATAGCCACTGTGATTCATAAAGCATAATATAATAAAATTGTATGAACAAGATTCTAATTTTCATATTCAATACAGGTTACCTGAATGAGCCATATGAGAGCTAATTTTTGGAAACAAAATTATCCATTTTATACCAGTCAGAATGTGGTGGCTAAAGGGCTTCCACACCCTACAGCACATCAATACCTTTCTTCCATTGCTATACTCAGAGAGGCATCGCTAGATATATCTTTAGTTGCATCTTAGTCTAGCTAAATTTCTCTTTTAAGCCATCTGTGGACAATGACAAATAACACAAAGATTAGGCATTTAGAGAAAAAAAGAGGAGGACATTTGAGCCAAGAAATTTAAAAATATTCAATACCACCCACTCAGAGGTCCAGGTTTTTAAGTTGTAGCAAAACGGAGAAGAGCTTGAAGGATTTGTGGCATCGATGTTGTTCAAGATTAGAAATAGCAATGTTTACACAAATGATTCATACATACTACATCTATCTAAAGTCTCTGTAAAGTCTGTAAGTAACAAAGATGAAGACTTGACACGTCTCAGATGTTCTGCCTGAGGGAACTCACACATGCCAAGCTTAGTCACATGATTTTCCTTGACCTATGCATGCCCTGCATGCAATGATCACATGCTCCCGTAAAGGCACTCCAATGTTTGTGCTGTTTTCACAAATCAAGATCCTTCTTTGTAGAAGGTTTTCCGTAAATCTAGACTGTGGGATGAACATATTGACTCATATTGAACACAGAGACTGACTTAGAAACATTCTCAGATACAGCCACTGAGTTAAAGCCATGCATGGAGTGTTATTTTAGGTTTGGTTCTTTTGCATGCCTCACCAATGTTTTGGATTCCCTTCCAATTCAATATTCACTCCATGATAAAAAAGTTAAAATTCTCTAACTTTTACAGGTTATATAATATTTTTATGTTTTTACCAGCACTTTATCTATTCTCCTGCTTATGAGCATCCTCAGGTTACTCTGCTTATGGTTATTGTAAATAATGATGGAAGAGAAAAGGTGTTTATGTATCTTTTGGGGAGAATCTGAGAGAAACAGGAAAACATCAAGACTCCAGAATTTAAAGTATATGTGTTCAATTCTTGAGACAACGTGAGCTACCTCGGAAGGTGAGGAACAGAGAATGGGGAGCCAGATTTGGCTCCTTGATTCACCCTCAATAGGCAATTGTGAGACAGGTCTCCCTCTGTATTTGGCTACTGCTATAGACTGAATTGAATTCTGTCACCCATATTCCAAGTTGAAATTCAGCCCCCAATGTGATGGTAATTGATGTTGAGGCCCTCAGCAGTTTATTGGGGCTTATGCATAAAGCCTATTACATGAAGCTGTGAAGGTGAAGCCTAGATTTCATTGGAGACCACAAGATGCTGGAGATCTCAGAGTCATTGAATACCTGATAGGAGAGCTGCTAACAGGGAACAGAAACAGCATGAGAGAGAGAGAAGTGTGTTGCAGCCATTAATGTTGCAGTTGAATGGAGTTGGGAGATTTGAAGAGTGCTTTGGTTTCACAAATGGAGATGCAGAATTTGGAGTTTATCCAGCTGGTTTTTGGTCTTTTTTTGGTTCAGTATTTCCTCACAGTGCCCCCTTTCTACTCTTTTGGAATGGTAATGTATATTTCTGCCATTGTATGTTGTAAGTTTGTGATGGAGTTTTTGATTTTGATTCTATAAGGGATTAAAATTAAGAGATTGCCCTGAATTTCAGAAGAGATTTTAGAAATTAAAGACTTTCTAGAATTCAATTAAAATGAAGGTGCAACACACCCAAACTCATAAGACACAATGAAAGCAGTACTAAGAAGAAAATTCATAGAACTAAGTGCCTTCATAAAGAAAATGGCGAGATCGCTTACTAGCAACTTAACATCAAACCTGAAAGATCTAGAACAAAAAGAAGCAAACCTATCCAAGAAGAGTAGATAGCAGGAAATGGTCAAACTCAGAGTTGAAACCAACCAAACAGAAACAAAGAGAGTGATACAAATAATCTACAAAGCCAAGAGCTGGTTCTTTGAGAAAATCAAGATAGATAAACGCTTAGCCAAATGACACCAACCCACCCACAATACTTTTGACCTGAAAATTGGCCTATTTAAAAGAAATGCAAGGACAAAGATAGAGCAGAGACTGGAGGAACGACTGACCAATAACTGCCCCAACTTGAAACCCATTCCAGGTACAAACACCAGTTCTCGACATTGGCTCTGCTGTGAGGAGACATCAACACGGGAAACTCACAGCGCTAATTAGTAAGAGGTTGGAAAAGCACCCTGGAACTTTCCAAAAATTGAGTTGAATGTTCATAGAAGCTTAATGAGAAAAAAAAAAAAAAAAAAAAAAAAACCAGATAATGACTGACGACTTGCAGTTAGCTCTTCACCTACAGGAGCATGCTGTGTCTCAGGTAAAGTCCCAAGCTGTAAAACAACAGTTGGTCACACAGCTTCAGTCTCAAGTGAGAAATGGGAATCTTCTGTACTAAACACAAAGGGTTTACAGAATGCCACTCCTCACTGTTTCATGTATTAAAATGCAGTAGAAAATTAAAGTCTGTGTAAATGTTTGGAAAAGGGCAGCCAAGTCTTCTCTATAAGAACAGTCTGGTCTTTCTTTTAAAAAATTGCTGTCATCCACTCAACTGTGCAATCATTCACTTGAAACTAAGCCAGGTTTCAGTACCCTTCCTTTTTTTTTTTTTTTTGTTGACAATCAGAGATGATCTGTAATGTTGCTACCGAAGAAGCAAGAGCTCTGGCTGGCAGTATGTATTCTGATTTCTGTTCAAATGCTTCACATTGCTAACAATTCTTTTTAAAGCATTTAAAACTGTACAAAGGGTTCAGAGGGACAGGCCTTGGGGACAGGCCTGGTACAGACTGGAAGCCACAGCTCCCTCAACACTTCTGCTCATCAGTTGAACCAACTCTGAATTCTCCCACCCATTGCAGTTCTGGTGACCTCACAGAAACCTCTTTAAGCTGTGTCACTCAGCTGTAATGGTTCCCTCAGAATGTGGATCCTATTGTCCTGGAGGTATGTATGTCTTCATTTGACATGCTCATATTGGAACGATCTATGTAAATATAGTCTAAAACTTTATGGGAAAATGGCATACTGTGAAAGACAGAGTACCAACAAGATTCTCTTCCACTCTAAATGTACCTTATAAATGAATTTGGTTTTGGTTTTGGTTGTTTTTGTTTTTTGAGACAAGGTTTTAACTGCTGTGCTGCCAAGCTGCTCTGTGGCTGCTGGGTTCAAAAGGTCCTCCTAGCTCAGCCTTCTTTGAAGGGAGAACTACCTGCAAAGTGCCTGGCTTTGATTTTCATCCTTAAATACTGAATGTGTATTTACTGTCTCCTAAGAATTAAGGGGTTAGGGTCATGGGATGCTGATTCATAGGATAATCAAAAGGAAATCCAAACTAATTGACTTGATTGATATGTATAATAAAAGACTGGGCTAATGATCTACAAGAGATTGCTATCCAGAGAATTTTGTAGACTAGCAAGAGAGAATGCTTGGAGAATTGTTTGGAGCTTTCTAGAGAAAGCAGAGCCAAGAAAAGGAAAGCACAACAGAGAGAAGCAAGCTAGAAAGCTGTCTCCATCAGAAGACAGGCTATCAGTTCTGACCCATGATTTGAATTAGAGACATTTGTTTTGAGTCTCCCAGACACCTCTTCCTCAGAAATCCTCTCCAAACAGAGACTGGTCCTTCAAAGGATGTACCCTATAGTTATCTCTATTTGCCCAGCTCTTAGCACAGGGATTGATGCTAAATGCTCAAAAGCATTGCTTTGTGAATAAATGACTAAGCAAGTAGAGATTTCCCTGGGGAGCAGGCAGGGATGAATCAACAGCAGTCACTTCTGAATCAGAAATTCCAGCAATGTGTTCAGCCACGACTCACTTTCTTTTGTCATATATGATGAGGGCATGCTTGATCTAAACAATTTTTCAAAAAATGCAGTAAATAATCTGCTAGGTTCTTCCAGCAAATGACTCTCCAAATCCTGCTCTCATGCTTGCCTCTGTCTCTACCCCTCCTACACACATAGACAGGCACCATCCCTTATCTTGTACCAACCCAAATGCAAACTACTCATAACACATAGGAGTGACAGGGAATGCGACAGAGTTGGATGCTTTCTTCATTTTGCCTCTAAGAACCTAGCCTGCCATTTTGGCCATGTATGCCTATTCCCTATCCCATGTGATACAATTTTTTTCAAGCTTTTTAGCACACCTGTGCTGGCAGCATCCCTGCCTCGGTTCAGAGCCCCCTAATCCCTCTATTCAGTATTAGAAACAAAAATGAAAAGTAGGAAATTTAAGGATCTACTCGAGCCAGGAAGAAAAGAGCTACAGGGGCTTTTCCCTTGCTGTCTCTGACATTACATACTGCCTAAGTCAGCTGACAGGGTAGGGGTGCATGTATGTGCACTTCTGCATGCGTGTGTGTTGTGGGGCCAAAGTAGCATTTAAAATTAGATACATTAATTATATTGTAGTTTGAATAGGCTTGTTTTTATTCCATACTATATTATCTACCTATCTTTATCTATCTATCTATCTATCTATCTATCTATCTATCTATCTATCATCTTTCTTTGTCTCTTACACACAAATATGCAGCTCTTATATCTAGATCAATTTTAATAATGCTATTTATTATTTATAGAATCCATTTATGTCAGACTTTGTGTTGTTTTGAATGGATTATCTAATTTAATCTTTATAGTACCCTTGCTTAGAAGATTTTAACAATATTCTCTTTTAAACACACACATTGTCTTCCTGTCCAGAGAGAAATAGAGATAGATAGAGAGACACAGAGAGAGAGAGAGAGAGAGAGACAGACAGACAGACAGACAGAGAGACAGACACACAGAGAGACAGAGACAGACACACAGAGACAGACACAAAGAGACTGGGGTATCTCAGTTCAGAGAAACTGGACTGGGTCTCTACAGCAAACTGCCTCACCTGGGGATCCATCCCATAAACAACCATCAAACTCAGACACTACTGCAGATGCCAACAAGATCTTGCTGACAGGAGCCTGATAAAGATGTCTCCTGAGAGGCTCTGCCAGTGTCTGACAAATACAGAAGTGGGTGCCTCACAGCCATCCATTGGACAGAGCACAGGGTCTCCAATGAAAGGAGCTAGAGAAAGTACCCAAGGAGCTGAAGGGGTTTTCAGCCCCATAGGAGGAACAACAATATGAACTAACCAGTACCCCCAGAGCTCCCTGGGACTACCAATCAAAGAAAACACATGGTGGGACTCATGGCTCTAGCTGCATAGGTAGCAGAGGATGGTCTAGTCAGTCATCAATGGGAGGAGAGGCCTTTGGTCCTGTGAAGGTTCTATGCCCCAGTGTAGGGGAATGCCAGGGCCAGGAAGTGGGAGTGGGTGGGTTGGGGAGCAAGAGGAGTGGGGAGGGGATATGGGGGTTTTCAGAGGGGAAACTAGGAAAAAGGATAACATTTGAAATGTAAATAAAGAAAATATCTAATTAAACAATGACCAAATGGGAAAAAAAAGATAATGTTTGGCTTCAAGGTCTGCTAGGAACTGAAGCGTCACCCTAAGTAACAACTTTGAGCTGATACTTTTTCTTTTTTTTTTCTTTTTCATCTTTGTGAATTTCACATCATACACTCCTGTCTCACTCATCTCCTGCTCCCCTCATTCCTGCCTTCCACCCTTGCAACCTTGTCCACCTCCCCCTCCCCCGCCCCCAACAGAGACAAAAAACTCATTGTGGAAGCTGTACTGTGTCATAGCATGTCACACAGTATACCCTTCTGTCCACACTTCTTTGCTTGCAGATGTTTATTGAAATGACTCATTGGTCTGGTATAAGGCCTCTCTGGCTTTTGCTACTCCATCAATATTGGAACCTCACTGGGACTCCTCTTAGATTTCCTGTTCTTGCCCTGTGTCATGGAGATCTTTTAATTTTGGATTTGTAGGACCTGCCACTTCATGTACTTTAGCAGTTCATTAACAGGTTAGATGTTGGGGTGGGCAAATTTAAATCCCTGAGTCTGACTCTAATATGTATCTAAGTAGTCAGCCCATTGGCTCTCCCGGTCTCATGCCTTGGGGTTGGTTCATCAGGATGGCGCTCCCTTTTTACAGGGGCATCAGGAGCAGAATCAGTAAGCAGGATTAGGAAAGCTGTGAGTATGACAGAAAGAACCTCCGAGAGTCAGCTTCGGAGAGACAGCTTGGAGAGCTACCCTGACATTTTGAACTTTGATCGTAATAGTAGGCTTCTCTAACATACCAGCAATCCCTGCAACCAGGGCCATGAGCTGATGCTGAGTGTCATTGCTACGCAGCAGTATGGTTAGTTGGCTTGCTAAAGTAATGATGTGCACAACGGTGAACAGCACATGTTGTTAGCTAGTCCCGCTACACACCCCTTATTATGTAGCATTCATTTCTAGTCTCGAAATTTCAAATGAAATGTGTGCACCCTAGCATATGAATTTATTTCATTTACTAACTTAAAGCTCTGTAAGAGAGTGAGTTCTAATTCCCTCATTGTCATAGAATTCTCCCTTAGCTTCAGAGTTATCAGGATCTTCTAGAAAGAAGTCATCTTTTCACATGATTGGGGGTTTCTCACCAAAGTGAAAATCCTACTTGATCTGTGTGCTAGCGAGTCTTATGTCACACAAGCTAGAGTTATCTTCAAGAAAGAAACCTCAATTGAGAAAATGCCTTCATAAGATCTGGCTGTTAGAAGAATTCACGCTCTGCAGAGGACAATATCCAAAGACTAGCCAGCCACTATACCATGCAACAGGGGCAGGGAAAGACACCCAGAGGCCAGCCTGACTTCATGTCACCCAGCCTGAGTAATGCAGGTGGCAGAGTATACCCTGAGACCCACCAGCCAAGTGGTTAGCCAACAGCAGGAATCACTACAATGTGCAAGTATGTGGTAGACACATGGGAGAGAAAGAGAAATGGAAGAACATTATGAAGAGAGGAGGAAGTGGAGAGACAAGGATGGAGAGGAATAGCCATAGTGAAGTTCCAGCCCCTCTGTCGCTGAGGACTGTGTCAGGGTCTGTGTTAATGTTTGTAGCTCATATTACTACTAAAGACCATGCAGGCATTCCTAGTCTGGGCTGCCCTCTGGGACCATGTAGATGTCCAAGGGCTGTGCAGGACTGGTCCTGGCCTCGTGAGCATCCAGTATTAATAGTGTAGCAAATTGCAAGTAATGAAGTATGGACTAAAGGATATACTGTGTAACACACAGTGACACACTGAAGCTTCCATGATAAGATGTTTTCTATGTTTTGTTTCACTATTTATTTTTTATATTTGTTTTTAATTTTCTTCTGCAGGGGAGGTTGCAAGGGCAAAGGGTGGATAGCGAGGTAGAGGGAGGTGAGTGAAACTAAGGTGCATGATGTAAAACTCACAAAGTATCAATAAGAAAATAAACAGAAATACAGCTGTAAGGCATTTTTTATATTAGTGATTGATGGAGGAGGACCTAACCCATTGTGGGTGGTGCCCCCCTGGACTGGTCATCCTGGGTTCTATAATAGAGCTGAGCAAGCTACAGGGAAACAAACCACTAAGCAGCACACCTTCATGGCCTCTGCATCAGATCCTGCCTCCAAGATCCTGCTCTGTTTAAGTTCTTATTCTGACTTCCTTCAATGATGAACAGCAATATGGAAATATAAGCCAAATAAACCCTTTCCTCCCCAACTTGTTCCTTGGTCATGGTGTTTCCTTGCAACAATAGAAACCTTAACTAAGACAAGCTGGAAGGTATTTTCTTTCAATGCTTACTGATATTTATTTTCAAAGGATAACTTTTTTAATCAATGACTAGAGGTGAAAGAAAATAATAAACAGACAGACAGAAAACCCAACTTCTACCTGTATGCATCAAATTCTGTGAATGCAATTGTAGACTTGAAAGAAAAAAAAAAACAAAAAGTGACTTTAAAGTTATGAATGTTGCCCTAATAATTTAGTAATTTGAAATTGAGAAGATTAGTTGCATATGTAGCAGAGGGTGGCCTAATTGGCCATCAATGGGAGGAGAGGCCCTTGGTATTGCGAAGATCATATGCCCCAGTACAGGGGAATGGCAGGGCCAGGAAGCGGCAGTAGGTGGGTTGGAGAGCAGCGTATAGGGGGCTTTGGGGATAGCATTTGAAATATAAATGAAGAAAATATGTAATAAAAATGCCTTAATAAAAAAAGAAATTGAAAAGAAGTATGTAGTTCCAGATTACAGAAGGAAAATGTGCTAATGTGTAACACATCAGTGCAAGAAGCCAAACATAAGGAAGAAAAAATGAAATGTCTACAGTTTCAACACAGAAGGCCTTTAAAAGACTACCACGTTCCTATGCCGCTCCCAGGAAACAATTTAAGTGGTTCAGGGCTTGATGGTAACAGCAATCTTTAAAATTCTTCAGTCCATGAAGCCTAAAAATAGATTATTTATTGATCCATTACACTGCACTAATGCAACATTTTACGGATCAATTGATAAAAATAAAGACTCACCATTAGGTGTGTGTATCAAGTGGTTGCCTTGACATTATGGAAGGAAGTTGAGTGTGTTTCTTATTCCTGCTCATCAAATCTCAGTGAGGGAAGAAACCACACACTTTTGGTTACTTGATAATGATAAAGAACTGCAGATCTTCTCCTTTTCTTATATTTGAAAGGGTTTTTATTGTATCTTCCTTATCATCTTTAAATACTAAACAGCATAGCATATAATAGTTGGTTTCAAACCCTCACTTAACTTTCTAAAATAAGAAGTTATCTTGACCTAGTCACAATCAAATTCCCTATTTGTCTGACCCAGTGGACTCACATAATTGTTTAACCTTCTTGGGAATTCTCACAGTATGAGAACAGCTTCAGAACGTAGTTTTCCTCTTTTCTTTTTTTCTTTCCTTTCCTTTCCTTTCCTTTCCTTTCCTTTCCTTTCCTTTCCTTTCCTTTCCTTTCCTTTCCTTTCTTTTTTTTTCACCAAACAAGAACAGCTCTCCTGTCAGCTACAGTGTTTGAGACGTTTTGAGGCTTTACCTTTGATGAATACATGGCATGCCACACTCTATGAGCCTACAAATTCATCACTCTCCAAATTTATAGGGATGTATGCAGTGTGATTTGATAAATTGTTTTGTTTTGCCTTTCATCACTCACAGGATATTGGAAGGAAGCTCCCTGTATATCTTAGGCATCATCTATCAAAAATAAGGCTTTGGGGAGAACAAATAAAATGCAGTAAAAACTTGTTGAGCTGATAACTATATAATATGAATGTGTCATCTCTGAATATGAAGGGCCACGGTATGAGGCTCATATTTTATTTTTCGGCAACTTTACATATCTGTCTCCCAGTAGTTTAAACTGCATTTTAGCTCAAACGTTTGGAAAGCTACGTAAGTGACTCTGGAAGAGTACTATAAATTAAAATGATGATTAATCTTAGTAAGTTTGTTCCTTTTTACTAGCGTTTATTTAGGAGTTTCGTACCTCCTTATGATGGATGGTTTGGCAACTTGCGTGACAAAACAGTGTGCAAAAGAAGAAACTGGAAGATCTTGATTCTCAGCTTTGCTTTGTGTTGTTTGCATAGGCAAAAAATAGTCTGCATTAAGTAATATATGAATTAAAAGCAGATGTTAAAAAGAGAATTCTGTGGCATTATAGCTTCTGGACATGGCAGCTTAAATTTAGATGAGAATGATAATTATTGCACTTATGTATTAAAATTCCATGTATACTTCATCACAGGAATGAAAAGCTTCTTGTAATGAGATATTTTTATCCAAGTCCACTAATAAATATGAGTCCATGAAAATACGTTTGATTCACAGCAAAGTCCTTTATAAAGTATACAGTCTCATCTTTTACCAGACACCCAAAGCATGATATCTGTGACTCATGTGTAAATAGATCACATGCTACTTACCTTGCCAATATACCATGCCAAGATGAAAAAGAATTTTAAAAAAATGAATTAAAACAGCACAGAGAGACTGATATTTTACAGAACTGCTTATAATATCAATAACAAGAATTCTCATACACTATTGACACTGCTCAGCTCTGGAAGGATTAGGCATTTCATACCAAGATGGGAAGATACTGTTAACTGACAGCATAGGCTATATAATAATACTACAATATGGGTCCAGTTTATGGAAAAATCTCTACCTTCTATATACACAGCAAAAATAAAGGTGTGTTCATCTATGGAACTCTGTGTTCAGCTGTGTAGTGTGAGGGACATGGAGCTGATGCAGGTCAGAACTCTTAGACTCCCCAGTCTATGTATCCTTGGGTTGATCAGACTACAGCAAGACACATTCCATGTTTCTTTTGCAATTGCCATTTGGTAGAAAGCTCAGATTAATGAAAACCTGTGGATGAATTATTTTAAATTTCATATAAATTCAGGGCAGTTAAAGGCATCATTTCATTTCCTAGAAACTATTGTTTGCACCTTCATCTGAGGAGTTTCCATAGGCTTCACGAAGACAGCTAACTGAAAATTCAAGCTAATGAGTTTCCCATACGGATGTGTATGTGTGTGTAACCACACATATACAAGTGTATAAGCAACCATTTCTGTCTACTCTAGCCTCTAGCTTTGCCTTTCTCTGTTGTCACAAATTATTAGTAACCATAAGATTTTGTGTGAGCAATGGTTTAAGGATTAAAGTGTTTAAAGCCTAGTCCAACTCTACTTCAAATTGCAAATCCATCCTTTCAATGACAACATGATTGGTCCAAGGCTATCCTCAGTTGGCTGAGTTAAGAGAACTGAGATCATTGTCTGGCAAGTGATCTGCAACATGTTGCTCTGCTCTAAAATCAGGAACCTTTCATTGTATGTGCATACTCTTTCCTTGAAGGCCAAGACCAGCCAGAATGTGCAGCAAAACTACAAGAATGTATTTCCTATCCATTCCTTCTTTCATACTGCATTTTTAGTATTTAATATCATATGTGCATGTTCGTATGTGTATGGGCAATCACATACAGTACTCTGGGTTCCTTAAGGGTAACTTATATAGTTGGTGATCAAAGTTCACAAAACAAGGAAAGATAGATAATTCTCTGACACTATTACAGTCAGTGAAATATAATGCTGAATACAAGAGCTCCCCACTCAATTGATAGCTAAGGACAGTGGCTCAAAAGAGGTAGATTTATCATTTATCACAAAGGAATGTGAGTACAGCAGGGACCAACCATTCCCCCAAGAATGCCAGCCTTAACAGCACAGATGAACTGAACTGTGAAGTTATAGACTAAGAAGGCAAAAGAGAAAGTGTCTTGCTGGGGTGTGAGTGTCATACAGTGAAGAGATGCAGCAAAATTATATCATTCATTGGCTGACATCCCCCAACATACACATGCAAAGGGGCTCTTCTCACTCATTGCACTCACAAGACTCTTCCCTCCTCTAGATTTCTGTTGATTATTTTAAATTGGTGTTATGATGCTTATTTTATTTCTGAACCATATACTGCTCAGTTCTGGGGCTTAAGTTTATCTTGTAAAGGAATGCATCAGCCTCCTGCCCCTAAAGACAAGCATAAGAATGTCAGTTTTATTTTGTGGGGTCGTTTTATGGAGTATACAATAAGTTAACTAGTAGGGATCTGACAATATTACTGATGTTGCACCATGCGCACTCTCCTAACTAGCAGATGTTAGTTAATATGTCAGTATGGATACAGGACCAAGTCAGTTAGCCAACCATGAATCCATGTGTTTCTGTGACAGCATTTTGTAGATGTGGTGAACAGCTACACTCGGTTCACTTTAAGTGATAGAGATTATCCTTGCGGATGTGGGTGAGCACTCTCTAATAAACTAAGAACCTTAAAATCAAATGATCTGGAAAGAGAGCTCATTTAGTAAATTACAAGCAAGGTGACTTGGGCTGGATCCCCAGGACCCATGTAAAAAAAGTTGGGCATGGTGGTACATATTTTCAATTCTAGCAATGGGGAGGTGAAGACATGCAGGCTGGCCATGACACTTGGAAAATGACCATAGGTTCTTCTTTTGCCTCCACATGCACCTGTACAGGCATACACACATGAACATTCACACAATACACACACACACACACACACACACACACACACACACACACGGACAAAGAGAGAAAGGGGGAGAGAGAGGGGGGGGAGGGGAAGGGGAGGGGAGGGGAAGGGGAGGGGAGGGGAAGGGGAGGGGAGGGGAAGGGGAGGGGGAGGGGAGGGGAGGGGAGGGGAGGGGAGGGAAGGGAAGGGAAGGGGAGGGGAGGGGAGGGGAGGGAAGGGAAGGGAAGGGAAGGGGAGGGGAGGGGAGGGGAGGGAAGGGAAGGGAAGGGGAGTGTTAGGAGCGGGTGTGGTGGCAGTCCCAAAGGCGCCAGGGACTGTAGCTAAGTCGTATGACTTGCACCTGACTTCCTCATATAAGCCACAAACATCTTGAGAGCTGCGCAGGTGTACCAGGATACCTGTGAATCCAGTTTGATGGAGATATGCCCCTGCTGCCCTGATTAGCTGAAGCTGCGTGCCTGGTGAGGCGGCGTGGCCTGCTGTGCGTGGATGAGAGTATAAAAGGTGTGAGAGGCCCAGGGTTCGGGGGAGATATAAACAAGAAGAATCAGGACTGAATAAACTGCTGTTAGAAGGACTGGTGGTCGTGTCATTCTTGCTGGTCGAGAGCGGACGCGACAGAAGAGAAGAAGAGAGAACAAGGAAGGAAAGCAGGGGGGGAAGAGAGACATATCATTGTATTAGTCAACATGCACTAAGATACAGCTAGGCAGAGAGGAGTTCTGGTGTGCTGGGGTAGCGGGAGGTGATGTGAGATGATGATAATATGCTGGATGTTTAAAAAAGTAGTTACAAGAAAGGACTTTTTGAAATTTTTCATCCTAAAGATGTGATAAATACATGAGACTATAGATGTGCTTTGATATAAATATTATGCATATTATATCAAAAGCACACATGTCATCCTACAAATACATAAAATCATTTTATTGTGTCAGTTAAAAAGAAATTTAAAAAAGCAAAATTGGGTTCTCCTGAAAAGTAAAATTTTGCCCCAAGGTTTCCTATAAACTCCTTTCAGCCTGCCAGCCTATGGAGCTTGGATTTGAAACTTTCTGCAGTCTCTTGAGCTGATGCCTTATGGCAAATCATATAAGCTAATATAAAATACATGCACACTCAGAGCACCCATGTGTATATATTTCCTACTAGTTGTATTCTCTGTGAAACCCAGTCAGTAGAGGATGCTGTGGCATCATGTCACTGACTTTCTTTTAGGGGAAAGTAAACACTACTTAAACAAATCACTAACCCAAAGAAACACAGTGACCAGGCTGTACAGAAAGGATAGTGTGTCAGATCTGATCTGACTGCTTGTGGCCAAGGAGCTGCATAGACCTGGAGGTCAGGGAAGGGCTCTTCAAAGCACTGATATGCAAACAGGAACAGGAATGGTATTACTGTTTTTCTTTCTCCCATAAATTGTTTATAAAGAAATTTACATAGTATGAGCATAAAGAATTATTTGGAATAAATAATGAATGTATTAATAATGTAATCTTAAGGGAAACCGGCTATTCCAATTTCAGGTAACTAAAAAACAAGTCAAGTTTGGTACCTTAATAAGAAGAGTCTTGGCTCCAAGCTGAAATTACACCACCCAGAGCTGGAGGATCTGATTTCTAACTTGATTAATGAACAGAGGCGACTGATTAAGTCGTTTTAAGTATGCAATTGCTTTAACCTGCACTAATTGGAAAACAGTGTAGACACAACATAGTGGTGAACAATGAACAAGGCAGAACAAGCACCCTTTGTGTCCCTATTTTGTCTCCTGTTTATCTATTTTTCTTTTATTTCAAAGCATAAACTTATAAAACCTCCACCAGAAACTTACCAGGCTGTAAGTTTATTATTCAAGAAGAAAAGACTTAATCCGACTCCTTTGTTCATAATTCCCACTATATGACTAGTCAGCCCACTAATTTATTTCCTTTTTCTTTCTTCTCCGTGTTGTTTTGTTTTGTTTCATGGAAAGGAAGGAAAAAGGATATATTAAGTACAGCTGAAAAATACTTATTTAGTATTTAGAATCAGACTATTTCAAAAGGAAAATGGACCACACAGATAATTTTGATCCTTTTCTTTCACAAGGATGATCTTAATCACATTTTTTTTCCCTGAAAAAGACCCACCTTTTCATACCAGGAGCAGGTATTTCTATTCTTCAAGTAGAAACTACCTAGGCTGGTCAATACATTCTTAAGAGAAAGCTGTTTCTTTGGAGTTTACCCTATGCTCGAGTATCACTGTAAGAACCCACAGAAATCATGGTTTTTCCACGTGTGTCATCCTTCGGTGGTCTCAGCTAATCACTCTATCTCAGGCTCTACAAACTACTATAATATTACCAAGAGCAAGCAACACATTTATCAACAGATAACAATATGATAAGCACGTGGTCAGGATTTACAGGGTGTAGTTGAGGAGATATACTTCAGGCAACATATCAGTGGGTTCTTTCAGGAAGCCAAGTTTTAGATGACTCATTGTGTGCAGAAAATTATATATAAAGCATTGTATCTCTTCTCTGCCAAGCATATTCGCCTTCTCTGAAGGTTCAAGCTCCCTGCCTAGCCTCCCCATTGGTTCCAGTTTCTTGGTAACTTTCTACCTTGTCCATATACTGGCATCACAGACAAGTTTTATAGGGTAGCCCTCTCATTGGTTTTGAAATGACTTTCCTAGAGTGTCCATTTTCTTCACAACATGTACTTTCTTTATCCAGTGCTAAACATTGACCTAATTTCCTCTGGGCTTCAACTGCTCAGAAAGTAGTATGCTTTGAACTTGACTGCAAATGGCCCCTATCATCTCTACTTGCCCTCAGCTTCTTCTCCATTATGGGGTTTCTGCTGTTAAGTGCTATGGTGTCAAGACTGCAGCTTGGGTACCGTCACTCTGGATAGGGTTCCCTTCTCTTTCTGTATGGCTGAAAAATGAGCACCATAGTCACTCCCTGGGATCAGATCATAATAGGAAGTGTACATTTTAGCTGTTCTTTGTATTGTAAGTCAAGTGTGGGAGCCAAGGCAGACAGCATAATTCAAACACACCATCATTTTAAAACAGAATTATGACCTGTGAGTAATTCATGATTCTATTAATTGTTTATTCTTTCCTGTTCTGAGTGAGATATTAGCCAGCACTGAGTCCTTAGGCATAATAAACAGTTGGATAGGGTGACAGTAGAAACAGTTCCTTGATTAAAAATCTATGTCCTGCAAAGCTGCAAATTAGACAACCAGAGTAGATGGGGAGAGATTTTCAGAGTGTGACTGTTGCCAAACACCACTCAGAAAATAGACAGCCATTGGTCTGAAAGATGTGTCTACAAAAGAACAAAATATATTTTAAGCTGTAGCTGATAGCTGATGACCACTGGAAGCCTTAGAGATAGTAGAGAGCACCTGGCTCTAAAAAAATGCCAATCAGCTCACTGACTGCTCTCTTTGCTCCTTCCCTCAGCTTGCCCCTCTGGAACTGAGCAGGGTTTACTACATTGTTGACAGAGCCAGGAAGTGAATGATCGACACTAATGGGATTTTTAATCTTCAACCTAATTAACTTTGTTAAAATTAAGGCTTACCAGGAAGAATCAGCACAAAGAAATTAATTAAAGCAATGGAAGTTTTGCTGGGTTTAACAGCTGAGTACCGAGTATATCTATAATGCACAAAGAGACAAATATCGTAAAAATTCATTTTCATTTTGCTTTTGTTGCTCTGTTGTTTCTGTTTTCGAGACCGCCTCTGTTCCCCGGGCTGAGAGTAGAGTGTGCACACCTTTCACTGGTGCCAGCCATACTGTAGTACACAGGAAGATTTCTGATTTCTGTGTCAGGTATATTTTGACTGCCTGGTGCCTGACAACGTGTCTGATCTACATGGTTGAGATGTAGTTGTTGAAGGAATGTGTGCATGAAACAGCAAGCAGGAATGCTTTTCAATAGCGGATGGCACTAAGCGTGATACTGATGTTACAGCTGACTTTCCTCTCACCTTGTACTTACTTTCTGAAAAAGAAAAGAAAAAAAAGGAAGGAAAGGGGAGAGAGAGGCAGGGGGAGAGGAAGGAATGAAGGAGAAGACAGATAAAGAAAATGGGGCATTTTTTTCCTTGCAGAAATGAAGCAGGATATTTTCAACATTTTGTAGTCTATAAAAGCATCGTGCAGAGAACCTGGCTTTCAGAAATCCATTGCTAATTGAAATTCATGTCCACCTGAAACAAGCCGTTCCACTAATTCAAAATAAGGCAGTAGCTTTGTTTTGGAACATAGAAATATGTCAAATTTTGAATGAGTCAGCTTTGTATAGTCGAAACTCTCAGAAAAATGTTCTGCATAGCAATGTTTATAAATCGTGACTGGTATGATTTTATTGCACAATGATAACTATTTAAATATTTGTTAATGACCACAGGTCACCTTCATGGACAATCAGTTATTGCAGGGGAGATAACAGGGCAGAGATACTATCATTCCCGGCTTGAAACTTGGGGTCACTTAACCACTTTACCCCAAATACAAGATTTAGACAAAAATCTTTTATAATGAAAATAATGACTACAAAGTTCACCATAGTATAAGGAGCACAGAAGTTAGGGACTTGTGATCTGGAGGTAGCTTGTATGGACAATGATATATTGCAGAGTAAACAAGGTTTTAGCTGATGCAAAATGTCTGTGAGATAAATATGATTTCAAGAGAGGGAATGAGAATAAAGTACAGTATCAGGAACTGGTTGGGATGAAAATGGAACAGAAAACATTCTGGTATTTCAAAACAGCTAAAACTTTAATTCTTGCACTCAGCAGGGTAGAGGGAGGCAGTTCTTTATGAGTTTCAGGCCAGCCTGATCTACATCAAGTATTCCAAGCCTTACCGGGCTACAAAGCAAGAATCCTCATGGTTTATTTATTTGTTTGTTTGTTTGTTTGTTTGTTTGTTTGTTTTTAAATACCTGTTACAAATATGAAAAATATACAAACTTGAAATGCCAAGGGAAAGCCCAGGAAAGCTTATTCTAAGCTTGTTTCACTAGAGGCAGACTATGCAGAGAGGATGATGGGAAGGTAGGTACAGCAGCACCCGAACACCTACCTTTCCATTAAGCCTCCTCTCACACCTCTTCCAGGCGTGCTACCCATCCTGTGGTCTGGCTAATCTGGCGGCTGAGCACCCACCGTGCCCACAGGTGGGGCACCATGACTACTGTGAGGGTGAATTTCCACAGTCCTACTGCTTGAATGGGGTAAGCAATCACTGTTGCATTTTACATTGAACTGTTTCTGTTTGCTGTCCCCTGACCCTCAGCCTTCTTAATTTCTTTTTAGATTTAAACATTCAGTGGTCATGGCTGATTCCTAAGTCACAGTTCTTTCTAGTTGGGTCCATTTTCACTGCAGACTCAACACTGGGTATATAATTTGACACTTGAGCTTTGTGGTCTGGTGCATGGTGAGAATCACTTGTAGAACTGTGGAGAGACGATGCCAGGGTCCCATGTTGAGAGATTATTATTCATCTGCCTGACATGAGACAATCATGGGAACTCTTTAAAACTCAGATGACCCTGAGCCATGGGTTGAGGATCTCTTTTCACACCTTGCCTTGCCGAGAACACAATCTGTTCAGAGATGAAATTTATGTCATGCTCAACACTTTCTTATGGAATGAAAGATGGATTAAATTGATTGGACCATTGACAGTTTCTTTGTTTCTAGCTCCTGTTTGGTGGAATTCCCAATAGTCTCAGCTGCTTATAGCAACATTATTTCCCACCCTCACCAACAGACCCATTAGAAAAAGCCTGATAGAAATAATGGGTCACTCATCACCTTACTACTATGCCACTCTCTGAGTTTCAAACTCAAGTAAATAGATTGCATCTCGATGAGTCTAAAACAGCAAATATGCCAGGTAGGCACAGAAACAAAGCAAAAGGCAGAATTAGTTGACGGTACCATAAAGTTAGATCAGTGCCAATAAAGACAAAGAGGCAAGGAGGTGCTATCCTATGAGGAAGAGGATATGTGAAAGTCAAGGCATCAGGCCAGCCAGGAAGAGACACATACTGTGGCAGCACATGGACCAGACAAGGATGTGATGAGCAGAGATTGGGATCTGCACAGGGTCTGTGTAAGGTCTGTCTGAATGAAATCCCATTTCTATGGTTAGATGGCTTTACATGCACATGCAGAAGCCAAGATTTGAGTACAGTGGTATATCAAGGGAAACAACGTGTATGTGGTCCATTTACCATGGATGTAGGCGATAATGTGGGCAGTGCTACAGAGACCTTCACAACAGTGATAAAACTACTAAAAGTCAGTTTTATTTTTGTTATCACCATGCACCAATGATTCAAAATTGTGTTACAGAAAAAAATGCTCTATATTAAAATCTTACACTGACCTAAGATCTAAACAATTCCTGGGGATATGTAAAATAAGACAAAAAAAATCGTACATTTTCATTCATGAACACAGCATTCTGCATGCAGTTTAATTTTGGATGTCACCAGTTACACAGCCAACTCTTCTGATAGAGCCAGGCTCAGCCAGAGAAATTCACTTCAAGGGTGATCGTGTAGCTGTTTGAGAATGAGTTAGTGGCATGTGCCTCTACCCCTCCCTCTTCTCCCCCTCTCCCTCTCTCTTCTTGCTTTCTCTCTTGCTTGCCTTCTTTTTCTCTCTCTCCCTCCTCCCCACTGTGTGTGTGTTTGTGTGTGTGTGTGTGTGTGTGTGTGTGTGTGTGTATGATGAGAACAGAAAGGAAAGCATGACAGGGGCAGTAGAAGAGAGACCTTAAGGAGCAGGGAGATGGTAAAGGAATAGGGGAGGGGACTATTGAAAGATGGGTAAGGGAAGAGGGCAGTAGCATAAGGAATAAGGTATAAAGTCAAGCTATAATATCTACATATAATGTGCAGTGGTGAACCTCATTTCTAGGCAAGCAAACTTAACATGCTAAGTTTAAAAAGTAAACGTGTATACTTATTGTGATTGTAATTCATTTTTCTAACCCAGCAGTTTCCTCTAGACCTTGCTTAAAGAGTGGATTCTAGTTACCAAACCCAGACTATTGCAGATGCTAAGAAGTGCATGCTGAAAGGAGCTAGATATGGCTCTCTCCTGAGAGACCCTGCCAGAGCCTTACAAATAAAGTGGTGGGTGCCCCTAGCCAACCATTTTACTGAGCACAGGATCCCCAAGAATGGAGTTAGAGAAAGGACTGAAGGAGTTGAAGGGGTTTGCAACCCCATAGGAAGAACAACAATATCAACCAACTAGACCCCCCAGCACTCCTAGGGACTAAACCAACCAAGAAGTACACATGGCTCCAGCTGTATATGTAGCAGAGGATGGCCTTGTCATGCATCAATGGGAAGAGAGGTCCTTGGTCCTATGAAAACTAGATAGATGCCCCACTGTAGAGGAAGTGAGGGCGGGGAGGTGGGAGTGGGTGGGTGGAGTAACACCTTCATAGAAGCAGGGGGGGGGAGAATGGGATAGGGGGTTCCAGGAGCAGGGGTGGGAATTGGGAAAGGCAATAACATTTGAAGTGTAAATAAAGAAAATAGTCAAGAAAAAAAAAAAAAGAGTGGATTCTAGGTAAGTCTAACCACAGGAAGATTGCAATGTGAGGACACAGACCCTGAGTTTCCATACGCTCATCCTATTAAATCCACAATTTTATTTACATTGAAACTCAAATTGATGAGAATTAAAACTGTAGTATGAATTATTTTTGTTTGATAAATCAGGATATTTGTTCATTCATGGCAAATTTAGTTAATCATGTATATTATCTATAATATTGAAATTTCCATTTAGAAAACTAAAATACTAAAAATAATTACTACTGATTGCTACTTTTTTATTATTATTACATATTTTCCTCAATTACATTTCCAATGCTATCCCAAAAGTCCCCCATACCCTCCCCCCCCCACTTCCCTACCCACTCATTCCCATTTTTTTTAACCCAATTTTACCATACAGAAAGCAGACTAAAAACCTTTCTGAGTGTCAACTTCATGAGTTATGGCCCTGAGACACAGGCAGGGGAGAGCACAGTGTGCCAGGCAGTGCTTCGGAGCATGCACATCCCCATGCATCCTTGTAGGGATATGGAAAGCATTGCACAATTAGCTCCTGAGCAATGGCATATGCACTTTCCCTGAAGAGATTTACAGAAAATCCCCTGTGCAAATAAATGCGAAGGCCAACCTTAGAAATCAGGGATGCTGGGCATTTTCCTGCAGAGATCTCTGATTGGAGTCACTAGGCTCAGGACAGCTAAACTCAGAACTCTTGAAGAGCTCAGGTATGTTATATCACATTTCTATCCTCACTCCCCTGAAGGACACAGAACAGCAGAGACACAACCAATAAGAAGTCAGAGAATTCAAAGGAAACTTCAGGTCTCTATTCCTGTTGATGGGTAAGTTTTTTCTAAGTTGTCTATCAGACTTCTTGTTTTCAGCTCTAGTGGACCATTGTCAACCACCAATAGGCAATATTTCAGAGGAACTCCTGCATGAAGGTGCAGTTTTAAGGACTAGGGTTATAATCAGAGAGAGGAACGAAAACTGCAGTCTCTTGAATGAACACTTTCTGGCCTCTCAGGATCTGGCATCACAGGTATATAATACTCGAATACACCCTCTTATCTGTACTTGTTGAGCTAGGCAGCTACTCTAGAAATGTAAACTCAGTGATATTCTCCTTTGAATGGTCCTGTATGACCTGTGTTTTATATATAGGGTCAGACCACCTAATACAAAACCTCTGAAGGACCTATTCAAATGCTCATGGCTGAACTAAAATTTCATCCTACTAAAAATATGGAACAAACATATTGTGTCTGGACTATGGCTTATACATTTTCTTAATTTATGGTTTGGCACATAGTAGACACTCAATAAATATTTATTAAATAAATTAATCATAGAACACCCATAATGGCTCATTTGTGATATGTTAATGGTATATAAAAATCGCAGTAATATATATTCAATTTCAGCTTGATTCTTTTGCATTCTTAATTCAGTTCATGGTCGTCTGTTGCCATTTCTTTTGACTACTGCACTGCATTAAAGCAGTGCTTTTTTCCCCCAAGCTTCCAATTTAAATGTGCTAGCTAAATTCCTATTAATTCCATTCCAAGTATTTGCACAGAACTGATCCACCATAGCCGCCTGCTAATGATGCATCTGTCATTTTATTGACACCCCTAAACAGCTTTATTCTCCTTTCTAATTAAGAGACAAAACTGGTATTGTCAGTTGATGAACCGACATGTGGGGGCTTTTGTTCCAATGTAGAAGCAACACATAATGATGCTAAAACAAAAAATTCAGTAATCCTAACCAAAAAGCTCACTAGACAAAATCTATTTACACGTATTTTAAATGAAGCTTGTTATTAACCTAATGGAAATACAGATTGTGAATTACAGGAAAAATATACATGGTGACAGCATGCGTGCTGAACAATATGCCTACCCAAAATCCCATTAAACTCAGAACCAAGTAGTCTCAGTTACTCACTGGACAATCAAAACTCCTAAGAGAGGGAGAAGAAGCCTGAACCCTAAAGCTGACCAGCATGCAGCACTGGGATATAAATGGTCATTTAGATCCTAGTAATATTTAAAGACATGTGAACTAGAATTTCTTTTGCTCAAACCACAGAAATGAGATAAGTAGAATATAGTAAGGAGAGGCAATAATGTCCTGATAATTATATTAGCCATCTTCCAGGCAAATGACAATTACGATCAAGTACTGCACTTGCAGCTCAGCTCTCAAACAACTGAGAAAGACAGGCCATAAAAGCCATATCACTGTCACATTAAAAATCTAATCTAAAGTCATCACATGTCAGGAAATTAAGACTTTATCAGAATATCCCCCAAAGGTTATGTGATGAGAGAAACTTACAAAAGCAAGCATGCACTCTTTCATTTCTTTATGTAAAAAATACTGCTTAAGATCTATGTGTTCATATAAACCAAATACAAAATCTGGTCTGCCAAATGAGATCACTGTTATAAAGCAGTTAGCATGCTGTCTGGCTTTCAAAGATGCTAATTGCTATAATTTTTATTACTATTATATGACAATGTCAGAATCTCATTGTTTGTCATGGTCACTTCCCAAGGTTAATGATGGAACTACTATGACTGAGTCATAATTTCACTTTTTTATTTATGTGCATATGTAAGAGTATGGGGGAGCCTTTGTAGGCCAGCTTGAGGAAACAGAATTTCAGATCTCCTGGAAAAACAGCAAATGTTCTTACCTGCTGAACCATGTCTCCAGCCGTTGTAATAATAGCTAGGTCAATAATTTTGTTTCTACACTTGTTTCATACATTTTGCTCTAACGTTGTTCTTCAGGCACCTACCTTTGCTCTGAATTCTACGTGGCCCTAGAGAGGGGCTTCAGCCCTAAGCCCTTGCCGGACTGGTTTGCTTTCACCCCCCATTTTGCAGTAACCTCATTTGAACTGTACACTTCCTCACTATCAGGGACTATGGGTGAGTCTTTTCACACTTGTAGCCTGAGGCTCCACTCAAATTTCTACTTGTTGAAAAGCAAAGTTTGAGCAACCTCTGCATGACCTTTCATATGCCAACTGTCTATATATTTTAAGATTGAGTCTACTGAGGCCCTCAGTCAATGAGAGGGGGCATGTTAGAGTTCTCACGGCCACAAGACTGACAAGGTTGATGTAGCACTGAAAACTTTTCCTTCTTGCCATGGGGGACACCAAACATGGCCTTGGGAATATGAAGCTAGTACTAGACCATGGAACCACATCTCTGTCATGCTTGCACAACTTGCAGGAATCATTGAAGAATGGCCTTTCTCCTATAGTTACTTCTTACATAAACTTTGTCTCAAGTCCTATGTGTTTCTTGTGAGCTTCTTGGACCTCATGAGCCTTCTTCAAATAGGACCCATATTTGAAGCCTAGGCCAAATAGCCTCCCCAAATATATACAACACAATTAGTCTTATCTATAGTCATTCCATGCTCCTTGATAGCACAGGACCTATGCTAAGCCAAGCTGAGGCTTTTTGTTAGCATACTTTGAAAGAGTAAAGCTACTGTTGTTGTATGGTCATGGAGTTGCTCCTGGAGATGCCCATTGTAAGCACAGGAAACTAGAAGAAAACTCCCGTTTCAGGTAGAGGTTACATGTAACAAGCACATGTTTGTGCACAGGCAGGTGATGCTGCAGAAAACACTATTCCACTATGATGGAAACTGCATAAGCTACCTTATTCCACGAGAATTGAGCTTTTATACAATGGTTTCATAGATATGACAGTACTTGTGTATTCATAGTTTCTAAGGGGAGATTAGGTACATTTTATGATTCATTGTCATAAAACTCCACCTTGCACTTGAAAATCAACTTTCTTAAAGCAATCAAACAACACACTAGTTTCATAATTATACTCTTTTCCAATTCACATATTCATTCATTCATTTATTCATTCATTTGTACATAGATAAATTCATCTAACTGTCAGCATGAGAGGTAAGGAGTTGATCTCAGTCTCTACTCATTCCTCTTACTTGCAGAAGTGGATTTGCATCATCAATTGTGTGTGCATGTGTGTGTGTGTGTGTGTGTGTGTGAGAGAGAGAGAGAGAGAGAGAGAGAGAGAGAGAGAGACAGAGAGACAGAGAGACAGAGAGAGAGAGAGAGAGATGGAGACAGAGAGAGAGAAACAGAGAGAGAGAGAAAGACAGAGACAGGGAGAGATGCACACATGTGTGTATGTGTGAGTATTACTGTACGTAGACATACCAGAGAATGATCCTTTTATCTCTGACTCCCTACTGTGCGGGAATTATAGGCACATGGCCATGTCCAGCATTTCTGCATGTTCTGTGGATTCAGATTCAGATTCTCACGCTTGTATAACAATCAGTCTCACTTGCTGAACCACCTCATTAGCAGGTCATCATTAGTTCTTGATTGGCCAGCCTCTGACCGATTGGGCACAATGGAGCAGGCCTATGTAAGAAGGTAATATGCACCTACAGAAGTGCGTTGAACATTTACTAAGCACCTTTTAAACTTGTGTAGTTATCGAGGCCCTCTGAACATCAAAGCCTTGCACAAATCCTTCCTTGGGGTTTTCACTGCATGAGCAAGTGGAGAAAAACTTCAAAACCATTTTCTTGATTCACAAGTAGGTTTTGCTGCTTTGAGAGAAACAGAATTCTTTGGAAGAAAGAGTCCACCTCAGTGAACCCACACAGATAGCTCATCATTTCTTCTGAGATATGGTCTAGGTAGTCTTGATCCTCTCATCCTCCTGTGTCTGCTTGCCCCTGACAAAGATAAGAGACCTGTGCTACAACATGCACGTTGAAAAATTAGAAACTGCCATGTTTTCCAACATTTAGCATGCTTTCTAATTTTTAATTTGGTATTCTGTTGTTGTTAGTAACTTGTATAATTTTTCCTTAGTGAGGAAAATGGCTCTTTTCCTTCACTTTTCCCATTAAAATGTCTCCCCTAGGAAGACTAATGCTCCTCTCCAGGCCCTTCTGTGACCTGCTTCTCTGACCTCTGCTAGGAGGTAGCTCAGGCATCCTACACCAGACCGTCACAATCTGGACCTCTCTCTTTTCTCTGAGCACACTTCAGTCACTCCAGGGCTGCCCCTGCTCTCTCAGCCCACCTAACCACCAGTCTCCCCCCCCCCCCAACAAACCCTCATATTCCCAGCTTGGTCACTTCTGCTCTTTCATCCAGGAGCTCCATTGTCCCTGGTCTTCTCTTAAGACAGTAACATGATGACCTCTGCCTTTCTTTGAGATTTCTGCCTCATTTTGAATAAACATACAGAATCAGACCTTTTTTTTTCTTTTTTTTTTTTTTTTTGACATAACTTGCCAGGTTTTGTTTATGCATATAGTGAAAAAAAATGTCTGAAATGTCTCAAAATTCACAAGAAACCACTGCAGGAGCCCTTTGACAACTCCAACCAGGTGGTAAGATGGTGGCAGTATCCGAATGAGATGCATATATCACACTGGAAAGGCACAGATGATCTTCTTGCCTGCTTTTACTCTTTCCCAGATTTTTAGATTGAAATTAAATTTTGAAGCAACATTTAACTGTTGAGTTTTGTGAATGGTAAGTTGCTTTTTAAAGTCATCCTTCCCTTCTCCTGTTCCACAGAGTTCTTGGCAGCAAACCCTGATGATGCTTAGGTGCATTATCTACTAATGCTTCTTTCTGTCTTTGTTCTCACTAAGGTCAGTGCCTCTCCTATAAGTAAACAAATAAGGGATGTAAGGAATATAATGTTGGCATGTGCTATGTAGCTACATTTCAGCCAACGCTGTTTTAAATATGTCAGTAGGCTCATGGTACTGTCTCATGTACTAAGGAACTAGCCCTCATGGTTATGTAAATACACTCCATGAAGCTGAGACAATGATGTAATCACCAGTACCATGTTTTTCAATATGTGATGGTCATCCTCACCAAATGATATGTACTTGCATCTTTCTTTGGGCTCTTAATGCCTACTGGTCAGACTCTCTTTATGAGATCTGTGCATGTGCATGCAGGTCCTGGTGTCTGGAATCCTATTGTTCCAGACACTGGGCTTCACTTCATTCTTGTCACTGATTCTCAGAAAAGATTTCCTTGACTTCCTATAAGGACACTCCAAACATCCATATTCCCTCTTCTTTTCCTTTGCCTCAGTAATGGTTCTCTCTGCTTATGGGTAATGGTGTGCCTGTCTACTAGAAGGGAAACCCCATGAGGGAAGATGCTATGTTTTTTCCCAGTGTATAGAATGATGGGTGGGGCAGGTAGAAGACTGGCAATGGGAATTTCTTATCCTCAGTATCAAGTCTGAGTGAAGTACATAGAATAGGAAGCATAGAGCAGGTCCTTAAAGGGAAGCATCTAGAACCAAGCTTCTTTTATAACTGTGTGACACTGAGCATAGGCTTTAATCTCTTGTTGCCTCAGTTTCTCCATCTGTAACCCAGGAATGATAACAATACACAGTTGGCTTGTTATCATTCTTATTATCTTAACAATTAAGGTAATAGACTCTCTAAGCAGTAGGAATGCTAATAAGCTATATTTGTTCGTGTACTAAACACATAATAAACAAGTTTATTTCAATATATATATGTCACAATCAGGTTTTCAGGGTTCAGGCATGATTTCATTCAAAAATTGCTAGAAATGCCCCTTGATAAGTAACTGCCATCAGGTGATGGATGAGCACAGCACTTGGTGAATTGAGGATAAGAGACAGCCTTATTTTTATTTTATCTGTGCCTTCACTAAATAACTGAAGCTAACTTCAACCTCCCAAACCTCCTGCCTCAGCCTCCTGAGTGTTCGGTTAACAGGGATATAACACCATGCACAGCTATTTATTGCTTAATTTTTGTTTCTTAAATAATCCCGAGATGCATAATAACAAACAACATTTTTGCATAAATTGTACAAAAAAAGGTGCTTATTATCTTTCATCGTAAGACAAGGCAGAGCAAAACAACAGCAAAATGATGCTAGTCTTAGTAGACATTGACAAGCATTGGCAAGGGTGTGGGGAAGCATTTGCCTATTTACACTGCTGGTGAAAATGTAAAATAGGCAGCCACTGTGAGAAATATTCTGGCACATCTTTCAAAATCTCAACAGGGAATTAGCAAATAACTTGGTAATTCTACTTCTAGTTATTTAACCAAATGAAAAAGGAAACAGGTATGCATAGAAAAAGTTAACACAAAATTCATATCAGCATCATTCAAAGTGGCTAAAATTAGAAACAAGATATCCACAATGCCTCACGTATGTAAGTGCACGGGGATTCTGCCATTAAAAAGAAATGAATTACTCACGTGAAGTATACAAATGCAGACCTTGAAATCTGCTAGGCTAAATGAAGAAAGGCAGGCTCCAGAGGCTGTATAACTTGTGACACCATTTTTATATTATGTCCACAACAGGCAAATTTGTAGAAGCAGGAATTAGATTAATAGTGACTCTCCAAGGGAAAGACGACATGACTTTTTGTATTGATGAGAATGCCCCATAATTACATAGGGCTGACTATCACACAACCTTGTAATGCATTGTATATACAATTGAAAGATTGAAGTTTACACTTGATATTTTTACTCATTTGAAAAACTTTGAAATCTTGCAAACAGAACAAAAGATATGATAGTACTTCAAAGCACATGGTGCTTAACAGACACACTCAAACCTCATGTTTGCCTCTGAGAAAACCATGTGGACACCCGAAAGCTTCCGAGTATTTGTCAGCCCCACTCTGTATAGCTAGGAAAGAGCTCCATCTGCTTTCAACACTGTGAAAGCAAAAAGAAGCATGGAAACCTGACTCCAGCTCTAATCATCTCTCTCAGCTTCTACCCATCAAGCCACGTTACTGGCAGGATCCTTTTTGGTCTGAGGCAGTGGCTAACTAAGGCCAGCCATTTCAGATTGGAGACAGAACGGTAGTCCATCTTCCCCTATCATCTTTCAAGTCCTGTTTCCTCCGAGTCCATGTCCTAGGCTTGCAGATTCCTCTCAATCTGTTTCACACCTGGAATAACGACACTGGAAACTGAGTTAATGCTCAGCCACACTCTCCTCTGCCTTAAGCCCTGGTAGCCAGCATAAATCCACTTCCTGACTCAGCATGCACTTGGGAATGTCGTCATCAAACATCTACACATGAAACCCAACGTGCAGACTGGACCATTGCCTCTACGCTTTATTCATCGTTCTATGTCACTGTAGGGGCTACAGTTACTAGATAAACCATTGAAGCTATCGTTGGAATGGATTCCATCTCAGGCTTTCTCTTCCCTCTTCCCTCCTTTTCGTCTTTCTTTTGTGTTTTCTTAATTAGCAATAAAGCCTTCTTGAAAGGAAACTAGGAGCCAGGTCTGATGCTAGACCTTAAAGATAGCAGAAACCCCTGGGAAAGGCTCACCTCAGTGCACCCCCTTGTGGCTCTGAAGAGCGCATTTCAGCTACCAGCCAGGTCCTGGGATTCTGATCTCAGTGCCAGTGGTAAATATTGTTTACTTGAAAGAATAAACTCTGAGGCATTTGCCATTAAATTCAAGATATGTCCATTATTTCTTAATGTTAGTTTTAAAAAATAGTAGCTGTAATCTTTTGCCTTTCAAAAACATTGTTACCAAGTACCAAGCATCCTTGATTGCAAAAAGATCTATTCTTATTTTGTGAGTATGACTCTTTGCCTGCACATATGTTAAATGCACTGATTGTGTGCCTGGAGCCTTTAGAGGACAGAGGAGGGTGCCAGATCCCTGAAACTGAAGTTAGTAACAGTTGTGAGCTGTTATGTGGGTGCTGGGAACTGAACACAGGTAGTCTGGAAGAGGAGCCTAAGCCACCTCTCCAACCCCTATAACATATCCATTGAACTAACTTATTTTAAAAATCAGAAGAAAGCTATACTTTGAATGTCTTATGCAAGTGCTTATTGAAAGTACCCCCCCCAATCACAAATATCACAGTGATCTTCTTTCTCCATGTTGCTTTTGAATAATCGGATCAGTTCATATTAAACTAGCTATTGTTTCTGTGAATTATTTATGGTTCCTAACTACCCAAGAGTCCAACTGAGCAATGGTTATATAGGACTCTAAGTCACAAATGACAATCCTGCTCCTCAGAAAAGGCTTTAAGTAGAATATGGCTGTGTTTTTCCTGTAAAAATATATGCTTACATAAAAGGAGAATCCCATCTTGCATTTGTCAAATCCTTAAAGAAGTTCTGAGTTCTTGACTCCCTGCAGAATTAACGAGCCAGCAGTTGGCACTGTGGTTCCTGTCTATCTTCCCAGCACCTGAGAAGTGGGGGCAAGAACAATGTGTGTCCTGAAACACAGAAGAGAACCTGCTCAAAGAGTCCAGGCCTAGGGCTGGGGCTCAGTAGCAGAATTCTTGTTTGGTATGTACAAAGTCCTGGGTGTGAACCCCAGCAATACAGAAACAAATTTAAAAAAAGTATTTGGTACCAATACATTCTTATGCTTATGAGAAAACATTCTATTAGAAATATTGGACAAAGTCAGGTTGTCACATATTTTAGAAGAAAGTGGAAACACTTGAGTTTCTAGTGTACCTTGAAGCCAGGTACTGACATGACTCTTACATTCTTAAATTATTGTTTCCTATCATGTCTAAAAAATACTGCTGAAAACAAATGGGATGTATTAGTATTTTCCAAATTTAAAGAGGATGGAGGAATGCAAGTTTCAGACCAGCCTATGTTATGTGCTATGACCTTGTCTAGATAGAGGATAATGGAGGGATCCAGGAGCATGGGGAGGGCAGCAGGGTGTAAGAATTTGACAAATACAGTGTACTGGTATTTGAAATTCCCAAATAAATCAAAAATAAATAAAAAATATTAACTTCAAATAACTCCCAAGGGCACCAGAACAATACATCCACTAAAACTTGTTTTATACTTAAAATGAATTTTAAAGAGCAGGCAATGTCGCCTTGTAGCTTCCTGCTTCTCAGTCTTCAGATGTGTCTATAGCTGTAGCTATGGGTGTGGACACAGACACTTCCAGGCATTCCTTTTCTGCCCAGACATTTCTTTCCAGGTTAAATACACACATAAGCATTAGTGGTAGGCCTCTCAATGAAAAGTAAAATGAAATTCACATGCATAAAGTGACATATACATGTCAGGGGACTCACAGCCTCTCCTCCCACGAATATACCTATCCTGGATCTATTCTGGATGCAACGAGGCCTGAGATGGAACAGTCCTCGGGTAGCTGCAGAGACAGCCCAGGAATGGTAGTAAAGCAGTTCAGCCAGTGGTCAGCATTATTTTAACACAGAGCCAGCATCCATAGCTGCTAGAATTTTAACTAGCCTTAAGTAATAGAAAAATTTGTCAAATATGTATACTTGACCAAAATACCTAAGATTTCTCATTTCTTTACATAAATTCAACCACAAATGACACAACTCTTCCAAAGGTCTGAAATAGAAGAGAAGGAGAAGAGGTCCTTTGCTCACAGTTAAGAGTCAGGCTACCAGGAAAAGAAGCATCCAACTTACACAAGGTGGCCATGAGGCAGTGGTAGCTGCAGTGCAGTATGGCTGTCCAAGTCAACCCTGAATGCATGAGGTTTATTCAGGCTCTCTATTGTCTTCTACTCCACTTGGGGCAAACAAGGTCTGCCTCCTGTACCAGCACTCATGGCATCATCAGTGTTGAGGTTGGGCAGTGGAACCTCTTCTCTCCGGTTTTACCTCACAAATAGGCAGAATGGGGAGAATCTAGGCAAGGCTTATGTGATGGTTTGTATAAGGTTGGCCCAGGGAATGGCACTATTAAGAGGTGTAACCTTGTTGGAGTAGGTGTGTCACTGTGGGTGTGGGCTTAAGACCCCCACCCTTGCTGCCTGGAAGCCAGTCTTTTAGCAGCCTTCAGCTCCTCCTGTACCATGCCTACCTGGATGCTGATATGCTCCCACCTTGATGATACTGGACTGAACCTCTGAACCTGTAAGCCAGCCCCAATTAAATATTGTCCTTGTAAGTGTTTCCTTGGTCATGGTGTCTGTTCACAGCAGTGAAACCCCAACTAAGACAGCTTATATTCTATGGTTCTTAGGTCAGGGTACCTTTCCTGATCAAGATCTCCTGTGGTCACCATGGAGATAGAGAACACCCAGAGGTCTGCCATTCAACTTAAGTTTTGAAAATATGGAGTACAGATATCCAAGCTCAATCTCAAAAGGTTACAGTACATTAGTATTCATTAGTATTAATGGAGGCCCCTTGTAGGCAAAACACAAAGAAATTATTCACGGAGATTATTACACAGTGCTTTGACAGTATAGGTCTGCCTCAAAGAGCTGGAAGACTGTACTTTGCATGGCTTCTGAGTCATTAAGCCTCTGGAAGACCAATGTGACCTCCAAGTTCTCTCTATAATTCCCTGACAAATATATGAAATCTTTAAACTCTGGAATAATTCACCCTCTACTGTAAATAATTTAGTGGGCATCAGTCGCCTGTCTCTGCTGTGAGACTGTATGTGTACACTTTCCATTCTTTTGTGGGTGGTTGATGTCTACTCACAAGTTAACTCAGTTGCTGAGACTGCAGCAAGTTGGCTCAGTTTGTGATGCATGGAAGTGAAGCCTGGGTCACATTTCCATCAATAACACTAGACCACTCATCACAAAATCCAGTAGAAAATGACAAGAGACGTATCCAAGAAGGTGGAGGAGTCAGATGACAGTTAGCAGAAAGGCTCATTGCTCTAATTGTGTAAAGATAAAGATAAACTCAAGATGGTATTCTTCCTGTATTCCTGACTTCTTCACACTAGATATAAAATCAAACACAACAAAAAAGAAAATATCCTTTGATGCCATTTCTTCATCTTGAATTATCATCTATATTTTTCATGAAAGACTTGTATTTTGGGTTTTTGTTGTTATTCTTGTATGCTTTTTTTGCCTGCATATATGCATTCCCAAGCACTGTAAAGCACAGTTAGAACTCAATAGATGGTTGAATGTACATATGGGTAAATAGATAAAGCCCCACGCTCTTCCAAAAGTTCTCAAGCCACGCATTACTCTTTAAGGGTTAAAATAAAAGATCCCAATTTGCCAGGGAGAGAGGCATACTTCTATTTCAATTATCAGAGTTTCACTTTTGAAGTCAAACTGTTCAAATCTGTCTCCTTGGAGAGGGAAGAGGCTGGGGAAGATAAAGTGCTGCCAAGCGCCACAGCACAAAGACCTCCTGCTCCCCTGCTCTCAGGGCAATGACCTTGTGATCTCATTTGCAATCTGTTTTACAAAGAAAGCTCCATTATGCTCATTTCTGGGGTGAAGCCAGGATGATGAGGACTGTCATGCAGAACCTGAAGGCCTGGCTAGGATATTGTATGCATTAGAGTACACATACATGTGCATGAACATGTACAGTCACATACATGCATGCATATGTATATACACATGCAGCCTTATGTTTGTGCACTCACACATATACTTATATGTGCATGTTTGTGGTCATGTGAGTTCAGTCATACCTATGCACATGTGTGTGCTATCCAGGATGAAGAGTGGAATGGGACACTGAATCCCCAGGGGCCAGACTCCTTTAATGCTGAACTGCAAGCTGAGTCCCACAGTTCTGAGAAATCTCACTAAGAAAATGGCACTATCTTTAGATATAGCATTTAAAATATCTTTTCATCTTAATTTTTTATCGTGTTGTGTCATCTACCTTTCAAAACAAGAATGAAAATAATCCCAAAATTAAAATTAGAAATGGAATGGAGATGAAGTATAAAGGACCAAAGATGTATATGAAATCGATTACTTAGAATACTTACTTCAAGAGAATTCAAGAAAAATCAATGTCACTCCAAGAGTCATGCACATATCCACATTTCTGAGAGAGAGTGTCACATGCCTGTCGTCTCTAAGGTCTACTCACTAGTGTCATCTAACTGGTGACCAACCCTTTGATGAAGGCAGAGAGATCAATGTGTTCCTAATTGAAGCAAAGTGAGGTCTACAAGGCATCACTTAAGCATGTGTCAGTAAGTGGAAAAGCGTTATATCACTTGGCCTCCTGACTCTCAGACCACTGTAGATAGATCGTATCTGGGTGTTGGAAGATCAAGTCACTGTCACCTCTATTTCAAAGGAGCAATTGAAAACAAAGAAAAGTAAAGCAACATGTTCAGTATATCATTTTACTACGCTGTCTGGATTTTTTCCTACTTAATATCTCATGAGTATGAAAAATCTCTTTCATTTTTACCCCAAACTCATTTAAAAAATAAAGTAAAACAACATTTTATAGTATAATGTGGATAAAATATCACCAGAGGATATGAAAACCCTCAATTATATACTCAGAGTCAAACATTTGAAACCTTATTTTTATTAAATAGATGTAGCATAGTTTTCCCTGTCCCATTAATTTAAATATTAATACAAGAAGCTTGTGAGTGGACAGGGAAAAGGGAGGTGGAGGTAAGAGTTTCAGAGACAGAGACAGAAGAAAAGAAGGAATCAAGATGGAGCAAGAGGAAGATAGTCCAGATTTTGCGTGGCTTTAAATAGCCACAGGTAGCTATGAATCATAAAGGATAGAATAATTGGGATAACTTTTCTAATATAGGTGGGCAGCTTGTATCATTGTCAATTGGCTCTGAAATTATTGTGTGGGCATCTTGTGAATTGAGAATTT
Organism: Mus musculus; assembly: GCF_000001635.26. Taxonomy (NCBI): domain Eukaryota; kingdom Metazoa; phylum Chordata; class Mammalia; order Rodentia; family Muridae; genus Mus; species Mus musculus. The sequence goes on from NC_000069.6 coordinate 18,156,835, forward strand.
ACTGATATAAATCTGACTTCTAAATCCCAAGCCTCTAGCGTTTTGATTTTACTGGGTTCCTGGGATTCGGGACCACTGCCCACAGAGGGTGAGTGGCTGGGAATGAGAGCAGAATCCACAGAGCAAGAAAACTGTAAAATAGGTGGCAAAACGAGGCTAGCCTGTCAGAGCAGAGAGTAAGTGGGTATAGCGCGAGACGGTGCCGGCTTTTTCAATATTTCCCACAACAAATAGACTCTGGCACAAACTATATGGAGGGGGTTCTAGTAAAGTTTTGTTATTTTGCAAAGCAAAATGAGTTACTGATCCTTTATCCAAATTGGCAAAAAGGTTTAGGATTTCTTTCAGGTATTAAAATATTCACATATGAATGAGGTTCCCCCAAGTTTCATGTGCACTTTATAGGCAGAGTCCAAAAGTGAATGTAAACAAAACATGTTCTGATGCCACCAGAGGCGTGAGATCAGGCGTGGCTGTCTGTTGCTGTGGAGTCTTCAACACGTGAGAAGTCTGAGATTTAGGAATACTCAAAACACTGATCTTCCGATCACCCTGCATCACCTCAGTGTCATTGTAGTGAAACAAAAGCCTTTGCCAGACTGCGAAGGTCCCGATCACAACTATGCATCCTGTGCTGTCCACAGTGAGACTCAGGACGGACGGGCATGTGCATAGAAGCTCTCACAGCAACTCAAGAATAGTTTTATGTTGGATAATATAATAACATTAGATAGTATTTCAAGTGCTTTTTATTTCACTTTTCTACTCATTTAATTTTATTGTAATTTAAGAAAAAATTGATCTCTAGTAAATTGGAAAAGCAATAAGAGAACTGATTAATTACGTCAGGCAGTTTGGGAAGCACTGTACTAGACTTTACCACCAGGCCTGCTGAGTGAAGTTTTACTTCGGAATAACAGAATAGCCTTCTAGAATTTCAAAGAAACCACCATCTAAATGCAAACATAAAAGTTAAATTTCTGTATGTTTCTGTAGTTGCTAATGTGAGTTTTTGATCCCTCATTGCTTCATGCCGCTCTGGCTGATTTCCAAGATCAAGGTGAATAAAAAACAATCCAGAAGTGAATGAAACCTAATGTATGAGTAAGGCAAGACTTTACAGGCAACCAAGAATGTAGAAATCTAACATGCGAGCTGTTTGTTGTTAAACTTCAGGCTGGAGCCAGGCACCTCGAGGCAGGAATGGCCGACCCTACTGCTCCCTGCTTCCTCGATGCTGAGGTGAACCGAACAGGTGTTTTCCGTCGGGCTTCTCATTTATAAACGGGCTCCGTGACCATACACGCACAAAGCCACTTGTTCGACAGTCTCCGAAGAGGGGCCGAGGACTGACCAGACATGAGACCCGATTACCCTCTCACCCTGGAAATCCCTGAGGGTTGAGGATGATGCTAGCGCAGGTCAGGATGCAGGAGGCACAGCTGCTGCCTGTTCCGCAGGGTGCAGGAAGGTTTCTGTTTCCATATGACATGCCAGTTCTAAAACTGAGTGAGCAGGTAGCACTAATTTCCCTCTTTTTGTCTCTCTTTGTGGAGTCCTAATTTTAAGGCAGTGTTTTATAAGTTTGTATCATCCTTTGAAAGTTGTACATATTTGAAGAGAACAACAATAACAACAACAAAACCATGTCGCTAAATTTCTTTTCAAAAAATAACGTGCCTGATATAATTAAGCATCGTTACCCTGTCTGCACATGATGTCGAGGACAGACAATGGATATGTCACTGATGGCTCTCAAACAGCCAAAGTCCTTTTCCCTTGGGTTTCTGGCTCTCTTGACAATGAAGACTCCCTCTAGTGGTTAAAGAAATAAATGTAAACTCTCTTTTAACCAAAAGGGTGATTTATTTATTTATATATTTATTTCTCTAACTAGGATGTTTTCTAAAGGAAAAAAAATGAGTATTTTTAAAGCTCTCTAAATAAGACAATTATAAATATTAAGATGCAAAATTTAGATTGTATCCTTAACTTATGAAAAAGTATACAGTAAATGAAAGTTATAATTCTGATAGTCTGAGTATGATAATAAAAGAGTGATACATATTTAAAAAAAGAAGATCCACTATCTATTTCATTAATGGAGGCATGACTAGTGGCTGTTTGCACAAATCGATGCTTTCCAAAGCAAGTTACGTGGCTCTTCTACAGGAGCTACAATCTAATGATTGCAAGGAACACTTCATTTAACATAATAAATATTTAGCCTGGTTAAAAGCGATATTATGTGAAAATTTTTAACTGCAAAGAAAAAGGTGGCAAATGCATATAGATTATTTTTACCATCTAATTTTCAATCCCTTTTCAGCTGAACAACAAAACACTGAGACCCACAGAACTCAAATGACTAGCTCCAAGTCAGAGAGACAGAGAAAAAGACCAGGAGAAGCCGGTTCCCTAAGCTGCAGCCTCTTTAGCTGCTCCCAGGAGGGCCTCCCCATTGCCACCTTCCTCCTGTTTATTCAAGATGAAGCTTGATCTGTGACTGTCTAAACCGCAAGTGTAAAGCCTCTATTCTTTTCAGATTTATAGACTTTAGCATTTTGTTTATTGTTCAGAACACCCAGAGAAGTATTTGTGGGCGCATTGACCCATCTCCGAGAGATTTATTTTACAACATGAAAATGGAAGTTAAAATTAGAAACTACCTAAATGCTAGTGGAATTCTGGTCTTAAGTCTCTCCCAGTTACTGTGGACTTGAGAGCTCAGCCACTCCTTGTTTGTTGTACACGTATCACTTATGAGGTTGAGTAAAGAGAAAAATGAACCAGATTAGTAAAAGTGCTTTGAAATGTGTGACAAATGCTATAAAATAAATTTTTGTTTTAGTTACTCAGAGTTATATCACACTGGGAAAAAGGCTGTTTCATCTACAGCTTCAGTTTCTTTGAGGGAGAGGAAAATAAAAGAAACTTGCCAATTGTTTTGTAGAATAGTAGATACAGAAGATAGTCACAGCTTCCCTGTAGGAACAGGCTCTGCATGGCAGGTTCTGGGGTAGGTACCGGAGAATGTGATGGTCTAACATCTTCGCTTAAAGATTTGGCATCTGGTTTGTAGTAAAGTGAAAATTCTGTTACAATCATACCTATGAGTAACTGAAGTTAAACTCACCTATAAGCACTACTGTGCATTGGCAATACCTAGAGAATACCAAACACATTCAGAAATTTGAAGTTTTATAACCTAAAACCTTTTTATTTCCCTTCTTATCAATCTAGATGCTGAGCTCTGAGATGGGCCCTTGTCTGTGTCTGCCCATCCTGTAAGATGGTGCCAGGAGCAGAAGAAGCATTCCTATTGGTTGAATCTGAACTCCACCCTGGAGGACAAAGGGCAGAGGAGATGAGCTAACAATATCTAGGGATACTTTGCCATCTCACGAAGATAGGCTGTCTGTCTGACTCCTGCTACCAACTGAGTGAAGGTGGTTTATTATATTTTCTAACACATATCCTGACATTATGCAACATTCCCAAACTGCCCTGTATTTTCCAACCTGGATGAAAGAAGATGCATGACATTTCTGCCCTTGCTGCTGTTGATTTGCAAGTCAAGAGAGAGAGAGAGAGAGAGAGAGAGAGAGAGAGAGAGAGAGAGAGAGAGAGAGAACAGCAACCTGAACCCTGGAGTAAACACAAAACCCCAAGAACAGTTAGTGTTTCTTCTTAACTCTTTAAAGTTTGACCGAGAAAGACAGGCCTGGGCTTTCCAGGCTAGATGCTTCTACATACATGGCATCCGTGTGTGTGTGTGTGTGTGTGTGTGTGTGTGTGTGTGTGTGTTTGTGTGTATTGTCTGCCAAATATAATATAAAATGTTCCACTTAAATGATTAAAATGGGGGAAAGAAGGAATTTTACCAGATCCACTATTCTTTTGAAATAATATTTAAAAAAAAAAAATCCAAAACATGGGGTAAAACAAGCTTCCTTTTGTTTTCATACAAATCAAAAAGAGTTCGAGAAAGCATTCACAGCAAGCACTGTCCAGCGAGGACCCGGAAAGAAGCATACAGTGGAGCCAGATGTTGGGGTGATTTGTGTCAGAAGGGCACAGGAGCATGGTGTTGATTTCAATGGCTGCTGGCAGAAGCTTTGCTCCAGCAGCAGGGGGAAAACCCTGAACTAATGGAATTCTTCCCTACTCTTTCCCTCGCTCGCTAAGACACCCTAAACCACTAGTCAGTGGTGCTGATAGCTGTCAAAGAAGCTGAATTCACTGGCCAACCCTGCCAGCAGGGATCACATCAGAAGGGAGATGACTGAGTGAACAAGGGCGTCTCCAGGCTGTGCCATTTTATATCCCACTCAACCTTCAACAGCTGTTTCTTGAGCGAATACAGACTTCAAATAATTATGTGAAAAGAACAACAAAATTCCAGATGTAGACAATGTTTATATGTATTCCTTGGCCCTTGATTGGGCCCACAAAGGGGGACGAGCAATGTCATGTCTGAAGGATGAGAGCTTATAACCAGGTGGAATTAGAACCAACAGTTTCTCTTATTGGCACTCCCAGCCAAGGTCTCAAAAGAGAACATGGTAAAGTGGTTTTGTATCAAGCGGATTTTTTTAAACAGAAAATGCAGAATGGTGTGTTATAGTTTTAGGGACTCTATTGACCTGAGTGATCATTGCCGCCAGTCATTGATTTAAAATTTTAAAGGGCTTTTCCATCAGCTCTGCTGTTCTCAATGTCATGGCCACTCGTAAATTAGGCAAAGGCTCTCTCATATCAAGTTCTGACAGAATTTTCAATTTTAGCCAGTCCACCATGCTGAAACACAGAACATAAACAGAGGCTTGCTTTAGAATATTAGATGTGACCGAAGCCTGCTCAGCTCCTTTGACACTGTGAGACATTTTGTCACTTCACCTGGAGAAATATACACGGCTTATTCGGAAGTGCTGCCAGAGTCCAGCACCTGTCAAAACCTCTATCTGTCAAGGCTTTCACAGAGAGTTTCAAAATGACAGATCAGGATGTCTGAGTTGATGGAGCCCCAGGAAAAATGGAACAGATAGAAAATTCATGACTCTAAACTAGATCAAAGTGACTTCTGTCAACATCATGTCAAAAGAACTGTTCATTTTTAGAGGTTTTTTAAAAATTATATAAACACTTTTTTGAGCATGAGCTAAGTGTAATGAAGAAAATGTTTTCTTGTTCTACAGTATGATCATCCAAATGTTCAAACATATACTTTATATAACCTAGAAGGAAGGAAAATTCTAATAGTCATTACTGTCTGCCAGTTAAAACCACTGACATTCAAGAAAGAATTATGAAGATACTATCTGCCCAAAATAGGACAAACCATCTGGCTATCACAGAACAAAAGGGGTTTTTGTTGGTGTTTTTTTTTTTTTCACACATCAAATCCTACAACTGGATTCTTGCTTCTTATTCTGTTACACTAGGCTCTGATTTTCCCTCCACTTGATTAGTGTGGCAATTTAAAATTCAGGAAACAGTATTAGTTTCCTAACATATTTGCTATTATTTAAAATTTAAAAACAAATGGAAAACCCTTATGATGCACAATTTTCTTAAATTATAACTTTCAGAAGAAAGTAAAATAAAAAACCAAAACTGTGATAAATAGCTTACAACATGTAGGACTGAACTTTCTGAAACCCCCCCCCCCAATGGCATTCAAAGCCATTCACCAGATGAAATATGTGTTAAAGAACCCCAAAGTGACTGCTTTCCTGTTCTAATTTCTAACTCCTTTGAGAGAGGAAGGCTGGCACCTGGTGTTAGAACCCAGGTAACCTGTCTCCTGCTGCTTATCTGTCAATAGATAAATAGGACATGTGGCCTAGTGAGGACAATACTGGGGTTTCACTCAGCTTCTAAACAGGAAATAGACATCAAAAGAATGTGTACCAGACATGCACACTCATGCACATAGGCACACACATGCACACATGCATGTGCACATGCATGCACACAGGGACAGTTCCTGTAATCACTACAACTGACCCTAATAAAATGACAATGTCACTTTTCAAAATCCCATTGGCCTTTCCTTTAGCCGGGGTTGAGAAATTTTGATATCAGCCCTTTCAGCAACAATCTCACAGAAGCCAGCTGGCTCAAAATGTTCTGTGACCAGGACAGGTTGCTTACCTCTAGAAGGTTAAAGTATTTAAAAGATAACAACTACATCTGGCTTAGAGAGGAAAGCCATGTTTGACAATGGTCCCACTGCAGTGTATGTACAGTCTGCAGGAAAGTGCCATCTAGGACTGTGAAATTAGGGCAAGATCACCAAGCCTTCCTGGAAGGAGAGCTGAATGCATTTTCTTTCCTACTTATAAAAAGATGTTTATTACCTGTGAGTGCATAGAGGTGTGGGTCTCATGGCCACCAGTGATTGGTGATAAGCCCCTTTTCCTCATTTACATTGATAGCCAGCATTAGTGAAGATATACGCATTTCATTTCATGGTTCAGAAAGAACAAAGTATATGTATATGTGATAGCAGTGGGTGGTTAATGAAATGGTCTGACAAGCATAAGCTAATACATAGTCATACCAGAATGTGACTGCAACACCTGTTCTTGCTTCACAGACTTCCAATTCTTAAGAACAAGTTACCACTCACAAGAAGTGAAGCCACTCCTATTTAGACATCAATATGCTCCAAGGAAATTTTAGTCGCTGTTTTTGGTAGTGGTGTTGCAATCACTAAAGGGTGGTTATTCTAATGATATCAAATCTCTTTTGCTTCTGTCCTAAGAGTAATGAAAACTTCACACATGCATGAAGCTCCAGTAATTATTTTAAACTGCCTTCTGTTGTCCCCCTGAGGAACACGGTGGTATTTGTTTGATGCAGTTTAATTAGTGTCAGGGTAATTAATGCTATGCTATCTACATGAGATCAAAACCCTTTCTTTGTAACATTCTGGTAACTCAGAACTAAGAAAACGGAGCGTTTTGAAAATGTTGTGGCATGGTGTTAACCTGAGATCACTGGTGAACTGAATGGCTCATCTCTTCCTCCCAGCCTCACCCAAATGCCAAATCCAGTCTCTCCCAGGACAAGATCAGGCCTGTAATACATTGCAACTACTCTGCCAGGCATAAGATTCGGTGGCTGCTATGGAATTAAATTCTTTTTTTATGGGCATAATCAAATTAACTAAAGCATTCACAGTCACCAGGCACCTTTTGCAATAGTTTAATCTTTTAATAATGAAATAGTAAACTTCTGCACTGACAGAGAACTGGAGTCCCTTGTAAGCGGGGTGTCACATTGCCATGTGCTGATATATTTTTTCAAATAAAGGAATCATTTGGTTTAATGAATGAATGTGATTCTGCTTAAATGCCTGAATAAAATTTGCATTTAATTGTAGGTATAGATAGTCTCTCTGTTTGACAATAATGTTAAGAGAAGGGAGGGGGAAAACAGAGATAGGAAAGGAGAGAAGTTAAACACACAAAAATTCCAGACACATACATAACGTGCACTGCCATAAATCCCTTTTAACTGTTTCTTTGGTAATAAGCAACGGCAGTATAAATCTCCTAACACGAAAACTCAAGCTGATCACAGGCTTAAGGAAATAGCTCCAGTTATCTTGACTGGATAAATTATTATACCCTAAAAAGGTTATTCCAGTGTCTAATAAAGCACTGTAGCTAACAAACAAAAATAAAAAGACGAACCATTCTCTTATTTTGTAACAGATGAAATTACAGGGTGCATGGGATCAACACAAGGACATTGAATTCATTTCAAGTCTCAAAAACGCACTATGCACTGTTCATTTTGGAAGAAGGCTAGTGCTTTAACACAAAGAGGAGGGTCACATTAGACTTATAGTATTTTTATAGTAAGGGGAGGGCTGATGGCACATATCTAAAACATAAACGTGACTGTCTGGAAGTCAAGCCAAATGGATTTTGTCTATTGCAAAAGTACAAGGAATGAAAATAAGCTGTGTACAGCACAAGAAATGAACAGACATCAGCACCTCTAAGGATTAAATGCTCAGTCGGCCATAGTTATGAAATTGTGTCTGTACCCATCAGTTGTGGAAATTAAAGTTAATATTATAAAAATAAAATCTCATTAGAAATTTTTACTTAAGCTGCTGGCAGGTGATCCCCTAACAGGGCTGGTGCTGACGGCATCTCCTTTAGGTCATTCCTTGTGAAATGCCTTCTGGGATCAGCTGATTAGCCAAATATGTTTTCTCACATCTTTAGTTCTACTTTCTATGAGTTAGTTGTTTATCAATTAAGGTGATAAATACCAGTGAGTCTGGTTACAGCAGAAATACAGCAATGTACCCTCTAGGAACCTCGCAGTAAGAGCTGTGTGCAAAGTTCAACAACTGTGAAGGAACTATTAAGGAGGACATACACACAAGTGACCTTGACTGACACGCGCACTTCATTTCTGCAATAAACAGCAGTGGTGCTGATAACTGCTCATTGGCGCAGAGAGTAATTACCTATCTGTCAGCGTTGCTGGTGTGTGCGAAAGAGTATAAATGAAACATACATAATGTGTGGCAATAATATCAGGCATGCAGAACCTAATGCATTATCATCATTCTCAGGACCCAGGTTTATGTGGCTGCCACCACTGAGTAAATGCCTCCTAGCCATGATAATTTCATTCTAATCTCTCTTCCATATTATAATTTTCATTGCTAAAAGATACTAAGGAGCAATACGTTTCAATCAAGGCTAAATAGAACACGACCTGTAACTAGCTATTTTATACACCTATATATTTTTTCTTTCAAAAATTTTAGTCAATTTATGAAGAGACAGGAATAAGCTATAAATTTCTGTGTGACAATCCCTGTCCGTGCCAATGTCACCATGTCTAGAGATGGGGTGGAGGAAGCCTAGGGAAGGGTCAGCAGTTTTACCTCCCATTTTTCCAACAACAAAAACATCCATCTTTTAAACTCCCATTCTGTTCTGAAGCAGAAGGTTAGAATGCATTTTGAACAAAATAGCGTCCATTGACAAAAGGAAAACAATCCAGTTTCTAAGATCAATTATCTTCATTTACTTGAGTACTGTAACGGCACAAGAGAAGCACAGGGAGCTATATAGTCACACACTCTGCTGTGTCACAAAGCTGTCCAGCTTATGCTTTGTTGTTTCATTCTCCTGTGAAATCCTGGTTTTAACACCAGGTGAAAGGAATCAACGATACACAGGTAGCCAAGACTGGCACCTCTCTGCTAGATAGAGGCTGAAAACCTGGAAACAGTATCCCAAACTAGATACAGAAGCAGCTACTAGATGACCAGCTGAGTCCAAAAAGAGAGTAAACAACTATAATCAGCAAGGCATCATTTTAACTGATCTAGTTTTTCTCTTTATAGCAAAAGAATGTACTTTGGAGACTTTACGTAATCATGAATAACTATTGCAAAATCTATTTCCTCAGAGGGAAAAAAGATTTTATTGATTGAACAACATCACCTTTCAAAAACTTAAGAAGTGAATGATAATGAGCAAGAATACTGAGTAACATTTTTAATTTCTGTGCTTTTGTTTGCTGATTTCTCATAGTGGTTTTCTTGAGCTAAAATTGTGAGCAATATTTGATCTAGAGATTCATCAAATCAAACACAGCTCAAGTTTCCGTTTCTTCTCTTTCTATATTTCTGATCAGGAGAAAAACTAAGAAATAACCAATAATAAGTTGCATAGAAATGTGATTTATTATATCCCAAAGACACACTTCTATTTGAAAGAAGGAGAAATCCTCAGGTCATCTTTAACATTAAGAAATAAAACTTATTCAAGTTCGTCACATCATGACACTAAACAGCTTATCTACTTGACTGTGTTGTAGCCATCTTGATTGTCTTGCCAGAGTGATCTGGTAAAGATTTTAGCTAAGTTGTAAGTCACTTAACCAAAGCTATCATTTCAGCATATTAATTGAAACTGATACATCATTAATGCCTACAAAGTACAGAGATTGATCTCAGTGGCTTCCATTTGATCCACATGATACTATTTGTCTGAGTAATTTAAGTCTTTCCTAATGTGTAATATTACATGGGCTTTTCAGAAGTGCTTAAGAATATTAACAATACAGTACTTCCCAGAATACAGACAAATTTCAGGGAGAGACATAACTTTATTTCATTGATCCTAAGAAGGCCTGAACTGTTTTTTATTGTTGTTGTTGTTCTTGTTTGGTCTTTTTATTTTATTTATCTATTTTTTTACATGTTAATCTAGTGGGTAAAACTTCTTAGGATTCCAAGTAGTAAGAACAGGAGGGTCCCAGCATTGTATCACCAAAGTATCTTATTCAGCCCTTTCACTCAAGGAAACACAGTATCTTAACCTCTTATAGCTGTGAGGATCCATTACATCCCTGATCTCCAAGTGTTCCAAACTACAGTAATTACATCTTAATAAAATCCCCAACCAAATTATATATTCATTTTATACTAACATCTACTTTATGTATGTATGCCATAAAACCTCTAGTTAACTGATTGGACTCTGTGTGTGTGTGTGTGTGTGTGTGTGTGTGTGTGTGTGAGAGAGAGAGAGAGAGAGAGAGAGAGAGACAGAGAGACAGAGAGACAGAGAGACAGAGAGACAGAGAGACAGAGAGACAGAGAGACAGAGAGAGGGGGGAGGGAGGGAGAGAGAGAGAGAGAGAGAGAGAGAGAGAGAGAGAGAGAGAAAGAGAGATCAACTACTTAGGACTGTATTAGGACCATTAAGCAACTTGCATTTGAATATCTAACATTTTTTTCTCCAGGCCCTAATCAGTAATTACATATCAAACAGGTTGATGGTTCACAACCTAGGAATTAGGCAGAAAGCCAAGGGACCCTAACTCGTGTCCAGCTCCTATAAGCAATTATCTTCCAGTTGAGCAGCACTATATAGATAATGTGTTTGGGGGACTGTATGTCACTTTTGTGGTGTATGATGTTGGTAAAAGCAGCAAGAACCAGGGGAGAGTGTAACTCACTATTTAAAACAGTTGGGAAATGATCACCTTCCAGGATTTCTTAACTGTTACAAGAATATGCAGTATATGATTAGAGCTCACCTTGGGTGACTGCTTACTCAGGTACCAGAACACTGCTATTGTGACATTTCTCACATTCACCCTCAGCACCTAAAATATCACTTTTTGTAATGAATATGTATTGAACAAATGAGTGGAATCATCTAGCAAGTAAATGAATAGTATTCTCCAGAGAAGATTATCCATATATATATTCTCTCTATCCAGTCCTATACATTCTCTCTATATGTCCATATGTATCATATATGTATATGTATGTATATGTATGTATATATATATTTTTTCTAATTTGATGTTTTAAAGGCCATGCCAAAAAATTGTCAAAATGTTAGGCACAAAGCACTCTCTTTGAAATATTATGATATTTTGAGGAAAGCGTTAATAAGCTTATTTAGAATTGATGGTATTACAGTTAAATATACTTTTAAATTAGAAATTAACTTTTAATATATGGCTTGGTGAAGATAAGAGTGAGATATGTAAAGTATAGTTGCCTTTGGTGTAGGCAATATACTTGATTAATTTGGAGCAATTTAGCAGTGAAAGATTAATTAAGAATTTCATCCAGTACAGGCCATCTTTCTTTTCCAATTACATCCTTTTAGAGTCATCATAACTGTTTTAATAATTGCTCAGAAAATGCTAGAAAGTATCAGGATAATACAGCAATTCACTCAGAACAGCCAAAGTCAGGAACATAGCATTTTAATATTTGGGAGCTTAACTCTGAGATATGTAAATATACTCTGTATTTAAAAACATCTTACTATAATCAGGCAGGTCTACACTGAACCTGATATTTTTATTTACATAAGATCACTTTTATTAGGTACTAAGATATTTTGCTGGAAAAAAAAAAAGAAAACAGTACTAACCTATAAAACTTACGAAATTTACCAGAATTAAAACAGAGCCATTTATGTCAACTCTAACCCAAAACAAAAAATAAAAGCAAAAAACAAGCCCCACAAAAAAAAAAAGCAAAAATAAATAACTTAAATGCTAGGACAGAAGGGTGATGGCACTAACAATGGTTTCTGATAGAATCACAGCCTTGTACAGAGGCTAGCCCAGTCTTACACTAAATTCTACAGCACGGACAACTCCCCCATGCACATTTGCTGAATCCTGAACAAACATTACCTTTGTTTATTGATCTTTATAGTCAGGATTTCAAACTGTCTTGTATGACCCTTGCCAACACATGCTTGCAGAACTGAGCCATTCCCAAATAAATATACTTTCCCTCAGTGACTGTTTTCAGGTGGCAGGGTTATTTCTGAACAAAGATTCTGTAAAATATGCTTTAAAATAGATCATGTTCATCTGTAACATTTAGCTTAATTAAGAAAATTTGGAGATATGGGGTGAAATTGAAGTTAGGGTTCTTGGTAAAGGTAAATATAAAACTTTGACTAAAATGTGCTGAGTGTGTATTATACTGAATAAAAATTTATACTTTAGGTGCTTTGCTATAAATATCCAGGAAGCTATTCTCAAAAGCACCATTTTCTCCACACTTGAGGTATTATTTATAATTTAAGCATACACTCTCTCATATTTTGGGCCTTGCAATCAGATCCCCAGTTGTAATGGAGTAGAATTCACTGTAAAAAGTTTAACAAATAAACTTTCACTCTTTGGTTTCTCATATGAAAGCTGTAACACACAATCTTGGCCGCTTCAAGACCGTAGAAAGAAAGAAGAGTTCTCATATTGCTTCCAATAGCAATTAATATGGTCCATTACATCACAATTATAATAGAAAAACAATAACAACAAAGTTGTTTTAATAAAGAGTCTGCCCTGAATCACCATGCATCACCGTCAACAACAGGAAACCTGAGTTCATGTCCTTATGATTTTTATACTGGGCCATGACCTTCCTCTGAATTTTAACCATTAGGTAATGTAATAACAGCTCTCACTGGCACACAGAAAAGAAGAGCCAAGATAACTGCTAGTGGGAAAATTTCTTAAAGAGGAAATTTATATTGATATTAAAGAAGAAGCAGGACTATGTTTGCAATTAAGTGACCAGTTTGCTAATGCCCTCTCTTAACATATAGAACTAAAATTTGCTTTGTTTTTTTGTTTTTTCAAGACTGGGTTTCTCTGTATAGCCCTGGCTGTTCTGGAACACACTTTGTAGACCAGGCTGGCCTCGAACTCAGAAATCAGCCTCCCTCTGCCTCCCATGGAATAGAAAACTTTAATAGCCCAGCTTTAAATAATAAAACACTTTTGGTGGTTTAAATGAAAAAATTTCCCTACAGGCTCATATTTTTCACTATTTGATCCCCAGCTGGTGGAACTGTTTGAGAAGAACTGGTAGGTGTGACCTTTTTAGAAGAGGTATGTCACTGGAGTTGAGCTTTGAGGTTGCTCCTTCCGAGAACACTGAGGCAAGGACTCTCTGAGTTCAAGGTCAGCCTGGGACAAAGCAAATCCCAGATTCAGGCATGGTGGTACACACCTTAATCTGTGGGAGGCCTAAATAAGGGCTTTGGAAGAAGGAAGATTCACTCTTTTCCAAAATCTATAGAAGACCAGCTTAAACTATTAGCCTCATGTGTCTGAACAACTACTAGATTATTGGGCTCCCTAATTATAGCTGCCCAATTTTGGTTTAGTTGGACTATAGACTATAAGTCATCACACATCTCTTAATATACAGAGACATTCCAGAAGTTCTATAACTCTGGAGAACCTTGACTAATATAGTATCAGAATTCCTGGTCATTTAAGTCATAATTTATACCTTATAAAGTCCTCCTGTTATCTATCAAATGAGGTATAATTAGTGCATTATAGTTTTAGGAGAGCTGCAATATAATAAAATAGTGGTTCACTTGCAAAGCTTTCATGAAAGAAAGAATAATAATAATACATATTGAGATCACTTATTTGATCCTGATTTAACTTTGGTGCCTTGTATCTGTCTTGAAAATTGTTCATTTCATCCAGAATTTCCAGTAATGTTGAGTATAGGCTCTTGTAGTAGGAGCATATGATTTTTTGGATTTCCTAGGTTTCTGTTATGTCTCCCTTTTCATTTCTGATTTTGTTGATTTGAATACTGTCTCTGTGCCCTCTGGTTAGTCTGGCTAAGGGTTTATCTATCGTGTTGATTTTCTCAAAGAACCAGCTACTTGTTTGGTTGATTCTTTGTATAGTTCTTTTTGCTTCTACTTGGTTGATTTCAGCCCTGAGTTTGATTATTTCTTGCCATCTACTCCTCTTGAGTGTATTTTCTTATTTTTGGTCTAGAGCTTTCAAGTGTGCTGTTAAGCTGCTAGTGTAAGCTCTCTCCAGTTTCTTTTGGGAGGCACTCAGAGCTATGAGTTTTCCTCTTAACACTGCTTTCTTTGTGTCCCCTAAGTTTGGGTATGTTGTGCCTTCATTTTTATTAAATTCTAAAAAGTCTTTACTTCTTTCTTTATGTTTCTTGACCAAGTTATCACTAAGTAGACTCTGTTCAGCTTCCAGCTGTATGTGGGCTATCTATTCTTTTTGTTGTTATTGAAGACCAGCCTTAGTTCGTGGTGATCTCTTAGAATGCATGGGATTATTTAAACATTCTTGTATCTGTTGAGGCCTGTTTTATGACTAGTTAAATAGTAAGTTTTGGAGAAGGTACCATGAGGTTCTAGAAGAAGGTACATTCTTTTATTTTAGGAAAAATGTTCTATAGATATCTGCTAAATCCATTTGGTTCATTACTTCTGTTAGTTTCACTGTGTCTCTGTTAAGTTTCTGTTTCTAGGATCTGTCCATTGATGAGAGTGGGGTGTTGAAGTCTCCCACTAATATTGTGTGAAAAGAACTTAAAGTCTCTGAAGAAATAAATCAAAAAAGATCTTAGAAGATGGAAAGATCTCCCATGCTCATTGTACTGGCTAGTTTTGTATCAACTTGACACAGCTGGAGATATCACAGAGAAAGGAGCTTCAGTTGAGGAAATGCCTCCATGAGATCCAACTGTAAGGCATTTTCTCAATTAGTGATCAAGGGGGAAAGACCCCTTGTGGGTGGTGCCATCTCTGGGCTGGTAGTCTTGGATTCTATAAGAGAGTAGGCTGAGCAAGCCAGGGGAGGCAAGCCAGTAAAGAACATCCCTCCATGGCCTCTGCATCAGCTCCTGCTCCCTGACCTGTTTGAGTTCCAGTCCTGACTTCCTTTGGTGATGAACAGCAGGGTGGAAGTGTAAGGCCATGCAGTGTTTTGGAGATGCCAGTACCATGAGATGACCACCAAGAGCAGCAGCATCAGTGGAGTACAGGCAGCTGGAGCCTAGAAGGCAAGCCGTGTGCTACAAAGGACAGGGCTGGAGAAGTGACCCAAGCCCTTGGAGGAGTCCAGAAGATTGTGAGTTGGATCCCAGACATTGGACGGTTGGTGATTGATTTTTGCTTTGATTGACTGTGCCCTGATATTTTCCCTCTTGAAGGAAGAAACTGTTTTAGTGGAGCCCATAGTTAAGAGAGTTTTAATTGTAAAAAGACTTTGGATTTTAAAAGAGATGGGTATTTTAAAGAGATTGAAATTTTAAGAATATGTAAAGACTGTGGGACTTTTAAAGTTATTTAGATCTTGGGGATGAATAAGAATGTAAGGGTTGAGGCTTACTAGTGATGTGTTTGTGTGTCAAGTTGACAAGGGGTCAATTGTACTGGCTAGTTTTGTGTCAACTTGACACAGCTGGAGTTATCACAGAGAAAGGAGCTTCAGTTGAGGAAATGCCTCCATGAGATCCAACTGTAAGGCATTTTCTCAATTAGTGATCAAGGGGGAAAGGCCCCTTGTGGGTGGTGCCATCTCTGGGCTGGTAGTCTTGGATTCTATAAGAGAGCAGGCTGAGCAAGCCAGGGGAGGCAAGCCAGTAAAGAACATCCCTCCATGGCCTCTGCATCAGCTCCTGCTCCCTGACCTGTTTGAGTTCCAGTCCTGACTTCCTTTGGTGATGAACAGCAGGGTGGAAGTGTAAGCCGAATAAACCCTTTCCTCCCCAATTTGTTTCTTGGTCATGATGTTTGTGCAGGAATAGAAACCCTGACTAAGACACTCATGGACTGGCAAGATTAATATAGTAAAAGTGGCCATCTTGCCAAAAGCAATCTACAAATTCAATGCAATCCCCATCAAAATTCCAACTCAATTCTTTATAGAGTTAGAAAGAGCAATTTGCTCTGAAAAAAAATAATAAGAAACCCAGGATATCGAAAACTATTCTCAAAAAATAAAATAACTTCTGGGGAAATCATCATACCTGACCTCAAGTTGGACTACAGAGCAATTGTGATAAATACTGCATGGTATTGGTACAGTGACAGGCAGGTAGATCAATGGAATAGAACAGAAGAACTAGAAATGAACCCACACACCTATGTTCACTTGATATTTGACAAAGGACCTAAAATTACCCAGTGCAAAAACGACAGTATTTTCAACAAATGATGTTGGTTCAACTGGAGATGAGTATGTAGAAGAATGCAAATTAATCCATTCTGGCTCCTTGTACAAAGTTCAAGTCCAAGTTGATCAAGCGCCTCCACATGAAGCCAGATACACTGAATCTAGTAGAAGAGGAAATGGGGAAGAGCTTCAAGGACATGGGCACAGGGGAAATTTCCTGAACAGAACACCAATAGCTTATGCTCTATGATCAAGAATTGACAAATGGGACCTCATAAAATTGCAAAGCTTCTGCAAGGCAAAGGGCACTGTCAATAGAACAAAATGGCAACTAACCTATTGGGAAAAGATCTTTACCAATTGTACATCTGATAGAGGACAAATATCCAATATAGACAAAGAACTCAATAAGTTAGACTCCAGAAAACCAAATAACCCTATTAAAAATGGGGTACAGAACTAAACAAAGAATTTTCAACTGAAGAATATCCAAAAAATTTCAACATCCTTAGTCATCAGAGAAATGAATATCAAATGACCCTGAGATTCCACCTCACACCAGTCAGAATGGCTAAGATTAAACACTCAGGTGATAGCAGATGCTGGCTATGATGTGGAGAAAAAGAAACACTCTTCCATTGATGGTGGGATTGCAAGCTGGTACAACCACTCTGGAAATCAGTCTGGTGGTTCCTCAGAAAATTGGACATCGTACTACCTGATGACCCAGAAGATGCTACAGCATGTAATAAGGACACATGTTCCACTATATTCACAGCTGCCTTATTTATAATAGTCAGAACCTGGAAAGAACACAGATGTTCTTCAACAGAGGAATTAATACAGAAAATGTGGTACATTTACACAATGGAGTACTGCTCAGCTATTAAAAACAATGAATTCATGAAATTTTTAGGCAAATGGATAAAACTAGAAAATATCATCCTGAGTGAGGTACCCCAGTCACAAAAGAACACAGATGGTATGCACTCACTGATAAGTGAATATTAGTACAGAAGTTTGGAATACTCAAGATACAATTCACAGACCACATGAAGCTTAAATAGTAGGAAGACCAAAGTGTGGATGATTCAGTGTTTCTTAGACGGGGGAACAAAATACACATGGGAGGAAATGCAGAGACAAAGTGTGGAGTAGTAACTGAAGGAAAGGCCATCCAGAGACTGGGGACCCATCCCATATATAGTTATGAAACCCATACACTGTTGTGGATGCCAACAAGTACTTGCTGACAGGACACAGAAATATCTGTCTCCTGATAGGCTCTGCCACTGCCTGACAAATACAGAGGTGGATGCTCTCAACCAACCATTGCACAGGGTCCCCAATGAAGGAGCTAGAGAAAGGACCCAAGGTGCTGAAGGGGTTTGCAGCCCCATAGTAGGAACAACAATATGAACCAAGAGCTCCCAGTGACTAAACCACCAACCAAGAGTACACATGAAGGACTCATGGCTCCAGTTGAATATAAAGCAGAGGATGGACTTTTGGGACATCAATGGGAGGAGAGGCTCTTGGTCCTGTGAAGGCTCGATGCCCCAGTGTAGGGGAATGTTGGACAGGAAAGTGGGAGTGGGCAGGTAGTTGAGCAGAGGGAAGGGGAACGGAGTAGGGGGTTTTTGGAAGGAAAATGAGGAGAGGGGATAACATTTGAAATGTAAATAAAGAAAGTATCTAATATAAAATAAAGAAAAAAAAGAAATTCATATTTTTGAAATAAATATATTTTTATTATTGAAAATACTTAACTTGGTCTTTGTTATTGAAGGTACATGTCTATATACTACATCCATTATATTAGCTTATTTTCTGTTGATGTAATAAAATATCATGACTGAAAGCACAGCAACTTATTTAACAGCTTATTTTGCTTCTAGTTCCAGAATAGTCCATAAGGTCAGAGGAAAGAAGACATGGTAGTTAGAGTATGAAACCGAATCTGAAAGATCATGTTGTTAAGCATAACGTAAAAGAAGAAGCATGTTACAGTTGAGAAACTTGATGCGCCAGGGAGTGGGGAGGCCTGGCACAGTCGGGGGTTGGGAGGATCGTCTTGGAGATGGGAGAAAGGAATGGGATGAGGGACTGTTAGATGGTGGATCTGGAGGGGGATAATGACTGGACTGTAAAAAAATACTAAAGATAATTTAAAGAAGAAGGAGATGAAGGAAAAGAAGAAGGAGGAGGAGGAGGAGAAGGCAAAGGAAAAAAAGAAGAAGAAGAAGGAGAAGGGGAAGGGGAAGGGGAAGGGGAAGAGGAAGAGGAAGAAACCACCATCACTGAGTTGAAATCTTCTGGGAAGTGTTTTCTGAGAGCACAGAGAAGCTGTGTTCCAGTGACAACCAAGGTTGTACCTCATGTTACAGCAGTACTTGGTAATGTGTAAGAGTCATCCAGGTGGGTCATGAAGAACAGCTGAGGCTTGTCACGGTGTGAGGCCGTGGAAAGCCATCGGTGAGTGCAGCCTCAATTGTAGTTAACAGTCCAGGACTGAAGGGGTCATGCAAAAGATTTGAGGTAAAAAAATTAATAACAATAGTAACAAAAACCTTAAAGAAAAGAGAGTGAAGTAGAAGTTGGGTGTGGTCATAAATTGTCAAAGCCCTCCTCCAGTGATCTACTTCCTCTAGGAAGATTCTACCCCAAAAGACTCAACCTCCCCAAATAGCATCACTAACCTAGGGCCAGTGGTTCAAATGCATAAGACTATAACAAATATCACCCTCTCAAGGCATCACATACTGTATGCATTCAGATTCTATTCAGAGTTAAAATACTAAAATTACTAGTATGTCTCAGTGATACATACTAAATTATAGTAAAAATATTTTGTCCTTCAGTGAAGCCTGGATTCATACATTTTGGCCAACAAAACTGGTCTCTTTCCCCTCTGTCAATCCTTCACCACTCCAGAGAAGGAATTTAAGATCATATACTTATAACTTAGATGGTCATTTATATTTGTTATGACAAATACTAATTTATTTCCAGCAACCTACTGAATATGTTACTGTGTACCTATAGTGAATGGCCATAGCATTAACTCAGTAAGTTTTATGAATGGTTAAACCAATACTAAATAAAAGATCAATATGAAAAGACAAGTACTTTAAAAAATATAGATAAAGCTTGCAAATTGTTGTAATTGTTATAAGTATAGATTACATTTTATGTACAATATATAATACATAAAGGGCACTATAAAATGATGGAATCTTACTTTCATATTTAAAATTATATAAATTACCAGACCACATAGAAGGAATTATCTAATTTCTAGTAGTTTATAACAGGAACACATCTTAAAGAACATATCTTCATAAACTTTCCTGCCATTGTCAAAGCACTTTCTCCACAGTTATAACAAGCTGCACACAGACAGGTGAGTACATTACAGAGATCTCAATTGTGTTTCCATTCTGTTAGGAGGGTAAAGTGCTCTTGTGGATGAGTGAAGGCAAAAGGTGGGAGGCAAAGACCCATTTTCAATGAATTCAAAGTTTACCACAGGACAATTGTAGAGAGGCTACCAGCCACCATCTCTCCAATCAGCTCAGCACAGAGATCTCTAGAACATTTGGGATAACAACCACTGCAAACCAGGCCTCTCAGTCCACACAACTCACTCTGTGGAAAAGGATCTTATAGCACAAACCATCTGACATTGTTCATAGCTGCTAGTCCCTATGTCTGGAACTAGTCATCACAGTGGTCCACCATGGCACTATAGAGAAAACAAGAGGCCAAGGAAGAGCTATCTGGTCAGCGTTGGTTTTGTCATCTTTCTGAAATGAGACCCTATCTTAGAGAAGGAGATCAAAGCTTGTTGAAAAAGACTCCTTCAGGCATAGATATCTACACTGAGACATGTCACTGCAAGATAAAGCTCTCATCTCAAGCTGTTTCTGGATAAGAAATAGCTTACTCAGGAACCAATATGAATCTCCATGGCCAGTCACACTAGAGATTCAGATTCTTCCAATTACATGTTCTAATGTGGTAACAGTTTTATGAAGCTTTAACAATGACTGAACAATGATAGTCACAAATCAAGGCATAATGTTAGTGGAGGTATCAGGTACATTGGTTACAACAACGTGGGTATACCTCTTTTTTTTTTTAAACAGGGGAGAGCGCGAACGTAGTCCCCCACTACCACAAATTATGCAGTTGAGTTTCCCGCATTTGGGGAAATCACAGGGGTCAGCACATCCGGAGTGCAATGGATAAGCCTCACCCTGGGAAAACCACCTTCGTGATCATGGTATCTCCCCTGCCAGGTAAGTATATAAAAAAAGAGTATACCTCTTTTATAGACTTTAGAAACTACATGAATACAGTCTTAGCTTTTTGTTTGATGGACAGTAGTGGTCTCTTAAATTAATATATTCCAAAACAGTTCACCTTTTAGTCAGAAGGACATTAGGTAGACACAAAGAAGTGATTATTAAAAGAGCTAAACATAGTAAAAGATAAATTGCAACTAGACCCCAGACATACAATGCTTTAGCTCTGCCATGCTGGAGTTCTGACACTTTACTCAGCCTTATACAAGGTCCAACAGAAGCTGAGGTTCCTCAATGTGGCTTTTGTCCCAGCCCAGCATATCTCTGCCCTTGGATTGAATGCTTCATTGTGGTTCCATAAGACAGAGAGGCACTGCAGAGATATTCTTGAGAGCGACATTCGAAATTCTAAATATTCTTCAGATAAGCTTTTCTTTTTTAGAAAACTATGTGGAATTGAATCTGAATTTTTAAAGAAGGCTATCTATTCAGTCACCAAATCAACAATGCTAACTGCAATTAACAATGTGCAATGTAGCATGTGCTAATTGTCTTATTGTAGCATGTTCAATACAGCAGATTAAGAATTATTTCTGTCTTGGTGACTATGTTTCATTTTTCGTGAATACTTTAAAAATGATTTTATGGCCAGTTTTTCATTTTCTCTTCTGTGTTGTTATTGTTTTTCACAGCTCTATTCTTTCATGGATTGGAAGAGATAAAGAAAGAGCTAAGCAGAGCCTATAGCACAGCACAGGCACGTAGTGACAATTAACAAAATCATAGCCGGAAGCAGCCAGAGGCATCAGAGATAGTAGCAGCATGTGTAGTTGCTCAAGCCTGACTCTTCTTTTGCAATTTAGAATCTTCTTGAAATTCAAACCCTAAAACTCCCAAAATAGGAATTCATGTTGTTTCTACAGAAATAGTACCAAAAGGACAGAAATATCAATATACCAGTAGTCACTTTTAAAAGGAAACACTTATCTGGAGCTTGCAATATTAGCACTTACAATCTGGGTCTCAGAACACAAACAAGCTGGCCTGCCTGGGGCAAGTTTTCTACCATTAACACGATGCTCATGTCGTCACATCAATTGCTGGAAGATAAATGCAGTCTTCTTTGATAGGGTTTCACATGTTACCTCCACTTCATTTTCTGGTTTCGAATTTGCGTTTTGTTCATGACTGTGGCTCCAATTCCAGAATAGGCACATAATACCCTATCGTACATATTTGTTGAACAAATTTTTGAGTGCTTATCAAAGTAGATAAATGATTCTCCTTTGTTCCTATGTAATCACACATGCATGTATACATATCTACATAAGTTTCTTCATATATACATGCATATACATTTTTATTTTATATAATCACTTTGTTATATGTATAATCTTACAAATCTATAATTTTTTGTAAATAATTTTCCAGATTATAGGCTTCAAAGAGAATATTAAACAAAAAGTAAAATTCCATGTGTATATTGGACATACACACATAAAAAGCAGTCTGCTGACCAATCCACAGCACTTTGCCTATCACTCTATTACCACAGGTTACTCTCTGATAATGCTTAATGCTTCTATCCATCAGGCTTTCAAACTGTAAGCTCCTCACGCGTTTTTATTTATCTTTATTTGATCAAACCCACCAAGTGGGATATCCTATACATTAAATAATGGATAGGTAGTAAGGTATTTATAATAAGTAGCACTTCTGGACAAACTGCCAGGGTGGAATTTGAGACTGGCCCAATGACCTACTGCCAGATGTAGCCTTCCAAAATTTAAATGTAAATCTCAGATGAGCCACAAAATATCAAGAAGTTTTAAGCTATTACTAGGACAAAGTCTAATACCGTGAAAAGGAATATGATGAATTACAACATGACCAAACCTAAAATTCTTAATACCCAACATGCAATCAAAATGAATGAGGTACTCAAGGAAGTAGTTAACAAATATATCCCCAAATGAGAAAGCATAAAATTAGCAGACTAAGATGTTTATACAGTATTTATTTAAACACTTTCCATTTATTTCAAAAAGGAGTAGATACAAAGAAGTGGAAAATTTAAACATGAAACGCGAGCTAATTGCACCAAGAAGGGTCCCAGGCAAGAGAAAGAACAGATTAGATCAGATGCTACGGAAAAGGAATGGAGTTGATGAATGGTAATAGAAACTATCCAACAGAAGACAATGATTTTAAAAAACCTAAAAACAATAAGAGTCACACTATTGTGTGGGATAATTGGACAATCTAAGCAATACAAGTGACTAGAAGCCTAAAAGGCAAGAGTGGGAGGAATCACATAAGTTTCAGGGAATAATGGCCCAAGTGTTTTCAAATGTGGTTAGGGTTATAAACTCACATATCCTTTGTCTATGGATTGTACTATCCCAAGAAGGTTGCATTTGGGAGCTATAAAACATCAGGAACCAGCAAGCTGTTGTATCAGGGAAAAGCACCTGCCACCAAGTCTGATGACTCGAGTTCCATCCCCAATCCCTACAAAGTGCATGGAGAAAACTGAAGTCTGCAAGCTGTTCTCTCATCTCCTATACACAATGCCTACTTGAGGCAATGTTCAACATATTAATCATATAAGCATACCATATAAAGAGATAGGAGCTCTTCTTACACATCTTACATATAAACACACTTATTTCCAGAGATATTAGGTGATGCTGTACTGACCTCCACCAGAGTCTTATAAGGACCCAAACTCAAGTCCATGTGGTCTGGCTTCAGCATCCATACTTTTTACAATCATGCCTCATATTCAGTGCTTGCCACACAAGTTTAAGGACATTTGGTTGATTCACAGAGCTGAGAAGACAGTGGTCTCTGGAGTTCACTGACCAGGCAGGCTAGCCTAGTCAGCAAACCTGGGTCCCAATGAGAGAGTGAGAGACCCTGTCTCTACAAACAATGTGGACACTTTCTGATGAATGACACCACGGTTTACCTCTGGCCTCTACATACACATCCAGATACATACATGTGGATATATGTACACTTACACCTACACACACACATATAACAAATAATACCAGTGACTTCTCATCATTCATGATCTAAGATAACATGCATAGTTCTCCCAGCAGCAGGATGAAGCAAGATCAAATCCACATGATCTACTACAGAGCCATGGACTAAACAGTAGAAACATTGCATTGCATCTGTGGAGGGATGTATGCATGGAATTTTCTGAAGTTTTATTTCAAATAAAAATCAAGTGTACCCACAAACCCGAATTGTCAGCAATCTGAGTCCTACTTGGGACTGGAGGGTTCGTGCTGACACATGAAACCCTGCTTGTCCTTTGTCACATATGTGCTTCCCCTGAAAGCTGCCAGTGACTTGTCAGAATTGATCAGGAAGTCTTAGGTCATCCCTCAGTGACAGACTGATCTGGACACCACCGTGTCCCATTTCTGGTTCTGTGTCACATACCGTATGAAAACTGATGTCCCTCTCACCCTCCTCTCGGGAAGGATGGCTGCACATGAAGATGATTTTGGTTTTTAAATGCAAGAAACAAATCAGTAGAATAAAATCAACACTTAATCATTGAAAGCAGTTGTTTAGACTAATGTTGCAGAGAGAATGGATGCTGTAAAGTGATATAGAATCCCTTCTCATTGTGTGATAAATGCCACACTCTCAGTTGATAATTAGACCACCAAATCCAAGAATAGAGAATAAAAGCATTTTGGTAAATGACCTGAGCTCTGAAGGCTTCCAGCCAATGATTCAAAGCCTGAAAATCTGGATGCCTCTTTGTTGAAATGTATTAGAAGTTAGGATTGGTAGTACATTTCAAAGACCTCTTGTGGTTACCATACTGGGCATCTTACTACATTAATCCCTTCTCCTCCAGCTTCATAATTTTCATTGTTTCAGCCACCAGTTATTAAATGTGGTCTGAAAATTAAATGGGAAATTACAGGAATAATTCATGAAGTATATACTTTTCTAAGTAACTCAATGTAATCTCACAGCATAGCACTCTGCACTCAGTTCCACCCAGCTCAGGAATCATCCTTTTGCAGTGTGTTTCCTTGCTAAATAGTCTACTAACCTGCCCATTAATTACCTCAGTTCTTAGACCAACTTTGGAATTACAGTGCTTGTGCTCAAGGAATCCTTTGGTAGCCTAACACTCTACCACAATGGACCACCTCACTTCATCATCTCAGGGGTACTGTATCATCTCCAGAAAGGCGAGTGATAAAATTAGATGTTATGAAAGAAACAGACCATATTCACATAACTTTCATTATAATATAATGTAACAGTGATCCTGTTTTTGCTACTGTTATTAATTTCTCACTGTGCCTAATTAATGAGTTAAAATTTATTGTAATTGTGCATATATAAGCTAAGTCATAGTATATATAAGGTGCAGTACTATTTTTAGTTTCAGGCATCTCATGAGGGTCTTGAAATATATTACTAATGGCTAAAGAGAAACTATTGATTTGTTTACTTACATTTTTATTTTCTGTGTGGATTGCATTTTTTGGATATAGAACCTAGAACTTTGCATAGCCAAGTAAATACTCTGTTCCTGAAGAATATTGCTAGCTTCTCAATGTTTTAATTTAATTTTAAAATTTGTAATAGCTAAAAATGTAAATACTACATAAACACTAATTAGAGAAAACAACAATGAGAAGTGTGTACATTCAATACAGACACATTCTCCCAATAGCCCTCCTTTCTCCCCTTCACTGACATATCCCTCCTTCCCCAGCTAGTTTTCCCTTTGATCTTTCATATATCATGCATTCCATGCCCCGCCCTTTCCTTAAAGCCCATTTCTCCATCCCATGGGGCCCTTGCTAGGTTCCTAGCTCTACCCCATACTTGTTTCAACACCTTGAAAAGTGAGGGCTTGTACATAAGGGGAGAACAGGGATATTTGTCTTTCTGAGACCATTATACCTCCCTTAATACAATAGTTTCCAGTTTCTTCCATTTTCCTGTAAATTTTATTATCCCATTTTCCTTCACAACTGAATAAATTCTATTATGTACCCCAACTCCATTACCCACTTGTCTGCTGATGCCAACTTAGGCTGATTTCATTTCCTTGTTCTCTCGACAAGGGCAGCAATGGGCATGGTAGGCTCAAATGACAAATGATGTGTCGTTGGCTGCAGAAGTTTTTAGATAAATGCCAGGAGTAGTACTGCTGGGTCGTTTTAGTTGTTTGAGAAGTATCCAAGTTGATTTCTATATGATCTCAATTGATTTATACCCCTACCAACTGTTGCTAAAGGTTCCTGTCTCCCACATTTTTATCAGCATTTGTTGATATTTGTTTTTTCAGTTGACTATGTATAAATTCTTATTCTAGGAGCTGTCGAGGTGGCTTATCAGTTAAGTGTGCTTTCAGCTCTTCCAGAGGACCCCGGTTTTGTTTCCTGCCCCTATATAAAGTAATTCACACCCGACTATAACTTCACATTCATGGGATCTGGACCTTCTTCCTGACACGGTGGCAGGCACACACAATTAATTAGTTAATTTAATTATCCTCAAATTTATACTTTTAGCTTATTTTGTTTAAGTGGTGAGTATGTGTGTGTAGATATGTACATGTGAGTACAGGTGCTATGGAAGGCCTGAGGCATTGCATCACCTGGAGCTAGAATTATACATGCTTGTGAGCAATTGGGAATGTGTTCTTGAAACTGAGTGTGTAGCCTCTTAAAGAGCAGAACAAACTCTTAATCAATGATTCATCTCTTCAGCCTCAGGTTTTGGTAATTTTAAAAGTTGTCTGGCATATATATAATGGGTCTAGAAAATAACTATTCTTTCTGAGGAAGAGTTAAAATATTACTAACTGAGAACATGAGTTCAAACTAAGTTATATTATTTGGAAAGGGTTGAGGAGTATCATGTTGTTAATATTAAGCAGTGTTTAAATTTGGAACAATATTAACTGAACAATTTAGCAGAATACTCACAATACAACTCACAGACAATATGAAACCCAATAAGAAAGAAGATCACACCCAAGTGTGGATGCTATAGTCCTACTCAGTAGTGGGCGAGAATAATCTCTGGGAAGTAGAGGGAGAGAGGGATCTGGGAGGGAGAGAGGACAGGGAGGTCAGTTCTGATATGGGAGAAGATGGGGGAGAAGTACAGAGGGTCAGGAATTTTAAAGTAGGTGTGTAGCAGTAGGGGAAGGAGAAGTGACGGTAGCCACTAGAAAGTCCCAGACGCCAGGGACCCAAGAGGTTCCCAGGACCCAACAGGGAGGGCTTTAGCCGAAATACCCAACAAAGAGGAGATAGAACCTGTAGAGACCATATTCAGTGGATAGGGCCACCACTCACCTCAAAAATATTAATCCAGAATTCCTCCTGTCAAAAGGAAATGCAAGGACAAAGAGTGAAGCAGAAACTGAAGGAAAGGCCATTCAGAGACTGCCCCACCTAGGGATCCATCCCATCTGCTGACACCAAACTCAAGACACCATTGCTGACACCAAGAAGCACTTGCTGACAGGAGCCCGGAACAGCTGTCTCCTGAGAGGCTCTGTCAGAGCCAGACCAATACAGATGCAGATGCAGACAGCCAAACATTGGACTGAGGGAAGTTAGGGTGAGGACTTTAGGAGGTGAAGGGGTTTGAAACATCATAGGAAGAACAACAATATCAACCAACCAGGCCGCCAAAGCTCCCAGGAACTAAACCACCAACCAAAGAATACTCAGGGGGTATCCATGGCTCCAGCTGGATTTAGCAGAGGATTTCCTCATCTGCCATCACTGGGAGGGGAGTCCCTTGGTCCTGTGGAGGCCCGATGACCCAGGATAGGGGAACACTAGGCCACTGAGGCAGGAGTGGGTGCCAGGTGGAGGATCACCCTCATAGGGAGGTGAGGAGTGGGGAGGAGGAGAGAAGGAGATAGGAGAATTGTGGAGAGGAAACTGGGAAGGGGAATGTTGTACAAACTGCTCAACTTGCTATCTCTTCATTTGTGAAGAACACTAAGATAAACATATATAATGAATCAAAATTTAATGGACCTTCAAGTCATATTAATTTCTTCTACCTTTTGGAAGTGGAAAGGTGCAAGGATGACTAACATACCTAGCCAATCTATCATATCCATCTTGACTCATACCTTTGGAGGGTCTTACTCCTTAGAATCACTGTAACACTGTATCACAATGGCATAGTACCAACCAAACCATTATAGTACTATAAATTTAGGAAACAACAAGCATTAATAGCTTTTAGTGTAAATACAGACAAAATGTTCAAACATTTTCTGCATGGCTGTGTAAGAGCATGAACAATATAACTCAGACCATTTATATGGTAAATATCAGTACTTTAAAATATAGAATTTCAAAGGCTGAGATAAAGTTTGTCACTAACTTCAGTTTTTATATTGCTTTATCCATTGTGTGCATGACTTTATATATGAAAAACAAACTTTTACACCACAGTGGAATGAGGAGGGCTTCTTTCTATTCACTGCTGTAAATTCCAATGAAGAGTTATTAACAGTCTACTTGCTTATTTTAGGTCTAAGTGTAAGCTATGTTAATAATGTTTTGGGTTACCTCAAGAGTCCTCTTTAGAGATAAATGGTGAGACTTCTGCCCTAAATCATCCACACATACTCCTAATATGCAGCTCAGCAGCCAGAGGGTATATGGCCTGTTCCTTCCACCGTAGTGTTCATGGCATTGGTACTCAGATATCAACATCGGTTGCCTCCTCTATAGAGAGACCACTTCCAGGACAATGTGGGTCTCCTTATAGCCATCTTGTAAGATTCACTCATGCAATCAATTACATTCCCCTGCACACCTGAGGCTACCCAGTAGTTATTATTGAGATGGAAAAAAACAAAAAAAAAAAAAAAAAAAAGAAAGTCTAAAAAGAAAACTTCCTGGAGATAGAGTGCCAGGCATGCAAGATAAAATGGAATTGTAGGATAGCTGAAGCAATATGTGGGCTGAGGGCTGCATCTGCATCTGTGTCCGCACTGATCAAAGTTGATTGTCATCAGGATAACTAGAAAAGTGAATGTGGGGGAATATTTCAGTGTACGTGGTTATGGGGGTAAGGTTACCTCTTTAAGACCATCTATTAAAGTTGGACACAGTCTGCTGGGACAACCATGATTTAAATTGTCATGGTAAACAGCAGCTTCTAAACCCTTACAGTATAATTATGACGTCACTAGAATCCATTTTTAAGAAATCTCAGCCCAAGTCAAGAAGTTCTGACATATTGTAACATAAGTATCAGCCTAACAATAATCACTCCTTCTAAATTAAGTTGATGAAATATTAAAAAATGAAAACCTATTAGAGAGTTTGCCAATATAATATGGATAGTGAAACTTTAGTTATAAAACCTGAGGTGATTCTATGGCCTAATCTGTTCATAAAATCTCTTCCTCCTTTCCCTTCCACACACTTACACCATACACTTACACACTTACTTAACTACTGACTACTGAACACATGACAAACCCCTAATTCTAAAATGAGTATCATTACAAACCCCAGAATGCAAAGCACAGCTCACTTCCTTTTAGAGTCACCTTTTGTTCTTACATCAATAAAAAGTGTAGCAAATTCACATGTCATTAATTGCCTGTCAAGATATTTCCAGCACTGTTTTTTTTAATTAAAAATGAAAACTTTGGAATTATATAAACCACCCTGAGATTATTCAGCGAGACAGACTGCTACTGTCTGAATGACTTAGTTTATGTGACAGAGCTACATGCTGCCTTTGGGTTCACAAGTCCTTCAAAACCAAAGATCCATGCTAATGGAAACCTTTTAGAATAAAGCACCCAACAATCAGAGTTAAAGTTTTATTTATTGGCTTTGACCATCTATTTCTGTTATCAAGCATAAGGGCCCACACACTTCATCAACCCCTGACAATAGCCGCAAGCTTGGACAATCTGTCTTGCATCTTCATCGGGTAAGACTTCAATGGAACAGCCTCGATTAAAGAGCAACCCACGCATAAAATGGCAACTCATTAAAATAAACTTTCTCAAAGGGAAAACTTGGGTTCCAGTTGAACCACGCTGTTTTTATTTCAAAGATGAAAGGCCCATTACCCAGCCATACATTCATGTGTTCTTGGCCTCCCTGCTTTTTCTTTGAGGACTTTAGCTCTGGTGCCTTCCCATGTCCTTTTGGAGGCTTTAGAAACATAATAGGAATTCAGTCCTTATTGAACCTGATTGGAACATAGTATCTGTGAATCTCTTAATAATACTTCAGACTTTTATGGTTTAATTTGCAATGGTGTCCCCTTTGTCTGCCTCACTGGCCTTTAATCTAAGGCACAATGCACCCACTTTACATTTATTTGAAGAAATGCACTGAATAGCTAAGGATTTTTTAATGTGCCCATTTAAAAATAGTGATTAAAAAAAACACACAGGTATGGTTATTTACATAAGAGAATGCAAGACTGGCTAAGGAAAGAGTGAAATCAAAAGTGGGTATTGCCAGTAGTTTACATGAAATTTGACTTACAGCATTGAGGCTGAAAACTTCAACTTGAACTTATTGGAAGGGCAATATCAGTGAAAGGAAAAACTCATTAAAATGAAAAAGTCAGGAGACTGGGAAAATTCTGTACTCTGTGAAAATATCAGCCAACCTATAAAAAAGTAATATAAATGGCACTAGCTGAATGAAGCAAATAATAATATTTTAGGCTTCAATTTTATATGAATGACCATTAAGTGAAATGGACCACAATTATGGCTACATAGACCATAGAATATTCAGAGAAAATATTAATATTCATAGCAAGACAAAAACATCCGCACAATGGCTGTGTACACATGCCATCAAAGGGAGTTAAGCTCTTTAAGATGAGGTATGTCAATGTAGAATTGTAATACATGTATCTTTGTCTGAGATCCACATGTGTGTCATGTGCAAATTTTAAAAGCCTTTAGTTAAACAAATTATGTTAAAATGTTTTTTTTTAAAAATTATTTGTTTATTTTTACTTCATGTGTTTTGTCTGAATGTTTTTTTGTGTGTGTGATAGTGTTGTATCCCTTGGAACTTGAGTTACAAACAGTTGTGAGCTGTCTATGAGTCCTGGGAACTGAACCCGGATCCTCTGGAAGAGCAGTCAGTGTTTTTAAGTGTTGAGCCATTTCCCCAGCTCTAAAACTTTTGTTTAAAATATGTAATTATAAAAGTTCATGTGAATGCATTTTAAGTTTTATCATATTAATAGCTAGCATAATGGTTTGTGTACAATGAAAACACTATATACATTTTCAGTAGAGTTCACTAAAACCTTCTTAATTGTATTTTGAATTTAATCTATTTATAAATTGCTTCCAAAAGTTATTTTTATGCATGCAAAATCTATCAAGAGCTGAATACATAAATAAAACATTTTCAGTAAACAAAAGCTATTATTTAAGACAAAACTGAAGGACAAAATCTAAATCATTACAAAACCAAACATAATTACAAATGATAAACAATAGGAACTCGTTATGATTACCTAGTTGTTATCAATAAAATCAAACTTAAATTTCTTCTTCATTCTGTCTCATTTTAAGGGATTTTGTCAATTTTTTATTATGAATGTTGACATTAATGTAACCCAAAAAGCAATGAAGGAATACAAACTCTTGGCCATTGACAGCGACAATTCTGTCACTCATCAAGTTACAAAGCAGCTCAAGCTCTCGCAGAGGGAAAGGCTCCACTGGATTCAGGAATTCCCTAACACGGAGTGTTTCCTATTTCTTTTTTTTAATGCCTTAATTTCTATATTGTATTTGACATTGGTTTGGTCTTAATAACACCTGTTATTCAGTATGCTAGATGAAAATAAAATAAGAATCTTTTAGGGAAAATCAAAGTAGGTCTATCGCATTTTCAGTGAAATTAACGTGCAAATTAGGTGAAGAACAACAAAAATATTGAAGTAAGTGGTACAGTGCCCACCTTTTGCTTACACCGGGAATTCCAGCACTCAGAGGCCGAGCAGGAAGACTGTCCTGTGTTCTAGGCCAGTCTCAACCACATAGGAAGTTCAGGTCCACCCGAATTACAGTGTGGAAGCCGGACTCAAATAAACCAGCAAACAAATACCAGCAAAACACTCTAATTCATAATACCAACAGATGCCTTTTGCAATAATGAGTTGTTCTCCTACTGAAATGTTCAATTTTTAAAAGTTTTAGTATGTATAACTGTGCCAGATAATATCTGTCATACAAAATAAAACTTTATAAAAATAAAACATGTTCATATGCAGATTTAACATCTATTAAAGTAACTAAAATCATGTTATTATCCTACTATAATTTAAAATAACATGAAGTATAAGTATATATATACAACTTGATCAATTACAAATATTTTCACTGAAACAAGTCCACAGAATCTATTCACCTACCTATTCCAGCAAGAATATCATTCACAAAATCATGATCAGTGTTCATAAAAGGCTTTGCATTTTAAAATGTTATCTTTCAAACTTTACATTAATTGAAAACCATTCATAACTTCAGAAAATAAAATAATGGTGGTATAAGTGGTTTTCTTGCCATCAGAAGATTGAGCCAATAAAATTCAGAAGCCATAATCAATTTATCACTTAATAAGGTTAACCATGGTTGTTGTATAGAAGTCATTGGTTTAAGAGGGCCAGTGTCACTTTTGTCCCTGCAGCTGAAGGGCCCTCTTTATGGTAAGCACCATGGCAAGTGTATTACAGTGGAAAACAGAATGCTAGAAGCCATGACTTTTCTAAGTCACATTTGCAAGATGGGAAAAAGTGCAGCCAAAACTTGCCTAGTCTCCATTTCCCACCAGAGAACTCTCCTAGACACCAGTGTAGCTTCAAATATTATTCACAAAAACCATTCAAATAAGCTTTGCTTTTGACATAAATCATAACCATGTATAGTAATTTTTAACAGAGCATTAGGTGATAAATATTTTCTACAATATCTTCTAAAAAAATCACCCAACATAATTATACTACTATTACTTTTGCATTGAAATTATTATAGCCACAAATTGTGGTAACACAGAGCCTTTCCATATCCCTGATGTGTTCAAAGTTGTGAGGGACCTGTGTGATTTTTTTACTTGAGTGACTTTTTTCCATGTTATCCTTCCAGAAAAAACAAAACAAAACAAAACAAAAAAAACGGGGATCATATAGTAGTGAATTCAGCATCAGCATACAGACTTAAATAGCTTGTAGTGTAGAATAGTTGGTTTTCTTTGGGGGGGGGGTGCTTTTTTGGCCTGTTTTCTTTTTTGCCTTAATCCTCTCATTTGGTTTAGAAACATACGGCCCTGTTCACTTCATTTAAGCCTCACAATGACTAGAAGCCTGATCAATCTGTCTTGTGTCTTCTTGGGGTGAAACCGCAATTGAGCGGAAGCAACAGATGAATAAAGCCCACATTCAAATCTGTAGCTCATTAAAATAACGTTAAAATGGAGTAAAATCTCAATTGTAAGTGAATTGTAGCTGGCTTTTTTTCCTGCTCAACACATTTGATTAATAAACTATACAATCATTAAGCCTGAATTAGTGGTCATTAGACTTAAATAACTGTCTCCTTTTTAAAAATATGAATGTTGTGAAAACCATTTGGAAACAAGTTTTGAACATAGCCCCAAACCAAACACCTTTGCACCATACTCCAGGAACACAGCCCCAAACCAAACATCTTTGCACCATACTCCAGGAACACAGACCATCAAGACAATGATGTATAGAGTCTCTGGAGAATTTATGGTTCTTTCTACTCTGTAGGGAAGAGCCGTGATCTGCGTAGAATCAGGATTGCCAGTGGAAATCAAATTTATTTAGAACAATTACACAAGTCAGAGTTTCTATTTAAAAAAAAAAAATGCCCAGGCTAGGAAAACTAGCGACTCCTTAAATGTATTGTGGATAAATGTTTTAAATCTCTACTGAATTCCAAACAACACAGAAGTTTAGTGGGCATATACCCAAATAAACCTTCTAATACTATCTCTGATCATTTGTTTACTACCCAATTCTGTAAATTTAGTTTGTACTTAATCAAGGTGTTAAATGTATATAAAAACATTTGGCCAAAAGAAAGAATTTGTAAAACTTAGATGTTGATTGGAGACCAGTCTGTCTATCTTTCTTTGTTTTATGGTTACTACTTTGGTTTGCCTGGTGACTAGTGGCTGGTTGGTTTTTCTTTTTGTAGTTGTTTGTTTGTTGTTTTACTTCATGACTTATGCTGATCTTAGAAGTTGAGATACTCGTGCCCCAATCTTCTGAGTGCTAGGATTATAAGAGCACCACTAAATGTAGCTGGTTGGGATCTTTACTGTCTTCCAAATATTGTGTACTCAGTAATCCCCAGCTTGTAGAGCTCTTGGAAGCTGGTGGGGTGTTTAGGAGGTGAGTTCTCCTGGATGGGTTTAAGGTAAGGTAGGGATGTTCCTTCAAGGATTTTAGGATCACACATTCTTATGTGTTATGAATTTGTGTCTCCTTCCCTCCCTCCCTTCTCCCTTCCTCCCGGCATCCCTGTCTACTCCTTTCCTCCCTCCATCCCTGTCTACTCCTTCCCTCCCTCCATCCCTGTCTACTCCTTCCCTCCCTCCATCCCTGTCTACTCCTTCCCTCCCTCCATCCCTGTCTACTCCTTCCCTCCCTCTATCCCTGTCTACTCCTTCCCTTCCTCCATCCCTGTCTACTCCTTCACTCCCTCCCTCTTTCCCTCTCCCTCTTGGCTGCTGTAGCAATCTGTTTTTCTCTACCATGAGCCTTTTCAGTACAAGATCTAGCCAAGAGGTATTGAACTCTCAGAACCCATGAGCCAAAACAAATATTCCAGAAAATAACTAAGAGCAGCTTTTGATCAAAGTACAATTACACAGATTCCTTAGGCAATCCTCAAATATTTATTAAAACAAAATAGGCATACTCTTTGACCTCAAATTTTACCAATCTTACATAAACAAAAACAGCAATATAAAATCATATGGAACAAAAGACAGATCAGAATTGTTTCATGGATCTTTTAAAGAAAAGGCCATAATGAAACAAAAGAAATAAAACCTGGAAAAGAAACTAGAAAAAAAAATGTGGACTGTTAAAAGTGAAGAAGCTTACATAACACGAGTTGACTGTCAAGTTTTCACTAGTTGACTATGCAAATTTTTGACATAATATGCTAGGGAAGACAGTTTTCAAGAATGAAAACTATCAGAACACCTATATGTGCAAGAGTGCAGACCACTAGGTAAATGGTTGGTTGTCCTGTACTCATGGAGAAAAAGCCAAACAACAAGCATTGGAGGGATAATGGCAGGCAGTCATGGGGTAGGAGAGGATCATGGGTTGATAATCAAAAGAGACATTTTCCCACCCAAAGGCATCAGATTAGAGAGCATCATATTATCTGTCATTTCTGAATTTGTCAACAAATATTTCATATTTACATAGAGACTAAAGCCATAAAGCCAGTGTCATAATGAAAAGGAGAAGATACTGAGAAGTGGGCTGCTTAGAGGCTTGCCTAGCTTTGTAGGTCAATATTAAACTCCTCTTGTGTTTCTTTTATAATCTCCAGGATATATCTGAATTTCTTTTAGCCTATGGACATAAAATAAAACCATGTATTTAGAGAGTCAGAGGACAGTCATGAGAATGAATCCTCAGAACCTGGAGATCTTTAATAAATCTCTAGGCTCTCCTGTCTTTGCTTGTAGCCTCCAGGAAGTAACTACTAAAAGGATTTCATATATATACCAGGTGAGACAAAGGAAAAGAGATATGGACAAGGAAAGGAGGTAAAAAGGGAAAGGTATGAAATATTTCTTCAACATCTTCCTGCTTATGAGGCTTAACAGAAATGACAGGGATCCCTTGGTGAATGTAGTGTTAGAAAAGAAACTGAGTGCTGATTCAAAAATCTGTGTTCTAATGTTCTATTGAATATCACCCTCACTGTTAGTCTTGAGAAGGCCTACACTTTCTTTAGCAGGCACAGGGCATGTGCAAAGCCTGTAGCCATTACTATCCCCAGCCCTGGTATGAACAGTGTCTGAGATACGGCAGCAGTCAGAGAAGAAGCAGAAGGCATGCTTCCTGGATACTGGGTTCCCCTGTGAGAATCTGAGTGACACATTTTAATTAAATTGACCCACTGGAGTTTAATTAAGGTGTTATCTTCTTGAGGTGAAACTAATGGAAAATGGGCCCCTTTTATGGAACAAGAACAAAACATGTAGGCTAAGGACCCTTTGCTCTCAATTCCCTGATAAATAAAATAATTTGATAATCCTTTTCCCAAAATATTTTCCTGTTTGTACTGAGAAGCTTACTACAGGGATGATTTTAAATGATCTACAGTCTAGCCCCCATGAAGTTGTGTGTATCTAAGAAAATGGAGTCTGAATATGTCTGAATAAGCTTACTGTGCAATAGAAGCAGAAGGCCCTTCATTTCATTTAGCATGCGCTAGAACTCACCTTAGAAACTGTGAACTTTTCCCCCAGTGGACACCTGGGACTTCAGAGAATACCAAACATATATGCATGTCAAACAGGATATACCGCAAAGATAAAGCTTAATTTATAAAATAGGAACAGCAGGAGATGAACAATTGCTAACAATAAAATAGAACAATTGTCATCCTGTGTTGTGATAATAGTGTCCAGAACAGCAAGCACTACTCAGAACAGTGTAATCTAAATTTTCAATATTATTTCTGGAATTTTTCCCTTAATGATTTTAGGACAGACTTGATCACAGGTAACCAAAATGACAGAATGCAAAACCTACTGCATGAACAACTAGTACTGATACAAGTTCTAGAATACACTGTGAATATCATTTTTAAGACTAAGCTTCATGTGCATCAGGGTTGTATTAAATTCGATATATATATTATATATATACAGATGACCTTAAACTGCTGGTCGTCTTGTTACCACCTTATGAGTGGTAATACCACCCTCAAATTTTATAGTACTAGGGAATCAAACCCAGGGTTTTGTTTGTGTGAGGCAAGAACTCTTCCAACTAAGCTACACTACCAGTTCAGGACTTCACTATTTTGAGCTTCACGTCTTTGGGCAAGCCATATTCATAACAGTAGCTCCCTGATCTGTAAGGCTGATTATTATACATCTTTAGACTATGATGGAGACTAAGAAGCAGAAAGAATGTGAGAAGCCAGTGTGAACTGTGTGGTGACAAAAAGCTGTTATCACTACTATTCAGGCCACAAGGACAAAAACTTAAAGCAGTTTTCTTTTGGAAAGACATACAAAAATCAGTTAAAGCATCTGGGTCCTAGAGTCATACAGATGTAGCCTGGTTTATTGAGCACATCATTTACAGACAGCAACACATTATTCTTATTTCATTATTTGTGTAATACAATATTTTACTCCTTGGGGTTTTTTTTTTTTTTGCTATATTTCCAAACAACATAATTCTGAGCATCTATTGCTTTATTTGACACTTCTTTGAAAGTATTTGTTACTCACCTAAGATTCTTTATATTTAGTCAAAGAACAGATTATCTGATAACTCTCATGTATTAGATATTAACAAGATGTGTACATTAATAATAATTAATAATAATAATACAGAACCAAGTTCCTGTAAAGAATAATTATTAGGAAATTTCAGTTCCAAATGACTACATCTGCCTCTTCTAAACTAGAAAGGACTACACATGACCAGGTGGAAATCTTTGAGCAACGATTATTCTAATATGGGAAGTCAAGCTAGAAAAGACAGTAATAATAATTAAATTAGATTCAAAAATTTAAAACCAGTAATCATACTCGATGTTTGTAGCTAGGGCAGTGTGTTTTGCTAATTCTGACAGAATTCCAGATATATCTTCCATTGCAAAGTAGAAAACTAATCAAAGTAAAACTGAGGAAAGAGGATAATATGTCAGCCACACCATGATTCTCGTCAATGAAGAAGCATGATTAATTTGAGACAATCTGAATATTTAGCCACCTGCTGGTGCACAAACATTTAAATCTACCCTTTCCCCTTTCTCATTAGAGTTCTTCATACTCTCATTTACCACAAAGGAAAGGTGGTACTTACCACAGCCACTTCTCTAGTGTGATAATTCTTGGGTTTAACATGCAGTGCCTGCTCTGTACATATTCTTCTGGTAATGAGCATGGGCAAGACTTCGTCCCTCACAGAATTCACTTTGCATATAAAAGGATATATAATTTTTATAATGCCATGAAGAAAGTAAATGAAGTCCATTTGAGTTTTCTGTGGGAATATTTAAATAGTTTAATTGCCAGGCACTGTCTGTGTCTCCAGGTCCTATATTGGTTCATTTTCATACTTAAGTTCTTTATATCACACAACTAAACTGCCAGGTACATTGTTAATAAATATAAGATGAATATACCTGTCTGTTTTCCTCGGTGATGACCGTCTACAGCTTACAGAGTTTTCCAGGAGAACACCTCAGAGTACCTGAGCCACTTGCTTGCAGGGACTGAGCAACAGAACTAAGTCACCACCTGATCTTTCCCTGGGTTCTATCTAAGCTTTATATCAATGAGGAGAAGCTTGAAGGTGTAAATTATATTTGCATGAATTAACGTGCAAAGTGTTTTTCCTGAATATAGTCAAAGTTTAATTTTTCTTGTTGAGTAGA
Source organism: Mus musculus (assembly GCF_000001635.26). Lineage (NCBI taxonomy): Eukaryota > Metazoa > Chordata > Mammalia > Rodentia > Muridae > Mus > Mus musculus. Next base: position 18,195,331 of record NC_000069.6, read on the forward strand.
AGAAAATTATAAATGGAATATCCCATGAAAGAGTAGGCAGGTACTAACTGTGCAATAAATGTTAACTGCTGTGATTGCTGTAATTGTCATTATGAAAAGCTCCAAAAACCACTACACCCTTGTCTTAGTTAGGGTTTTACTGCTGTGAACAGACACCATGACCAAAGCAAGTCTTATAATAAACAACATTTATTTGGGGCTGACTTACAGTTTTAGAGGTTTTGTCCACTATCATCTAGGTGGGAGCATGGAAACATCCAGGCAGGCATGGTGCAGGCAGAGCTGAGAGGTCTACGTCTTCATCTGAAGGCTGCTAGTGAAAACTGACTTCCAGGCAACTAGGGTGAGGGGCTTAAGCCCACACTCACAGTGACACACCTACTCCAACCAGTTCATACTTACTCCAATAAGGCCACACCTCCAAATGGTGCCACTCCCTGGTCCAAGAATATACAAACCATCAAAGCCTCTCTAAAATACTCCGGGAGATGGCTAAAACTGAATTTGAAGATGTTTAGGGAACTCCCTACTTCTTACACTTTTTGTGATATAATTGCATAGTTAAGGACATTACACAAAAGGTAATGTTGCACAATGATAGGAGACTGAGGAAACAAAAGGTTGCCACAAAATGAAGTAAAAAACCAAAAAAAAAACAAACAAACAAAAAAAAAAAACAAAAAAAAAACCCCACAAGTCCCTTCCCATCGGCACCAGCATCTGGTCACCTTGAGCACAGAGTCAGCGGACATCCCCAAGGCCCCCTAGAGGACTCTCCACGTGATCTCAGGACCACCGGTGAGTGGAACACAACTTCTGTTCCAATCCAATCACTCGGGACCTGAGACAGCATTAGAGAAGCAGGAAACCCGGCCTGACCAGGGTTACAAGTCCCTTTCGGTTGGCGCCACCACTTGGTCACCTGGGTGCAGATTCAGTGGACACCCCCAAGGTCCCTAGAGGACAGCTTCTGAGACAGACCCCGTTTCAGGCTCCAGACATCCAAGCACCTTCCCTGCCAGAGGAGAGGTGTCTGCTCTGCCCGGGAGGGCTCCTGGGGGAGCCATCTTGGTTGCTGGATCCCTCTGAGACTAGTCTGTCCAGGTGAGAGTGTGGACAACAGAAGCTAACAGCTTCTGTGACAGGCCGAAGCAACACAGCTTCTGGGACAGGTCCTGTTTCAGGCCTTCATCTTCTGCCAGGAGGGAGGTCCAAACGGCAAGTATCTGTGCACCTTCCCGGCAAGAGGAGAGCTTTCCTGCAGAGAGTCCTCTGACCACTGAAACTCAGAGGAGAGAACTAGTCTCCCAGGTCTGCTGGTAGAGACTAACAGAATCACGAGAAGAACAATCTGTAACCAGAGACAACTATAAAAACTGACTCCTGAGATTATCAGATGGCGAAAGACAAACATAAGAATCTTACTAACATAAACCAAGACCACTCACCATCATCAGAACGCAGCACTCCCCCCTCGCCCAGTCCAGGGTACCCCAACATACCCGAAAAGCTAGACCCAGATTTAAAAGCATATTTCATGATGATGGTAGAGGACATTAAGAAGGACTTTGATAACTCACTTAAAGAAATACAGGAGAACACTACTAAAGAGTTATAAGTCCTTATAGAAAACCAGGAAAACAAATCCAAACAGGTGATAGAAATGAACAAAACAATACTACACCTAAAAAGGGAAGTAGACACAATAAAGAAAACCCAAAGTGAGGCAGCGCTGGAGATAGAAATCCTAGGAAAGAAATCTGGAACCATAGATGTGAACATCAGCAACAGAATACAACAGATGGAAGAGAGAATCTCAGGTGCAAAAGATTCCATAGAGAACATGGGCACAGCAATCAAAGAAAATGCAAAATGCAAAAAGATCCTAACTCAAAACATCCAGGAAATCCAGGACACTATGAGAAGACCAAACCTACAGATAATAGGAGTAGAAGAGAATGAAGATTTTCAAATTAAAGGGTCAGCAAATATCTTCAACAAAACTATAGAAGAAAAATTACCAAACCTAAAGAAAGAGATGCCCATGAACATACAAGAAGCCTACAGAACACCAAATAGACTGGACCAGAAAAGAAATTCCTCCTGACAAATAATAATCAGAACAGCAAATGCACTAAATAAAGAGAGAATATTAAAAGCAGTAAGGGAAAAGGGTCAAGTAACATATAAAGGCAGGCCTATCAGAATTACACCAGACTTTTCACCAGAGACTATGAAAGCCAAGAAGATCCTGGACAGATGTTATACAGACACTAAGAGAACACAAATGCCAGCCCAGGCTACTATACCCAGCCAAACTTTCAATTACCATAGATGGAGAAACCAAAGTATTCCACGACAAAATCAAATTTACACATTGCCTTTCCACGAATCTAGCCCTTCAAAGGATAATAACAGAAAAAAAAAAAAAAAAAAAAAAAAAAAAAAAAAAAAAAACAAGGACGGAAACCACGTCCTAGAAAAAGCAAGAAAGTCATCCTTCAAAAAACCAAAATGAAGACAGCCACAAGAACAGAATGGCAACTCTAACAACAAAAATAATAGGAAGCAAAAATTACTTTCTCTTAATAGCTCTTAATATCAAGGGACTCAATTCCCCAATAAAAAGATATAGACTAACACACTGGCTATACAAACAAGACCCAACATTTTGCTGCCTACAGGAAACCAATCTCGGGGAAAAAGACAGACACTACCTCAGAGTGAAAGGCTGGAAAACAATTTTGCAAGCAAATGGTCTGAAGAAACAAGCTGGAGTAGCCATTCTAATATCGAATAAAATCGACTTCCAACCCAAAGTTATCAAAAAAGACAAGGAGGGACACTTCATTCTCATCAAATGTAAAATCCTCCAAGAGGAACTCTCAATTCTGAATATCTATGCTCCAAATGCAAAGGCAGCCACATTTATTAAAGAAACTTTAGCAAAACTCAAAGCACACATTGCACCTCAAACAATATTAGCGGGAGACTTCAACACACCACTTTCAACAATGGACAGATCCTGGAAACAGAAACTAAACAAGGACACAGTGATACTAACAGAAGTTATGAAACAAATGGATTTAACAGATATCTACAGAACATTTTATCCTAAAACAAAAGGATATACCTTCTTCTCAGCACCTCATGGTACCTTCTCCAAAATTGACCATATAAATGGTCACAAAACAGGCCTCAACAGATACAAAAATATTGAAATTGTTCCATGCATCCTATCAGATCACCATGGACTAAGGATGATCTTCAATAACAACGTAAATAATAGAAAGCCAACATTCACGTGGAAAATGAACAACACTCTTCTCAATGATACCTTGGTCAAGGAAGAAATAAAGAAAGAAATTAAAGACATTTTAGAGTTTAATGAAAATGAAGACACAACATACCCAAACTTATGGGACACAATGAAAGCAGTTCTAAGAGGAAAACTCATAGCTCTGAGTGCCTCTAAAAAGAAACTAGAGAGAGCACACACAAGCAGCTTGACAACACACCTAAAAACTCTAGAACGAAAGGAAGCAACTTCACCCAAGAGGAGTAGACGGCAGGAAATAATCAAACTCAGGGACAAAACCAACGAAGTGGAAACAAGAAGAACTATTCAAAGAATCAACCAAACGAGGAGCTGGTTCTTTGAGAAAATCAACAAGATAGATAAACCTTTAGCCAGACTCACTAGAGGGCATAGGAACAGCATCCTAATTAACAATATCAAAAAGGAAAAGGGAGACATAACAACAGATCCTGAAGAAATCCAAAACACCATCAGATCCTTCTACAAAAGGCTATACTCAACAAAACTGGAAAACCTGGATAAAATGGACAAATTTTTAGACAGATACCAGGTACTAAAGTTAAATTGGGATCAGGTTAATGATCTAAACAGTCCTATATCCCCTAAGAAATAGAACCGGTCATTAATAGTCTCCCAACCAAAAAAAGCCCAGGACCAGATGGGTTTAGGGCAGAGTTCTATCAGACCTTCAAAGAAGATCTAATTCCAGTTCTTCACAAACTATTCCACAAAATAGAAGCAGAAGGTACTCTACCCAATTCATTTTATGAAGCCACAATTACTCTGATACCTAAACCACAGAAAGACCCAACAAAGATAGAGAACTTCAGACCAATTTCCCTTTTGAATATCGATGTAAAAATCCTCAATAAAATTCTTGCTCGCCGAATCCAAGGACACATCAAAACAATTATCCAGCATGACCAAGTGGATTTTATTCCAGGGATGCAGGGATGATTTAATATATGGAAATTCATCAAAGTAATCCACTATATAAACAAACTCAAAGACAAAAACCACATGATCATCTCGTTAGATGCTGTGAAAGCATTTGACAAAATCCAACACCCATTCATGATAAAAGTCTTGGAAAGATCAGGAATTCAAGGCCCATACCTAAACATAATAAAAGCAATCTACAGCAAACCAGTAGCCAACATCAAAGTAAATGAAGAGAAGAGCTGGAAGCATTCCCACTAAAATCAGGGACTAGACAAGGCTGCCCACTTTCTCCCTACCTATTCAACATTGTACTTGAAGTCCTAGCCAGAGCAATTCCACAACAAAAGGAGAACAAGGGGATACAAATTGGAAAGGAAGAAGTCAAAATATCACTTTTTGCAGATGATATGATAGTATATATAAGTGACCCTAAAAATTCTACCAGAGAACTCTTAAGCCTGATAAACAGCTTCAATGAAGTAGCTGCACATAAAATTAACTCAAACAAGTTAATGGCCTTTCTGTACACAAAGAACAAAGAGGCTGAGAAAGAAATTAGGGAAAAAACACCCTTCTCAATAGTCACAAATAATATAAAATACCTTGGTGTGACTCCAACTAAGGAAGTGAAAGATCTGTATGATAAGAACTTCAAGTCTCTGAAGAAAGAAATAAGATCTCAGAAGATGAAAAGATCGCCCATGCTCATGGATTGGCAGGATCAATATAGTAAAAATGGTTATCTTGCCAAAAGCAATCTACAGATTCAATGCAATCCCCATCAAAATTCCAACTCAATTCTTCAACAAATTAGAAAGGGTAATCTGCAAATTCATCTGGAATAAAGAAAAACCTAGGAGAGCAAAAACTATTCTCAATGATAAAAGAACCTCGGGGGAACCAAGATGCCTGATTTAAATCTGTACTACAGAGCAATCATGATGAAAACCGCATGGTAGTGGTATAGCAACAGAGAAGCAGACCAATGGAATAGAATTGAAGACCCAGAAATGAACCCACACAACTATGGTCACTTGATTTTTGACAAGGGAGCTAAAACCATCCAGTGGAAAAAAAAGACAGCATTTTCAACAAATGGTGCAGGCACAACTGGTGGTTATCATGTAGAAGAATGTGAATTGATCCATTCCTATCTCCTTGTACTAAGGTAAAATCTTAGTGGGTCAAGAAACTCCACATAAAACCAGAGACACTGAAACTTATAGAGGGGAAAATGAGGGAAAGCCTCGAAGACATAGGCACACGGGAAAAATTCCTGAATAGAACAGCAATGGCTTGTGCTGTAAGATCCAGAATAGACAAATGGGACCTCATAAAATTGCAAAGCTTCTGTAAGACAAAAAGGCCACCAACAGATTGGGAAAGGATCTTTACCTATCCTAAATCAGATAAGGGACTAATATCCAATATATATATAAAGAACCCAAGAGGGTGGACTCCAGAAAATCAAATAACCCCATTAAAAAATGGGGCTCGGAGCTTAACAAAGAATTCTCACCTGAGGAATACCGAAATGCTGAGAAGCACCTGAAAAAAATGTTCAGCATCCTTAATTATCAATGCAAATCAAAACAATGCTGAGATTCCATCTCACACAAGTCAGAATCGCTAAGATCAAAAATTCAGGTGACAGCAGATGCTGGATAGGATGTGGAGAAAGAGGAACACTCCTCCATTGCTGGTGGGATTGCAAGCTTGTATAACCACTCTGGAAATCAGTCTGGCGGTTCCTCAGAAAATTGGACATAGTACTACTGGAGGATCCCGCAATACCGCTCCTGGGCATGTATCCAGAAGATGTTCCAAACGGTAAGAAGGGCACATGCTCTACTCTGTTCATAGCAGCCTTGTTTATAATAGCCAGAAGCTGGAAAGAACCTAGATGCCCCTCAACAGAGGAAGTGATACAGAAAATGTGGTACATTTATACAATGGAGTACTACTCAGCTATTAAAAAGATTGAATTTATGAAATTCCTAGGCAAATGGATGGACCTGGAGGGCATCATCCTGAATGAGGTAACCTAATCACAAAAGAGCTCAAATGATATGTACTCACTGATAAGTGGATACTAGCCCAGATACTTAGAATACCCAAGATATAAGATACAATTTGGAAAAATCATGAAACTCAAGAAGAATGAAGACCAGAGTGTGGACACTTTGCACCTTAGAATTGGGAAGAAAACACCTATCAAAGGAGTTACAGAGACAAAGTGTGGAGCTGAGACTAAAGGATGGACCATGTAGAGACTGCCATATCTGGGGATTCATCCCATAATCAGCCTCCAAACGCTGACACCATTGCATACCTAGCAAGATTTTGCTGAAAGGACCCAGATATAGCTGTCTCTTGTGAGACTATGCTGAGGCCTAGCAAACACAGAAGTGGATGCTCACAGTCAGCTATTGGATAGATCACAGGGCCCCCAATGGAGGAGCTAGAGAAAGTACCCAAGGAGCTAAAGGGATCTGCAACCCTATAGGTGGAACAACAATATGAACTAACCAGTACCCCCTAGAGCTCATGTCTCTAGCTGCATATGTATCAGAAGATGGCTTAGTCATCCATCATTGGAAAGAAAGGCCCATTGGTCTTGCAAACTTTATATGCCTCAGTATAGGGGAACGGCAGCGTCAAGAAGTGGGTATGGGTGGGTTGGGGAGTTGGGTGGGAGGGTATGGGGGACTTTTGGAATTTTAATTGAAAAACATAATAAAGTGATACACCAATTAGGACATTTGATAATCCTAACAAAATATGCACATAAGCTATTTGCAAATCTAAAAAACTCTGATAAAAGACATAAAGAATTAAATAAATGAAGAGATGTATTTCATGTTCATGGGTAGATAGACTCAATAATGTTCAAAGATCAGTTCTCTACAATCCGAAGAAAAGTCCCCAACCAGATCCCAGTAAGTATTTTAACAAAGAGGCTAACTAACAGAAACTTCTCCATCTTACATAAATTCTTTGATCAGGTAGATTACCATTGATATCACATAAGAGCTATAATTATGAAAAATTGAAAATTATATGCTCAGCTTAACTGCATTATAACTCTACTAATTTGTTACAATAGAAATTATGATTGACATGTAGTATGTTACTTAAAATTTCTAAGAACTTTCAGACCTTCAAATTATTACTCTAAATTAGTTCATAATATTTGACGGTTTATGTATTTCAAAATGTAATGATGCATTTATATCAAACATGTTTTTCATGTTTCATATTTACTTCCTATTTTATACCTTAAAATAGTTCCTTCTTTGGGTTTTTGTAGTGAGTATGATCCCCAACAACAACAACAACAAAAAGAGCACAGATTAACAGACTGCATTACAAAACAGAATCCAGTGAGGCTTGGTGGATCACATCTTTAACCACAATACTCTAAAGAGATAAACAGGTGGGTCTTTGGGAATTCAAGGCCAGCTTGATTTACATACTGAGTTTTAGGACAGCCAGAGCTGCACAACAGAGAGACCTATCTCAGAAAATAAAGGAAGGGAGGGAGGGAAGGAGGAGAGGGAGGGAGGGAGGGAGGGAGGGAGGGAGGAAGATGAAAACAGGATCCATATTTCTGCTGCCTCCAAAAAAACACATCTCACCATTAAGGACAGATACCACCTTCATGTAAAGTAATGGTAAAAGGTTTTCCAAGCACATAGAATCAAAAAGCAAACAAACATAAATATGTTAATATTTTAAGACACAAAGTTAAAGCTACAACTAATGAGCAGAGTTGGAGAAGAACACTACATACTCATTTTTAAAAAGAACCCACCAACTAAATGTTACAATTCTAAATATTTGTGCACTGTTATTTTGAGACACTAAATATTTTTGGTCTTGCAAAAATGGCATATTATGTACATTTACAGAATTTACTAGTAATTTAATATAGGTCTATTCTCGTGATGACAGATTACTTACTTTTACATTTTTTTATTTAAAGTGCTTTTTCATATAAAATATTCTGTAATTTTTCTATCCTTTTATTTATGAAATTCTCCCCTTTCCTTTCCTCCATGCAAGCCCTTTCATATGTCCTTACCCATCCCTTCTCTCCTTCAAATTTCAAATGAATTTCAAATGAATTTCAAATTCATTGCCTCTTTTTCATTATTTGTGCATACATGCATATACATACATACGGCTCAGGTCCGTATAATTTTATCTGTATGTATGTTTTCAGGGCTGACCATTGGTCACTGTGCCACCAATTGGCTTGCTCTCCGCAGGGAAGATCACCTCTCCAGGTTCCAGCTTGCCTTAGTTGCCCATAGTTCCTTTTGTACAATTCCCAGATTAGGCTTTGGGCACTTTGAGGAGAAAATGAAAACTTCAGGATGCAGACCTACTAGGAGGAAGTTGGAGACCTAGTTAGGAGGCAACAGGTATATTGGCTTCCAAGGCCTTTCCTCCTGTTCTCTGCAGTGGAGGTGACTTGATGTGAGTAGCTTTGCTCCTCTATGAAATCCTTGTCATATATTTTAAATTATCAATATCATAGTTATTGTTCCCAACTTTGACTCCTAACCACTCCCTGAACCACATAGCTAAACATATTATAGATATACATTCCTATGTATGCGTGTGTGTGTGTGTGTGTGTGTATGCACATACACATGAGTAAACAACATAGGCTCTAAATACATATACATATTTCACATTATTATAATAGAATAATAAGTTACTTTCTATATAATAGGCTAAGCTTTACTATTTAATATATATTTAGTACATTACAATAAGGTTATCGAAATAAGATCATTAATTTCCTAAATAACTTTAATAGTCTAACATGCTTTCTTTAGAATCTTAAATTGTTTCGATTAACACTTAGAGAAATATGAACAACTGGCTATGCTAAAGATCAGTACAAATTTTTCCCCAATAAATTAACTAAGAGGAAAAAAATTACTAAAGATCATTTATAATGTTAACCCCAATTAACAAAGTTATTTGCTGCCTCTTCTGTTAACTGGCTCCCCCCCCCCCCACACACACACCTTCTCTAGTTTTTAAAGACAGGTTCTTACAATCCAGTCCAAAGTATAATGCTTTCTACCACAGGCTCTGCCCCACACTGTGATCACAGTGGCACTAAGAAAACTGTATATTCAAACAAAGAGATGCAGGTGGCTAATTTAGCTGTGGTTCAGAAATAATTACTGAAGCCATGGAAATAAGCTAAACTAGATATCTTCTTTAAAAACACACAAATTAATCTATGTTGGCCCCTAAATGCTTGACAGAAGCAGTAGGCCTCCGCATGTCTACAATCAGCCTTATTCCATGGCTACACTGAAGCCTGGTCTCCGCATGTCTACAATCAGCCTTATTCCACAGTTACAACCCAAGCCTGTGGTTTTTCTCACTTTCACTCAGGCTTCTGAATCTCACAAAATTCCATCCATAGCAAAATCCTTCTACAAGAGATAGCTTTTATTTTCTAAACTGAGCCATACAGGACATGTAAAGCCCATAAACAATAGATGGTTGCAACGAAATAGTCTTACACATTTTATTAATGTTCTGTAGTATAAGCAATAAGTTGAGATATGGTAATACCTCAAGAAACACAAAATATATGCATGTTATAATGGGTGATCATACAAGTAATTGTTAAATATAAACACATATGCTTTTGTAGATTTGTTGGAGAGATTCGTTAATTGCTTAATGAAAGATGTCTTTCAGATACTAATTCCTTCATTTAGTTCAACAGATTAAATTTTATATGAGAAGATATTAGCATGCACGCAATGAAGTGACAAGGACAACCAAAAGTCTGAAATGTTAATGGATAGAACACTGCGTTCCATTTATATAAAAGCTAAAACTGCATAATTTTCATTTTGTCTGCTTCCATTTTCTCTCTGCATAGGCAAAAAATGTCCTTTTTAAATAAGCACACAACTATTGCAATATCATGATTGTTTCTACGTTTTAGGAGTTGTATACAAATTGTAAAACTTTATGCTTTTTTTTTCCAGATAAACTGGGATTATGCATTCTCTAATTTGTAAATCTAGTCAGGATTTAACATTTGAAACCAAAACAAATTACTACTTTGTAATAGATTTAGGCCATTAATTTTATAGGAAGTCTGTAATGATAGTTTGCAGAAAGCTTTTCTATAAAAATAGCTTTGCCACCATAGAGTAAATATTGACATTTTTGTGTGTGTGAAAGAAAATTGCCACTAATACCAACAGACCTGTGTCTTCATTCCCTCCAGTGTCTTTAAACTGCAGTTCAATCTGCTATAATCTTTTTTCCTCCCTCAGTAGGGTGCAGAGAGCCCTCTAGCTTCCAAGCCCTTTTCCTACTGAGGTACATATTGGCCAGCATACAGCTGCTCAGAACAACTATTTGCATCTACAATGGGGTCATCCCACCACGTCCTTTTCAGATCAATATGATTGGTACAAACAATAGTGTGATTTTGATTGCTCTGTAGTACGCTTGGGTAGAGTTTCTGAATGCAAGTGGATTGCTTAGAAACAATGGGCTGGTTCATCATCCAAAGCATCCCTTTGCAAACAGCTGCCTCTGCCACACTCACCCTGACAACGTCCAGGAAAACAGATGGTTTCAGCATTCATGGCCAGTTTAGGGAAAGCCCCTGAGTCAAGTACTGAACGCATGTCTTTTAATCTATATGATAGTAAGAGGTACTTTGCGCTACTAAAAAGTCAACATCTATTTAAATTTGGAAGTGAGAATAAAATGCATGTAATACATATGTATGGTTAAGTCTTTTGTTAAATCTCCAGTATAGATCCTCTTATACGATATAGGCAGCATTCCTGCAATACAAAATCTGAAGTGATAATATGGCTGAGGTCTCAGAGTGTTGATTTCCCAGTTAATACAAGAGCATTTTTCTCCTCATTTTCTATAGTCAAAAGAAAAATCATTCCAGGGGGTTGCATCAGACAAAGAGATCCTGTCAGTTCCGTACCCTCCTTTATTGAGTATACTAAATATATTTTACAATCGTCTGCTTCTAATGGCTGTGAACAGTCAAGTGTTGATGTTGAAAATATTTGTATTTGGTAACTGAGAGGAAACAGTAACAAGTTAAGTCTGGATTCTCGTTCTAATTAAACTGCAATTTTACAGTCAGTGTGAAGAGCAAGACCTTCTTACCTGTGACCCAGGAGAAATGTTTGTATCTCATAAACACAGTCATAGAACCAGGAGAGTAAACAAGTCATGGTTATTTATTTTGTTAATATTACTTAAAGTACAAGAATTTAGAAACGGGCCCCCAAAAGAACCAATGTTATGTATTTCTGTAAATTCTCCTTGAGTTTACCACAACACTCTAGGGACAAAGAGAGTAAATGAGCATGCCTATAAGCTCTGTTGTGTCCTTTTGCTTGTCTTTAGCACCAATCTGTGTTTATAAATCTATACTAAAATCTAATTTTCAAGTAAGTTTGTGAAAATACTATTGTTAATTTACTATATTATGAATCAATGTAAACCATGCTAAGTTAAATTAATACAAATGTACATTATTTACTACAAATATATTTATATAACAAGTGTTTATATATTATTGTATGTGCTATACTATTTATTATAAATATATGCTGTCTGTGGTAATATAACATCATAAAAATATGTTTGACCTGAAATATATGAACACAACTATCATATTAAATGAACTGGCTATTGCTTACAAAGGCACTTAAGAAGTTAATTGTATATTCTTATTAAGTACTAGAAAAATATGAAAAAAATATAGAACACAAGGGCATGTGAAGCTGCCTAAAGGGTTAGGCCAAAATCCCGCTGGAGGATGAATGGAGGTCATGGCCTATCCCTTGTAGTTAGTCCTTAGACTTTTACACTTAGGATGCATACCTGCTATTCTCACCTAAACTCTTGTGGGGACCTAGAGATGACTCTTATACTAACAAGGCCCATTGCTGGTACAGTTTTCACCTCCATCTCCTCATGTTCTTGTGCTACTAAAGTCAGGTGCTGTTCTTACTGGATTAGAAATGTATCCACTTCATTCATCTTGCCCAGGACCAAAGCTTCCAATAAGGAGCTTCAGTGCAGATGAATAGCAAAAGAAAGAGGTGGGGTGTTTATCCAAGAGAGAACAGATCTTTCTATAACTCTCACTTCAAGTGTGAAAACATGCCTTCCTCTCAATTTACATCTTATCTACATTCTTTTCCTTCTGAGAATGGTCTATACTCCTAGTCCCCCCCCCCACCAGTTCCTTTCTACAAAACTTTCCACTGAAATTGACATTCTGTTGACCACCACGAAATCTGACATGCTAAATCTGTAAAAAATTCTTTGTGCCTTGACTTTGCAGAAGAATTTGAATCTTCTAACTGCCAACTCTGCCATGATTCTTATATCCAGGTACTGGGTCCTGGAGATCCAAGGATGCCTTGAGGTACTCCTGTCAGTACACCTTCTAGACCATACTCTTTTGTAGCTTTCCTTCCTAAACATACAGATTTATCTTCGCCTATAAACAAATAAAATACAGATTTTCACCAATGTTATTTATTCCTTTTCTACCTACATGTATTTTATCTATCCACTCAAGAAATCACTCGATGAGTATCTACGGTATCTAAAGTTTATCTCTGCCTATCACTTCAACTCATATGACCTCCAAACTAACAGCATTTATTTTTCTAACAAGTGATATTGAAAACCTACTCACTGTTAATCTTAGTTGATTATTGATGATTATGATGCAGACTCTGATGAAGTCATAAAGAAAAATTATTACATAGACAATTACAATACTGAGTTACATAGATTTGGAGGCACGGAGGAGACAGATCTAATTCAATTTAATTAGATATTAGGTATACAATTGTGAACAAAAGACATTCTCCAAAGTGAATTTTAAGTAGATCTCTGGTTTTAATGCCAACAGCACGAGGAGAAAATAAGAAAAAAAATGTATTATAGTCGTTCATGTAAATGATGTTAGCAAACTGGATTAAAGTCAGAGCAATGGCAATAGAAAGTACTGACAGTTTATATCACCTACCACAATTCTGTCTCCCAAACCAGCCCAGTGGTTTGCAGCATTTCTGTCATATATATGTATATGTGTGTACACACATATATAATCAACTTACATTAAAGTACTTTTTCCTTAAAAGCCAAGAGAAAGCAGAAGGCAAGTGAGAAATTCAGTCTATAGAGATATAAAACAAGAAGCACTACAAAGCTCTCTGACAAAAGGGAGTTTTAAGCTTTATTCATCTGAGTCTTTGCAAAATGTCAAGTACAAAAGCACCTATTTAATGGTTCTTAAATGAACTTGATAAATAAAAAGTTGCTAAAGTTCTCTCTAGGCTTTTGAGCATACAGTCCATACAGATGCCCTAGGGAAAGGGAGAAGAGCCAGGTCACCACCCCTCAGTCAAGCGTCAAGCGTTCTATGCCTTTCATTCCCCTCCACAGCTCCTTATTTAGTTGTGGGAAGGCATATAAGAGAAGAGACAGAAGCTTTAAATTAGGTATAAACATCAAGTCTGGAGAGATAGGTGATTTCAAGCCTATCCTATGTCATTTCAAGGACATCCGGTCTTTATCTCACTGTTCAGACAGTGACACCAAGATCCAAGAATGCTAGTACATTACAGAATTGACTGATTCTAATACACTGGTCTTTTCTCCCCAAGCTTTCCAACCTCAAATGTTTTTTACAAGATTTAGAACACTTATATATTGCAAATAATCTCAATTTAAGGAGATGTTTGAAGTTATAGTACTAAGATCTAAGGTCTGAAGCTAGGAAAGAAAGAGAGCTGTGAGATGCTTGGCAGGTGAAGAGCTTAATTAAAGCTGTGGGCAGATAATAATCACAGTACTTTATTCACTTGGATATAGGCTACTAGGCAGCCACATTCTACCAGGCACCGGAGCACACATCGTTGCACTTCCAACATACAGATAGGCATAGAGACAGTCACAGGGCATCACAGAGGCCATACAGAGGCACACAGGCAAACAAGCAGACACATATGGGAGGGCTGACAAAGGCAAAGGCCATATTGATAAAAATCCTCAAAAAGTGTCATTCTGCCAGAAATAGTTACATATTAGATTCTATCACCACTTGCCCCAGGTCCCCCAGATGTCCAGCGTCTGTCATGCTTTGGCTGATTTATACCAGAGATCCTTATCAGCGCCACACTGTCTAAACATAAACTGGCCAGTGTGGCCTTCTGTTCCCTTCAACAGTCTTGCTTCCTGAAGGAAAATTAGGTAAATAAGATCTCTGTTCCATCTGTTGGTTTAGTTTTGTTTGTTCTCCATCTTGTTCCAAGTACATGAGTAGCCTTAAGCAACGCTTAATAGACTAGAGAATGTGTGTTGACTGTTAGACAAATGGTTCTCTAACTTTTCAGAGCAATGCCAGGTGAGTGTCATCAAAGGAAGATGAAGAATCCAGAGGCTCAATGACCTAGTACTAATTAAACCTGATCTCTCTTCCCCAGGGTAGTATAATTTCTTAGAATCAAACGTAACTTTTGTTCTGCACTCTCTTATGGCTTCTTGAGTGCAAAGGTGATTTAAATTCTAGTGCTAATCTTGAGATACCATAGTTGAGCTCTTGATTCACACATGTCTGACACAACATATCCTTTTACATGCCTTCAAGACCATTTTTATGCAGTGTGCCAGCATGGCTCCCTTATGCCAATGGCATCTTCGTCTTGTTCCCTCTGGTTTTGTTTTTCTTGAATGGTCTGTTTGTAATCAGAATCCCTGGGGGTGTTTACTTCGCTGTATCTTTTTTCCTCAAAGGATATACTAGTTTCGGAGGTAGCAGGATGAGTAAGCAATTAAGAACACTTGCTATTGAGTTCAGGTCCCCAGTACCCACATGTCATCTCACAACCATCTATAATTACAGTTCTAGTGGATCCAGTCCTGACTTCTGGCCTCCATGGGCACAGGCATACATGTAGGTAAAACATTCATACACATAAAACAAAAATAAACAAATCTTTAACATATATAAATTGGTTTCAATTTTAATGGTGGTATATTCCTACTGTAGAAACGTTATAAAACTAGAGATGAGGGGGAAAGTCACTATGAGATAATCATGTGGGTAAATCAGTGTGAGGTTATCATGTGGGTACATCTCCTGTGCAACCACATCGTACTGACATATGCATGTATGGACTGTTACCTCTCACAAAGACATCATACAGTATTGTTCACTCATCTTTTCCTTAATTATGTAACGTAAACATTTACTCATACCATCAAATGTTGCTGTATTTTCAGTGGGTGAATACAGTTTTACTAAAGGGACATATCATAATATGTTGAAAACACCTTGTTACTAGTTATTTTAGATAATTTATATTTTACTATAAAATAAATACTATAATAGGCATCATATATGTATACAGAGATAAAATAACTATATTTTAATAAATCTTTAAGCACATCTCTGATTATTTTCTAACAATGTGTTACTAACTCTGGTACTGCTAAGTCAAATAGCATACATTTTTAAATTGGTTTTGTTTGATATAATTTTTCCCTGATCTGAAACAGCCTTACATTGCCCAGACTGTTTAAACTCATGACCTGTTAGCTTCAGTCTCAAGAGTTACAGGATGATTGGTCATTGTTACCCACACTCAACTCTTTTATGACTTTTGATGAATATAGGAAACTTGGTCTTCAGAAAAACTGAAGCTGTGTACATGTGGCACTATATAAAAAATATTCATCACCATTTAAATTCCTTTCTAACTAGTTTATGTGTGTCAAACACCAAGTCATTCTACCTACTTTCTGGGATTGGGAATTTCTTTGAGGCTCACCTACACCAGTGTTGGGACCTGGCATGTGTGTGAACCTCCCTGATATTTTTACTATTGATATGAATGTGAAAAACAAAGCAACAGAGATGCTTATAATCATTTCAAGTTTACCTTCTCCTCTCCTCATGTGGTATTCTATACAACACCAGTACCACCCATATTGTTATTTATTATTTTGTGTATACACTTGTTTTGGGAAAAGAAAACCCTGCTACTCAGGAATGAATTATTATGAACAGCCAATTCACCTATAGAATTAGAAGGCAATATCATTCATTGCCAGCAGATGCCACTACCTGATCCATGATGTATACGAGACAGGGGAAGGAAAGCTTAAGTCTAAGTTTCCAGATTCTTTAAGAAAAACCAGTGTTCTAGTTGGATCATTAACAGAACACACCTAAAATTATGTGACAACTACAGAGAGGAAGTTTTATCACTGTGGCCACATACTTTGGAATGTGCTTTCATAATTAAATGCCTTGTCCAATTTCTGTTGAGAGAGAGAGAGAGAGAGAGAGAGAGAGAGGGAGAGAGAGAGAGTGTGAGTGTGTGTGTGTGTGTGTGTGTGTGTGTAAATCAAATTAAATCCTAGAACTACCCCCAAGAGGTTTATATTAATTATGAGCTGCTCTCCAATGCATCTCGGCCACCCACTGAGTTCTAATGATTTTAAGATATGTTTATAATGAGGGAAGACATATGGGATAGGGTGTGGGTAGAAAAGATATAGAATGAAACTAAAGAAGTGGATATTTTTCTAATGTTCTCTGTGGGCATTTACATGCTACAGGATTTGAAATTGTAAAACGTTATGCCGTTTTTTCTATGTATGTGTAAGTATATGTATATGTCTAAAATACTGAGCCTCTGAGAAAATAAGTAGTGTAAAGGCCAGGTCACAAGTCTGCAATCCCAGCACTGGGGAATTGGAGACAGGAGAAGCCCTGGGTATTGTTGGCCAGCCAGATCCTGTGACTTCAGAGAGAGTGAGAGAAGATGCTGTCTCAAAAAAGTAATGTTGAGACCAATTGAGAAAGATGCATGGCATCAATTTCTGGCCTACACACATAGATATGCTCAGGATATCCACATTTGTCTAATCTTTGTCACACTTATATCACATCCTATATGGTTTTAAGTAGAAGAGCTAAGTGATGTGATCAGATTTCAGAAGTCACATTTTCTAAAAGAAGTTAAGAAAAAACAAAACAAACTGCAGAAAGAGCCAAAGAATGAGCACTGGTAAGGCTTCTTTTTCTGCAGATGATTCTAGAACAAAGGAGGTGTTAGGAAGGACCATGAGAGGGACATGGAAGAGAAGAGTGTAGTTTCTAGGAAAATGAGAAATGGAGCTCACTAGCTCTCTACAGGAAGCATTTCAGCAGAAACTCTAGGAACAATCAGCAGTACAGGGAAGACCTCTAGGAATCAGACAGTTAGCTCTCAGCCTACCTAGGATTTGGACTCAGACATGTTTCTCTTATAACAGGCCAGCTGCCAGGTGTATGCTTCTGTTGTGTGCATGCATGTCTATATGTACATATTTGCCATGTTTTAACACATGTGATAACTTTTTCCTCCATTTGAACAGAAATGACACCTTTTGTTTTTCTGGGAGACAGGAGAACTGGCCAATTCTGATGGATTCCATAGCTAGTGAAAGAACATTCTGTTTCTTTCCTTTACCAGTAAGAGTACATCATTTTTCCTTAACTCCCCTTTACCCTCATTTTCCTTTAAGCCCCACAATTGCCTGATAGCTTTTCCTTTTAAACAGGGGACAGCAAACATTTGCAAACTTTTTTTTTTTGGTTTGTGAGCCAAAAAACAAAAGCAATCATAGTGTGTTGATATTCGCATATAATGGAAGGAATGCCATCTTCACTTATCTGTCATCCATGACATTATAAGTATAAAAATTTAGTAAAACTTTATTTTCTGATGCAGGCTTAACTAATACACCTGAAATTAATGAGATTAAAGGAATGAAATTCTTTCAGTGGATTATTTAACTTACAGTTCATAGCCTTCAGTCACCAGATTACATTTATGTAAAAGAACAAAAACATCCCTGGACTGCACAGTGAACAAAGGCACAGAGGCTGGGTTTGCTGAGCCACAGGTTACAGTTTGCTGACTCTGAAGCTAGGAAAAGAAGAGGGTCAAGGAAGCTGCGAAGTTGAAGAGGAAGTGAGGAGTCACAGGCAGATAGGACAAACTTTAATCATCAGAGGCTAATAGACAGGCAGTCTCCTGCACGCACTCAGGAACATGCTAGCACAAGCAGCTCACACGTAGCAGGGTACAAGCATACACAGAGACAGCTACAGTGGCCTACAGGCCGACAGGAAAAGGAAGAGCTTGTGACTTAAGGTCATACAAAATCCACACAAGGTGGCCAACCATTGTATATAATGAATAATATGACTATTTAGGGTTTCCTGTATATTCAGTATCAGTTGTGATGAGCTGATTCATGGTCTCATTGATATCTTGTGTCAGTAATATTTTAGTTCACTCCCCTTGGATACCCATGTTGTCTAAATATACCCTGATTGTTATGGCCCTCTGCTCTCTACTCTGACTCCAGCTCTACACAGCTATGCCATTTTGCCACTCTGTCTATACTTGATCCCTGGCAATTTCAAAGCAGGCAACTAGGAAGAGACTGTCTGGCTTCCATGATATCTCACATCTGAATTTCCTAATTTCCTTTTTTAAAAATCCTAAATGGAAAGCCCTGTTTCTTAGTTAAGTGTAGGTAAATTCAGCTTTATGTCCAAGTAGAATTTAGAGTGTATAACATGCCATGTTCCTTAAAAATAAAGCAGAATCCAGAACTGTAATTATCCTGGGTCTGCACAAGAATAGGCCACCAACAGCCAGTCACAGATGGAGGAAGGGCCCAGGGATCCCTAAAGACTATAGTCATCTTCTATTGTGTACGCATTGGTGCCCCCACCGGATTCTAACTGATACTACTCGGAATCTAATTGTCATATTGATAGTGGTCAAACTACGGAAGTGGCGAGACAAACACCGAACTAATGAACTTAGGAAAGGGACTGATGGGGAGGGAAAAGTTGTTAGAAATGCAGAGAAAGAAGAGAGGGTAGGGACAGAGAATAAGCAGAACATGTTATACACCTGTATTAAATTGTCAAGCTGCAATTCAATAAAATGAAATAGAGCTGAAAATGTTTTTTAAATTCATATGGAATTCATTGTGAAATAGGTGTTTGATATTTAGTGTAGAGTTTATGCATGAAATATGGCCAAATCTGTGTTTGTTATAATCTCAACATTGTATAGCCAATTTACTTCTGATTATATTTTTCCTAAAACTTTGTATCTACCCTCCTTTTCCTCAGACTCTTCTGAGTGCTTCTTCCTGATTATAGATAGATTATTATAATGTGAGTAAAATAAACATAGTGTCCACATGCAGGAAAGCACAGTGAGGAGAAATACTTGTTAAATTGTCACTAGTGAAACATAGATTTAGATTTCATAATTAGGAAGAAATATCAATATATAAATACAGTGAACGAAAAATACTGACTTAAAGTCCTTCGTCCAAATGGAGAATCAACATTCAGCAACTGTTTATGATCAGGACTTGTCTTGGAAGTAGAATAAGTCTATGAAGGAGAAGAGGAGAACAGTGCAGGATGGATGCTTGAGATCCTGTCCTCCACCATCAGGTAGTGAACACCAAGGGAGCCTACTAAATACTGAAGGAACAGAAACAGTGGAAAGCGCGCCCTCCCACTAGCAGCTCTCAACCTGCCTGTGTGGGCTCCACATAATAGCATTCAGCTGGGAAAGGTCAGCAAAAGACCTCAAAACTCACAGCCATATTTCATAAATACAAATGCCACGAGGCAGTGATCTCGATGTTCCTTTTCTTTGTGCCTTTGAAGATGTTTATTTTTATGTTTCTGGACACGAAGAAAAATGGGGCTTCCTAGCCCTTGCTGAGGCAGAGGACATTTTCTAAGAACTTTCGGTCTTGCTGACTGTCAGAAACGCAGCTCTGATTCAGAAATCCACGGGGATTTCCAGCAGTTTTTGTGGAGACCCGCCAGGGCTCCAGCTCACTCACTCGCAGGATGTTGACAAATCTGAGACCCAGAAGTGAGCACATTTTATAGAGTTCCAGGCTGGGTGCTGAAGCAATGGCCCAACAAGAGCCAAGCCATTCTGTCTATACCAGTCAAACAGCCTGGGAAATGTAGACTGTGGGTTTGTAAAAACATTGGAGCCAGGGAATTCCAGCTCAGTTGCTCACTGGGAGTGGCCTTAAGGACCAGAGACTGGCTCCCTAGACAAGCTCTCTGTGAGGGCAGCAGAAGGAAACCAACTTCCCAGAATAGGTTAAGAGTCTGACACATAGTTGATACTCAATAAAATGGGGCTATTAATGCTCAGTGTGCTTCTGTTCCCACAGATTCATAACATACAAACCAGTCTTTTAATGAAAATGTGTGGATGATAGGGAGTGGCAGGGTGAACCTGTAATCCCAGCACTAGGAGAAGATGGCAGCATTCGTGGGCTTCTAGGTCAAGTAGTCTAGCCAGCCAGAAAGCTCCAGGTCCCCTGAGAAACCCTCAAAACGGAAGATCTGATGTCCACCTCTGGCTCCACATATGCCTGTGTGACTGTTCACATTATATAACACATAAACACACAAAAAGAAAGAAAAGAAAAGTGAAAAACCAGTAACTGTTTTGATATTTCCTTTCCTGTTTTCTTCTTTTTCTTTCTTTTTTCCTTTCTTATAGAGACAAAGAACATGAAGTTGGGAGGGTATGGAGATGAAGAGATCTGGGAGGATTGGGGAAGGGGAAAGAAAATCGTCAAAATATACTGTATAAAACATTTAAGTCAATATGACCCCTCGGAGCTCGTGTCTCTAGCTGCATATGTAGCAGAAGATGGCCTAGTCGGCCATCACTGGAAAGAGAGGCCCATTGGTCTTGCAAACTTTATATGTCCCAGTACAGGGGAATGCCAGGGCCAAGAAGTGGGAGTGGGTGGGTGGGGGAGTGGAGGGGGGAGGGTATAGGGGACTTTTGGGATAGCATTGGAAATGTAAATGAAGAAAATACCTAATTAAAAAAATTTAAGTAAATAAATACAAGGCAGCAAAACCATAAACAGGTGCCCTCATTCACTTCAACACAGTTCACAACAGACAGTTTAAGCACACAGTAACATATCCATCTTTTATAAAGAAGGAACTCTTGTGCACATCCCACAACTTAATGTAGAGAGCACAAGACTAAATGCAAGCATGGATACAGAAAGACAAACATACAACAGCAATGGTGTGTGCATAACATTTCATTTCTTTTCCTTAGATATTTTCTTTATTTACATTTCAAATGTTATCCTCTTTCCTAGTTTCACCCCCCCCAAAGACCCCTCCTATCCCCTGCCACCTCCCTGTGCTCACCAACCCATCCACTTTCACTTCCTGGCCCTGGCATTCCCTTATACTGGGGCATAGAACCTTCACAGGACCAAGGTCCTCTCCTCCCATTGATGACTGACTAGGCTATCCTCTGTTACATACGCAGCTAGAGCCATGGATCCCATCATGTGTTTTCTTTGGTTGTTGGTTTAGTCCCAGGGAGCTCTGGAGATACTGTTTAGTTCATGTTGTTGGTCCTCCTAAGGGACTGCAAACCCCTTCTGCTCCTTGGGTACTTTCTCTAGCTCCTTCATTGGGGACCCTGTGTTCAGTCTAATGGATGGCTGTGAGCATCCACTTCTGTATTTGACAGGCACTGGCAGAACCTCTCAGGAGACACTATATCAGGCTCCTGTCAGCAAGCTCTTGTTGGCATCTGCAATTGTGTCTAGATTTGTTGGTTATTTATGAGATGGATCCTCAGGTAGGGCAGTCTCAGGATGGTCATTCCTTCAGTCTCTGCTCCACACTTTGTCTCTGTAACTGCTTCCATGGGTATTTAAAAAGGTAACCAACAGATTGGAAAAAGATCTTTACGAATCCTAAATCTGATAGAGTGCTAATATTCAAAATGTACAAAGAACTCAAGAAGTTAGACTCTAGAAAATCAAATGGCCCTATTACAAAATGGGGTACAGAGCTAAATAAAGAATTCTTAACTGAGGAATACCGAATGGCTGAGAAGCACCTTTAAAAATGTTTAACATCTTTAGTCGTCAGGGAAATGCAAATCAAAACAACCTTGAGATTCCACCTCACACCAGTCAGAATGGCTAAGACCAAACACTCTGGTGACAGCAGATGCTGGCAAGAATGTAAAGGAAGAGGAACACTTCATTGCTTGTGGGACTGCAAGCTGGTACAACCACTCTGGAAATCAGTTTGGTGGTTCCTCAGAAAATTGGACATAGTACTACCTGAGGACCCAGCTATACAACTCCTGGGCATATACCCAGAAGATATTCCAACTGGTAATAAGGACGCATGCTCTACTATATTCATAGAAGCCTTATTTATAATAGCCAGAAGCTGGAAAGAACCCAGAATGGATACAGAAAATGTAGTACATTTACACAATGGAGTACTATTCAGCTATTAAAAACAATGAATTTATGAAATTCTTAGACAAATGGATGGATCTGGAGGATATCATCCTGAGTGCGGTAACCCAATCACAAAAGAACACACATGATATGTACTCACTGCTAAGTGGATATTAGCCCAGAAGCTTGGAATATCCAAGATACAATTCGCAAAGCTCATGAAACTCAAGAAGGAAGACCAAAATGTGTATACTTTGGTCCTTCTTAGAAGGAGTAACAAAAAGCCCATGGAAGAAGTTAAAGAGACAAGGTGTATGACATTTCCATAGCTGTACTCAGAGACAGTGGGATGCAGATTGCTAGCACTGGGAGGTGTAGAAATGAGAGATGCTCGCCAAAAAGTACACAGTTTCAGTTAGAAAATAAGCAATTTCTATAAGTCTAACATTATTAGCAGTATTTAATAATAGGGAATTATATATACTTGAAACTTACTGTGTAAAATCTAAATATTATTACATTAAGAACTCATCATGAAGGCAATGGGCATGTTAATAAGCATGGTTGTCTAAACGATTACAAAACTGCAACATCACTGTGTGACATCAAATATATAGTATTAATTACCTATTTGTTCTTTATATATATATGTGTGTGTGTGTGTGTGTGTGTGTGTGTGTGTGTATGTGTGTGTGTGTGTGTGTATGTGTGTGTGTATGTGTGTGCAACACATGCATATCCTATTTCCATGGACCAGAAAAATGCATAAAATTACATAGAACTGGAGTTACAGATGGCTATGAGCTGCCATAAGGATGCTAGGAACTAAACCCAGATCCTCTGCTAGAATAGAAAGTGCTATTAATCATTGACCCAGTCTAAAACAAATTTATATTTTAAGAAAAGAATGTAAAATATAAAATTAAGCATAAACATAATCCTGAATAAAAAGAGCTGCCACGTGCATGTTTACAACCAAACCTGGCTTTTCTTTAAGAGCACTAAGCAGTTGTAACCACCTAACGATCTCACCAGCTCCCACAGAGACAGTTTTTATTCATCAAGCAGAAATGAAAGTGGAGGGCTA
Organism: Mus musculus; assembly: GCF_000001635.26. Lineage (NCBI taxonomy): Eukaryota > Metazoa > Chordata > Mammalia > Rodentia > Muridae > Mus > Mus musculus. Next base: position 18,219,081 of record NC_000069.6, read on the forward strand.
TCTTAAAATGAATACTTATTTTTCTCAATGTATTGAAAATATAAATTTGCAACTCACAGTAGAAAAAATTTGCAGTCCTCAAACGATGAAAAGTCTAATAATTTTCCTGAATGGAGGAGCCATTCTCTGCAAAACCATGCCCTGCTCTGCTGACCCCTATAGCCTTACTTAGTGACATCTGTTATGCACCAGAATGCACACAGACCAGAATATTTTTAGTACATGGTCTATTTCTAGTCACACAAGTTTTGTTTCCTAAATAACATTTTGGATTAACATTTTGGTTTGTTCCTCCAAATTTCAGCATTCCATATGGTTGAAGACGCAAGTTCCATCTTCTCACCAAGACCTTGTGTGAACTATATCCAGTGCTGTCTCCAAACTGCTCGTTGATGATGCTGAAGACTGCGGGGTATATGAGAAAGCAAGAAATAAGCAAGGCAGGCCTGTCCCAAAGATGAGATTCTGAGCTCCTTTTCAAATTCTCAAATATGAAAAATGCCTTAAGCTTGCTAAAACTAGTTATAAATGATAGCTTAGAACATATACATTCGATTTATGCAAAGTCTTCCAGGATGGCAGTTACCATAGTTGGAGCCCACCATGGTTTGTTTGGTGGTTGTTCTTTTAATGCACTAATATCATAATTGCAACTTTATCTTATCTAAGATAACCACTTACTAAGGTCCTAAGTGTAAATGGGAGTTGGGCTATATACAAATTATTTTTTAAATATTTTTATTAGGTATTTTCCTCATTTACATTTCTAATGCTATCCCAAAAGTCCCCCATACCATTCCCCACCACTCCCCTACCCACCCACTTCCACTTTTTGGCCCTGGTGTTCCCCTGTACTGGGACATATAAAGTTTGCATGTCCAATGGGCCTCTCTTTACAGTGGTGGCCGACTCGGCCATCTTTTGATACATATGCAACTAGAGTCAAGAGCTCCGGGGTACTGGTTAGTTCATAATGTTGTTCCACCTATAGGGTTGCAGATCCCTTTAGCTCCTTGGGTGCTTTCTCTAGCTCCTCCATTGGGGGCCCTGTGATCTATCCAATAGCTGACTGTGAGTATCCACTTCTGTGTTTGCTAGGCCCCGGCATAGTCTCACAAGAGATAGCTATATCAGGGTCTTTCTTAAGTGACAAAAGAATAAGCCTACCTGATACTGAGAGCTCATACTGAATTTTTTTTTTCTAACATGATTTTTTTTAAGTTAGGTATTTTCTTCATTTACATTTCCAATGCTATCTCTCCAGTTATAGGTTTAGGTCATCAGTTATAGGTTATCAATTTTATTTATGATGAGAAAACTCTTGCCACCCCTCCCCCAAATTCTAGAATTTCTGTAACACTAATAATAACTTATATGCAAGGAGATTAAAAGAGTAAATTATTGCTGCTTAAATCAAATTAGTTTAAGACAATAAAGTATATATGGGTAAGAAAATAAGTTACTTCAGCAAGTTTCCGTGCACGTTACTGGTTAATTCTTGAAGTGAATCAATGTTTTCTAAAACCCAATGCTGCAGGTTAGTAGCAGATATTAGAACAGTTCATATTAAGGTTTTTGAAGAAAGCACTTCTCATGGTACTATACATGGATATTCAGCTTCATCCAGTTACTTTCAGATAACTCTTTTTTTTTAAATTGGGTATTTATTTCATTTACATTCCCAATGCTATCCCAAAAGCCCCCCACACGCTCCCCCACCCACTCCCACTTCTTGGCCCTGGTGTTCCCCTGTACTGGGGCATATAAAGTTTGCACGACTAATGGGCCTCTCTTTCCACTGATGGCCGAATAGGCCATTTGCTGATTCATATGCAGCTAGAGACATGAGTTCCAGGGGGGTGCTGGTTAGTTCATATTTTTGTTCCACCTATAGGGTTGCAGATCCCTTTAGCTCCTTGGGTACTTTCTCTAGCTCCTCCATTGGGAGCCCTGTGATCCATCCATTAGCTGACTGTGAGCATCCACTTCTGTGTTTGCTAGGCCCCGGCCTAGTCTCACAAGAGACAGCTATATCTGGGTCCTTTCAGCAAACTCTTTTACGCGCCAATTTTATGAACAAAAACAACCCAAAGGTTCTGTAGTATTCCTGCTCTCCAGGCGCCTTCTTTGTTCTGTTTTATTATACTTTGTTATAATTATTGATGAATAATAGTTGTTTTTAACACATGCCTTTAGTGTTAGACAGGTAAGTCCAACAGTTAAATAAAGGAGGTCATATAATATAGTATTATTTATTATGGAAGAGCAATTCTTTAGTAATTTGCTTTCCTGATGTACTACTTTTTTCTTTTCTTTTTACTTTTTTTTCTTTTTCATTCTTTCTGTTTTCTTGTTGTTGTTGTTGTTGTTATTGTTGTTGTTGGTGGTGGTGGTGGTGGTTTTAGGGGGGGTTCATTTGTTTGTTTTGGGTTTTTTGATTTTTGTTTTTTGCTTCTTGAGACAGGGTTTCTTTGTGTAACAACTCTGGATGTCCTGGAACTCATTTTGTAGACCAGCTATCCTTGAACTGACAGTGATCTGCCTGTCTCTGTCTCTCGAGTGTTGGGACTAAAGGAATGTACCACCACTGCCATGGTTCTAATGCATTCCTAAGAGTTTGCTTATGAAAATTGTTTTTTCACATTTCTCTTCCTCAGATATAATCTTCACCTTCCTATTCCCACACCTCTGCCTGCTTCCACTTTCATTCTCTATCTCCAGCCAAGCATGTACTTGCTGGAACATTCTCTGCTCCCAGAAGGCTCACCCTACAAACACTGGTCAGGCATCATGGCCTCCCTCAAGCGTTCCCAGTAAATTCAGCCAGCAGTACAGCTGACATGTCCCAGTGTTCTTAACTTCCATTTTTGCCTGGAATTTTTATTCAATATTTTTGATTAATTAATTCTAAACATAATCTCCCTCTTTCTCCCTCCCTCTCTCCTTTCCCCCATCCTTCTCTGTCTCCTACCCCACCCCCTCTCTCCTTCCCTTCCTCCTTTCCTTCCTCTGTCTTCCTCCATCCCTGTCTCCTCTCTCCCTCCCTTACTCTCTCTCCTTTTCAACTAGGAAAGCCATACAGGGAAGCAGTTTATTACCAACTCTATGTTTCCACCTGTTACCATGTATGCAATATTTTGTAACAAGGGCTAACACTTAAACCATAGGTCAGAGCAAGGTGTGCCATAAATAATTTTTAAAAACTACACATCTGAAAAATAATTGGGAAGAAAAACTATTCTTGAAGTTACAGAGTTTGGAAATTGTTGTGGGTCTTAGTACAAGCCCCATTCCCCACGCCTCACCCCCAGTACCTTCACTGGAGATCCAAAGAGTGATGAGCTGACTTTTCATATCTGAGTTAGGAAGTGGGAAAAAAGGATTTTAACACATGGAACAAAGTTCTGTGCACTATAGTCTACTGCCATTCTATGAATGCCCATTAAGAGGGTCATACTTTACATACTTACTATTGTAGGAGAATTAATTTGCAATAAAATGTTCATCTACTGTAAACCATAAAACTATTGAACCATAGTACCACCAAAAATAAACATTAAGCAAACACCACAAATAAAAGGCCTCGAGCCTTCCAAGGTGGCAGCTATACCTCAGTGTATTTATGATGACCTGTGTACCAGGGTCAAAATCTGCACAGCATGTAATACTCTGCAGGAGTACTGCCTGCCTGTATGTATACTCTGCCGGAGCACTGCCCAATTGTATGTATACTCTGCAGGAGTACTACCTGCCTGTATGTATACTCTGCAGGAGCACTGCCTGTATGTATACTCTGCAGGAGTACTGCCTGCCTGTATGTATACTCTGCAGGAGTACTGCCTGCCTGTATGTATACTCTGCAGGAATACTGCCTGCCTGTATGTATTCTCTGTACTGCCTGCCTGTATGTATACTCTGCCAGAGTACTGCCCACTTGTATGTATACTCTGCAGGAGCACTACCTGCCTGTATGTATACTCTGCAGGAGTACTGCCTGCCTGTATGTATACTCTGCAGGAGCACTGCCTGTATGTATACTCTGCAGCAGCACTGCCTGTATGTATACTCTGCAGGAGTACTGCCTGCTTGTATGTATACTCTGCAGGAGTACTATCTGCCTGTATGTATACTCTGCAGGAGTACTGCCTGCTTGTATGTATACTCTGCAGGAGTACTATCTGCTTGTATGTATACTCTGCAGGAGTACTGCCTGCCTGTATGTATACTCTGCAGGAGTACTGCCTGCCTGTATGTATACTCTGCAGGAGTACTGCCTGCCTGTATGTATACTCAGCAGGAGTACTGCCTGCCTGTATGTATACTCTGTACTGCCTGCCTGTATGTATACTCTGCCGGAGTACTGCCCACTTGTATGTATACTCTGCAGGAGCACTACCTGCCTGTATGTATACTCTGCAGGAGTACTGCCTGCTTGTATGTATACTCTGCAGGAGCACTACCTGCCTGTATGTATACTCTGCAGGAGTACTGCCTGCTTGTATGTACACTCTGCAGGAGTACTGCCTGCCTGTATGTATACTCTGCAGGAGTACTGCCTGCTTGTATGTATACTCTGCAGGAGTACTGCCTGCCTGTATGTATACTCTGCAGGAGTACTGCCTGCCTGTATGTATACTCTGCAGGAGTACTGCCTGCTTGTATGTATACTCTGCAGGAGGATAAGCACTGGAGATGAAAAAAAAATACCATGGAAAAAGGTGAATATCTCATCCTTCCCACAGGAACATGCAGTGACCCCGCAGGAGCATGCAGTGACCCCGCAGGAGCATGCAGTGACCCCGCAGGAGCATGCAGTGACCCCGCAGGAACATGCAGTGACCCCACAGGAACATGCAGTGACCCTGCAGGAGCATGCAGTGACAGTCTAAACATTCACTGGTCATTTAGTTCAGAACTTCTAAGCAATTTAAGAGGGTGTATTAGTCAGGGTTTCTATTCCTGCCCAACATCATGACCAAGAAGCAAGTTAGGGTGAAAAGGGGTTTATTTAGCTTACACATCCCACACCTCTGTTCATCAGGACTGGAACTCAAGCAGGTCAGGAAGCAGGAGCTGATGCAGAGGCCATGGAGGGATGTTACTTACTGGCTTGCTTCCCCTGGCTTGCCCAGCTTGCTTTCTTATAGAACTCAAGACTACCAGCTCAGGAATGGTACCAACCACAAGGGGCCCTCCCCGCCTTGATCACTAATTCAGGAAATGCCCCACAGCTGAATCTCATGGAGGCACTTCCCCAATGAAGCTCCCTTCTCTGGGATAATTCCAGCTTGTGTCAAGTTGACACAAACCCAGCCAGTACAGAGGGGTTATTAATTTTAGTTGAGGGATTTGGTCTGCTCTTCTCAACTCAGCTAAAAATTTGAAAGTAAAACCATATTCTCTACAAACTAAATGGCAATGTTAGGACTGGGATATAGGCAGTATTTAGAAAGTCAGGTATGCTTTAATAATAATCTTGACCAAAATCTAACGTAATTAAAGTATAATATATTATACTTCAATAATAACCTTACCCAAATGTAAGACCTGAAAGTCTCTTGTTTAGAGACTGTTATTGGCTCACCATCTTTGGTTTTCTTTTATCATCTACACTAATCAATGTAATTCTCTCAGTCCTAAGCAATAGAAACCCCACTGGAAACAGCATAAACATGAAGGGGACGTTCTTGGTATTTGGGTCAGGAGCAAATCTAGACTCAGGTGTGAACAGAAGTCCAGTAGGTGGACCTAGGAACATAGATTTTTCTGACCATTTCTGAATCGCCTTCCCATTGTCCTCTCCTGCTCATTTCTCACCTTAATGTCCATGTCAATTATTATCATCTTCCATGGTCTCCCTCAGCCATCTTGTTATTTTCACTGTACATTGATTGGTTCATAGCCAAAACTGTAGTCCACTAGCATCATTCTGGGTCTAGAAGCTTACATACAGCCTGACAGCAGCTGATGGATGGAGAAGAATACTGAAACCTGATGGCTTACTTTAATGCAATGGCCACAAACTTGGGGTATAATTTCCCAGATGTACTTGCCATCTTGGAGGCTTACTGCTGAATAAGCTCACTCTTTCTAGTTTTTTTCAAACTCAGACTGTCTGGTTCAATTCAGCTGCTCTGGTTCAAACTCCTCTCTAAGCTGATTGCTTCAAGGTTCCCTCCACCCCACCCCACCCCCACCCTGGCTTCTGGCTCCTTGTCATTCTCTGGTTCAGTCTGTCCTCACCTGTAACTTCTTTCTGTAAAACTATTCTGGCGAAACTGCCTTCTCTCTCTCTGTCTTTCTCTCTCTCTCTCTGTCTCTCTCTCTCTCTCTCTGTCTGTCTCTCTCTCTCTCTCCCTCCCTCCCTCTCTCCCTCCCTCCCTCTGAACTGCTCTCATCAGTCACCTCTGTGCTATTCTCATGAGAGTTGGGCATATCCTATCTCTGACACATTCTTTCAAATCTGTCTCTGATTCATCACTTCGTCTGCCCCTCAATTAGATGGCATTGTTTGGAATTAACATTTATACTAAAGGCATATCTGCGTTCCAGCCAGAGGGATTAAAGGTGTGTGGTGTGTCTGCATTCCAGCTAGCTCATACCTTTGGATGTGATTGCTTGACCGAGCAGCCATGTTGCTGGATAAAAATTCCTCTATCCTAGGGTAATGCTGAAGTAAGCCCAGAATCAGACAATTTTCATCTAAAATCTTGCAGTTGCTCACATTCCCATTTTCCTCAAGGCAGAGCCAACAGCTACTAGATTGTTTAAAGGCCTGCATCTTTTAAATCCTGACTCCTAAAGGAAAAGGAACTTTTCTAAGAACAACAGTTTGTAAAACACCCAAATTAAAGACTCAAAGGTCATGTACCAAGTACTGTGATCCTGAAGACATATTTTGAGGAAAAATAGTGAATAGATAAAATTTTATGTGGTGGAGGGAAGATGTGGCTTCTGAGAGAACTGTCTTGAGCTGACAGCTGCCTCCACTTGTTTTTACTTCCCTACCCCAAAATCACTAAGACTGAGTATAAAAATTAATGTCCATACATTACATTTCCAAAGAGAATACAAAGACATGTATCTCATAAACATTGCACATGTAACATTTCCAATAAAGTAGGCTCAACCCTTGAACAGAAACCTAACCTTTTATTTAAAACAGAAACAGGAATCTCTCCTCTCTTTACTTGCTTCATCCTAATCATCAAAAGCCAATAGTTACTACTCCAACCCAATCCTGCTACTATATTTCTGGGGTAGCTCTATCCCAATAGCACCCTTTTGTGTGGTGGAATTGCTAAATTATGTATGTCTCTGTGGGTTTGGGTTCTTTGTGACTTCCATTGCTGCATAATCAGTAGCTAACAATACATTCAAACATTAGTCAGCCAATAAATAGTTTTAGCTCAGAATGGGAAGACCAAAGATTTAGAGAAATAGGATGGAAATTCCTACAGTCACATGCACCAATAGTTTTAATTCTCCTCTCAATACAAAGAGCAACCTTAGTAGAATGTGTGAATGAAACAAAGTGTGTAAAACTGAGGACTATAGGCAATAAGCAACCTTGAATTCATAGAGAGGGAAGTGTGAACTTTGGATATTCTATTTACTTCCTAACTTCATTGTGAAGTCCTGAGACACTGATCTGGAACATATTCTGTTTTGTGTTTACCTCAGTATTTCCCACTTTCATGGAGAACAGTATTACTTGAGAAGTACGTTTGCCTCCATCATAGGTGGAGCCATGGGATTTTCTCGAAATCGCCCATCTTTCTCTATAACTCCTGTCTTTGGAGGTAAACTATTTTGCTGAAAGCCTTACTTCCAGTTAGTAGAGGGGCAAGTATTCAAATCCCCTTTATTTCTGAGGTGAGCACCCCATTCCCACTCACGCTGACAATGCCTTTCTGGCTTATTCTTAGCAAGTAAAATGAGAAAGTCAAATATCTCACCCTCTGCTTCCTTTTTATAACAAGCGCTCCATTGAATTTATATATGATATATTAAAATATGGTATTAGACTTGTTTGTTTTGTTTTTCCATACAGGATCTTGGGATGTTGGCAAGCTGACCTGAACTTCAGGTCTCCTTCCCGCACTTTCAAAAATGCTGAAATTACAGGTGTGAATTCCTACATCTGTCGATGTAATTTTATAAATGATCTTCTCATTGCAAATCTTAATTCTGGGCTGCCTTGATTCCAAGGTGAATTTATTCAAATCTGAGTTCTTGTTCCTGATTTTCAGTTTTGAACATCCTTAGCCAATCCTAGCAAAGAGCAACAATAAAACTCTACTCCTCAGAAGCAGCCCTGCACTTACCATCAAAACCAGACACTCCTCATGGTCCTACATTTACTATGGGATCTGGAGCTTCCTGTCGCTAATGGCACCTGCCTTTAATCCCAGCACTTGGGAGGCAGAGGCAGGCGGATTTCTGAGTTCGAGGCCAGCCTGGTCTACAAAGTGAGTGCCAGGACAGCCAGGGCTACACAGAGAAACCCTGTCTCGAAAAAAAAACAAAAAAAAAAAAAAAAAAAAAAAACAAAAAAACAACAGCACCCAAAACCAACAACACCCAAAAAACTATTGTTAAAAATAGTGAAAGGAAATTCCCAATACTGATACTGACCTCCACTTACATATGGGGTCCTGAATCATATTCTTGGTAGTGAACAATATTTGCTAGGTTTCTCAGCATTTTTTAAACCAATAGTGACTGTGCAGCAAATTATCAAAAGGCTTAGATACCACATTCTCCTTCACAACTAGGCTTTCCTACTCATGAATTGTTTGTCAGTGAGTTATATGGTGCCAGGCATGTCTCTAAATGCTGCAGGCATAGCAATGGGTAAAAAGACAGATTCTGATTCACATCAAATTGCAGTCATAGTAGCTGGGTGGAGATGGGTATCAAATAAATTGTAATTTGGTGTGATTTTTGAGGTTCTGGGGAGAAGACAGTTAAGTTTGCCTAGGAGAGCCAGGAAAATCCCACAGATCTGGTACATTTGTGTTGACTCTAGAAGGATACTGCAAGAGTCAGAAAGAGGCATGTGCAGTTTGCTGGCTGGTAAAACCCACATTGTTAAATACACGTGTTGGTGGAACAGCTTGAGTATAGCAGTGTCTTTGTATTTAAAACTGATTCATCAGCAGGAGTGGGTGGGTTGGCGAGCAGGGGGAGGCAGGAGGGGGTAGGGGGTTTTCAGAGGGGAAACCAGGAAAGGGGATAACATTTGAAATGTAAATAAAGAAAATAGCTAATAAAAAAAGAACTTCACTTAAAAAATAAAATAAAATAAATAAACTAAAACTGATTCATCAGTCCAGCTCTCTAATTCACTTAGGAGAAAACTAAAGGTCAGAGGGAAGGACAAGCATCATCACGCCTTTCTCACTCCTGTGGAAGTTTTACTATTATTAGTACATGTATAGCATGATTCTCGTTATTCTTTTTCAATAGGAACAAGTATTCTCAACCTGGCTATTCCAATAGCATGTCAGTGAAGGTTTGCAAACAGACAGAGGAGGAAAGAAAAAAAAAAAAAAAAAACACTTCAAGTAATAGTTCCTGGGTCACTTCTTCCTACTTAGGTGCTTGAGGCTGAGTAATAAGTATGCTCTGGCCATAGCCAAAAAACCATTCTTTTTAAAATGATCCTGTGACAAAACACTGTTAGCACGTCTCCTTGCTTTTTCATTTAGGGGTAATTACCTGTTCTGAGGAAAGATGTAAATTTGCAAATAAATGTTTGCATATCCTAAATAAAGTTTAAAGAGAAGTGGAAAACTTTGGTGCAGTTGACAAAGAACAGGGTCAAATAACTTTACCAACTATATAATTTTATTATATGACTCAGGCCACCCTATAGATTTGAACAGGGTTCTATAAGCTCCTTTGCCAATTGCTTTCTTTGGTAAGCAAATGCTAGTTTGGTGACCTCCAAAGAGGCACCGGCTTTGGGTTCTACTTGACTGCAAGCATCTGTTGACTTTTTCTCTTTAAGAAAGACTGTTTGAAAAGAAACCCAGCACAAAGTTTCTAAAAAGGTGCCTTGATTACTCCCACTGAGGCAGACTGGGGAAATGAGGGGATTTGTCATTGCAGCACCTACACAAGATGGACTAACCATGTTAAACATGTTAGCATATTATATGAGTTATATAGAGAAAGCACATTTGTGTCCTTTTTATTGAGAGAACATTTATATACACTATGTACAAGATACAACACAACTCACACATGTCTTTTCTATACAATATAATTGAAGGTATTTTTACCATCAATTTCATTTTGTTAATTACATTTGGGGGCAAATAAATCGCTCTGTGCTGCATCTTATGATCAAAAACATTGAAGGAAAAGAAATGCTTCTGGAGTGACCCTACAATCTGGCCAGCCTTCAGACCTACATGAATCTCAAGATGTAGCAACCACTGCTTTAGAATGAACGATAATGGAAGAATTTGAATGCACCAGGATTCAATCATGCAATGAGAAAGACATTAGGAAGATATATCCCAGAAGGTAAGAAGGTTCAGAGGACACCATTGCCAAATTTTCAATGTTTGTGTAGTAAAACAACTACTTATGTTTCTCACATACATTCAATATTGATTAAGTAGTTGAATGTAACATTCAATATGTCACAATGGAACACAGATCTATTCATTTAAGATTTAAAATGAAGAAATTCTGAGAAGCAATAGCAGACAAAACACAGATGACCTCAGGCCTCTTTTTCCTTACAAACAAGAAAAGACAGATCCAAGGAACGCTCTGAAATCAAGTGCTCTGTTCCAATCTTTTAAACTGAAATTGCATCAGGTCTAGTCATTGTTCATGGGTTACATGACATAAGAACATTTCCATGCACATCCGTATTGCACATTGAGCTTCTGGACTATTATTAACTAACTGAAACATCTCACCCCTGGAATAAGCTGGAAAACCTTCAATGCCCATGTCAGTAACTATTCAGAGTCCATCTACCTGCAGTGGGTTTCCTGTTAGGCCTTTGCTTCTGAAACTGGAAAGATGTGTATGTTATCTCTAGAGACCAAAAGAAAAGATGGAAGTTCCGCATGTGTCTATAGAAGACTTTGATTCAGGAAGAGATACTAACTTTAGCCAATTTCTCTAGAAAAATACAAGGGCTTCACATATGATTCTCTCTCTTAGAAAGCAATGAATCCTAAGTTTAAAATATGTTCCTTTTAGAATTGTGGATATTAAAGCCATGTATTATCACCTGCATAGATAACAGCTGTAAATACCTTAGTCAAAAATCATTACACTTCTTCAAGTGACTGATGATTTCATAGTTCTTGGAATATTTTTATCTTTTAGCACAATGCTCTACAACATATGGCACAACACACTGACAAACAAAAAAGGTAGAAGTAGTCTGAGATACATACACATATTTATCCATGCATATACATGTGTGTGTGTGCATGTGTGCACAATAGATATATATGAATACATTACATATGTGGTGAAAGATGTAGCAGGTATGAATACAAAGATATATCAACAAAGTTATGACTTCCTTTATACAATATGGTTCCATGGATCTTTGCCTATATGTAAAATGTCATGAAAACCCTGAAACAAATTTAAAATCCCACTCTTCACCTCAGGGCATTCTCTAGATATCACATTAACTACAATGCTCTGTTACATCAAGTGAGATGTAAACCATCTAACACCTTCTCGTTCAGCATATAATGCTATTTTTTACGTGCAATAGTAATGAGCAATGTCACATGCAACAGCATGCACAGCGCACTTTAGAAGGATGCTTAGAAGACGAAAGACTGAATAGCTTTTAATGAGTTTCCAGAAGATGAAAACACCCTTCTCCTTTGGCTCTAGGTTCCTTCAAGGTACATTTTTCACCAGAAACCAGTGGTCTGGAAGAAAATTTTCACAAGTTTTCAAAGGGTAAAATTGTGATTCTCAGTCTGGACATTCCCACCATGTTACAGATTCTAGCATCATGATTCCTGTTCCCTTCTGCATCTGAATACAGAGAAGCCTGAACACATGGAGAACCACAAATGCTCGACAAATGCTTACAGAGCCAGTAAGTCACTATGACAAGAAAGGATAGCCCCACATGTCCTATTCTAGCCCTCACATGTCTACACAGTATAGTGCAAACAAGAAATGGCAAGACATTTGTGCCTGCTTTCTTTTTTTGAACAATATACTGTTTGTTTTAAAAATTCAAATCCATATATGCATATCATCCTTAAATTTCTAGTAGAAATTATTTTAAGTTGTATTGGGTCTTAATTTTTTTTCTTTAATAAAGGGAAGTGTCTATCTCAGAGACACAAGAGTAGTAAAAAGAATATAATGGCATTAAAGAATGGGCATAATGGAATCAGTATTTTTATTTTTATTTTATTAACAACTTATATGTGTGTGCACTTATGCATGTGTGTAGAGTCCAAAGCTCATCAGAATTGCTGTTTCATATTTTGACCCTAGTCTGTCATTGAACTTAAAGCTCAAATTTAGCTATTGTGAGAATGAGCTTCAAGGATCTCTCTGTCTTCATCCATTCCTTCCAGTCCAACAGTGCTGGAGTTACAGGCTCATGCCATGTCTTACTGTTTGTCTTGAGACAAGGTTTCTCCATGTAGCCCTGGCTGACCTAGAACTCTGTAGAGCAGGATGGTCTCAAACTCAGAAATCCATCTGCCTCTACCTCCTGTGAGCTGGGATTAAAGGTGTGCACCACCAACAGCTTTTATGTAGGTTCTGGGGCTTTGAACTCTTCATCAACTGAGATATCTCCCCTGCTACTCAAACGATGCGAATTAGAGCCTTCTACATTAACATCATAGCTATGAAGGTATGAAATTATGAGTCAGAGGGATTACTTGAATGAGACATATTTCATGCCTGTATAAGATGAAGAATGTTTTTAGAGGATTTAATAACATGCAATGTAATAAGGAATACAATTGTCTTATGACTGATAGACTAAAAGGTTCTGTTGACATCATTCTATTTCAGAAACAGTTATACAATATACCAAATCTAAAGGTTATGTTTATCATCTAAAGTAGTTTATTTCTTCACATCCTTATCCCCAAAGACCAACATTACCAACACACAATTCAGCAGCACATTGCCCTTGAACATGATCAAACAATAAGCTACTTGCTTTCTAGAACTAGATGGTTTGCATCCTACCATACAGTCAATACGAGGCTTTGCATTCACTAAGACAACTTTGATTTTCAATTATAAAACTGTCTTTTTAACATGCTATGACCATCCATCCTGCTATGCTTTTTAAATGATCATAGAACCAAACATTTATGAATGATTGGGGATGGTTAACAAAAATGGGTTCAGCCTTTTCACAGGGAAGTTTTGTTTTGTTAAAGAAGTCATCTCTCCATCTACATGGAAAGGGAATTCATATGAAAATCCAGCCCCTCAAACTGAAAATGAACGAGACATGCTTTAAAACTGAAAATTCTAAGGAACAGGAATTTCAGGTGTTGAATGCACTCAAATTACTCTGTTTTCAAACAGATTTCTGCAGAAGAATAATCATTGCACCTACATATTCTTTTTTATAAACATTATTTTTCTTAATTAGGTATTTATTTCAGTTACATTTCCAATGCTATCCCAAAAGTCCCCCACATGCTCCCCAACCCACTCCCCCACCCTCCCACTCCCGCTTCTTGGCCCTGGCGTTCCCCTGAACTGAGGCATATAAAGTTTTATAAATATTCTTAATAGATAAGAACTTGCTAGAAAAAAAAAACTTTACTTTTTAAGTAAGAAGAAATGACATGTATGACATTGAATATCAATTTGTATGTATTTTATATATTGTGATCTTGAGGTAACCTAAACTATTCATACTGGAAGAAAAATAACTATGACTGCACCAAACAGTTCATTTATTCATTGATTCTTCATTGGTGCTCAGTGTCCCACATTGCACTAGGTGCTTAATCCAGTAAAACTTGTAAATTTTTCTTCATTAATTATTTAAGATGAAATTGCAAGAAGAAATGACAATGAATTTAAATCATATTATAGTTATACTTTTCTTAAAAATTCTATTAATTTTTATATTCAGCAATTATAGAATTAATTAATCCTTTCTACTTTTCTATAGACAAAAATATCCATTCCACATACTTCTGTATTTAAAAAAAAAAAGGCAAGCCATAAAGTGAGCACTTCAGCCATAAAATGCAGGGCGTAATTGATGTCCCCTTCTCTTATTCATTAAGGTAGCGTCACAGTTTTGTCCTTTGCCTTTCACAGAACAGTAACCTGGAGCAGTTTCAGTGGGATTTTTTACTTTGGATGAAGTACAGAGCCACTCTCCTACAAGGAGCTGTCAATTCTTCCTCCATAGCCTGCAGCCTGCATCACTATTATTTTTTTGAGAGAAAATGCAATGTAATTCTTAGTCGCCCAGGTCCCTTCAATACTCAGTCATTCCAGCTCTTCATTATCTAGCTGAAGGCAGCCATCATAGATGTGCATTGAGCCCAATGCCTATAGTTTGTGTTCCATTTTCAGACATTTGGACGATGCATTGAAATGCTGATACATAACAAACACTCAAAACTTACTATGAATTACTGGATAAGAAAGAGACATAGATGGATGATTTGTTACCACCTGTGAGACCTAAGGTGAAGAGCTCTCAAACCACTATGTTAGCAGGGGGGGAAATGAATGGTATTTATGACTATCTAATGCTGTTTCTCAAGGGCACCCAGTAGAGTCAGCCACAATCCATTCCTGCTTTTCCTTCAGAGCCTGCCTTGAGCAGGAATTACAGTTCAATAAAAGAAACATAGAAAATAAGATAATTTTCTCATGAAGGAAAATTACTACAAATTAATTATCCAACAGACTTGGAGCCCAGAAGACTAACATTGGTCCTAATGGGTATCATCATGGTGTTGGCAGGGCACATAAGTCAGGTCACCTTCAGGAGCCTCTAAGAAAAATGTTTCCCTATCTGTTCCAACTTGCAAAGTCTGTTTGTATTCTCTGACCAGGGATTCCTTCATTCCTGATGCATCTACAAAGCCAGTAGATCCTGGGTTCAAACTGCAAGCATAACTAACCCCCTAACTTAAAACAAAACAACAAAACAAAACAAGGCAGCACCAGTCATGTCATTCTTATATCCCAGCCCACCTAGCACGATTTTATTTTTGCCTTCCTTCACCAGCATGTACCTACATGTGTATGGTATAGAAGTATGCAAGTATATTTACACATATATGGTCACATGAGTGTGAAGTTTGGGGACAAATGTCCAGGTGGGCATAGTCATGTATGTGTATGAGCATTGAGGCCAGAGACTGAGTATCCTTTTCCATTACTCTCTGTCTTAGTTACTGTTTTACAACATAAGAAAACACTATGACCAAGGCAATGTAAAGTGAAAATTATTTACTTGTGGTATTGCTTACAAGTTACTCCATGATCACCATGGTGGGAAGCATGTTGGCAGCAAGGCAGACATGGAACAGAAGCAGTAATTGAGAGTTTATATCTGATCTACAAGTTGCAGGTGGGGGTGGGGGTTGGGGGGGACCAGGGGAAGGGGAAGAGGAAGGGGGAGATGGAGGAGAGAGTCAGAGAGACAGACAGACAGAGAGACAGAGACAGAAATTGGGCCTTTTGAAACTACAAAGCCCACACCCAGTGCCACACCTCCTTCAACTAGGCTACACTTCCTTCAAAACAGCCACAACTCCTGATCCTTCCCTAGTTGTGGAGTTTGAATGGAGATCAACCATTCATTCAAACACATGAGCTTATGGGGACCATTTTTATTCAAACCACCACACGGTCCATTTAATATACTGAGCCAAAACCTCTCACTAAAACGAGGGCTCTTGGTCTAGCTAACAAGTCTCCTCCAGATGCCCTCTCTCTTCCTCCCAAGGCTGAATCTAACGGCAGGTGGGCCTCAAGTTTGTCTGGCTTTTGCGTGGGTACTGATGATCCAACTTCAGTCCTCAAGCTGGCTCTAAAATGACTATACCCAATAACCTTCTTAATCCTAGACATTTGTTTTGAATAGTAATGAGAATCATCCAAAGTCTGGATTTCAGAAGAAAAACTACACACAGTATACACACTACTCCGTTGTCTAACCAAGAGCCTCTGACATGTCTACAGACCTTCCTGTTTTCTCTCATATTTTATGAAACATAAAATTCTGCCTGTGAGCCTTGGTGAACTACCTTGTGGCATATGAGTTTTCTCTGAGTGACCCATTTCCTTTTCCTATTTTTTTTTTCATAAACACAATGGAGCTTTATTCAGACACACACACACACACACAAAATACAATCAAATGTCATTTGCAGAAAAATTAATGGACTGCAGATTATGGTAAGTAAAATAATCCTGACTCAGAAAGTGAAATGTCTTCTTTTATATGAAGAATCTAGATTTTATATCTATATAATATATATGTGTAGAGTGTAGTTTTGTCTAAACAGCTTTGTGTTCCCAGCTGGTTATACACATGCACCTGGCCAGGATCTATCTCAGATCAGTGGATAAAACACACACACATTAGCTAATTTTTAAACTGGCTTATTATATCTGTGCCTGGACTCTTCTAAGCCTTGTGTGGCTATCATGTTTCACTCCTAGCTCAACACCTCTAAATCTTCACTCAGTTTAGCTGGTCAGTTACCTTTATCCCTAGTTCAACACCTCCAAATCTTCCCTCAGTTTAGCTGGTCAGTTACCTTCTCTGAAGCCCACTGGTCTTGCTGCCCTAGATGCTTTCTGACCACTTTCCCTTTCCACCTACATTTTGGAAGATCTTCCCTGTAGCTCCAAGCCTGTCCCATCTCTCTCTCTCTCTCTGGGTCTCTTGATTCTCTTCCTCTCTTCTAGCCTGCAGGAACCTGGAAATCCTGCTTCTTAAAAGAAAAGATAAATAAAAACAACCACTCTTGGTGGCAGCATAGTTCTCATTCACTGGGCAGTAGTAGCAATGGATGCATGTCTAGATCTTATCTGGGAGTGACTGAGCACAGCTGATATTTCCTGGTTTCTTATCTGTATATTCAACTGACTGCTGATTGAAAACACTCAAGAAGAACCAGCAACTGCTCTGAATGAACTTCTGCTCTTATCCTGCTCCTTAGGTAATACAGCACAGGTATATAAGTATATAAGGAGTATAAGGTATTAAAGGAACCCAGGGACGATTAAATTTATGTTATTTGGTAGATGGCACTTGAGCACTAGAGATTTTAGTATTGAACAACTGTCATTGAAAGGAGAAGCAACTTCTTTGTATAGACTGGCACTATCAGACAAATATTTCTTGCAAATATTTTTTTAATTTGCATTTCATTTAGTACTCTTCTCTATCTCTCTCTGTCTCTTTGTCTCTTTTTATTTCTCTCTCTGTCTCTGTCTCCCTTTCTGTCTCTCTGCTCTCTCTCTCTCTCTCTCACAGACACACACACACATTTACATTATTACAGGTAAATTGCTAATAATATAGCATGTAGGCACAGAGTGTGTGTGTGTGTGAGAGAGAGAGAGAGAGAGAGAGAGAGAGAGAGAGAAAGAGAAAGAGAGAGAGAGAGAGAGAGAGAGATGACAACTTTTGGAAGTTTGTTACCATAAATTGTGTTCTTAGCTCTCCTCTGCAAAGAAATAATTACAAAATCTAAACATCTTGACAGAAACATCTCAGTTGTACTGAATCAAATATTAAAGAATCATTACCTTGTGTTTAAGTGTCATTTAAATTTTATTCTATGAAAAAATTTATTCATTTTCCAAGTAATCTGTTTTTACCAAATGCAAATATAAAGAAAATATTTTTAAAAAGTAAAATTAGCTCTTTGCTAACGTAGCCTGAGAAGTTGTGTAATAGAAAGTCCCACAGAAGCAGAACAGATAGACCTCAAAGGCTGGTAGAAATGGCTTACTACTGGGTAAAATCCCTTTTACATCATCACAGGTAAATGGCTAATAATATAGGCATGTAGGCACAGCAGGATTCAGAAGAAAACAAGTAGACTCAAAAATTTAAAAGGCACAAATAATTAACCAGTTCCTTGAAAATCTGTAATGTATATGGTTGGGTAATGTACCCCACCCCACAGCAATAACATTTTCAGTAGCTAGCTACTAACAGAAAATATTTTCAAGGGGTTGGAGAGATGGCTCAGCCATTAAAAGCACTAATGACTCTTCCAGATGATCCAGATTAGCTTCACAGCACCGACATGGTCTCTTATAATCCTCTGTAACTCTAGTTCCAGGTGAATCTAATGCCCTCCTCTGGCCTCTGTAGGCATTGCATGCACAAAGTATATACACATACATGTATGTAAAATACATATACACATAAAATAAGAATAAACGAGGAAAACATTGTTAGTTTACTTTCCTGCCATTAGTTACAAGACTAAGCTGTTGACTAAACTACAGTGACCACTGGATGACAGTTTTTCACAGACTTACCTGGATATCTCGGGTTCCCAGTAAGAGAAGTACTCAGTATACACATGGTACAATGGCAGGTGTTTGATACATTATGATTAAAAGATATGAAATGTATTCATTGAGGATATCAAAATGAGTATGAGAGGAAATTTGGATTCAACTCAAGAATGTTAGGAGCATGTAGGTTTATGAAACTGCCCCTTCTCACAAGATCCACACATGTAACTCAAAAGCAATCACACTTATTTCTTTGGGTAGCTTATAGCTTCACTTGTTAATGTGAATTTTGGTAGGAAGCAGAAAAAAACATTTACAAAAAAAGTTACAGTACATGGACGTCTTTAAGAAGTTTTTAACTACAATACCAAAAATCATGACCAAAGGAAAAAAGAATGTACTGAGTTGCATCAAAGTAAAAAACTTTTGCTTTGCAAAAGATGTAGCTTAGAATCAAAAGACAATCCACAAATCCAAGGAATATATTTTCAGAACACAGACCTAATATTGTGACAAAAGTAAACAAAGAACACAAGAATTGCCAATTACAAAACAAATCAATCTCATTAAAAATTGGGCAACAAACCTGAGAAGGCAAAAAATGACCAAGGGAAATGTATGGACAGCAAACAACTATATGAAAAGCCATCAGTGAATTAAGAATCAAAATACTGAAAAAGTACTAATCACCTAAAAGAAAGCTATGAATTAAAACTGAAAATACCAAGTATTGCCAAGGATGTGAGGGCAGTGAGGCCACTCACCACTGCCAAGGAGGCAGAATAGAATAGCTACTTTGGAATACAGGTTGGCATTTTTAAACTGAATTAACTATGCATTTAATATGCAAAACAGTTGTACTCTTCATATTTATCAAAATAAGCTGAAAACGTAACCTTACACTAAACTTTTCACATGGATATTTTTAGCAGCCTTCTTCACAGATGTTCAAAATCAGAAGTCATTAAGGTCTTCTTTAGAAGAACATGCTGTATACATTCATATAAAGAAATATTAATAGATGATAAAGAAACAACTACACAGGAGCTTTTAATGCATGTTACTAAACCACATACATGAATAGGCTAGGAAAATCAAAATTAGACAATAAAGAGATCAATGATTTCCAGAGGTTAAAGAGTTAGAGTTTAATCAATAACCATGTCTTTAAAAACTAATTTTAAACTGGCTATTCATATTCATAAAATAAACCTGTACCTAAACAAAAGCGAACTCCAAATAGATCAAAAAATCTTAATCTAGGATTTGAAACCTGAAAAAATACATGCGGTCAATATACTCATACACATAAAATAAAAATAAGTCTTAGAAATAAAATACCCGTGAGTACATAAAAGAGAAATAAAACATATGCATGCACAGGCACACACATTTCATATCACTTGGATAAAACTATTACTGAATGTCTCATAATTTCATATAGAATTTGGGTTCTAGAACTAGGAAGCTGCTTGGAAACTGTCATTACCACAGATGACTAATTATGAAAATTATGTATTTCCTGAGGAACAGGAACCCAAAGCAGATGAAGGAGAGACTAAGAACTTTAAGAAAGAGATCCAGGGGAAAAGAAAGCAAGTAGAGACAGTATTACCCTTGCTCCCAAAAGGCTAAAATATCATTTGATCACTCAATTTGAGTCTACTGGAATAACAAAAAATCAAGGAAAGAAATGTAAATAAGGAAAAGTGAGCTTTTAAAAGAATATATGTGCATCTAAATAGTCCTCAGATTCTTGACCAACTCTCTAAGTGTGCAGTCACAGATGCAGAGCTGCAGGCTGAGCGAAGTTCAAGAGCTGCCCACAGTTAAAGGACATTTAGGGTCAAATTTCATCGACTTCCGTGCATATGGGCTACTGTAACAGCATATCACAAGCCTTATAGCCTTATGGTCTGTAGACAGCTGTTTTCTTGCTGTGGCCTCCTGAGAAGGTTTTATTATATATTGGTGATGCTGTTGAACAAGGAGAATATGGAAGCAATTGTTTTGGACAAGTACAGAGAACTACAGAGGAAAAATAAGGGGGAAATGTAACCTTCATTGGTGATACCTTTTTCCCTCATTTGCCATTAGGAAATCCTGCTGATTCAAACCATGCCCCATCCTTCCTATAATGATAACCTTAAGCTAAGCACTGCTACCCCTCTTTCCCCTGGAATGCTATGATGGCATCTGTGGTTAACAATCTCATGAAGCCATTGTCCTAGTAGGGAAAATGAATCCCCACCCCCAAAATCAAAGTGTCCTAAAAGCAGTGGTCGGCCCCTCTAGCTTCAGTTCCTAACATGGAAGGATCACTCTCTCCCACCAGTTTTGATGAATCTCTGATCTTGGCTCATGAAGAATAAGAGAAGGAAATGTGTGGCGGTGGGTAGGGGGACAAAGTTAAAACAGAAGACACAGTGGTAGACAGGCAAGGACAATAAACAACTTCTGGGTTGCCTTGTTCTCCCGGAGTTTTAGCAATTTTGTAGGTAAAACTAGCAACTGGCTTTGGAACATGCAGCATTCCTATAAAACATTATAGTACAAATGTTCTAGATAAAAGTGTTCAAAGGATAAAAACTGAATGTAACCACTGTGTGTATATCATCTCCTTGAGAATTAATTGGTAATGAAAACACAGTTGGATATTTTTATCATGTCAGGACTTAAAAGATTTCTACAAAGGGAGGTTTTTTCTCCTTTCTTCTCTCTCTCTTTCTCTCTTTCTTTCTTTCTTTCTTTCTTTCTTTCTTTCTTTCTTTCTTTCTTTCTTTCTCACTCGATCGATTGTTTGCTTTCCTCCTCCTCTTCCTTCTTCTTCTTCTTCTTCTTCTTCTTCTTCTTCTTCTTCTTCTTCTTCTTCTTCTTCTTCTTCTTCTTCTTCTTCTTCTCCTCCTCCTCCTCCTCCTCCTCCTCCTCCTCCTCCTCCTCCTCCTCCTCCTTCTCTCTCTCTCTCTCTCTCTCTCTCTCTCTCTCTCTCTCTATCTCTCTCTCCCTTCCATTCTTTCTTTTTCCCAAGACAGGGTTTCTCTGTATAGCCTTGGTTGTCCCGGAACTCACTCTATAGACCAGGCTGGCATTAAATTCACAGAGATTGGCCTGCCTCTGCCTCTGCCTCTGCCTCGCCTCCTGGGTGCTGGAATTAAAGACATTCAACGCCACTGTCCAGCCAGAAACTCTTAAATACAAAGTAAAATAGTAAAATAATTGCAGTAGATATGAAAGGGTCTGAAGTTCTACAAAGATTATAAGAAAAGGCTGAGGGTGTGGCTCAGTGGTAGAGTTTTTGCCTAGAACACACAGGGTGCTGTGGTCAATTCCAACTCTGGGGGTGGGCAGAAATAACTAAAAAGAAAACAAATTAGTAAAGAAGCTTTCAGAGATAACTCCATCAAAAGTTTATAGAAGTTGGATTTTTTTTTCTTTTTCAATGAACCTTTTGTTGTGGAAGTAGTTCAATGATAGAGTAAAGCCCTGGGTTTGACCCTCAGCAGCACTCTCCTCTGTTTCTTTCTCTCTCTCTCTCTCTCTCTCTCTCTCTCTCTCTCTCTCTCTCACACACACACACACACACACACACACACACACACACATTCAAAGTGGGGAGTAGAGTGAGAGACAGACAGACAAACACAGAAACAGAGTGAAAGACAGAGGAGAAATTAAAAATAGTGAAGCTTTATTTTCTTTATCCAACTAATGTAATCAAAATGAATTGTAATATCGACATCAGTAGTATGTAAGAGAACTTAATAGATCATTGGTAGTTATATAAATTATGACTGAGGGAGGTTTCACATCTATTACAACTCCAATATCCACACTAATCCAAGTGTGTGTGTGTGTGTGTGTGTGTGTGTGTGTGTGTGTTATTCTCTATGTTCATTTTCAGTGGCACCTAAAGCATACTATAAAGTGAGAAAAGTAAGTTGTAGTAGAGTGTGTTTTCCTGTGATTTATATCTGTGTATTACCAGTCATTCAGGCATATAACATACATAAGGCATTGAGAATATTTTGTTCTAGTCATATTTTCCCATTTACATGTCACATCAGACAGGACTTTCCTACAGTGATAAATTGTCCAGGTACAGAAAACAGAAGCCATTAGTCACATGGGCCTCTCTCATTAGTCACATAGGCCTCTCTGAGCTAGAACATCCTCTTATCTTTCCATAGTGCATGACAGTGTATATCAGCTGCTATGGGATGCAGTTCCCTATAGACCTGTATTGGAGTCTTTCTGGTATGAAGGAATTGACAACTGATGGCATGAACATTTCAGCAAATACTATTTAGTGAACAGAAAAAAACTGGCTTATTCAAAGAGCTTCTTGTGGAAAGCCTACCTTGCCTTTCTACCTCCCCGAGACATTATCCTGAGTTTCACAATCTGACTTGATTACCCTCAATGGTCTAGAATGAACTAGTTAGGTCCATCGATTCCTGCCCTGCATGTAAATGGAGACTGAAACAAATCACCTTCCTGTCTGCAAATCTGGAAGTGCAACTTAACTGGCATGGGGAGAAGCTGGAGCCTGTGTAGAATCACATGAGCTGAAGTTAAAGATCCAATCCCCTCCTGTGCTGAAGACTGCAGAAGAGGGACAGGAAAGCTCTGGAAAGTTCTCTCAAAGCTCAATGTGAGAAAGTGGAAATGCTATTATCTTGAGTATTTTTCAGTTGACATTTCAGAAGTGTGCAGATATGTGTGTGCAGTACAATTGTGTCATTGTCCCTAAAACCAGAGAAGTTATGACGCTCACTGATCCAAGTAAATACTGACAGATATTTAAATTGTAATTACTATTTTCCGCAAATCAATCTGCTTGGTTTACAAAAAACATGAAAACAGTGTAGGAAAAAAATAAGACACTGGTGGGAAAAGAAAATAAATTTGAAGTGAACAATTTTAGTTGTATTTCTCTACATCCATATTTCAAGCAGGATACTTAAGCCCTTCTGAGTTTTGCTGTTGTTACTGTTGTCCTGAGAAAAATAACAGGGCGAAGACATAACTATTATCACCTTTGCTCCTCACGAAAACTTGTGATAGCAAATACTGTTGTTTCTATTTTTTCCTAGTAAGGAAAATCAGGTAAACTGAGGCACAGAGCAGCACCTATATCCTGCACCTGCATTTTCTTAAAACATTTCTCTTTGAGCTAAATGAAATTCAAGAAAATTTTCTTCCTGAAATAGAGGGAACTCTGAGCTGCAACATATCCATGGGCCCACGAAAAGGCCATACTTGATGCTTAATGCAAACCTGAATAGCTACAGCCTGCGTGGTGCAACTCCATTCGGGCCTCTCAACTGTAGCCCGTGTGTGAGTGTGTGGAGGGTGAAAGAAGTCTTTATTAGGACATCCACTGGCTGCAGCAGATGCCAGTGTCCTGCAGCAAGGTTTTCCTGCACCCGCCATCCCTGCCGGACTCGGGTGTCCACGAGGTCGCGTGGCCGCGATCCCACGCATGCGTGGCCAGCCAGGCGCTTACCTGGTGCGCCGGGTAAGGAGGAACA
Organism: Mus musculus; assembly: GCF_000001635.26. Taxonomy (NCBI): domain Eukaryota; kingdom Metazoa; phylum Chordata; class Mammalia; order Rodentia; family Muridae; genus Mus; species Mus musculus. The sequence continues at coordinate 18,243,113 of NC_000069.6, forward strand.
GGGCCGAGAGCAGTAAGGTGGCGGCAAAGAGAAGGCCTAGGAGGGCGAGAGGCCCTGGCGAGGCGGCATCTAGGGTCGTGGCTCCCTGCATCCCGACGAGCTGGCGGCTCTGTAGGGAGCGATGGCTTCTGCACAGTGCCCTCTCTTCTAGACCAGAGGCTGTGGCCTGCCCGCTGCACAGAGCAGAATGTCACAGCGGCCCCCAAAGCTGAACTACAAAGTTAGTGGAGTCCCCTCCCCCCCGCCTCCCCCTGACCCAAGCGTTCCGCCTCGCACCGCCTCCCGCTCCGCTCCGCTCCGGTGACAGGAACCCTGCCAAGGAAGAGGGAAAGGATTAGGATTTCCCCAGATGGAGCCACAGAAGCCTGGGGGTTGGGGGGCGGGGGGGTGTTTTTGAGTCAGTCAGCAGTGAGCTCGCAGAAGAGACCCTGCCTGACTCCCTGCTCTCCCCACCCACTAGCCTTAGAAAGTGGCCCTGTGGCACAGGTCATCCTAAACAGCTGGCAGATACTGCAGTTTGTGCTCCCCATCACCTTCACCACCAGTGTCCACTGTGCTTAGATTGAGGTTGAGGGCATAATATATGCAAAGGTTCACACCAGAGGCAGAAGGCAGGGTCTTAACTGCCGACGCACAGCACAGAAAGAAGCCACAGGTAACACCAAGCTATGACACCAAGTCCACGTCCGTAGTGTACAGCACACTGTACAGGCAGAGAAGGAAGACATTCGAAAAGTATCTTCTCATGGGAGCTGCGGTAATGACTCAGCAGATACACCTGAAACATGAGGACAGGCGCCCTGCCTTAATAGAGAAAGTGAAAGTGGCTGAGGAAGAGAGAGACCTGATGCTAACTTCACAGGAGAGCCCCCATCCTACACACACCTTTTTTCCTGATTACCCATATTCAAGTTGTCTTGTAGACTTAGTTGATAAATATTTACGCATCTAATTAAATCCTACTCCAAAACCTCTATCTTATGCACTGGACAGGATACAGTTCCCACCCTCACCTATCCCCGAACAGTTACTGCTAACAACTTCAAATCTGGTCTCTGTGCCACTTACCATTTCACACAGATCTGTTTTTACCCTGTCTCAGTCTCAGAAAGAAAGTGATGAATACTCCATGTGCAATGAGAAGTGTTAACACCAAAGGCTTGCGGAAGAGACCACTGACCTGCATAAAATAAAGCAAGCTGTTTTTATTTGTTTTCATGGGCTCCTTCCTCCTAAGGTTGGGATCCAAGAGGTCAGCATTGGACATATGGAAGACAAGGTTTTTATACCCAGTGGTAGGGGGTTTCTGAATGGGAGTTACTGAGCAGAATATAACAAGATGGTCATAGCAAGATAGCTTTTGAAAGAAAGGCATGACTGCCATTTTCTGGAAGAAGCAGTGCAGAGCCATTTGTAGTTAAGGTTGCAGGTTACACATAGCCCAATTCTTAGGAAATAGACATTGAATCATAAAGAAATAAACTCAGCTGGTCTTTACTATAAGATGGCATTCTTAAGTGTAAGCCATGGATGATATGTGGTTTGTTGGATCTGTAAAAAAACAAAAAAACAAAAAAAAAAAAAATAAGGGCTGGTGAGATGGCTCAGTGGGTAAGAGCACCCGACTGCTCTTCAGAAGGTCCAGAGTTCAAATCCCAGCAACCACATGGTGGCTCACAACCACCCATAATGAGATCTGATGCCCTCTTCTGGTGCGTCTGAAGACAGCTACAGTGTACTTACATATAATAAATAAATAAATCTTTAAAAAAAGCATTTAAAAAATAAAATAAAATGTCTTCTTTTCAAAGACTATGAGATGAAGTGAACAGATATTAGTAGTAGATAAAAGAAAAGAAACTAGTTGATATGTGATTGTGGAGTAACAATGAGAGAATTTAATAATGGGTCCATATGGTTCCAATCTTTTGCTCATTCCCCAAAGCAAATGATATAGTAGGGGTTTGGTTTATGACAGATTCGGGGTTGATGTGAAAACGTAGTACAATGGAAACATACAGGAATCTCTAAGGGTGACCCTAGCAAAGATTCCTAGTAATAAAGAATATGGACCAGAACTGGCCCTCTTTCGTAACCAGATAAGGTTTCAAGTGGTGGGACTAATATATCAACTCAGCCACAAATCCTTCAACCCATGACCAGCAACCTCTACTGCCTGAAAGAAGTATTGGGTAATGGTGGCACAGAACTTATGGGAGTGGCCAACCACGATTAGTACAATTTAAGGTCCACACCACAAGAGGGAGCCTACATCCTCTGCTCTACTGCCTGGATGTTCAGGATAGCCCAGAGACCAAGGCTAGAACCAGACGTGACTAGCAAAAAAAAAAAAAAAAAAAAAAATCCTAGTGATGTCTGCTATACTCAGTGCCTAGCCCAATCATCAACAGAGAGGTTATCTCCAGCAACAACTGATGGGAGCAGATGCTTCGATTCATGCTCAAACATTAGATAAAGCTCAGGTAACTCTGAAGAAGAAAGTGGGGAAGGATAGTAGGAGCTAGAGGGGTCAAGGACACCAGGAGAACATGGTCCACAGAACCAACTAAGCAGGGTTCATAGGGGCTCACAGAGACCAAAGCTGTACACAAAGCTGTACACAAAGGCTGTACAGGTATGATTTAGGTTCTCTGCATATAGGTTATGGTTGTTAGCTTGTTGCTCTTGAAGGAGTCCTAATAGTGAGGGTGAGGGCTGTCTCTCACTCTTGCCTGCTCTTGGAACCCTTTTCCTCCTACTGGTTGTCTTGTCCAACCTTGATATGAGGGTTGTGTCTACCCTTATTCTAACTTGTTGTAGTGTTTTGTAGATATCCCAGGAAGCCTTTTCTTTTCTGAAGAGACATAGAGTAGGAGTAAATCCTGAGAGGGAGATGAGGGAGGAGGAACTAGGAAGAGTTGAGGGAGAGGAAAGGTTATGAGTTCAAGACAAACAAACTGAATTCTTGTCTTTAAATAAATCAATGATATAACAGGTAAAAGACTGATGGACAGGCAAAGGTACACAACCAATATCGAGTGTAGTTCAATTTAAACCTCTGTTTTGAATATAAAGTACAATTGTAGGTAAGATCTGAATGTATTATTTTGAAACAGCTTTTTAAAATGGTGGAACAGATGGGTCCCATTGTCTCCAAAGGAAGGGAAGCCTTGGTGAGCTTTTATTTCTTGTCTAACAGTTTGGCATTGATTGTGCACAGTTGAGGTTTGAATACTCTGGTTTATAGATTCACAATCCCGACTAACAATTCATTCTTGTGATCTGACCCAACTTTCCATGCCAAGTCCTGAGACTCGTACTCTCTGTCCCCAGCGGACACCGGAATTTCAACAGTTCGATTATTCTCCAAACCTGGATTTCTGAGAAGAGTATGCATTTCTACCTGCATGTGTTACTCAGTAACAACCACTCACTTCCATCCGGCTCCCTGGCCACCTCTGTTCACCGGTGGAACATTTTTAGGTCGAAAATATTTTCTTGAGATTGGGCTGAACTGATGCTCGGAAAAGTGTTAATTGACCAAAATAATGTACAAAGACTCTGAAAAGATAATTAAGTTTATTGTAGAATATCAGAGCATTGCAAGATGAGTCCACATGTCAGTGGCCTATGCAGAGAATTAAATACAGTGCTGTGAACAATAATCTTTAGCTACAGTGATTGAAAACAAAGGAGATGTCATGCCAAGTTCACAACATTGTATACCTATACTTTGTGTGTATGTGTGTTTCTGAGAGTTAGAGGCTTTTGTGAGCTGTTCCTGTTATGGAGCAACAATTCTCCAAGAACTTTGTAAAGCTCACACAACTACTGGGAGGTATGTTAGAATTCTACCCTCCTGCAGAAATTCCCTAAATTTATATTTAAGTTCAAATTTCAATTGCAATGATAAAATACCACTACCAAAAGCAACTTTCACTTCCACTTCTATATAACAGTCCATCACTGAGTGACGACAGGTCAGAAATCAAGGCAGAGCAGGAACCTGTTGGCAGGAGCTGATGCAGATGTCATAGAGGGTGCTGCTTACTGGCCATATGGCTTGCTCAGTCTACTTTCTTATAGATCCAAGGACCAGGTGCTCAGGGGTGCCACTGTCCACAGTCATCTGGGCCGTCCACATTAATCATCAATCAAGAAAAAATACCATAGGCTTGCCCACAGGCTAGTCTGTGGCCTTCCAATTGAATTCAATTTTAATTGAATTACATCTTCCCAAATGATTCTAGTTGTTGTCAACATGACATAGAAGTATGCATTATTTTATTTAGAATTTGACAAAGAATGGTCTTGTTTTAATTCTGACAAATTTCACAGATACTACTCAGAGAATACTCAACATTTTATGTATCTAGTCCTCCTGGATAATATGCATGTAGGATCGATTGTTTATCTATAGCACAGTTTAGTCTTTCTGAATCTCCTCTTCTACTAGATTTTTGTCTTCAAATATCATATTTCTCTTAGCTTTTAAATTGTGTTTTATTTTAAATGGTGTTCTATTCTGGAGCTAAGGAAATGACCACTGAGGGGAAATCTGAAGGATCACATAAAGAAATGTCAACAGACCTCTGAAGCCTCACAGCTGGTAGGCATGTAGGTCTCTTGTAGTGACCTACAGAGAAAGTGAGAGTCTGTGCATATCCAATAGCTAAGCTGGGCTGTGAAGGGTAAACTGAAGAGACCCAGGTCTGTACATTTGAACCTAAGTAAATGGTGGAAGATTGGGGAAGCTGTGGGTCAGCTGATGAACAGAAAGACTATCTAGACATGATAGGCAGAAGGAAAACTGGTGTGATGGCTAGTTTTATGTCAATTTGATACAAGCTATGGTGATTTGCAAAGAAGAACATTTAATTTAGATTGTACCCACTAGATTGTTCTGTGGCTAAGACCCTGATGTATTTTCTTGATTGATGATTAATATGGAAGGTCACAGATCTCTGTAGTTGGAGTCACTCCTAGGCTGGTGGTGCTGGGTGGGTGATGTTATTAGAAAGCAGGCTGAGCAACCCAGAAGGAGCAAGCCAGTAAGCAGGACCCCTACACTGGCAGCTCAGGACCAGTTGTTGTCTATAGGGTCCTGCTTTGAGTTCCCTCCTTGACTTTTCTGGTGATGGACTACTACTTTTCCTCCCAAGAAGATTTTTATCCTTGTGTTTTATCATAGCAATAGAAACCTTAACTGAGACACTCAGCAAGTCCAAGACACAGAGGGAAGTGTCATGTTTATATGATTAGAGCCAAACAATCTTCCAGTTTCATCACTGGCCTCATTAGTTCATTTCATGAATTTGCAATTATCTAGGTGTGAATACAGTTGAGACACCCATCTTTAGGAATTATTTACATATCTTGAATTTTAAAAAGTGATATATACTCTTTTCCATTTCTAAACTGACAATGAAAATTATAATCCTAAAATAGGTTCAAAGAGTATTACTGGCATATTTTAGCTATTGATAATTTAAAATAAAATTGGATTATCACCATTCTTCACGTATCAAAGAAATGTGCTCTAAACACAGTGACAATTTCCTGCCCACCATTATTAATTTTAAAATACAGGAGTAAGCTCTTCACAACCAGAAATTTTACATCGTTCCATTTTTTTCCTTGAACTCATATTTTCATCCCATTTCTCCACAACACTTTATCCTACCATAATATACTTGTATGCTTGGAGAGTTTTATTGATAACATTTTATATCTTTCTGTAATAAAATTTTGTATATAAATTGAAATTAATTTTTATATTCTCTGTTACCATATGAACAATTATCATTTTATCTGGATAAAGGTATTTTTATAATTACACTCAACACATAATCAATCAAAGAAGTGTCAATGTATTATAGAGACTGATAAGTAAACCTCAAGACCTAAGCTCAGTTAGAAATGCAAGTTTTGCTAATGTTTATACATATGCATGGGTGCTTATATGTATCATTCTTCTCTGACAAGGAAGAAATGGATTCCTTCTTCAGTATATTTTCATTTGGTTAGTACATTTCTATATACCCAGTCTCACAGCCTGCTTCCCAGTAGAGGCTCACACTCTGCACAGGGCAAATATATAGATGCCTTTCCCACTGTTTAGGCCTCTTCTGTTGTGCTTGTTTTCCTACTTCCTTTTTCTCTGTGTAGTTTGCTCTCTTCTGTCTATAAACTCCTAGAAAAATCATTCAAAAAGGAAGTAAGGGAGAAAGAAGGACATGAAATATTTTAAATGTCTTTTATTAATGCAAGTGAGTGAGTTACACTGGCAAGATAGAAATAGCATTAGAAAATATGGGTCATTTTTTAATTCTGTTTTAATTTTTGCTTCTTCAGTACAATATTTTATGTTTGAAATATTAATAAAACCACCTCTTACTTAAATTAAACATATAACTTACTTTTTATCTTTTGTTGTTTGACAAATTCTATACATGTATAACTTAATCCACTCCAAATTCACTCCTCCTTTTCCTCCAGACAATACCCCAATATGCCCTCCATGCACCTTCACGTCCTCTCATTTTGTGAAACCCTCAGAGTCCAGTTGAAATCCAGTTGTTTCTTCCTGCCAGACTATTGATAAATTCTGTCAGCTTGATCTTATGCAGGTAAGCAGAGCTGCTGTGAGGTATAGCAGCCTGTGCTGTCCAGGAGACAACATAACACTCTCCCACATCCTCGGCTCTCACATTCTTTCTGCCTCTCTCTAAGCCTTGGGTTGTGAGTTCATACAGATATATCACTTGGAACTGAGCATTTACCAGCTATTTTATTCTCTGCCCTTTGAGCAACTGTAAGACTCTCTATGAATTGTCCACCTTAGAAGACAAAAGATCCACAAATGTGAATCTGAACACAGATATTTAGCAGGCTGTTTGCCAGCATGTCCATGTAGAAAACAGCGGCAGTAGTTTTCTCAATAGGGCCTATAACTTTCCAAACTGAACTCTTGACAAGATTTATAATACTGGGTATAGATTCCTCTTGTGGAGCAGCCTTCAGATCCACACAGAAAAATGTAAATTTAAAAAACTAAATGGCAAGGAGCACTTTTAGGGGTTGGGGTATGCTAAATTCATCCATATAGTTGTATAACCACATTCACTGGATGATATAGCCACAAATGTTTTGTGCATTTGTCTTTGCTCCAAAATTGCTCTGAAAATAGATGCAATTAGTTAAGCCACTTAGCTTATCTGTCTCTGGGATTGCATGTGTTGTTGCTGTAGGTATACAGACAGCATAATACTCTGCCATAAGCATGAGTAATAATGTTAGTTTATTGAGTAAAAGAGTTTTTACTACTATTAAAAAAAAAAAAAAAAGAGGAGTGCATTGAAGGTGGCAATGTCCATGACAGGTTTCTACTATGAACTGACATCTGACTCTGATTCATCGTGCTATGAGAAACATGACTTTGCTTTTCTTAGTCTGAATTTATTAGTCTGATGTAACTGTTACAGTGTTGCTTTGTATCATTTTTTTGTCCTTTTCCCTTTTGTTTTTCTCTCTCATACAATAACTACTCAGAATATCCAGCTTTCCTTGAAGAAACCCCATAATCCATAACCATAGTCATGTATATTATTTAAAGCCAATGATGTAATATTTTTATGATTATAATTAAGAGCTACCATAATTTTCAGAATTATAAAAGAACCCTATTTTTCACATTTACATCTAAACAGGTATTATTCTTACTCTAAAGCATATTAAATAGGAAAATATTCAATTACTTACCAGGTCCTATAACTTGTAACATCTACCATTGTACCTAAAAGTGTGTAATGTGAATGAAATGGTCTGGAGTAACTGTGGATTGTTAAAAGAGGATAGGGTCCAAGTAATTAGTGAGAACCATTATTTTACTGTGCCCTGTGGATATGAAGTGTTTTATACTTTGAAGTCCTTTGTTAGATGCTTAGTTTTCAGGTTTTGTCTATGGATTCTGGTGGGGTCGGGCAAGGGTTCCTCTTAGTGACCATATCAGTCATTCTGGGAATGCAGAAATTGACATTAAATGGAAGCTGTGTGCTCACTCTGTATTTTCCATGTTTACCAGTAACACATTTCAGACATTGGACTAGTACCACATTTCTTAATTTGAAGCTCACTTTCGAAACGGTTTTGTTTTCTCTGTCCTTAGCATTTTATGTTACATGCTATGTCACTGCTGATTGACAACCAATGTTACCTCAGGTGACACTTTGCCTTCTGTGTCAGTCTGTCCTGATTTGCAATCACACAGGAATCTGTCCAGGCCTCCTTCGACCTGCTCCAGAACATGCCTGGTTTTTGGTGTCACCCTTTCCCATGATATACCTTGTCAGGCAGTGCTTCTATCTACTCTGCTCTAGAAGTTGGTCATTTTCGAGAAGATCTTTGGGTTCAGAATTCTCACTTTTCATTTTTTCAGCTTTTAATGATGTATTGCTGCAGTTTTAGTGTTTGAACATGTTGAATATTTTTTGGTATAGTTTCCTGTGATTATAGGTAAAGCAATTTGGAAATCAATCATTTTAGAAAAACCAATGAACACCAAGGACCTCTACTTATCCATGAAGAAATATATATACATATATTTCTATAGATAGATACATAGATAGATAGATAGATAGAGATATACACACACCTAGTCTGAGTTCTCTGCCCATCGGAACTGGGAGTATACTGTGTGTGGTGGTTTGCATAGGTATAGACCCCAAAGACTAATATGTTTGGTTGCTTTACCCCCAGGGAGTGACACTATTAGGAGGTTTGGCATTGTTGCAGGAAGTGTGTCACTGTAGGGGTGGGCTTTGTGGTCTCTATATTCAAGCTCTGTCCAATCCAGATTCAATCTCCTCCTGGCTGCCTTCCTATCAAGATGTAGAACTCTCAGGTCCTCCAGCGCCTTGTTGCCTGCACACTGCCATGCTTCCTCCTATGATGCTTATAAACCAAATGTCTGAAATTGTAACCCAGCCCCAATTAAATGTTGTCCTTTATAAGAGTTGCCTTGGTCATTATGTCTCTTCACAGCAATAAAGACACTAACCAAGACACTGTGGCCATTTTTTTTTTGTAAGCCAATCTCTTCCCCTGCTTTAGTCTTTCTGTGTGGTTATAATAGAGTAACAAGATCTCTTACTTTAATAGAACTATACCTTTGGCAATTCTCAAGCTTGGAAAATGTCAAAGCAAGTAGCAGAAGCCATGGTGACTGGGGAAAGGCTATCTGCTAACTTGTAGAAGGCTTCTTAAGTGTTGTGTTTTCCAGAATGCAGGGAACTGCACCTCACGTGATAGAAGATAAAGGCCCCCTTTAAATGGCACTAGGTAGCCCCTGAGAGCAGTCCCCTCATGAGCCTCTTAGTTAACTCTTAAACATCTCGACTCTCAGCTTTGCTACAGTGGAGATTTAATGGCAATTACATCCCCATGTAAGTTTTGGAAAGGACACACATAAACACATTGTTTGAAAAGGAACTGGAGTAGTGGCATAGTGACATGACAGTGTCAGTGACCAAAGGACACTGAAAAGTTATTCTGCCTTAAGAGAGAAACACAATCCAGTAAACACTGGGTTAACTGAAGTGTATTCTAAGAATGGAGTTGTATGAGGAGATTCCAGAGTGATTGTGAGAAAACTCCAAGAAATCAAGACATGAATCTTGTGACCTTATTTTTTTCAGAACATGAAATTGTTCTTGGATTATCTTTTTGTGTCCTTCCCATGTATAGCAGGTAGGAATGAGTTCCCTTTAGACAATTGAACATTGCCATTGCATGGAAGAACATGTTTCTTCAATGTGTCGCTTGTCATTGCTTTTGTACAGTTTACTCATGTTACCCTTCTTAACCCTCAAAGTATAAATTGTCTGATGCTCAGAATAAACTTGGCCATTTTATAAGACTTCAGTCCACCTCTTTTACTGGAAGACTTCAGTCTACCTCTTTTACTGTCTCCATTCTCCTAGGACCTACTGCCTTAAAAGCATTAAACAAATAAAGTTTAATATTTTAAATATGTCGGGTGTCCTGGATTTTTATCAGAATTTCTTGCTAGCACTAGGCATTGCAAAAAGGAAAAACAAAACAAAACATTCTCATAGAGGTATTGACTATTCCCAATAAATGCTTGGAATTGATTACAAGGTAAAAAAGGATTTTAAAAATACTTTACCTAGATTTTTACAAGCTTTGTTATCCTGTCCATCCTATGTTAAAACAAAAAAAAAACAAAAACAAAACAAAAAAAAAAAAACAAAAAACAAAAAACCTCTTTGTTATATAGATGACATAATGCTAGACTCTTGAGTGATTTTCAGGTTTAGAACCTCTTTTAGAGACATAGGAGTGCCTCTTGAGAGTTAAGGATGAGGGGCTAGAGAGATGGCTCAGGGATTAAGAGTACTGACTGCTCTTCCAGAGGTCCTGAGTTCAATTCTCAGGAACCATATGATGGCTCACAACTATCTGCAGTGGGATCTGATACCGTCTTCTGGTGTGTCTGAAAAGCATGACAGGATACTTAAATATTGTAAAATAGATCTTTAAAGAAAGTTAAAGATGAGCAATCTATTTGCAAAGGGTACAGGGGTCAGGTTGGGTAAAGTACAGATGATACAAGGTGATGGAGAAAAATTTGCCTGTGTTAGAGTAAACAAACCTATCTTGAAAGATTAGAAACAGGTAGTTCCAGAAACTGCAAGTTTATTGATCAAGAATCCTAGGGCTAGGAATTTGTTACCACCCTAATGATTATTGGTCCCTAATGACTATTGGTGTCAGACATCCTACAGGCCCCTAAAATGATAAAGAATATTGTCACTGTTGTCTATATGTAAGAACCATTATCAATCTGGTTGCAAAGAGCTTACTCCTGCATTTTTAAATTAATAATGGTGAGCCAGGCATGGTGGTACACGCCTTTAATCCCAGCACTTGGAATGCAGAGGCAGGTGAATTTCTGAGTTCGAGGCCAGCCTGGTCTACAGAGTGAGTTCCAGGACAGCCAGGGCTACACAGAGAAACCCTGTCTCGAAAAAACAAAAACAAAACAAAACAAAAGTAAAAAAAGTAAAAAAATTAATAATGGTGGGCAGGCAATTGCCATTGTGTTTAGAGAACATTTCTTTGATACATAAAAAATGGTGATATGTAAGAACTAGATGGTCTCTGTCGTGGAGCCATTGTGTTGTATTATGACCCAAAGTCCTAGCTGTCTATTGATCCTGCATGCCAAACTACAGAATAGCCAAGCATGTGCCTACTAGTACAGTAGTGACACAAATGGTTATGAATAAAACCAATTATCTGATTGGACTTTAAACCCTTTCTATGTAAAGTCAATGACATTTGGCATCTGGTACTGTGAGTTCAGAGAAAAAGCTATGGTTGCGAAAGTTATTGCATTGTTTTTCTAAAGAAAAGAGGGTGGTAGGTAATGTGTTTTCTGAACATTTGTGTGTATTTCTGTGTGTTATTATACTTATCAAAGTCCATTAGGTATCTTTCTGTTTTCCTTTTCTACCACCCTCTTTTCTCACTTGAGTTTTGTGGAAGAAGGAATACCGGTGAGACACATCACCATACTCTGCATGTAGATCCTCATGTCTTCTGACAGGAGGATTCTCAGTACTATCCTAAAGTTAGAGGATAAGAGTCAGATGTTTATACCATGCCCTACAATACTCAGAGACCATTGTAGAAAAGGTAAGTAGAAAGAATGTAGGAGCTAAGGAAAGGAATAGAGTGGTGTTGAACACAGTCTTCCCAGCAAAATACACATCTTTATCAGATTGGCTGTGCTCACTTGCAGGAGTCTCTCAGGGTTAGGCCTATGGACTGTTGACCTTCACTCATAGAAAGGTCATTGGATCCTCACCTGAGACTCCTACCACTCAAATTTATATGCAATTCTTTTTTAATTACATGTGAATTTGGAATCTCCTGGAAGGTACTATAGTGTGTGATCTGGAGAAAGTTTATTGAAGAAACACTCCATGTATACAGTGATAGAAAAGCCATCATCTATGCTATGTAAAAAGTAGCTAATGTGGATTCTTTGGGGCCACCCATGGTGTATAAGCCCAATAATGTCACTGGTTCCCCCAAAGTAAAATCATATTTTTGCTTTATTGTTGAAACCTTGTCAGGTAGGTGTAAATATTGTTTTATGTCCCCTTTGTACCCAAGGAAAGAATTCTTACAAAATAAACATTTGTCAAGTTACTAGATTATATCATAAGGTTATGTCATATAGTTAATATAGACTATCAGATCTATGAAGTGATGCTCATACGTTGATTTAATCACCTGCACATGCCTATATCAAAATGTGTTTCAATCATTAGATTACATGATAGAATCCTAGTGGATTGATAAGTAGTGTTTTTACTTAAAATATTTACTAACAAGTACTAACTGTCCATATTAATCAGGCTTAGAATGGCATTTCCAGGTATGAAGTACATCATGACCAAATCTAAACAACCTTTTAAAATTAGAAGTTAATAAAAGTTAATAAAAGTTTAATTTAAGTTAACATTAAATGCTAATGTCCACAGTTCAATTTTCCTCTTTAAAAATGCTTCTGTTGTATATATTCATTATGTAAAGTAATTTATAACAGCATTCCATTAAATTTCATCATATACTTTAACCATATTCCCTCCTCTTAATCCTCTTTTGTTCTTTCTACATTTCTCCAAGTTGGCTCTCTTTTCCTATTTTCATGTTTGTGTGTGTGTGTTTATTGTGTATAGGTATGTGTGCGTGTGTATTTGTATGCATATCATTTGTGTGTGTTAGAGTGAAAACTTTGTGTCTGCAGGTATCAAAATGTAGGTGCTAGAAACTGAAATCTGTCTTCTGGAAGAGCTATAAGAACTCTTAACTTCTGAGCCATCTTTCTGGGCCATTTGGTTTTGTTTATTTGTTTAACATTCTGACAGAGGTGTGATGATCTCAGCGTTAAGTTTGATTTGCATTTCCCTACTAAGCAAGATGGGTGCTTTATTCTTGTTGGGTTTTTTTTTTTTTTCATGTGTTTAGTTCCAATATTACTTTCTTTTTGAAAAACTACCTTCTCCTTTCATTTGCCCATTTACTGATTAAATTATTTTGATATTTAATTTTTTGAGTTCTTTGTATATTATAGATGTTAATCCTCTGTCATACACACACACACACACACACAGAGAGAGAGAGAGAGAGAGAGAGAGAGAGAGAGAGAGAGAGAGAGTCTTCTTTCGTGCCACTCATGCTGTATAAGCCCAATAATGTCATTGCTTCTCCTAGGCAAAATCATATTTTGTTTTATTGTTGAAACCTTGTGAAGTAGGTGTAAATATTGGTAATGTCCCCTACGCTATTCAGGGGGGACAATTCTTACAACACAAACTGTTGGCAGCCATCCCGCAGCTCACTTGGACAGGGGTTACTCCTGGGAGGCAAACTGGGGCTGAAGAGACAGAAACTAGGCGGTCGAGAGAAAAATGGAAGACAAGACAAGGTTCCTGATCAAGGCTCAAATGTTTAATAGCAAACTGTGCTTGTAACATGGGGGGGGGGGGGAGGCCCATCCCCCACTAATCCACTCTTGGAGACTGGAACCAGCTGCAGTTGATGAAGTGCAGGATAGGGTGTAGTCTCCTGAATATCTTAGGGGCCTCTCAGCAGGTAGCAGTGTCTTGAAGGACAACAGTGGCAGTGGCTGAACAATAGAGCCATCTAGGCATGAAGGCTCCACCCTAGGTGGTCTCCTTCTTAGTGGCAGCAAGGTCAAAGCCTGTTTCAGGCTGGGGGCTTACAACAAACATTTGGCAAGTTACTAGATTATGTCTCCTCTCTCTCTCTCTATATATATATATGAGGAGAGAGAGAGAACACTAAAGAAGATTTTCTGACATTCCCTGATCGTTGTCTTTGCTCTACTGTGTAAAACAACAGAAGATACTTTCATGGAATCCTTTTTTTTTTTTTTTTTTTTGTCTATTTTTGGAGTGTTCTATCTACTGAAGCCTTTTAAAAAATAATTATTGCCCATGCCTATATATTGAAATGTTTTCTCCTATGCAGTTTTGGAGTTTTGGATCATTGACTCATTTTAAATAGATTATTATATAATGTGAAAAATGAGGATTTGCAAAAAAGATAAATCACAGAAAACAAATGAAAATGGAATTGTAGTGAAAGAAGTCTGGTTGTCTTCTATTTGTTTAGGCAGAACCAAAGGGAAGAAAGTTAGATTTTTCTCACTACATACCAGAATTATGTGATCAATGTTTGCCATGTGGTGCTTGAACTCGAAGTAACTCTTGAAAGTTTTGTTCCTTCAGTATTTTTTGCTGTTTTCAATTATATACAGCAAGATTGTATTGTTAAGATTAATTTAAAAACAATTTTAAATTATGTTTGTAGATAAATGGATAGAGAGAAATTTTCATATCTCAAGTATAAATAATTTAATCTGGTTTATATCAATTGAAGTGGAGGAAGAATTTTAAGAATCTGTATGTTAGGAATAAGGAACACTAGAAGGAAACATTGCAAATACAAAAGTGGCTGGTGGTTATACATGAGAGGCAAACATACAGTTTATATTTGTCTGCATTTTCCAAAGTCTCTGTTGTTATCTTGTGTTGCATCCATTATTCGAGAAAAGGATCCTACATTAGTTGCTCTTATATTGCTGATATAAAACCCCATGACTAAGGCAGGTTCTGAAGGGGAAAATTAAATCGGGCTTAAGGTTCTAGATGGATGAATCTGTCATGGTGGGAGAGCAAGTCAGCAAACTGGACATGACCTAGAGCAGGAAGCTCAATGCTCACACCTTGAACTCCAGACACACAGCAGAGAGAAACCTGGAAGTGAAGGAAGATTTTGCTCTGAAAACCCACTCTTGTGACATAAACCTCCAGCAAGGCTATGCACTTCCTAAGCCTTCCCAAACAGCATGAAGAACTGGGAAGCAACCAATTTAATTCAGGAGTCACTGGGAGATATTGCCACTGAAACAATTATAGATCCTTAGCGGAATCTTGAAGGACATTTCATATCTCTAGTTTCCTGGTTCTGATTTCTATCAACTGACTGTTTCTATTTACACCAAAGGAATAAGTAAACAGAGGCTGTGAATGCAGGTAGCAGACTGTTTACTTAGTATATCTGAGGTTCTATGTTAGGTCCCAACATTGCAAGGAAGAGGAGGTGGAGGAAGATGAGGAGGACGAGGAGGACGAGGAGGAGGAGCAGCAGCAACAACAACAAGAATAAGAAGAATCCAAACCTCCAGATTAGAAATAAGTAAAAAGCCTGAAACTGTTATTATACAAAACCAAAATGATGAGGAAAAAATAGCATTACATACACTATTTAATGATGCAACACGACTTGTGTCAAGTTTCTCACGCCAGGGAAAGATATTTCCAACCTGCTTACTCATCCCAATTCTTCTCTGGAAACAAAATTCTCCCCCAAGCCTAGAATTTCACAACATTTCAAATTCTCTTGTAAATGTGGATATCAGTTCTTTATTTCAATGAGATTAATCATTGTGTTGTTTTTTTTTCAAGCATTTCAGCTTGTTGTAAGTGTGAGGTCATGATGTAGCAGCCTGGGATTTTTAAGGAAGGTGGAATAAATCTGGAGGGAGCCCTTGGGAAGATGGTCAGGGAGTATACCCTGGACACAGAAGTTAAAGGAGGCCCAGGAGAAGTCTAGATGAGTAACATTGGGGAAGTTTCTCAATTACTGCTAGGTGTTATGAATATACAATATACCATATAGGCTTTGTGTTGAAACCCAGGGCCCCATCTTCCCTAGTGTCAGTTTGGGAGATAATGTAGCAGAAACTTGAAAGTTTGAATCAACCAACCTCCTGACACCAGTGTCTCTGTCTTCCTGCTCCCCTCCCCAGCCCTCTATCCTCTCTCTCTCTCTCTCTCTCTCTCTCTCTCTCTCTCTCTCTCTCTCTCTCTCTCTCTTTCTCTCTCTCTCTCTTTCTCTCTCTTTCTCTCTCTCCCTCCTTCCCTCCCTCTCTCTCCTTTCTTCTGCCCCCCTTCCCTGCTTCCTACTCACTATGGAGAGAAACACTCCTCCCTCCCACCCTTACATCTTAAGATTCTGCTTTACCACAGGCCCAGAAACAATAGATCTAGCCTAGACCTAAACTTCTAAGAGCAAAAACCACACAAATCCTTTGTACCAACCTTGTTGTCTAGAGGATTTTATGACCCCAACCACAATCTTTCTATTACTCTAAGTCTGCCATTGTCCTGACTCAGTGAACTTGTCTGCAGGGACTTTCCTCTCTTAATCTCCACCGAGGCCCACCCCATTCTATCATCAGTACCAAGAATATCTAAAAACTATTTCAAGCCTTTCCCTATGAAATCAATTAAAATGAATAAATAGATCAGAAAAATAAGCTGTCCTGTGATTATAGCTTCACAAACAGGGAGGAAACATGGAGGAGACAATATCATCTGGATCCCCAGGCAGCAAGAAATGAGACTGAGCCCCTGGGCCTAGCTTGAGCTTTTGAAACCTCAAAACCCCCAGTGACATCCTCCAACAAGGCCATACCTACTACAACCAAGCCACACCTCCAAAACCGCCACTTCCTATGAATCTATGGGGGCCATTTCCATTCAGACCACCAGAATAACATATTTCAAATTATAGTAAAATATGATAACCAAGTCCTTACTTGAATCATCCTTACAGGTTCTAGGAAGTTTCTACTACACTGGGTTTCCATATCACACCTGTTTTAGGGTTTTATTGATGAGGAAACACCATGACCAAGGCAACTCTTATACAGGAAAACATTTAATTGGAGCTTGCTTACATTTTCAGAAATTTAATATTATTGTCATTATAACAGGAAGCATGGAAGTATGCAGGCAGTCAGTGCTGGAGAAGGAGCTGAGAGTTCTACATCTTGATACACAGGAGACTGTTTGCCACACTAGGTGTAGCTTGAGCATAGGAGATCTCAGAGCCTACCCCCACAGTGACAAACTTCCTTCAACAAGGCCACATCTACTCCAACAAGAGGACACTTAATAGTGTGGCTGCCTATGGTCAAGCATTAAAAAACATGAGTCTGTGGGGCCATTCCTATTCAAATCACTTTGGCTCTTTAAATACCCTTCTTTTCTGGTTGTCTCTTCTTGTACCCTCTCCTTCCATCCCTTCCCTTCTTGACCTGATCCCTCCTGTTCTCATCCCACTGTCCCCCAGTCCACCCACAAAATTTATTGCATTTCACACTATCAAGGAGATCCATTGATCCTTCCAGGGTCTATAAAAGTTTTGTTGGAATTTTAATGGATATTGCATTGAAACTAGAGATTGCTTTTAGAAGGATGGTCATTTTTACTATGCTACTTTTATTTTTACTGAGGTTGGGACATCTTTCCATCTTGTGATATTTTCAATTTCTTTTTTCAGGACTTCAAGACAATACTTGAAGTTTTTGTCAAACAAGTTTTTCCCTTGCTTCCTTAGGATTACTCCAAGATATTTTATATTGTTTGTGGCTGTTGTAAGAGTGTTCTTTCCATGATTTCTTTTTCATTCTGTTAGGGCTACTGTTTTGCTTGTTTTTTTGTTTGTTTGTTTTAGTTAGTCTTGAATACAACTACATAGCCAAAGGTATTTAATCAGCTATAATAGTTTCCTGGCAAAATTTTTGGTTATTGCCTTACATATACTATAGTGTTATGCGCAAATAAAGTATTTTGACTTCTTCCCTTCCAATTTGTATTCCATTGATCTCTTTCTGTTCTCTATGGTTCTGGTTAAAACTTCAAGTACTATATTAAATAGTTACATGGAGAGTGAACAGCCTTGTTTTGTTTCTGATTTTAGTGTAATTGCTTTGCATTTCTCTATATTTAATTCGATGTTGGCTATTGGCTTGCTGTACAATGCCTTTAATATGTTTAGGACATCCTTTGTATCCCCGATCTCCCCAAGACTTTTATCATGAGAGGGTGTTGGATTTTGTCAAAGGAGTTTTGAGCATATAGTTAGATGATCATGTGACCTTTCTTCCAGTTTGTTTATATAGTGTGTACTAGCTGGTTTTGTGTGTCAGCTTGATACAAGCTGGTGTTATCACAAGAAAGGAGCTTCCCTTGAGGAAATGCCTCCATTAGGTCCAGCTGTAAGGCATTTTCTCAAGTAGTGATCAAGGGTAGAGGGCGCTGCCCATGTGGATGGTTCCATCCCTGGGCTGAAAGTCCTGGGTTCTATAAGAAAGCAAACTGAGCAAGGCAGGGGAAGCAAGCCAGTAAGCAGCACTCGTCCATAGCCTCTGCATCAGCTTATGCCTCCAAGTTCCTGTCCTGTGTGAGTTCCTGCGCTGACTTCCTTTGGTGATGAACAGCAATGTAGAAGGATAAGCTGAGTAAACCCTTTTCTCCCCAACTTGCTTCTTGGTCATGGTGTCTTGTGCAGTGATAGAAACCCCAACTAAGACAAATTGTTGCCAGTATAGTGGGGTATTCCTGTGACAGTCAGACTGTTTTAGGGAAGGACTTTGGAACTTTGGGTTGGAAGAGCCATTGGGATGTTATGAGCTCTGTGGCATGTATTGTAGTAGCTTGCAAGATAATGCCGAGAAGAGTGCAGAAGATAGAGGCCTGTCTTTGAAATTTCAGAAGGAAGATTAAAGACTCTTATCAGGGCCATTGCTGTTTTGATTGTGAAGATTCTATGTTTTTGGCTAGCTGGGGCTGAAGAATCAGCCTTGATTAACAAGAAACCAAAACTACTAAAGCAATACCTTTGCATGACTGGGAAGATTGATGGTTATTAGCTGGATTGAAGAAATTAGTGGTGATTAAAAAGAGACCAGCACCAATAAGGTGAAAAATTCTGGGAAGTGATCTATGAGAGCACGGAGAAGCTGTGTTCCAGAGGCAGTCATAGTTGTACCTCTTGTTTTCAGTTAGATTTGGTAATGTATAAGAATCACCCAGGTGGCACTAATTTGGAAACAGAGGGGTAGCAACTGGTGCTTGGCACTATGAGAGGCCACTAGAGTCCATTGGTGAAGGTGCAGCCTCCGTGGCATCTGAAGGCCCAGGGCTAAAGGGGTCTTGCAGAGAAGTTGAGGCTTAGCATCATGAAAAGAGCCCATGTGGGACTTTTTTTTTTTTTTTTTTTTGAAAGTGCATTCCAGTTGCAGCTGAAGACAGCAATGTTTTGGAGATTCCAGTACCATAACATGACCACCAAGAACAGCAACAGCAGTGGAGTACAGGTAGCTGGAGCCTAGAAGATGAGGCATGTGCTACAAAGGGCAGAGTTGGAGAAGTGACCCAAGCCCTTGGAGGAGCTCAGAAAATTGTGAGTGGATGCCAGAAATTTGTTTTGTTTTGCTTTTCTTTTATTGTATATTTTCTTTATTTACATTTCAAATGTTATCCACTTTCCAGGTATCCCCTCCAAAATAACCTCTCCTACCTCCCTCCCTCTGCCTCTCCACCAACTCCTGCCTTCT
The DNA here is from genome assembly GCF_000001635.26 of Mus musculus. Classification (NCBI taxonomy): domain Eukaryota; kingdom Metazoa; phylum Chordata; class Mammalia; order Rodentia; family Muridae; genus Mus; species Mus musculus. The sequence goes on from NC_000069.6 coordinate 18,262,638, forward strand.
TGCCCTGACATTCCCCTACACTGGGGCATCAAACATCCTCAGGCTTAAGGGTCTCTCCTCCCACTTATATCCAACAAGAACATCCTCTGCCACATACATGGCCAGTGCCATGTGTCCCTCCATGTGTATTCTTTGATTGGTGGTCCAGTCCCTGAGAGCTCCAGGGGGTCTGGCTGGTTGACAGTTATTCACTCCATGGGCATGCAGGCCCCCTCAGCTACCTCAGTCCCTTCTACAACTCCTCCATCAGGGACCCTGCACTCAATCCAATGGTTGGCTGCCAGAATCTACCTCTGTATTTTTTAGGCTCTGGTAGAGCCTCGCAGGAGACAGTCATATCAGGCTCCTGTCAACAAGCACTTCCCAGCATCCTCAAAAGCATCCAGGTTTGGTGACTGTATATGGAATGGATCCCCAGTTGGGGCAGTCTCTGGATGGACTTTCCTTCTGTTTCTGTTCCATATTTTATCTCAATATTTCTTCCTGTGAGTAATTTGTTCCCCCTTATAAGTAACCACACTTTGTTCTTCCCTCTTCTTGAGCTTCATATGATCTGTGAATTATATCTTGGGTATTTCGAACTTCTTGGTTAATATCCACTTATCAGTAAGTGTGTACCATGTGTGTTCTTTTGTGACTGGGTTACCTCACTCAGGATGATATTTTCAAGTTCCATCCATTTGCTTGTGAATTTCATTAAGTCATTGTTTTTTCATAGCTGTGTAGTACTCCATTGTGTAAATATACCACATTTTCTGTATCCATTCCTCTGCTGAGGGACATCTGGGTTCTTCCCAGCTTCTGGCTATTATAAATAAGGCTGCTGTGAACATAGTGGAGCATGTGTCCTTATTATGTGTTGGATCATCTTCTGGGTATATGCCCAGGAGTGGTATAGTTGGGTCCTGAGGTAGTACTATGTCCAATTTTCTGAGGAACTGCCAAACTGATTTCCAGAGTAATTGTACCAGTTTGCAATCCCACCAGCAATGGAGGAGTGTGCCTCTTTCTCCACATCCTTACCAGCATCTGCTGTCACCTGAGTTTTTGATCTTAGTCATTCTGACTGGTGTGAGGTGTAATCTCAGGGTTGTTTTGATTTGCATTTCCAAGATTACTAAGGATGATGAACATTTCTTTAGGTGCTTCTTGGCCATTCGAGTTTTACCAGTTGAGAATTCTTCATTTAGCTCTTTTCTCCATTTTTTAAAATATTACTTGAAACAATTATTTAATATTTCCTTTTATTGGATATTTTCTTTATTTACATTTCAAATGTTATCCCCTTTCCGAGTGTCTCCCCTTCCTGGAAACACCCTATCCTGTCCTCCCTCCCCCTGCTTCTATGAGGGTGTTTCTCCACCTCCCCACCTACTCCCACCCCAAACCCTTGCCCTTAATTTCCCTACACTGGGGCATCTATTGAGCCTGGATAGGACCAAGGACCTCTCCTCCCATTGATACCTGACAAGGCTATCCTCTGCTACATATGCAACTGGAGCCATGTGTACTCCTTGGTTGATGGCTTATTCCCTGAGAGCTCTGGGAGGTCTGGTTGGTTGATGTTGTTCTTCCTGTGGGGTTGCACACCCCTTCATCTCCTTCAGTCTTTTCTCTAACTACTCTATTTGGAACCCCATGCTTATTCCAATGGTTGGCTGTGAGCATCCACCTCTGTATTTGTAAGGCTCTGGCAGAACCTTACAAATACAGCCATATCAGGCTCCTTTCAGCATGCACTTCTTGGCATCCACAATAGTATCTGGGTTTGGTAACTATTCCCCATTTTAGTAGGTTTATTTGGTTCTCAGGATTCTAACTTCTTGAGTTCTTTGTATATATTTGATATTAACCCTCTGTTGGATGTAGGATTGTTAAAGGTCTTTCCTAATATGTTGGTTGTGGTTTTGTCCTATTGACAGTGTCCTTTGCCTTACAGAATCTTTGCAATTTTATGAGGTCCCCTTTGTTGATTGTTGATCTTAGAGCATAAGCCATTGGTGTTCTGGTCAGGAACTTATCCTGTGCCCATGTGTTTGAGGATTTCCCCCACTTTCTCTATTAGATTCAGTGTATCTGGTTTTATGGGGGAAGTTCTTGATCCAATTGGACTTGAGCTTTGCACAAGAAGATAGGAATGGATCAATTTGCATTCTTCTACATGTGGACTGCCAGTTGAATCAGCACCATATGTTGACGATGCTGTCTTTTCCCCACTGGATGGTTTTAGCTCCTTTGTCAAAGATCAAGTAACCATAGGTATATGGGTTCATTTCTGGGTATTCAATTCTATTTCATGATCTATCTGCCTGTCACTGTAGCAATATCATGCAGTTTTTATGACTATTGCTCTGTAGTACAGCCTGAGATCTGGGATGATGAGTCCCCCAGAAGTTCTTTTATTGTTGATATCAAGTTCTAATCTACTGGCTGGTAGTGTAGTTACTCAGTTGTTGAGAGGGTGGAAGATTTGTTATTTCTCCCTCAATTCTGTCAGTTTTTAAAATCTAGTTCTGGCCTGGCTACACTTAGCATTGTTGCTAAGTGCTCTTGGTGTGTTAGGTCTATTGTCTTTCTATAACACTCATGTTTCTCAGGGCTAGTTTTCAACTTTCTTTGCCCTCCCATCTAGGTTAAAACATAGCATTTCAGCTTTATGTGCAGCCTCATATTTAAATTGTCCTAGATAGCATATGGGTGAGGAATCACTGGTGAACCATTGACGTGGGTCACTATGTTGATACATGTCTTTTAATTGTTAAATAATTCAAATCCAATTAATCTATTTAGGGGTTAAATGGACATATTCTATTATGTCACCACATATAGCTTTTATAGTGGCCTATGCATAACCTGTCAATCCATAGTTAAGTGGAAATTTTCTTATACCAATTAAAATTTTTAATGGCATTTATTTACACAAAGAAAAACAGGATGAAATAGAAAAACCAAGCAACATTGATACATAGGTCCCCAAATCAAAGCCTACCCTGAGCTCCACAACCAGTGTGACCTGCTCTAGTACCATTTAAAGAAGACTGAAGTGAGGTATAGAGCCTATTTCCTTATTTCCTAGTAGCTGGCCAGCTGGCCACAGAGTCACCTGAAGTTAATTGACAATAAGCTATTGTGGCTAAAGTCCATATTCATTTGGCTAGTTAATATTTAGTGTAAGAGCTTGAAAAAAGATCAATGAGCTCCCCCAAATTTAATTTGGTCATTCATTTTGCCAGATTAATTAAACGTGTCAGTGTGACTGAATTGAGGACTAACTAGAAATCTGGGGAATAGTTTAAGATTTGTTTGTGAGGATGTATCCAAAGACAACTACCATCTCTCAGGTGAGGAAGGTCCTTGATGTGGTTGAACATCATGTGGTTGGCTGGAAGAGAGGAGAGACTACTAAAGAACATACTCTTAATTTCCCCGATATGAGAGCTGCTTGGCTCCAGCCTTCAAAGGCAGAACTGTAAACTTGCTTGCTTTTGGACACCAAGACTTTCACCAGTAGCTCCTCCACCTATTTCCATCAGAAACCTGAGCTGGTGGCCTCATATTGAGATCTTCTTTCTGGCCATGCTACTGGCTTCCCAGCATCCCCAGGCAGTGGACAACTTGTTGCATTTCTGTAACAATGTGAGCTTTTACATAGTTCTTTCCATGGATTATATTGTTTGTGCTCTATAGAGAACTGAAAGTACCAACTTAAGTTCAAAATTCCACCCTTTTCTTTACCTTTACCCTCTATCTACCATTGACTTAATTTTTGTATTTATTTTCCCAACTTATATTTACTTAAAAATATTATTATTATATTTTTTCTTATTTCAAACAATTGTAAAAACTCAAATATATTTTGAATATATTCTTCTCCTCACCCAAATTCCTCAAGATCCAATCCAGTCATTACCCACCCAACTTTTAAGTTCTTTTTCAAACAACAGAAACCCAACACAACAGCAAATACCCCCAAAACAAGAAAACAAAATAAACCCAAAATATATTTACAACCACACCAAAAGGTGCTGAGAGTTTCCTTTAGCTACCAGAAATGATTCTGCAGCACAGCTTATTGTATTCGCCATGCCCAGTTTCTTGGGTCACTCTGTGCTCAGGAGAAAGCCTGCTGAAAAGAACTATGGAGAACTTCCATAGGTTCTTTTTAGAAATAAACATTTTTCATTTCTTATACTTTATCTGACTTTTTCCCTCTCTGAGAGACATTTGGGATAACTCTAAAATTCTAGGTTAAAAGTTGTTTGTTTCTTAGTACCTGAAATCTCTGCCATTTGCTTCTGATATTCAGGGGGTTCTGAGAGTGTCTCGTGTCATTCCAATTGTTTTTTTCCTTGTAAATAAATAGTTTTATTTTCTTGCTCCTTTGAGATTTGGGTTTTTGGGTTTTTTGGTTTTTGTTTTGTTTTGTTTTGTTTTGTTTTGTTTTGTTTTTTCTTCATCCCTAGTTTATCTGAAGCAATGCTGATGTTTCCTCCTGTTTCTTGTCTTTAGCACTGCAGCTCTGCTGGAAGATACTCATTCTGATCTTTCACCTTTTGGGAGAGCTATGAGTCATGACTTGGATGCTTTTCTTCTTATTTCTCACCTTCACGGTTTCCAATGACATGAATTGTCACTGTCTCTTATTATGTAGTCTCACAAGCCTAGTAAATTTTTTTTTAATTACTGTTTTTCTCTGTTGTTTAAATTCAGTGAAAATTTTTGTTCTCTTTTCTACTCCACTAATTTTGTCTAGATCCCATTTGTTGAGTTTTAAGTGTTTTGCTTACTGAGGTTCAACATTCTAAATTTTTCATTTAATTTTCTTGGTTTTATTATGTGTATACTCTCATTTTCAGACTTTTAAAGGGTATTTCTATTGCTCACTGAAGTCGTTGCACAATGGCTGGTAGTTCTGATATTTTTCTTATTTTAGTCCTGGATTTTGTTTATTCCTGTTGACATCATTATGATTATTGGAATGATGAAAAATTTCCAGTAAAATCTTGGATGTTTTCAGTGTCTTGCATCATATGTCCCTGGATGAAGTTCTAAGTTCCCAGTTGCCCTCCATTGATACTTGAAGGTCTGGAAATTCTTGTTACTGGTGTTCAACGGTAGCCATTCTGGTCCTGGAACCTCTCTGGGAGAAATAAAGAGAGAGATGGCAGTGACTGTTCTTGACTGCTACTGATATTACCCTACTGGCCTTAGCAGAACACATAGTTGAAAGAGCCCTTGTTAAACCCTATGAAGATGAACAGTTTGCCTTCTTCTTTGGTGTTTTCTGATGCCTTTATATGGAAATGTTTAAGCGTTTCTCTAGAGCTCATCAGGGACATAGCTCTGACATTTGCTGGGCCTTTGGAGACACAGCACAATAGAGCATGCTTTTTCTGTGACCCTGAGCTAGAGTACAGTGGTTGTTGCATAAAAGTGTTTTGTGTTTTGAGTTTCCCTCTTTTCTGGTCTTTTGGCTAGAGACAAAAATACTGGAAGTTTGATTGCTACCTATGGTGCTGTTTTAAGAGTTCTAAAACATTTAATAGACGAGACCTAATGGAGACCATGCTTTGCTAGAGGTGGAAGTGTATCCTTTAAGATTTTATCTCATTCTGGGCCTCTCCTTTTTCTGTATCTCAAATCTTTCTTTTTAACACTATCTACTACTTGCTCCATCCCCTATGCCACAGGTAAGCTTACCCTATGCCACATGGTCCTCAGTCTCATTCTGCCTCACCATGGACCCACAATTCTTGAACAAGAATTATGGAACTAAGTCCATGAAAGCTTCTTTTCTTTAACATTTTCTATCAGGCATCTTTGTATCAGCTTTGAGAAGTAAACTACAACACAAAGTTTGGATCACAGTACTCGGGCTTATTTCTGACACAAAGCTTGGCCATACAGTTCTTAAATTTTGAAAAGTCTGTGAAGGAGGAATTAGAAAATTTTAGTCAAAGGGCTACAGAAAGACTGTGGTGCTTTAGGCAAAGCTTACTGGTCAATTCTAATGAGAACCAGAAGATACTATCAGAAGGCTGGGCTCCTGAGGTTTCAGGAAAAAACGATAATTATGATAGGAATTTAACTGAAGGCCACTCATGTTATAATGTGCCAAAGAATAGTCTATATCTTGTTGATGCTCTAAAACTTAATGAGAGACTAAATTTCAAAGGGATGTACTGAATAATCTGACAGAAAATTTTAATCAATGGAGTAGCCAAGCTATTTTATATTTATTCTTGTCTGCTGCTAGCCAGAATTAGGAGTCCAAAACAGAAAGGTTTATAAACGTGTGCTTTAGTCAGAAATATGTATATAAAGTTGGGGCTGTAGAAAAGAGAGGTTGTTGAAGATATTAGTCTCACTAAAAGGAATCAAAATATTTTGAATGGGAAAGAGGAAAGATGCTTTGAGGGCATTTCATGACTTATTCAGATGGCACTCACCACAGACTTAAGAGAGTAAAAAAAGAAACTCATTAGAAATACTTTCTCTTAAGGAGTGAGAGCATACAAGTCACCTTGCTTGCATAGGGTTACCTAGAAGGTATTTCCTTAGGATTCATTTAGCTGTGCTCAGCTACTCCAGACAGCCAAAGATTAGAAGAGCCAATGTAGCTCTACTCTCAGAGACATTTGTATTGCTCAAGCTGAAGGCAGATCTTGGCATCCTCAACATGATAATGATATTTATAGTCATGAAAAATACAAGAGTTTGGGGTCATGGAAGGTTCAAACCCAATTTCAAAAAGCTGTACTGAAGAATGTGGGGGCCTATATAAGGAAGCTGTGAACTTACTATGAACTATGAATGGGAACATGTCCAGATTTCTCTTCTCACAAGATGGCCATCTAGAAAGAATTACATAAACAATGTTATGTGAATGCCCTTGAAAACAAGAACATGGAGGAAACACCCCAACATGTCCACACTATTTATCTGGGAAAGACAAAGGTCTGTGAAGAATATTCTGGCTTTTTTCGTATGGAAAAAAATAATACCTAACAGCAGTTGTATTCCCTTGATGTACTTGTATTTGCTTAAGCTAATGTCACCTCATGATACTTACACACTTGCCTTAACTATAAAAATGAGAAGTGTTTTGTTTGCATTGATCTTGCAAATGCCTGGAGTACCCTGGTACCCAACTCATGTCTTTGGAATATCTTTTGACCTGAGAAAACTTAGCTTTGCTGGCCACAGGGTGGGTCAACTGAAGATCAGGAAAGGTGTAGACAAGGTTAGAGTCCCGGCAGATGACCTCTGAGAGTGGCATGAGTGATGCTATAAATGTGAAGACTAAGTCCTAGGATATTGGAGATGCCCAGGACATCTGCTAAAGAAAGTTGCAGACATGAGAGTAGCCAGACAAGTGAGGGGGTCTTATGATTACACCTAGCAAGGCCACAGAAGTGAGTCTGCCCAAGGCGTTGGAGATCATATCCTACCATGTGCACTAGATGCCTGATGTGAGACACAGGACTTCGTGTTTGCCAGATACATTTTAGCCTTGCTTTGTTCTCACCCTGCTTTTATATTCCACCATTTCTCCCTTTGAAATAGAAATATTTATCCTGTGCATTTTCTTGTAGGAATATGCAACTTTTTTTTTTAATTTACAGGGAATCAAAGGGTAAGACTTTGTATTTGAAATTTTGAGCAATACTCAACAAAGACTATGGGATTTCATGAAGACAGACTGAATGCATTTTGCATTGCAAGATGGACATCAGCCTTTGGGGCAAGGCTGTACATCAGTTGTTATAATGTATTCCCCTACCCATAAAGTTCCTGTACCGATGGCCTGGATATCAGTTGGTTAGGAAATGAGAAGTGGTACCTGACTTGACGACATCAGTCTCATGGGACAACTCCTTTGGGACTATAGTTATCCCTGGCCTCTTGCTGTCATTCCTTCTTCTTCCTTTTCCTCATGAGGTCAGTAGTCCCTTTCATATGCTTTCATTTTCATTTTCCATCTCAGAATTTTATAGAATCAATAAAGCTAAAGACTGAAACCAGAAAGGAAATGAAATATCGCTTGTATACCTTGTTATCCCATGTATTCTTTGTTATAGCTATAACACAAAGTTAACTCACACATCAGTTGTGATGCCTCTCAGTTTGTTACTTTTGTTTCAAATTCCTTTGATTATTTCTGGATTTCTTTAGTCATTGTTTCTCCAAGTTATTGAAATGTATCGTCTTTAAAATCTTTTTATCTCTTACCCTTTTTCTTTCCTTTTTAGAAGTAGGTTTTTGGTACTCAGCAATTAAGAGCACTTTCTCTTGCAGGAGACCCAGATTCAATTTTCTGTACTAACATAGTAGTTCACACAATCTGTAACTTCAGTCTTGGGAGATCCAAATACTCTCTTCTGACCTCCACAGGTACCAACCATACATGTGGCCTACCTACATACATGAAAGCAAAATATTCAACAGAGAAAAATAAAATAAATCTTTTTGAAAAGTAGGTACTCATCATACAGATCTTTCACTTCCTTAGTTAGAGTCACACCAAGGTATTTTATATTGTTTGTGACTATTGTGAAGGGTGTTGTTTCCCTAATTTCTTTCTCAGCCTGTTTATCCTTTGTGTACAGAAAGGCCATTGACTTGTTTGAGTTAATTTTATATCCAGCTACTTTATGGAAGTTGTTTATCAGGCTTAGGAGTTCTCTGGTGGAATTTTTAGGGACACTTATATATACTATCATATCATCTGCAAAAAGTGATATTTTGACTTCTTTCTTTCCAATTTGTATCCACGTGATCTCCTTTTGTTGTCCAATTGCTCTGGCTGGCTAGGATTTCAAGTACAATGTTGAATAGGTAGGGAGAAAGTGGGCAGCCTTGTCTAGTCCCTGATTTTAGTGGGATTGCTTCCAGCTTCTCACAATTTACTTTGATGTTGGCTACTGGTTTGCTGTAGAGTGCTTTTATCATGTTTAGGTATGGGCCATGAATTCCTGATCTTTCCAAGACTTTTATTATGAATGGGTGTTGGATTTTGTCAAATGCTTTCTCCGAATCTAATGAGTTGATCATGTGGTTTTTGTCTTTGAGTTTGTTTATATACTGGATTACATTGATGGATTTCCATATATTGAACCATCCCTGCATCCCTGGGATGAAACCTACTTGGTCAGGATGGATAATTGTTTTGATGTGTTCTTAGATTCGGTTAGCGAGAACTTTATTGAGGATTTTTGCGTTGATATTCTAAGGGCAATTGGTCTGAAGTTCTCTATCTTTGTTGGGTCTTTTTGTGGTTTAGGTATCGGAGTAATTGTGGCTTCATAGAAAGAATTGGGTAAAGTACCATCTGCTTCTGTTTTGTGGAATAGTTTGTGAAGAACTGGAATTAGATCTTCTTTGAAGGTCTGATAGAACTCTGCCCTAAACCCATCTGGTCCTGGGCTTTTTTTGGTTGGGAGACTATTAATGACTGCTTCTCGTTCTTTAGGGGATATAGGACTGTTTAGGTCATTAACCTGATCTTGATTTAACTTTGGTACCTGGTATCTGTCTAGAAACTTGTCCATTTCATCCAGGTTCTCCAGTTTTTGTTTTTGTTTTTGTTTTTGTTTTTTTGAGTATAGCCTTTTATATAAGGATCTGATGGTGTTTTGGATTTCTTCAGGATCTGTTGTTATGTCTCCCTCTTCATTTCAGATTTTGTTAATTAGGATGCTTTCCCTGTGCCCTCTAGTGAGTCTGGCTAAGGGTTTATCTATCTTGTTGATTTTCTCAAAGAACAAGCTCCTCATTTGGTTGATTCTTTGAATAGTTCTTCTTGTTTTCACTTGATAAGAACTTCAAGTCTCTGAAGAAAGAAATTAAAGAAAATCTCAGATATACCCAAGATATAAGATACAATTTGCTAAGCACATGAAACTCAAGAAGAACGAAGACCAAAGTATGGACACTTTGCCCCTTCTTAGAATTGGAAACAAAGCACGCATGGAAGGAGTTACAGAGACACAGTTTGGAGCTGAGACGAAAGGATGGACCATCTAGAGACTGCCATATCCAGGGATCCATCACATAATCAGCCTCCAAACACAGACACTATTGCATATGCCAGCAAGATTTTGCTGAAAGGACCCTGATATAGCTGTCTTGTGCGAGGTTATGCCAGTGCCTGCCAAATACAGAAGTGGATGCTCACAGTCATCTATTGGATAGAACACAGGGCCTCCAATGGAGGAGCTAGAGAGAGTATCTAAGGAGCTGAAGGGATCTGCAACCCTATAGGTGGAACAACAATATGAACTAACCAGTACCCCAAGAGCTCATGTCTCTAGCTGCATATGTAGCAGAAGATGGCCTAGTTGCCCATCATTGGGAAGAGAGGCCCCTTGGTTTTGCAAACTTTATATGCCCCAATACAGGAGAATGCCAGGGCCAAGAAGTCGAAGTGGGTGGGTAGGGGAGCAGGGTGGGGGGAGGGTATAGGGGGCTTTCAGGATAGCATTTGAAATGTAAATGAAGAAAAATATCTAATAAAAAATTGAAAAAAAAACAGGTTTGCTCCATGACTGAGCTCATTAACATGGCTAATTAACTTTATCTGCTGATGTTGAAAGAAATGTTCTGCAAATGTGTATGGGATCAGTTTGATGTATAGTTTAATATAATTCCAATATTTCTTAGGTGCTTTTAGGTGGAGCCATTCAATAATAACAGATGGCTTTGTAATTCCCCCCATTATTGTATTGGGGCCTATCTCTCCTTTTAGGTCTAAAAGTATATGTTTTATAGAATTAGATAAATAAACATTGGAAAATATTGGGAATAATTTTATACTCCTCATGAATCAATCCCTTGACCATTAGATAGTAACCTCTTTGTCCCTTCCTACAACTTTTATATTAAGCCTGTTAAATGAGCAACCATTGTAGCTACTCTTGCCTAATTTAGAATGTCATTTATGTCCAAGATTATTTCTGATCTTTTCATTTAAATTCTATGTATGTTTTTTCTTGAATGTATGCTTCTTGTGGATATCATATTGCTGAATCACCTTTACAAATACTTTCAGCTGGTCTTTATCTTTCAATTACAGAAATTATTCTTGTATAATCAAGGTTATTATTTCCAATGGAAAAATTTATAATTGTAATTTTGATTTTCTTTTAGTTGTGATAAATATTCTGTTGTTTCATTTCTCTCTTGTTCATTCGTGTAGTTTGATGGTCTATTATATTGCTAATGTTAGGGGTTTTTTATTTGCATTTTATACAATTCACCTGTTAAGTGATAATTATACTTCTACATTCTTAGTTATCTTTCTTTACCTTCTGGATGTAGAACTCTTGAAGCATCTTTTATAAGGCTAATATGGCCAGGTATACCCTAAGTTTTTGCTTCTTTCGGAATATCTTTGTTTCTCTATTTTTAAAATGAGGTCCTCTCTCTAGAAACAGAAATCTTGCCTAGGAGTTGTATTACTTCAGGGTTTGTAATCATTGCATCATTGCATTTCTCGCATACAAGGTTTCCAATAAGAAATTTTGGATATATGCAATGTGACTTGGTGCATTTCTCTTATAGGTTTTAAAAATTCATATATTTTTAAAAAAATACTTATTTTAAATTTTGTGTATGTGTGTTTTGCCTACATGAGATATATCTCAATACCATGTGTAGGCCAGAAGAAGGCATTACATACTGTGAAACTAGAACTGCAGATGGTCACTATCTACTGTGGTGTACAGGGAACCACATCTGGGTCCTCTGCAAAAACAGCAAGTGCTCTTATTTACACTGCCATTTCTCCAACACCGCAGTCTTGTGCTTTTGACAGTTTGTCCTAGTATGATGTAGTGATTTTATTTTCTGGACATGACCATTTTAATAGTATAAGCTTCCCATGTGTGCATGGCCATGTCATTCTCAATATTAGAGACAATTTCTCTTTCATTATGTATATACATTCTTCATTTTTTTGACATTGGGTGTTGTTGCTTGAGTATGGGATGCCCTCCATAGGCTCATATCTTGAAGGCATACTTGCCAGTGGTTGTACTGTTCTATGAGGCCTGTGGTGTGGGAGAATATTATGGCAACAAGATTGTTGACAAAGTTGCTAATCTTGTGGGAAGCAGAGAGGGATACAAGAAGGGATTGTAAACAAGATATCCCATAAACACACTCTCAGTAATTGACATTCTCCAGTTTGTCTTTTAGACCACATGATACTCAAAGCAAGAGTCAGGCTTTCTCAGGGGAAAGAATGGATGAACATCTATAAAGACAGAGTATATGTGCTGGCAGTTCAGACTGTGGTGCACTTATGGCTACTACTGTGAGAATGACAAGGACCTCAGCATCTCTAGCCATATACACTGTGGGTGGTTTGATGTATGGACCATTTCTTTAGGGTGCTTCAGGTGGTACAGTAAGCTATGTCCAAAGTTAACACTTTTTTTTCTCCAGACATCCAATGGCTGTATTTTTAGGAAGTTCCAAAACCTTAGGATATTGTAACTATTTTAAGTTATTTATTTAAAAGGGCTGCTAGCCTGAGATGATTGGTAAACTTTCTGGTAATCTTTGCCAATCCATACTTAGATTTGTCTGGCCTGATTTTGTTAAGTTCTCATGCATGGAATCTAAACCACTGTGAGTTCATGTGTGTAACTTCTGGGTTGTATCCAGAAAACACTGTTTTGCTGTAGTCATTAATTATAAATGGCTCTTAAAATCTTGTTATTCCCTTTTCCATGGTGAACCCTGGACCTTGGGAAAAAGGGGTGTGATATGAATGTCCATTTAAAGATTAGCACTCTACAGCCTTTTATTCTCTGTAGGTTGACTAGTTATGGGCCTCTGCATTAATTACCATTTCCTACAAAAAGAAGCTTTTCTGATGAAGGTTGTCCTGTACTAATCTGCAGTTATAAAGAAAAGTACTTAGAGAAATAACTTAGTACTATATCAGTTTAACAGAATAATAGCAGGTTTCATTCTAGATATCTGTTCAGACAATGATTTTTTTTCCAGTTCAAAGTGCCAGACATGAATTTCCTAGTATGTAGTGAAACTTAAACCAGAAAGTTGCTGGTTACTAACATATCAATCATGCATTGTTGCTCTATTAGGCATATCTTGCCAGGATAATCCATATTGTAGCACATAGATTTCACAGCTAGGTAAGACTGTTAATTACTCTGCTCCTTCCATAGCATGTTTCACACTTTTTAGAACTATGAAAACTAGCTAGAAGGGGTAAGGCTTCTAAGATGGTACCAGCTTAATTTATCCATCTATGATTGAAGTATGTAGTATCTTAATCTTACCTTCAAGTTCTGGAGGGTATCCAAGAACAATAGCAATAGACTGTAATGTTAATGAATCTATGAGATGGAGCTGACCAACAGCTTGAAAAGAGGTAACATGAGTCTGCAAGGAGAGTACGCAGTTAACAGAAGGCAGAGCTGAGACCCAGACTTCTGCAGACTTTCTGCATCAGAGAAGAGGCAGCCTCCAGGGAGGGCTCTGTCCATGGGACCAGGTGAGAACGCCATCTTGTATCCTGGGTCCCAAAGAGACCAGTCTGCACAGAAGAGCACACAGGCTGCAGAAGCAACATAGCTTCTGGGACAGGGTAGCTTTCGGGCCTTAATCTTCAGACAGGAAGCAGAACTGAACCCCAGACATCTGGGCACTTTCCCCGAATGAGGAGAGGTTGCCTGCAGAGAGTTCTCTGACCACTGAGACTCAGGAGAGAGTTGGACTCCAAGGAGTGCTGATAGAAGCTAAAAGAATCACAGGAGGAAAAATCTCCAGCCAGAGACAGCTATAACAACTAATGCCAAAGATTACCAGATGGCGAAAGACAAACATAACAAGCTTACTAACACAAACCAAGACCACTCAGCATCATCACCCATAACTCCCACCACAGTGAGTTCTGGATACCCCAACAGACCTCAAAATCAAGATTCATATTTAAAATCGTATCTCATGATGATGGTAGAGAATTTTAAGAAGGACATTAATAACACAAAGAAATGCAGGAGAACGCGGCTAAACAGGTAAAAGTCCTTGCAGAGAAAGCACAAAAACACCTTAAATGATTACAGGAAAACACTGCTAAACAGGTAGAAGTCCTTAAAGAAGAAACACAAAAATTCCTTAAAGAATTACAGGAAAACACAACCAAACAGGTGATGAAATTGAACAAAACCATCCAGGATCTAAAAAGAGAAGTAGAAACAATAAAGAAAACCCAAAGGGAGACAATTCTGGAGATAGAAACCCTAAGAAAGAAATTGGGAAACATAGATTAGAGCATCAGCAACAGAATACAAGAGGTGAAAGAGAGAATCTCAGATGCAGAAGATTCCATAGACAACATGGACACAACAATCAAAGAAAATGTAAAATGCAAAAAGATCCTAATTCAAAACATCCAGGAAATCCAGGACACAATGAGAAGACCGAACCTACGGATAATAGGAGTGGATGAGAATGAAGATTTTCAACTCAAAGGACCAGCAAACATCTTCAACAAGATTATTGAAGAAAACTTCCCAAATCTAAAGAAAGAGATACCCATGAACATACAAGAAGCCTACAGAACTCCAAATAGACTGGACCAGAAAAGAAATTCCTCCCGACACATAATAATCAGAACAACAAATGCACTAAACAAAGATAGAATATTAAAAGCAGTAAGGGAAAAAGGTCAAGTAACATATAAAGGCAGGCCTTTCAGAATTACACCAGACTTTTCTCCAGAGTATGAAAGCCAGAAGAGCCTGGACAGATGTTATACAGACACTAAGAGAACACAAATGACAGCCCACGCTACTATACCCAGCCAAACTTTCAATTACCATAGATGGAGAAACCAAAGTATTCCACAACAAAATCAAATTCACACATTATCTTTACATGAATCCATCCCTTCAAAGGATAATAACAGAAAAAAAAAAAAACAAGGACGGAAACCACGCCCTAGAAAAAGCAAGAAAGTAATCCTTCAACAAACCTAAAAGAAGACAGCCACAAGAACAGAATGCCAACTCTAACAACAAAAATAATAGGAAGCAACAATTACTTTTCTTTAATATCTTTTAATATCAGTGGACTCAACTTCCCCCAAAAAAGACATAGACTAATAGACTGGCTACATAAACAGTTCCCAACATTTTGCTGCTTACAGGAAACCTATCTCAGGGAAAAAGACAGACACTACCTCAGAATGAAAGGCTGGAAAAGAATTTTCCAAGCAAATGGTCTGAAGAAACAAGCTGGAGTAGCCATTCTAATATCAAATAAAATTGACTCCCAATCCAAAGTTATCAAAAAAGACAAGGAGGGATACTTCATACTCATCAAAAGTAAAATCTTCCAAGATGAACTCCAAATTCTGAATAGCTATGCTACAAATGTAATGGCAGCCACATTCAGTAAAGAAACTTTAGTAAAACTCAAAACACACATTACACCTCACACAATAATGGTGGGAGACTTTAACAACCCACTCTCATCAATGGACAGATCCTGGAAACAGAAACTAAACAGAGACACATTGAAACTAACAGAGGTTATGAAACAAGAGGATTTAACATATATCTACAGAACATTTTATCCTAAAAAGGATATACCTTCTTCTCAGCACCTTATGGTACCTTCTCCAAAATTTTCCATTATATTTGGTTGCAAAACAGTCCTCAAAAGATACAAAAAATATTGAAATTGTCCCATGCATCCTATCAGATCTCCACGAACTAAGGCTGATCTTCAATAAGAACATAAATAATAGAAAGCCAAAATACTTGTGGAAGTTGAACAACACTCTATTCAATGATACCTTGCTCAAGAAATAAAGAAAGAAAGAAATTAAAGACTTTTTAGAGTTTAATGAAAATGAAGCCAGGCCATACCCAAACTTATGGGACACAATGAAAGCAGTCCTAAAAGGAAATCACATAGCTCTGAGTACCTCCAAAAAGAAACTAGAGAGAGCACACACTAGCAGCTTGACAGCACACCTAAAAGCTCTAGAACAAAAGGAAGCAAATTCACCCTAGAGAAGTAAATGACAGGAAATAATCAAACTCAGTGCTGAAATCAACCAAGTGGAAATAAAAGAACTATACAAAGCATTAACCAAACCAGGAGCTGATTTTTTGAGAAAACCAACAAAATAGATAAACCCTTATCCAGACTAACTAGAGGGCACAGGGACAGTATCCTAATGAGCAAAATCAGAAATTAAAAAGGAGACATAACAACAGAACCTGAGGAAATCCAAAATATCATCAGATCCTACTACAAATGGATATACTCAACAAAACTGGAAAACCTGGATGAAATGGACAAATTCCTAGACAGATACCAGGTACCAAAATTAAATCAGAATCAGATAAATGATCAAAACAGTCCCATATGCCCTAAAGAAATAGAAGCAGTCATCAATAGTCTCCCAACCAAAAAAAGCCCAGGACCAGATGGATTTCGTGCAGAGTTCTATCAGACTTTCAAAGAAGACCTAATTCCAATTCTCCTCAAACTATTTGATAAAACAGAAACAGAAGGTACTCTACCAATTCATTCTATGAAGCCACAATTATTCTGATATCTAAACCACAAAAAGACCCAACACTGAAAGAGAACAATTTCCCTTATGAATATCAATTCAAAAATACTCTATAAAATTCCTCCTAACTGAATCCAAGAACACATAAAAATGATCATTTATCATGATCAAGTAGGCTTCATTCGAGGGATGCAGGGATGGTTTAATATACAGAAATCCATCAAACTAATACACTATATAAACAACCTCAAATACAAAAACCACATGATCATCTCATTAGATGCTGAGAAAGCATTTAACAAAATCCAATACCCATTCATGATAAATGCATTGGGAAGATCAAGAATTCAAGGCCCATACCTAAACATAATTAAAGCAACATACAGCAAACCAGTAGCCAAAACTACTAAAAACTAAAATCAGGGACTAGATAAGGCTGCCCCCTTTTCCCCTATCTATTCAATAACGTACTTGAAGTCCTAGCCAGAGCAATTAGACAACAAAAGGAGATCAAGAGGATACAAATTGGAAAGGAAGAAATCAAAATATCACTATTTGCAGATGATATGATAGTATATGTAAGTTACCCTAAAAATTTCATCAGGGATTTACAACCTGATTTACAGCTTCAATGAAGTAGCTGGATACAAAATTAACTCAAACAAATAAGTGGCCTTTCTCTACACAAAGGATTAACAGGATGAGAAAGAAATTAGGGAAACAATATCCTTTTCAATAGTCACAAATAATATAAAATACCTTGGTGTAACACTAAGGAAATGA
The DNA here is from genome assembly GCF_000001635.26 of Mus musculus. Lineage (NCBI taxonomy): Eukaryota > Metazoa > Chordata > Mammalia > Rodentia > Muridae > Mus > Mus musculus. Next base: position 18,279,982 of record NC_000069.6, read on the forward strand.
AAAATTGGTATGACAAGAACTGAAGACCTCAGAAGATTGAAAGATCTCTCATGCTCATGGATTGCCAGGATGAACATAGTCAAAAATGCCTATCTTGCCGAAAGCAATCTACAGATTCAATGCAATCCCCATCAAACTTCCAACTCAATTCCTCACCGAGTTATAAAGGGCCATTTGCAAATTCATCTGGAATAACAAAAGTCCTAGGATAGCAAAAACTATTCTCAACATTAAAAGAACCTCTGGTGGAATCACCATGCCTGACCTCAAGCTTGTACTACAGAGCAATTGTGATAAAAACTGCATGGTTCTGGTATAGCGACATACAGGTAGACCAATGGAATAGAATTGAAGACCCAGAAATGAACCCACACATCTATGATCACTAGATCTTTGACAAGGGAACTAAAACCATTTAGTGGAAAAAAGACAGTATTTTCAACAAATGGTGCTGGTGCAACTGGTGGTTATCATGTAGAAGAATGCAAATTGATCCATTCTTATCTTCTTACACAAAGCTCAAGTCTAAGTAGATCAAGGAACTTCCCATAAAACCAGAGACTCCGACACTCATAGAGGAGGAAGTGGGGAAAAGCCTGGAAGATATGGGCACAAAGGAAAAATTCCTGAACAGAACACCAATGGCTTGTGCTGTAAGATCAAGAATCGACAAATGGGACCCCATAAAATTGCAAAGCTTCTATAAGGCAAAAGACACTGTCAATAAGACAAAAAGGCCACCAACAGACTGGGAAAGGACTTTTATAGATCCTAAATCCGATAGGTGATTAATATCCAGTATAAACAAAGAATCAAGAAGCTGGACTCCAGAAAATTAAATAACCCTATTTAAAAAAAAATGGGGCACAGAGCTAAACAAAGAATTCTCAACTGAGGAATACTGAATGGCTGAGAAGCATCTGAAAAAATGTTCAACATCCTTAATCATCAGAGAAATGCAAATCAAAACCCTGAGATTCCACCTCACACCAGTCAGAATGGCTAAGATCAAAAATTCATGTGATAGCAGATGCAGGCAAGGATGTGGAGAAAGAGAAACACTGCTCCATTGCTGGTGGGATTGCAAGCTTGTACAACCACTATGGAAATCAATCTGGCGGTTCCTCAGAAAGTTGACATAGTACTAGGAGGATCCAGCAATATGTCTCTGGGGCATATACCCAGAAGTTGTTCCAACTGGTTATAAGAATACATGCTCCACTATGTTCATAGCAGCCTTATTTATAATAGCTAGAAGTTAGAAAGAACACAGACATCCCTCAACAGAGGAATGGATACAGAAAATGTGGTACATTTACACAATGGAGTACTACTCAGCTATCAAAAACAGCGAATTTATGAAATTCTTAGGCAAATGAATGCAACTCGAGGATAGCATCCTGAGTGAGGTAACCCAGTCACAAAAGAACATACATGATATGCACTCACTAAGTGGATAGTAGCCCAGAAACTTAGAATATCCAAGATACCATTTGCAAAACACATGAAACTCAAGAAGAAGGAAGACCAAAGTGTGGATACTTTACCTCTTCTTAGAATGAGGAACAAAATACCCATGGAAGGAGTTATAGAAACAAAGTTTGGAGCTGAAATGGAAGGACCCAGAGACTGCCGCACTTGGGCATCCATACCATATACAACCACCAAACGCAGATACTATTGCATATGCCAGCAAATTTTGCTGAATGGACCCTGATATAGCAGACTCTTGTGAGGCTATGCCTGGGCCTAGCAAATACAGAAGTGGATGCTCACAATCATCTATTAGTTGGAACACATGTCCCCAATGGAGGAACTAGAAAAAGTACCCAAGGAGCTGAAGGGGTTTGCAACCCTATAGGAGGATCAACAATATAAACTAACAAGTAGCTCGTGTCTCTAGCTGTATATGTAGCAGAAGATGGCCTAATCGGTCATCATTGGGAGGAAAGGCCCTTGGTCTTGCGAAGATTATATGCCCAGTACAGGAGAATGCCAGGGCCAGGAAGCAGGAGTGGCGGGTTGGGGATTAAGATAGGGAGAGTGTATAGGGTACTTTCAGGATAGCATTTGAAATGTAAATGAAGAAATTATCTAGTAAAAAATGAAATATAAATTAAAAATAAAATAACCAATAAAAAATTAAAATAAAAAATCAGAGCTGAGCCAGCACTTTTTGAGAAGTTCTTCAACTGCTTTCTCCCTTGATCGCTCATGTTGTAAGTAGAGTAATAAATGTGCTATGCCATGTGAGATGGTTGTGCAGAATAACTAAGTTAAAAAAAAAAACGAAAAGAAAAGAGGTAACATATACCTGACAAAAGGCTTTTAATGCGATACTCTATACTGTCTTGAGTTAGACATTGTTTCTCCATCATAAAGTAATGCCATTTATAATTTTGTATATTTGTATATGTAGATACATTAGAAAGCTTCTTCAAAAGTAGATTTCCATATAGCATTTTCAAAGATCTTTAGTGTTATGCCTCACTATAATACTCTCCCTTGCTCTGCCCTGCCCTCTTATCCTTCACCCAACTCAACCCTTCTTGCTCTATTATCTTCTATCCCTTCTCCACACAATCTGGCTTCTCTTTCCTCTCCTTGAAAGCTACCTTCCCCATGGCCTTTTAGTAGTTGCTCAATTTCAGTGAATTCTTGAAGTTAATTACAAGAATACAAATGACCCCAGTAAAAAATGAGCTATGGACCTGGCCATTTATGTTCTTGGGTCAATGTTTATTGAGTTATTTATATATTCTGGCCACTAATTTTCTGTCTGATATTTTATTGCTAAAGATTGTCTCCTACTCTGAGAGCTTCTTCCTCACTCAAGTTTTCCTCAGATGTAGATAATCATTTTAGTTCTATGACATCTTATTTGCCAAGTGTTGACCTTTATTCTTGGGCAAATGAATTTTTTTTTTTGAATTTTTGAGACAGGGTTTCTCTGTGGTGTAGCCCTGGCAGTCCTGGAACTCACTCTGTAGACCAGGCTGGCCTTGAACTCAGAAATCTGCCTGCCTCTGCCTCCCAAGTGCTGGGATTAAAGGTGTGCACCACCAAGCCCAGCTGGCCAATGAAATCTTATTGAGAAAGTCTTTTCCTCCACCTGTATTTTGAAGAACACTGTGCAGGCTTTCTTTTAGCAGTTTCAGCATTTTGGATTTCCCAATGCAGCCTTTGATCAAGTTTTTGTGTTAAGTGATAGATAGATAATTTCATTAATATACACTAGGACATTTAGTTTTCCAGCACCATTTGCTGAAGATGCTATCTCTTTTTCCCGTGTATGTTCAGTATCTTTGTAAATATCATATAACTGCAGTTACATTTTGTCTTAGTCATGGTTTCTATTGCTGCATAAAATATCAGGACCAAGAAGCACAGGTTCTTTATCTTACACTTCCATATTACACTTTATCACCAAAGGAAGTCAGAACTTGAACTCACACAGTGCAGGAACCTGGAGACAGGAGCTGATACAGAGGCCATGGAGGAGTGCTGCTTACTGTATTGCTTCCTCTGGCTTGCTCAGATTCCCTTCTTATAGAAGACAGGACCAGGGGTGGCACACTTTCAATGGCCTCTCCCCCCTTGATCACTAATTGAGAAAATGCCTTACAGCTAGATCTAATGGAGGCATTTCCTCAATGGAGGCATTTCTTCAGTAGAGGTTCCTTTCTCTGTGATAACTTGTGTCAAGTTGACACACAAAACCAGCTAGTACACATTTGTTCATGTTTGGGTATTTTAATTTGTTACTTTTGGCCTACATGTTTGTTTTTGTGTGCCATCTATAATGTTTTAGAGTTTTGGTTGAGATTACACTGACTTTCTAAGTTACTTCTGTTAGAATGGTCATTTTTACCATATTAATTCTTCCTATTCATGAGCATGACATTTCAATTTTCTAGTGTTTGTCTCATTCTCTTTCTTCACATTTTAAAAGTTTTCATTGTAGAGGTCTTTTGCTTCCTTTGTTAGTTTTATCCCTAAATATTTTATTTTCTTTGAAGCTATTGGGAGTGAAAATGTATTCATGATCACGTTTTCAGTGTGTTTATTGGGGGTATATGTAAAGGCCAGTGATTTTGATAAATTGATTTCTATCATACCACCTTGTTAAAATTGTTGATCACTCCTAGAAGTAGTTTGGTGGAATTTGGGGGACCACATTTGTATAATGTAATATCTTCTTCAAATAAGGATGGTTTGACTTCTTTTGCTGTTTGTATGTGTTTAATTTTCTTCTTTTGCTATATGATATTAGCTAGTACTTCAAGCACCCTATTGAAAAGGAGTGGACATAGTAGAGAGCCCTGTTTCATCCCTTGTTTTAATGCAATTTCATTAAGTTTTTCTCCATTTAGGATAATGTTGGCTGTTGTTTGTCATATATAGCCTTACTATGTATGTTCCTTCCAGTCTTTCTTTCTCTAGAACTTTGATCATGAAAGCATGTTGGATTTTATCAAGATGTGTATAGTCTTGATCTGTAAGTTCAATATGACATGGAAGGAATGAAATAAAGTGGTTACAGGCTGGACTGGCACACAGCATGTACATCCTGTCCCAAGCATGGAAGTTGTTAACATCTTGAGCAGGACATAGCAGACTAGGCCAGGACACTGGATATGGATGGAATACAGGCTAGCTCTGAGGGCTAGGGAGGATATGATCAGGATCAAATTGTGTGATGTCATCTGGGGACAAGATGCCTTTTATATACTTTTGATTTACCCTTAATATGTATGCTACATGTGTTAAGAAATTCATCCATTTCTTTCAGATATTTCAATTTATAGACTACTTTGAAAGCATGTCATATAATCCTCTGGATTTCATTTATATCTGTTGTCTTTCTTTTCTCATTTATACTTTTATTAATTTGAGTCTTCTCTCTTTTGGTTAATTTGATTAGGAGTGTGTTAATTTTGTTATCTTTTTCAATGAACTAACTTCATTTCATTGATTTTTTTAAAATACTATTTCATTTTTTTCTGTTGTTGATTATATTTCTCCTCATCTACTGTTTTTAAGTCTTTGTTCTTTTTTTCTCCTTTAAAACATACCTTCATTTTCATTCAGTTCTAGAATTTTTCACCTTTTAAATTTGTTCAGTATCCATTCTTTATTGGTAAAATTCATCAATTCTATGACTGTTTGTATTTTCAATTTGCACTGCTGTTGATATCTAGGTTTTATCCACAGTAGTCATATAAGATACAAAGAATCATTTCAACCTTGATGCATTTGCTGAGAAATGTTTTACGTACCTTCATGTAGTCTATTATCCTGAAGATTCCTTGGAACTCTGAAAAGAACTTGTACTCTCTACTGTTTGAATGGAATGTTCTTTTTGGTCCATATAATCCATTATGCCATTTAGCTCTATTATTTCTGTCCTTCCATCCATCCTTCCTTCCTACCTTCTTTTCTTTTTTTATGTGAGTAATATGACCTTTGGTAGAGGTGTGGTATTGAAATCATTTGTTTTTAATGAGTGTTAATTTGTTGATTCATGTTTATAAATATTACCTGTATGAAGTTAGGTGCGCTGAAGTTTGGAGTATATTTGTTTAGGATTGATCTCTTGAAAAGCATGAAGTGACCTTTTTCATATCTTATGAAATTTTGATTTAAAGTATATTTGTCAGATAATAGAATAGCACCTCTCCTTTGTTTCCAAGTTTCATCTGCTTCGAGTACTTTTGTCATACTCTCACTCTCAGGAGCTTTTAATCATTCTTAAAGGAAGCAAAATGAAGGATCCCGTTCCTTTAACCCAGAGTGTTAGTCTGTGTCTTTTGAGTGAAGAGATGAGAACTTTGGTGTGTAATGTTATTAAATGATGTATATTGATTCCTGTTATATGATTGATTTTTGTTTCATTAGATTTTCTTTGTTTAGTCATTAACCTAACATTTGATATTTTACTGTCACAACCTGTATATACCTACCCATTTCTCAAGTTCCAAGTATCCCTTTTGGTACCCTTTGTAGAGCTAATGGACATAAGTTCCTTTAACCAGAATTTATCATGGAATTATTTTTTCCTTCTTCAATTCTGGCTTATAGTTTGGAGGGCACTGTATTCTGGGCTGGCATCTGTAGTCTTTCAGATCTTGTGGAATATCAATCCAAGTACATCTGGATTTTAAATCTTGCATTCAAAAATCAGCAGTTTTTCTGGTGGGCTTCCCTTTATAGTTGACTTGGTCTCTTTCTTTTGTGTTTTAGAAGCCCTTTATCCTCTACATCCAGAGTTTTGACTAGTATATGATCTGAGGTGGGTGTTCTTTTCTATTTGGTTTCTTATGCCTTGATTGACATCCTTTTCCTTATATTTAGGGGATCTATGATTTTGTTGAAAATATCGTCTATGCCTTTTACCTGAGGCTGTTCTCTTTCTTCTATACTTATGATCCCTAAGATTTAGTCTTTGATGGTTGCTCAGAGTAACCATATATGATTGTTCTAATATTTTTGTTTGTATTTTTTAAGATTTATCATTTTCATTGGGTAACTTCATTCCTCTATGCTGTCTTCAAGTATTATTGGTCTCTCATTTACTCGATCTATTCTATTGGTAAATCCATGGAATTTAAAATTTTGAATTATTGAATTTTTAATTTCACATTTTTAATTCAGCCCATATTTCTACAGAAACTTTTTAAAAAATTCCCCATTTATACTGTGAATTGTCTTTTTTCTTTCATTCAACTTCGTATTTTTCTGGTTTTAATTATACTTACTCATACCCACTTTGGTTTCTTGAACATATTTATAAGTGCTATTTTAAAAAATCTTTGTTTTGTATGTCATCTAAGTTGCTTTTCTTAAGTATCATTAATATGCAAGTACCCATTTTGGCAAAATGTATTATCCTGGTCATTGATGTTATTTGTGCTTTTGTGATGAGATGTATGGACATATATCTCACCTTCATTAAGTAAAAAACAGTCATTTGAATCTCTGTTTGCTGTTCTTCTGATTTCTCAGGCTTAGGACTTATTGTACCATGTTTAATTTTGAATCTTGGGGATGGTGGTGCCAGTAGTGATATACAAAAATGCATCAGAATTAGTCCTAACTTAGTTGTGACTAGTTTTTGAGCATACAACCAAACCTTCCATAGTACTAGCAGGTTTTCACTAAGGATCCTCAGAAATTTTTGGAAAGCTTAAGGTGGTCCTTAGGTGGTAGGGACTAGGGTTGCAGTAGGATTTCATCCTATAACAGAATTCTGTCTGTAGTCTTCAGGTTGTGAGAGTGGGGTCACAGCTAGGTTGTGTTTTCTACCTGGGGGAGCTGTGTTGCATACAATTTGGCATCAGTTATTGAATTTTATCTTGACTGGTTGTTGGCTTGGGTTGAGCATGGTTCAATGGGTACAAAGTCTTGGTGCAAACAGATGCAAATGTCTGTTTTGTACTCAATGAAGATGGGACATATGTCCATTCAGATGTCACTCCTAGTAACCTAAATCTGGATGCCTACTCCTCATCACAAAAGCATAATTTTCTCTTGTCATGCAGGATGCCTCATATTTGATCTTCCTACAATGACAAGCTGAGTGCTAGAATTAAAGGCTCATGCCACAGCTATGCTCCTTCTAGGGAGTTTTAAGAAATAAAAAATCCAAACATCTACTTTCTTTAAACTACTTACTAAATTATACATTTTATTACAGTGTATCTTTGTGGTTCTGGAGGTTGAACCTGGGCCATGAACCTGGAACATGCTAGGTTCACTATGTTGTATCTCAGTTTATAAATACCAAATTTTAATATTAGATTGATATGATATGCTTTATTGATATTTAATCAAATATCTCAATTTTGTCTCAGGTTTTATTTCCTATAAATTATATACATATAAATATATATTATTTTATAGATAGGTAACAGATATAGATATATAGATAGGATAGATAGATATAAGAGAGTATAAAACATTTTCCTTGGGATTTTATAATTATTTAGTTTCAAGGCTTGTAGACATGATAAAATTGAACCAAGACTTGGCTTTTCAATTTGTTTCCATGGAACATTTGCCTATTATTTTTAAATTTGTCACTTTCACTGTGTTCTAGTGGGTTAGTGCATCAAACTTTTATAGTATTAGAACTTGTATATCTTGACTCTGATCTTTGCATCCATGTATGTAGACAAAGCAACACCCCCAAGATGTCCTTACTCTATAATCCTTGTAACATGTCAATGTCTGATTAAATTGAGTAAATTTTGATAGAGAGATTGTCTGGTTCAGCACAACCTAACTCCATGTGTCTTATGAGAGAAAGATGACAAAGAATGTTAGATAAACTGATAGATAAGTAGGCACATGCATCAAGACCATCTATAGCGGCTTTGGAGATAGGAATATCTAGAAGCTGGTAATATCAATCAACAGATCCAGATACTTCCTGAAAGGCTGCAATGTCTTTCAAGTCTGAAAGTCCTGCTCATATCTTGAACTGAGGTGATGAGGTTAATGTAAAATAATCTGTGCTGTTTTAAGACACTAGCTTTGTACCAAATTGTGAAGAAACAATAGGAAACTGATGGAGGTTACTGTCATTTACAACAACAACAAAAAATTTTGTGATGCTAAATATATACTTCCTCTCTCTCAATTGTTTACTTTAACTCAAATTCCCTGAGCCAAGATTTGTCTTGAGTATTTCATATCTATTGCCAATTGGAGCTCCCTATATTCTAAACAATATAGATGTGTGTGGGCTGTACTGCCACCATAGATGAGTTGTGTGGCATGTTCTGACTCTGGAGACCATATGGATGTCCCTGGTCTGTGCTGTCACAAGAAACCATGTAGAAGTCCATTATGTGTGCTTGCACTGACTATAAAGGGCAAGGAAGTTACTTTGGCATGGTATTGATGATTGCAGATTCATAATTGAGAAAGCAGGACATAAACAGCTTTTGTGAGATAATCCCTATTTCAACTCCACCCCAACTCTCCACAAAGTAACCTCCACATCTTCTTTTTATTAATTAGGTATTTTCCTCGTTTACATTTCCAGTGCTATCCCAAAAGTCCCCCATACCCACCCCCCAATCCCCTATGCAAGCACTCCCCATTTTTGGCCCTGGTGTTCCCCTGTACTGGGGCATATAAAGTTTGCAAGTCCAATGGGCCTCTCTTTCCAGTGATGGCCGACTAGGCCATCTTTTGATACATATGCAGATAGAGACAAGAGCTCCAGGGTACTGGTTAGTTCATATTGCTGTTCCACCTATAGGGTTGCAGATCCCTTTAGCTCCTTGGTTACTTTCTCTAGCTCCTCCACTGGGGGCCCTGTGATCCATCCAATAGCTGACCCAGCATAGTCTCACAAGAGACAGCTATATCTGGGTCCTTTCAGCAAAATCTTGCTAGTGTATGTGAAGAATGAAAAATTACTGGCCTCTTGTGAGAACATGAATTTTTTTACCTCGGAGCCCACCCCCTCCCATCTAGAAAACATTTTTGAGATAAAGGCCTCCTAGAACAACCTCAAAATGAACCGGGTACATTGCCAAATGATAGGACATGACTCCTTAGTTATGTAGGTTCCTTGATAGGACATGACTCCTTAGTTACGTAGATTCCTTGATAGGACATGACTCCTTAGTTACGTAGATTCCTTGATAGGACATGACTCCTTAGTTACGTAGAATCCTTTGGCAGAACCCCTTGTCCCTTGGCAGAACTCCCTAGTGATGTAAACTTGTACTTTTTCTGCCCAGTTCTCCCCCCTTTGAGTTTTACTATATAAGCCTGTGAAAAATTTTGGCTGGTCGTCGAGACTCCTCTACCCTGTGCAAAGGTGTATGAGTTTCGACCCCAGAGCTCTGGTCTGTGTGCTTTCATGTTGCTACTTTATTAAATCTTACCTTCTACATTTTATGTATGGTCTCAGTGTCTTCTTGGGTCCGCAGCTGTCCCGGGACTTAAGTGCCTGAGTGGGGATCTCCCCTTGGGGGTCTTTCATTTGGTGCATTGGCCGGGAATCAGCGCGACCACCCAGAGGTCCTAGACCCACTTAGAGGTAAGATTCTTTGTTCTGCTTTGGTCTGATGTCTGTGTTCTGTTTCTAAGTTTGGTGCGATCGCAGTTTCAGTTTTGCGGACGCTCAGTGAGACCGCGCTCCGAGAGGGAGCGCGGGGTGGATAAGGATAGACGTGTCCAGGTGTCCACCGTCCGTTCACCCTGGGAGACGTCCCAGGAGGAACAGGGGAGGATCAGGGACGCCTGGTGGACCCCTTTGAAGGCCAAGAGACCATTTGGTGTTGCCAGATCGTGGGTTCGAGTCCCACCTCGTGCCCAGTTGCGAGATCGTGGGTTCGAGTCCCACCTCGCGTTTTGTTGCGAGATCGTGGGTTCGAGTCCCACCTTGCGTTTTGTTGCGAGACCGTGGGTTCGAGTCCCACCTCGCGTTTGGTCACGGGATCGTGGGTTCGAGTCCCACCTCGTGCAGAGGGTCTCAATCGGCCGGCCTTAGAGAGGCCATCTGATTCTTCTGGTTTCTTTTTTTGTCTTAGTCTCGTGTCCGCTCTTGTTGTGACTACTGTTTTTCTAGAAATGGGACAATCTGTGTCCACTCCCCTTTCTCTGACTCTGGTTCTGTCGCTTGGTAATTTTGTTTGTTTACGTTTGTTTTTGTGAGTTGTCTATGTTGTCTGTTATCTAAGTGTCTAAGTGTGGCACCGCTAAATTTCTGTCTTTGTTTTTCAGTTCTGAGATTGTGGGTTTGAGTCCCACCTGTGTTACCAGTTCTGGTATTCTGTATTCTGGCAGCTGCCACTATGGGCCGTAAGGACCTAGTGGCTGTGGGAGGACGACGGTCTATGGCCCCACAGGCTGCACCCCTGGAAGATGTTCCAAGGGAGACCCTGGAGAGAGGGTGTTCTCTCTGCCAGAGTGGGAGTGGACGTGGAATCCCACCCCATCAGGAAGGGAGTCGATGTGGAATCCGACCCCGTCAGGCTTCTTTTTCTCTGTTACTATCTTGTTTTTGTTTGTGGTTTACGGTTTCTGTGTGTGTCTTGTGTGTCTCTTTGTGTTCGGACTTGGACTGATGACTGACGACTGTTTTTAAGTTATGCCTTCTGAAATAAGCCTAAGAATCCTGTCAGATCCCTATGCTGACCACTTCCTTTCAGATCCTCAGCTGCCCTGCCTCCCACTCCAACTCCAGAGAGCAGCCAGCGGGTCACAGTGGTCCCGCCCATGGACCTGGAGCCTAGAGAGAAATGAGCTTAAAAAATCCGGAGCAAATGAGGAGTGGTCCCTGAGAGGTCAGTGGCCTGGATGTTGTGGCTGCTGAAAAAAAAAAAGAAGAGGAGGCTGCGCGAGTAGCCGGCCAAGAGCGCTGCAGGTTCCCAGGCAGCTTCTCATTCCCCTGTCCCTTGCATCCCGTCTCTTGTTAACAGAAAAACTGCTTTCACTTTGAGATATGAGTGGCCCGATACAGCCAGCTGTGAGAGCTGTACTCCCTTCCCTGCCCCACGTGTTTTCTCTTCTCAGGCGACCCCACCCTGAGTTGCTGGCAGTGAGTCTGTTCCAAGTTCCAGTGAGGGAGGCATCCGCCCACTTGGGGCTTCTGTCCAAGGTAAGGAGCACCTGTGAGTCTAACTGCCAGGCTCTGATGGGGGTCTCGTCTCTGTGGGACTAGAAAGTCCCAACAATCTGACCAAGGTAACAGGAAGTTACAAAAGCAAAGAAAAGGACAGGGTAAGAGAAGTAAAAAATAGAGATGAAGGAGATTAGAGAGGTCTAAAATGAGAGAGATACTCTAAATGAGAAATATTTAGAGGAAGAACCAGTAAATAAGAGTCAGACAAGAAGAAGAGTTAAGGAAACATGAGGCTGACAAAGACAGAAACCAGAGTCAAAATCAGAGCTGTGCTGTGAGACAGAAAGATAAGAAAAATAAAATGTTGGCCACAAAAGTCAGGAAAATTAGAGAACTTAGATAGTACCTGGCAACAAACGAAAGCTTTTGGCTAAAGATCAATGTGTTTACTGTAAAGAAAAAAGCACTGGGTGAGAGACTGCCCCAATAAAAAGAAGAGGAGCCCCCCTCATGATCAAACCCTTCACCTGTTCGTAACTAAAAATAAAAAGATAACAAAAGGGGTGCTAATACAGAAGCTGAGTCCTTAGAAGAGTCCGGTGGCCTACCTGTTGAAGCAGCTAGAAAAAGAGACTGTGTTTCATATTCCTCCACCGACCAGTGCAAAACAAGCTAAAAAGTTCCTGGGCACTGCGGGCTTTTGCAGATTGTGGATTCCAGGTTTTGCTGAGTTAAAGAGATAAACAGCCCTTCGTATATAAAAATAAAGAACAATCTTGGATGGCCTTGGATGCTATTGAGACTGCCCTAATGTTGTCCCCAACTTTGGGACTCCTAGATGTGACTGAGAACAACGGTTTAGCTCTGAGCCCCATTTTTTAATGGGGTTATTTGATTTTCTGGAGTCCACCTTCCCGAGTTCTTTATATATATATATTGGATATTAGTCCCCTATCTGATTTAGGATAGGTAAAGATCCTTTCCCAATCTGTTGGTGGTCTTTTTGTCTTATTGACGGTGTCTTTTGCCTTGCAGAATCTTTGCAACTTTATGAGGTCCCATTTGTCAATTCTCGATCTTACAGCACAAGCCCCTGCTGTTCAATTCAGGAATTTTCCCCCTGTACCCATATCTTTGAGGCTTTTCCCTTCTTTCTCCTCTATAAGTTTCAGTGTCTCTGGTTTTATGTGGAGTTCCTTAATCCACTTAGATTTGACGTTAGTACAAGGAGATAGAAATGGATCAATTTGCATTGTTCTACATGATAACCACGATTTGTGCCAGCACCATTTGTTGAAAATGCTGTCTTTTTTCCACTGGATGGTTTTAGCTCCCTTATCAAAAATCGAGTGATAATAGGTGTGTGGGTTCATCTCTGGGTCTTCAATTTTGTTCCATTGGTCTACTTGTCTGTCACTATACCAGTACCATGCAGTTTTTATCACAATTGCTCTGTAGTACTGCTTTAGGTCAGGCATGGTGATTCCACCAGAGGTTCTTTTATCCTTGAGAAGAGTTTTTGGTATCCAGGTTTTCTGTTATTCCAGATGAATTTGCAAATTGCCCTTTCTAATTCATTGAAGAATTGAGTTGGAATTTTGATGGGGATTGCATTGAATCTGTAGATTGCTTTTGGCAAGATAGCCATTTTTACAATGTTGATCCTGCCAATCCATGAGCATGGGAGATCTTTCCATCTTCTGAGATCTTCTTTAATTTCTTTCTTCAGAGACTTGAAGTTCTTACCATACAGATCTTTCACTTCCTTAGTTAGAGTCACGCCAAGGTATTTTATATTATTTGTGACTATTGAGAAGGGGGTTGTTTCCCTAATTTCTTTCTCAGCCTGTTTATTCTTTGTGTAGAGAAAGGCCATTGACTTGTTTGAGTTAATTTTATATGCAGCTACTTCATTGAAGCTGTTTATCAGTCTTAGGAGATCTCTGGTGGAATTTTTAGGGTCACTTATATATACTATCATATCATCTGCAAAAAGTGATATTTTGACTTCTTCCTTTCCAATTTGTATCCCCTTGAGCTCCTTTTGTTGTCTAATTGCTCTGGCTAGGACTTCAAGTACAATATTGAATAGGTAGGGGGAGAGTGGACAGCCTTGTCTAGTCCCTGATTTTAGTGGGATTGCTTCCAGCTTCTCACCATTTACTTTGATGTTGGCTACTGGTTTGCTGTAGATTGCTTTTATCATGTTTAGGTATGGGCCTTGAATTCCTGATCTTTCCAAGACTTTTATCATGAATGGGTGTTGGATTTTGTCAAATGCTTTCTTAGCATCTAATGAGATGATCATGTGGTTTTTGTCTTTGAGTTTGTTTATATACTGGATTACATTGATATATTTCTGTATATTGAACCATCCCTGCATCCCTGGGATGAAACCTACTTGGTCAGGATGGATAATTGTTTTGATGTGTTCTTAGATTCGGTTAGCGAGAACTTTATTGAGGATTTTTGCATTGATATTTATAAGGGAAATTGGTCTGAAGTTTTCTATCTTTGTTGGGTCTTTTTGTGTTTTAGGTATCAGAGTAATTGTGGCTTCATAGAATGAGTTGGGTAGAGTACCTTCTGTTTCTATTTTGTGGAATAATTTGTGAAGAACTGGGATTAGATCTTCTTTGAAGGTCTGACAGAATTCTGCACTAAACCCATCTGGTCCTGGGCTTTTTTTGGTTGGGAGACTATTAATGACTGCTTCTCTTTCTTTAGGGGATATAGGACTGTTTAGATCATTAACCTTATCTTGATTTAACTTTAGTACCTGGTATCTTTCTAGAGACTTGTCCATTTCATCCAGTTTCTCCAGTTTGTTGAGTATATCCTTTTGTAGAAGGATCTGATGGTGTTTTGGATTTCTTCAGGATCTGTTGTTATGTCTCCCTTTTCATTTCTGATTTTGTTAATTAGGATGCTGTCCCTGTGCCCTCTAGTGAGTATGGCTAAGTGTTTATCTATCTTGTTGATTTTCTCAAAGAACTAGCTCCTCGATTGGTTGATTCTTTGAATAGTTCTTCTTGTTTCCACTTGGTTGATTTCACCCCTGAGTTTGATTATTTCCTGCCATCTACACCTCTTGGGTGAATTTGCTTCCTTTTGTTCTAGAGCATTTAGATGTCAAGCTGCTAATGTGTTCTCTCTCTAGTTTCTTTTTGGAGGCACTCAGATCTATGAGTTTTCTGCTTAGAAATGCTTCATTGTGTCCCATAAGTCTGGGTATGTTGTGGCTCTTTTTCATTAAACTCCAAAAAGACCTTAATTTCTTTCTTTATTCCTTCCTTGACCAAGGTATCATTGAGAAGAGTATTGTTAAGTTTCCAAGTGAATGTTGGCTTTCTATTATTTATGTTGTTATTGAAGATCAGCCTTAGTCCATGGTGATCTGATAGGATGCATGGGACAATTTCTGTATTTTTTTATATGTTGAGATTCTCTCTTCCATCTATTGTATTCTGTTGCTGATGCTCGCATCTATGGTTCCAGATTTCTTTCCTAGGGTTTCTATCTCCAGTGTTGCCTCACTTTGAGTTTTCTTTATTGTATGTACTTCCCTTTTAAGGTCTTGGATGGTTTTATTTAATTCCATCACCTCTTTGGTTGTGTTTTCCTCCAATTCTTTAAGGGATTTTTGTGCTTCCTCTTTAATGTCTTCCACCTGGTTAGCAGTGTTCTCCTGTATTTCTTTAAGTGAGTTATTTAAGTCCTTCTTGATGTCCTCTACCATCATCATGATATATGCTTTTAAATCCGGGTCTAGCTTTTTGGGTGTGTTGGGGTGCCCTGGACTGGGGGAAGTGGGAGTGCTGGGTTCTGATGATGGTGAGTAGTCTTGGTTTCTGTTAGTAAGATTCTTACATTTACCTTTTGCCAACTGGTAATCTCTGGAGTTAGTTGTTATAGTTGTCTCTGTTTAGAGATTGTTCCTCTGGTGATTTTGTTACCCTCCTCTGAGTTTCAGTGGTCAGAGCAGTCTCTGCAGGCAAGCTCTCCTCCTACAGGGAAGGTGCACAGTTATCTGGCATTTGGACCTCCTCCTGGCAGAAGATGAAGGCCCAAAACAGGACCTTTCCCAGAAGCTGTGTTGCTTTGGCCTGTCACAGAAGCTGTTGTTTCAGTAGTCCAAACTCTCACCTGTGCAGACTACTTTCTGTGGAGTCCTGGAACCAAGATGGCTCCTGCGGATCCTGAGGCAAAGGCCTCCCGGGCCGGGTGGACACCTGTCGTCTGGCCCGGAAGGTGGCCGGATGTCTGGAGCCGAAAACGGTGCTGCCTCAGAAGCTCTGTGGCTCTCGTCTGTCCCAGAAGCTGTTAGCTTTTGTAGTCCACACTCTCACCTGTGCAGACTACTTTCTTCGGAGTCCCGGAACCCTCTCCACATCTTTTTAATGTAGCATTTCCATCAGATACACAGATAAAGGACTCTGTGGGTCAGTGGTTGTCCTTGGACTTGCCTGTGGAAAAAGTATTTATTTTTTGATTTAACATTAACTTTTCTATTCTGTGTCCTAGATACAAGTAGGATTCAAGGTTTTGGCAAGGCTATGGGTTAGAACATGATGGAATCATAGATGTTCAAAAGTCAGGGTCATTGTGAACAGGTGCAGGTTCAAAAAATGTGGGCGCTTGAGATACTCTGGGTAAATAAGTAGACAGAGGGAATATTCGGAAATGAGAGCTACTGAAGGTTAATTGGTGTGAGTGACATCCAGGAAAGTTATATAGAAGAAGGCATCAGAAAAACGACTCTTGATGCTGCTAGGAAGCAGGAACAATGGCCTGTCCACTGTCCACTATATAATGTACACTATACACTGTACAGTGTACAAAGTGTTCACAGTGAAGGACAATTAAAGTTGATTTCATCCCAGTTGAAAAATTCCTTATACCCTTTGGATAGGGGCAAAAAGAAAAATCCCTTCAATGCCCAGGTCTTTCATTGATTATAATTTTACCTAAAAGTATTTTTATTTTTCTTCAGAGTCTATTTTTATATATTAAGAGAATTTCTAAGGATAATATAGAAATCCTACTTCTTTAATCATAGCTCAAGAAAAAGAAAGCATTGCCATTCAGCATGAAAACATTCTGAAACTATTGTTGGTGAGTAAGCAAAGAAAGTCTGAAGAATTATAATCCAATGGGATATTGTGATGGTTTGTATATCCTTGAACCAGGGAGTGGTACCATCTGGAGGTGTGGCCTTGTTGGAATAGGTGTGACCTGGTTGGAAAAGGTGTGTCGCTGTGGCTGTGGGCAAAAGATCCTCACCCTAATTGCCTAGAAGTCAGTCTTCCACTAGCAGCCTTTGGATGAAGACATAGAACTCTCAGCTCTGCCTGTGCCATGCCTGCCTGGGTACTGTCTTGCTCTCACCTTCATGATAATGGGCTGAACCTCTGAGCCTGTAAGCCAGCCCCAATTAAGTGTTGTTTTATATAAGACTTGCCTTAGTCATGGTATCTGTTCACAGCGGTAGAACCCTAACTAAGACAGGTATAAAGGGTAAAGGGGCTAATTCCCTCCTATTTCTTGCTGAAGCTGTTGTGTTTTAAATCCCCTTCAGGTCTTCAGTCAGCATTTCTCACAAACCTAATAGGCCATTTGTTAACTTTTAGGCATAAAAGTTCCACCTCTGCTAATCCAGTTTATTCCTTTGCCTTACATCAGTTTTCCATTCCCCTTTCCTATCACCTTTCTCCTGTGTCCACTAGACTTCTGTTGAGGGACATGAATAGGGAGAGAGAAGTCATGCCCGTAGGACAACTCTCCTCACTCTCTTTATCCCACTGCTTTCCAAGTTCTTTATCCTCCAGGGTTGAGACAGCAACAAAGCTAAATAGAAAACTGTAACTCAGCTGCTCCATAGTGTGTGTGTGTGTGTGTGTGTGTGTGTTGAATAGTACCCCGAGACCTGCAATGTCCGTGCATGGGAAGTGTATAAATGTCCATTTGGGCTCTCAAATGTATTCTTTTTAGGAAAAACTGGACAATATTTGTCTACAGTGTGTTCCTTGATACAGAATGTGCATTTTAATAAGGTGTCTGCTTACAGACCCCTTTCCTGGTAGTTTATTTAGTAAATTTCCCTCCTATGGTTGCCTCTTTAAGTACCAAGTATGGTCAAAGAGTTGTACCCACTTGACTTTTGACTTATAAACATACTTCAAGCTGTTCAACTCTGTTTCTCTTCTCTTCATCACATTCTTCTCCATCATAAACAAACACAATAACAGATTAGTTTGAGAATAAGTGGTAGTTATTTTGTTAAAAAATTCCCAAGTGTCCATGAATAGTTGTCTCAGTTCCAGGTTTGGTTTAGGATGAGGTGGACCCCACTCTCCCACAGAAAAGGAGAAAAGTGGTCCTGGTACATCCTCCTCCCATCACTGGCACCTGGACTAGTAAGCTATAGAAGGCGAGTTTGATAAGGAATAAACCTAAAGGAAGTGCCTTGTTCTAATAGTGGATTGATATCCTCTTGATTCTCAACATTGGTCCCAATCTTTAGTTTTTAAGGCTGAAGGAAAAGTCGTTTTTTTCCTAAATGGAGAGTGATTTATGGTATCTGTACTTTCTATTTTGAATAAGCGAGTTTATTAAATCTATAGGAAGAACTGCTATAAGCCATGAAGGTGCTGCTCCTATCGACCCAAAGCTGCAGAATCTCCATGGCACAGGGCAACAATCGGATATCCAAGGAGTGCACATGAGTATCCAGTATTGACAGTGTAACAGAAGCCAGAATCCTCAAACAAGACCAATAACTCTTTGCAATGAATATTTGTAACTGAAGAAGTGTGGACATTAGGGTATACTCTGGAACTCACTGTGACACACTATAGCTTCCACAATGATGCTTTTTTTTTTTCCTGTGGGGAAGTTTGCAAGGGCAAAGGGTGTGTACAAATGTATGGAAAGATGAGGGGGCTTGGGGTGAATGCTGTAAAATTCACACACACACACACACACACACACACACTAAAAAGTTAAATAAACAAAAGAATCCCAGGTGGATTAGAACATCATTTTTGATAAGGCTTTCAAGTACAGGACAGCATCAACTAACAGAAGGTCATTAAATGAGGACTGAAACCCATGCTGGTATGTCTAGCTCAGAGCTGTGGGCATAGCGGTTTCTCCATAGATGGCTTCTCATCCCTACCACAGGCATCCAATGACCCTGGAAATGCTTTACCTTCTACTTGTTTTTGAGAGCAAAAATGGTTTGTAATACTCTGTATCCTATCTTTCATTCTTCCTGTTACAGAGGCAAAGGGCAGCCTGACCCAGGGAATTTGAGATGACATTTGGCATAAACCTGCCTCAGTACGAGATAAGACACCATGCTCTCTTGTTTTCAGAGTCAACTTTCAACATTTGCAAATACCAATATAACTTATGTTGCAACCCCATCAAAGTCTTGCCGCAAGACTATAGAAAGAGATAAAATAAACCACAGGCTAACTCTGTAGATGCTGATTCTAAGACTCTGGGACAGAGAGCATTTTGAAGGAATTAAGAAATGTGGAAAAGGCAGCTTTGTCTGAAAGTTTGACTTCCATATAAGACCAATAGTCTAAGTCAACCCACTGGGAATGTTGGATAAAGGTATCTGTCAGAGTATGCTTCCTAAAATGATATTAGCCAAGTTTTTACACACTTACCTCATATCATTACTAAGTGTGTGCTGCCTACAGATCTGCTCAGGAGAACATCCTCTAAAACCAGGGCTGGCCTTTGAAGAATTGAGAACTAGAACAAAAGCAAATCAGAGATTCTCTTGTCTTGTTCCAGATTTTAATGATATATTTATATATGAATGACATAAGGCAAGAATAATTACTAAGAATAATTACTTCAATAACTTTGATACCACTCCCCTATTTATGGGGAAAATTGTGCATATGTTAAGCACAGGTAATAAGTTTAGAAAGAAACAACATGCTCAGACTAAGGGAGGAATTCTCAGCAAAGTGGGCCTCCATTTAAACAGACTTTGAAAAGTACATTTCTTTGGAGTTTCCTGGAAACAGCTTTTCCCAGTGTTCCAGGTCATAATTAGTAGTCATGGAAAGAAAGCCAACGCACACTGGTTTTCCAGAATGGCCCCTAGGGAACAGATAAACTGCTTTCCCAGCTAGACAACTCCTCTTCAAGAACTGGAATGCATATCCCTGCCAAGGGCCATGGAGAGGAAGATATAAAGACGGTTTGTTTATAGTGTGCAGTTGATCCTTGAAAACAGGTTATGTGATTTATATAAGAACCACAGTTAATTTTTATGTATTTTTCTCAGGGTTTATCCCCTGATTTGCACAAACCATTAGATATTCTGTAAAGAAAGGTTTTCCTTGTTAGAACAAAGAAAATGAAACTCTTTCCCGGTGAGTTTCAAGTAACAGTCATTCTGTGTGTATTTGGCTAAATATAGACAGTTTGGGCTTGCAACCCATAGTATGGTTCCAAACTGTTCTGAGAGTCACTTGTGTAAATACTCCTTGCATCTCCCAACAAAATGAAATATATGTACTGGTAAAGGGTCTCTCACCAAGAAGTCTTGCTGTGTCTGTGTCTGAGCATCTTCATGTAATCCTTGTAGTAATAACCCAAAGGCAGTGAGTTTTTACAAAAAAATAAAGAAACAAACAACTTTCATTTGGGGAAAGGATGTAAAGACAGATGTAATTTATATGTGCCAGTCACTCAGTTCATGAAGTATATGCTAGATCTGATAGGACAATGGAAGGAAAGGAAAGGAAATTGAAGATAAAAGCAAGTGTCCACCTTACTGAGCTCCAAATAAAAGGGATGCCACTCAGTAAAATGCCAGACAGACTTAGGAGGTTCCTCATCCCCATTCAAAAGTGAGCTATGTATGACAAACATGTGTTTGTATACATGCCTTACTTCAGCCGTATGGAAGTGGAGCAAATAACACTAAAATAGTGTTATTTATGGGATGCGTTTACAGTCTATTAAATGACAAGAGATAAAGTAGCTAATGAGTGTGTTCCTGCAAGCTTACATGAGATGCCCAGCAGAGATTTGCCAGCAATTGATGACCACTGTGAATCTGTAGGTGTTAAGATTCCATGTGCTACTTTTAATTTTCATAAAATTTTATTTTCAAAAAACTTACTTTACAGTAACATAGTAATGACGTGTTTTTGTGTGTGTGTGTGTGTGTGTGTGTGTGTGTGTGTGTGCCCACATGGGTATATAAATTTAGACATGAATATAACTTCATATATTTGTTGAGTTTAGAGAACATCCTTTGGGTGTTGGTCTTAACTTTTCTTTGAGACTGGCTCTTTTATATTGCTGAATAAACCAAGGCTATCAGCATGGAAGCTAGTGGAGATTTTTTCTCTTTCTCCATCCTATCTCCCTGAAGAAGCTGGGATCCCAGAGTCTGAATTACCAAGTACAGCTCTTACCTGGGTTCCCAGGACTCTAACTGAGGTGATCGGGTCTATGTAGGAAGCACGCTTTACTATTTGCTGTATGTTTCCCAGCTCTGTAAATATCTTAAAATAAATGATCCACAGAGCAATAAATAGTCATATGAATAATGACTCATTTTAGGACTTTGTATGCTCTGTCCAGGAAATCTACACTCCTTACTAACCTAACAGTTGAATATCTAGACCATTCAACAAATTCTAACAGCTTCATAGTGACATGCAGTTTGTTTGTTAGACTCTATCCCAGCGCAAGTAGGTCAAGACTTAAGATGAATACTGGCCTCACCTGTGCTGTGATTCTATTTTACTGCATCTAAGCAAACAGTAGAATAATGTTTTCCAATTTAAATTGTTACAAAACTATTGCTTTCCAGATTCTTACTAGCAAAGTACAGGGCAAATAGATTCAACAAATATTTATAACTTCACCTAAAAGAATTGGCCTCAATGAAATATATAACATTTTTTCTATTTAATGTTTTTTTGTAAATAACAAGTAAATTTGAATTTGTAATTAGTTTTTAATGCAGTTATTCATAACGGTTTGGGGCTTCAAAGGTGTGTGTGTGTGTGTTATATAATAAATTATAAGATAACTTATGTGTGTGAAGTCAAAGCTGCAGTCATTGCTTACACTGGATTTATTGAAGAAAAATATCTGTAACCTGTTTCTTTTTTCCTTTGACTTTTTCAAACAAGGTCTAATTCCACCCAGAGTGGGCTTCTGTCTATACTTCTCAAATTAGGGTTATGGGCATGTACCAACATGTCTCAGTGCTTGTTTTCTTGTGCACTGGATATTAAAATTTAAAACAATAAGAGATATAAAGTGAAATAATCTACCACTAACTGCATGATCTTTTAATAAATTCATTAACCTTCTCATGGCTTAATTTCTTTGTCTGTAAGAGGTTGTCTTGTGAGCTAACACATATATAATATGATGTATTGGTTATATATGAACTTGTGATACATCAAGAGGTTACCTACTGCCCTACCATATTACAAGGCAGTAGTCATTGTGGTTTCTGGATTCTGGTTTTGAATGTGGATGATGTGATCATATGAAGCTTAGAATAGATTAGATTGTCTAGAATAGATTCACACTGAATAAAGTTACAAGATACAAATATGTAAATCAAGATGCCAATGTGTTAATTTGACTTCTCAAGTACTGAAATATTTGAATTCACCACTGAGAGAATCCAGGGTAAGTCAGACGTGTGATTTGGTGAGAAGAGAGAAGGCATTCAGACATTGGATTGATTATAGGGGGTATGTATCACAACTGAAACTAGAGTGAAAAATATCAGATCTTTTCAAAGGCAGGTAAAAGTTAAAATTCTAACTAATGGAGCAGCACCATTTGTGACTGGTGTCAGGTCTTCTTTGTGCAAGCTGCATGGATATTGCTCAGCTGGTGCTCTTCCATTCAAGAAACTGATTGGATATCATTGTTATGGATTTTTTTTTCCAAAGATAATCGCAACAGTCTCTCTACTCTAGTTAGGCCTCAGTTAAGATATAGAGTCAATGACCCTACCGTATTCTACTAAGTAAGCAGTTCATAGTTGTTGTATCCAATGCTATGGTGAGTGCGACTTTGTCTGTTTTAGGTGCAGTGTTTCTTTGGCTTGGTAGCTTCTCTCTGATTCCTGGGACAATAGTTTTTAGGGTACACTTCTCAGAGCCATCATTAACTGCCAGTCTTGTGGCTGAAACACTATGAATTCTTAGCCTTAAATGGATGAATATTAACCCAGTCTCTCTCTTAAATTCACTACTAAAAGATACCTATCAAGATGTTTATTGGAAGGCAGTTAAGACATAGAACTATAAAAAATAATAAATTGGTTTAGGTGGCAAAATTTAGGGACTATACATCATGCCTAGTAGATTATAAAACAATTATCTGTTATCCCTCACTCAATCTTTTGCTTCAACTGGTTAGGAGATTGGATAAGTTTACTTTTCTATAGTCATTAGCTCGTTGATTGCTTTCACAGTCCTGTTTACCTGTAGATGTATCTTGTATTTGTTGCACTTATATACTATGTATTGTCCTTCAAAATTTTCCTTTCTTTATGGATCTTAGATCTTAATGAGGGAGATAACTCATGAATAAGGTAAGTTACAAGGGCTAAAGAAAATACAATTAGGAAATAAATGTGCATTCCTTCTGGTTTGAGCCAATATGCTGAGCAGACCTTGGGTGCTAGCTCTGCACCCAGCCCCACAACACGAAGAAGAAGCTCAACTCCCGGGTGCTCTAATACATCCAGGTTCATAGGTGAGGACACCACAATATCTGCCCCAACACCATGTGTAATTGGGACTACTGGGATCCAGGGACACAGGAACCCCAGCCCAGACAGTGTCACCAGTTCCTTCCAGTCTGAGCCAGTGCCCTGAGTAGACACTGGGCCAAGCTCTGCACCCAATCCCACAACACCAGAAGAAGTTCAAACTCTCAGATTCTCTAACACGCTCAGGATCACAGGAACTCAGGAGCTTGGTCACCCCAGGATTTCAGGATCTCAGAGGCAGCTAGACTCCCAGGAGCTCTGACACACCCAGGATATCAGGATCATAGGATCCCAGAATCATAGGATCCCAGAGACAGTTGTACTCTGAGGAGTTCTGATACAACCAGGATCACAGGAGAGACAGATTTCAGACAGAGATATCAAGGGCAGGTAGCACTAATGATAATCAGATGGCAGGAGGCAAGGTCAAGAACATAAGCAACAGAAAGTAAGGTTACTTGGCATCTTCAAAACCCAGTTCTCTCACTATAGCAAGCCCTAACTACACCATCACACTTGAAAAGCAAGATTCTGATTTAAAATTGCTTCTCATGGTAGTGATAGAAGACTTTAAGAAGGACATAAATAATTTCTTTTTTAAAAATGCAGGAGAATACAGGTAAAGAGCTAGAAGACCTTAAAGAGGAAACACGAAATCCCTTAAAGAATTAAAGGAAAACAAAACCAAACAGGTAAAGGAATTGAACAAAACCATCCAGGATCTAAAATGGAAGTAGAAACAATGAAGAAATCACAAAGGGAGACAACTCTGGAGACAGAAAACCTAGGAATGAGATCAGGAGTCATAAAAGCAAGTATCACCAACAGAATACAGGAGATAGAAAATCTCAGGTGCAGAAGATAACACAATAAACATTGACACAACAGTCAAAGAAAATGCAAAATGCAAAAAACGTCCTAACCCCAAACATCGAGTAAATCCAAGACACAGTGAGAAGACCAAACCTAAGGATAACAGATATAGAAGAGAGTGAAGATTCCCAATTAAAGGGCCAGTAAATATCTTCAACAAAATTAAAGAAGAAAACTTCCCTAACATAAAGAAAAAGATGCCCATGAACATACAAGAAGCCTACAGAACTTGAAAGAGATTGGACCAGAAAAGAAATTTCTCCCATCACATAGTAATCAAAACACCAAGTGCACAAAACAAAGAAAGAACATTAAAAAGCAGTAAGGGGAAAAGGTCAAGTAACATATAAAGGCATACCTATCAGAATTACACCAGACTTTGCACTATAAAAGCCAGAAGATCCTGGGCAGATATCATACAGACCTAAAGAGAAGACAAATTCCAACCAAAGTTACTATAACCAGCAAAATTCACAATTAACTTAGTTGGGAAAACCAAGACATTCCATGACGAAGAAAAATTTATACAATATTTTTCTACAAATCCAGGCCTACACAAGGAGGGAAACTACACCCTAGAAAAAAGCAAGAAAGTAATCTTCTTTCTTTTTTTTTCCAATTATTTATTAGGTATTTTCTTCATTTACACTTCAAATGCTATCCCTAAAGTCACCTATACCTTCCCTTTACCATGCTCCCCTACCACCCACTCCCACTTCTTGGCCCTGGTGTTCCCCTGTACTGGGGCATATAAAGTTTGTAAGACCAAGGGGCCTCTCTTCCCAATGATGGTGGACTAGACCATCTTCTGCTACATATGCAGCTAGAGACACGAGCTCTGGGGGTACTGGTTAGTTCATATTGTTGTTAACCTATAGGGTTGCAGACCCCTTCAGCTCCTTGGGTACATTCTCTAGTTCCTTCATTGGGGGCCCTGTGTTCCATCCAACAACTGACTGTGAGCATCCACTTCTGTGTCTGCCAGGCACAGGCATAGCCTCACAAGAGTCAGGTATATCAGGGTCCTTTCAGCAAAATCTTGTTGGCATATGCAATAGTGTCTGCATTTGGTGGCTGATTATGGGATGGATCCCCAAGTGGGGTAGTCTCTGGATGGTCCATCCCTTCATCTTAGCTCCAAACTTTATCTCTGTAACTCCTTCCATGGGTATTTTGTTCCTCATTCTAAAAAGGGTGAAGTATCCACAATTTGGTCTTCCTTCTTCTTGAGTTTCATGTGTTTTGCAAATAGTATCTTGGGAATTCTAAGTTTCTGGGCTAATATCGACTTAACAGTGAGTGTATATCATGTCAGGGTTTTTTTGTGTGTGTGTGTGTGATTCGGTTACCTCACTAAGGATGATACCCTCCAGATACATGCATTTGCCTAGGAATTTCATAAATTGGTTGTTTTTAATAGCTGAGTAGTACTCCATTGTGTAAATGTACCACATTTTCTGTATCCATTCCTCTGTTGAGGAACATCTGGGTTCTTTCCAGCTTCTGGCTATTATAAATAAGGCTGCTATGAACAAAGTAGAGCATGTGTTGTTATTACCAGTTGGAAGATCTTCTGGATATATGCCCAGGAGAGGTATTGCTGGATCCTCTGGCAGTATTATGACCAATTTTCTGAGCAACCACCAGACTGATTTCTACAGTGGTTGTAGAAGCTTGCAATATCACAAAAAATGGAGGCGTGTTCCTCTTTCTCCACATCCTCTCCAGCATCTGCTGTCATCTGAGTATTCGATCTTAGCCATTCTGACTGGTGTGAGGTGGAATCTCAGGGTTGTTTTCATTTGCATTTCCCTGATGACTAAGGATGTTGAACATTTTTTCGGGTGCTTTCAGTCATTCGATATTCCTCAGTTGAGAATTTGTTTAGCTCTGTGCCCCATTTTTAATGGGGTTATTTGATTTTCTGGAGTCCATCTTCTTGCATTCTTTATATGTATATTGGATATTAGTCCCCTATCTGATTTAGAATTGGTAAAGATCCTTTCCTAGTCTGTTGGTGTCCTTTTTGTCTTATTGACAGTGTGTTTTGCCTTATAGAAGCTTTGCGATTTTATGGGGTCCCATTTGTCAATTCTCAATCTTACGGTACAAGCCATTGTTGTTCTATTCAGGAATTTTTCCCCTGTGCCCATATCTTTGTGGCTTTAAGAAATTAGGGAAACAACACCCTTCACAATAGTCACAAATAATATAAAATATCTTGGTGTGACACTAACTAAGATCTGTATGATAAGAACTTCAAGTCTCTGAAGAAAGAAAACAAAGATCTCAGAAGATGGAAAGATCTCTCATGCTCATGGATTGGCAGGATCAATATAGTAAAAATGGCTATCTTGCCAAAAGCAATCTACCAATTCAATGCAATCCTCATGAAAATTCCAACTCAATTCTTCAAGGAATTAAAAAGGGCAATTTGCAAATTCATCTGGAAAAACAAAAAACCTAGGATAGCAAAAACTGTTTTCAATGATAAAAGAATCTCTGGTGGAATCACCATGCCTGACCTAAAGCTGTACTACAGAGCAATTGTGATAAAAACTACACGGTACTGGTATAGCAATAGACAGGTAGATCAATGGAATAGAATTGAAGACCCAGAAATGAACCCACACACCTATGGTCACTTGATCTTTGACAAGGGAGCTCAAACCACCCAGTGGAAAAAAAAGACAGCATTTTCAACAAATGGTGCTGGCACAACTGGCAGTTATCATGTAGAAGAGTGAGAATTGATCCATTCCTATCTCTTTGTACTAAGGTCAAGTCTAAGTGGATCAAGGTTCCCCACATAAAACCAGAGACACTGAAACTCTTAGGTGAGAAAGTGGGGAAAAGCCTCGACGGTAATCTTCCTTCAAAAAACCCAAAAGAAGATAGCCACACAAACATAATTCTACCTCTAACAAGAAAAATAATGGGAAACAACAATCACTTTTCTTAAATATCTCTTAATATCAGTAGACTCCATTCCCCAATAAAAAGACATGTACTAACAGACTGGCTACATAAACAGGACCCAATATTTTGCTGCATACAGGAAACACATCTCAGTGTCCAAGACAAACACCACCTCATAGTAAACAGCTAGAAAACTATTTTCCAAGCAAATGGTCCAAAGAAACATGCTGGAGTAGTGTGATGGTTTGTTGATTCTTGCACCAGGGAATGGCACCATTTGGAGGTGTGACCTGGTGGGAGTAGGTATGTCACTGTGGATGTGGGATTAATACTCTCACCTTAGGTGCCTGGAAGTCAGTCTTCCACTAGCAGCCTTTGAATGAAATGTAGAACTCTCAGCTCTGCCTGTGCCATGCCTGCCTGGATACTGCCATGCTCTCACCTTGATGATAATGGACTGAACCTGTAAGTCAGCCCCAATTAAATGTTGTTTTTTTATAAGACTTGCCTTGGTCATGGTGTCTGTTCACAGCAGTAAAACCCTAACTAAGACAAGTAGCCATTCTAATATCGGATAAATTCGACTTTCAACCAAAATTCATCAAAAAAGGAAGGGCACTTCATACTTATCAAAGAAAAAAATCTACCAAGACAAACTCAATTTTAAACATCTATGCTCCAAATGCAAGGGCACCAACATTCATAAAAGAAATTTTACTAAAACTCAAAGCACTTATCATACTCACACAATAATAGTGGGAGACTTCCACATCCCACTCTCAGAAATGGAGAGGTCATGGACAGACATAGTGAAACTAACATAAGTTATGAACCAAATGTATTTAACGGATATTTATAGGACATTTCAGATTAAAGTAAAAGAATATTTCTTCTTCTCAGGGCCTCATGGTACTTTCTTCAAAATTGATCATATAATTGGTCACATAACAGCTCTTAACAGATACAAGAAGATTGAAATGATCCCATGCACCCTATCAGATCACCATGGACTTAGACTGGTCTTCAATAACAACAACAACAACAACAAAATAAAGTCCACATACACATAGAAGCTGAACCATGCTCTACTTAATGATAACTTGGATAAGGAAGAAATAAAGAAATTAAAGGCTTTTTAGAATTTGTTGAAAATAAAGGCATGTCATACCAAAATTAGCAATGAAGGCAGTGCTAAAAGAAAAGCTCATAGCTCTAAGTGCCTCCAGAAAGAAACTGGAGAGAGCATACACTGGCAGCTTAACAGCAAATCTGAAAGCTCTAGATAAAAAAAGAAGCAAATGCACTAAGAGGAGTAGATGGCAGGAAATTATCAAACTCAGGACTAAAATCAGCCAAGTTGAAACAAAAAGAACTATACAAAGAATCAACCAAACCAGTAGCTGATCCTTTGAGGAAAATCATCAAGATAGATAAACCCTTAGCCAGACTAAGCAGAGAGTACAGAAACAGTATCCAAATTAATAAAACAGGAAATGAAAATGGAGACATAAGAACAGAAACCAAAGAAATAATAAAAAAAAAATCATCAGGAGTCAGGCAGTGGTGACACATGCCTTTAATCCCAGCACTTGGGAGGCAGAGGCAGGTGAATTTCTGAGTTCAAGGCCAGACTGGTCAGAGTGAGTTCCAGGACAGCCAGGGCTACACAGAGAAACGCTGTCTTGAAAAACAAAACAACAACAACAACAATAAAACCCAACAAAAAAAAAAACAAAAAAAAAATCATCAGATCCTACTACAAAATCCTATACTCAACAATATTGGAAAATCTGGATGAAATGCACAATTTTATAGACAGATACTAGGTGCCAAAATAAAACGAGGATCAGATAAACCATATGAACTATCCCAAAACTTCTAAAGAAATAGCAGCAGTCATTACAAGTCTCCCAACCAAATATATATATATATATATATATATATATATATATATATAAAAGCCCAGGACCTGATGTGCAGAATTCTATCAGACCTTCAAAGAAGACCTAATAAGACCTAATAAGAATACTCTTCACACTATTCCACAAAATAGAAAGAGAAGGAACACAATCCATTTTTTTCTATGAAGCCATAATTACTCTTATACCTAAACCATACAATGACCCAACAAAGAATGACAACTTCAGACTAAATTCCTTTATGAGTATTGATGCGAAAATATTCAATAAAATTCTTGCAAACCAAATCAAACACATCAAAACAATCATTCATCACAATCAAGTAGGTTTCATCCCAGGGATGCAAGACTGGTTCCACATATGGAAATCCATCAACATAATCTACTGTATAAACAAATTTAAAGAAAAAAATACGTGATAATTTCATTAGATGCCGAGAAAGCATTCAACAAAATTCAACAGCCCTTCATGATAAAAGTCTTGGAAAGAGCAGGAATTCAAGGCCAATACCTAAAAACAGTGAAAGCAGTATACAGCAAATCAGTAGCCCACATCAAACTAAATGAAGAAAAACTTGAAGCAATTCCACTAAAATTAAGGACTACACAAGGCTACCCACTCTTTCCCTATCTATTTAACATAGTACTCAAAGTCCTAGCCAGACCAATTAGACAACAAAGGAAGGTCAAAGGCATACAAATTGGAAAGGAAGAAGTCAAAATATCACTATTTACAGATGATATGACAGTATACTTAAATGACCCCGAAAATTCCACCAGAGAACTCCTAATCCTGATAGAACTTCAGCAAAGTGGCTGGATATAAAATTAATTCAAATAAATCAGTACCCTTCTCCTCATAAAAGAATAAACAGGCTAAGAAAGAAATCGGGGAAATGACACCCTTCACAACAGTCACAAACTATATAAAACACCTTGGTATGATTCTAACCAAGCAAGTAAAAGATCTGTATGGCAATAACTTCAAGTCTCTGAAGAAAGAAATTGAAGATCTCAGAAGATGGAAAGATCTTCCATGCTCATGGCTTGGCAGAATTAATATAGTAAAACTGCTCATCTTTCTAAAAGCAATCTACAGATTCAATGCAATCCCCATCAAAACACCAACTCAATTCTTCATAGAGTTAGAAAGAACAATTCTCAAATTCATTTAGAATCACAAAAAAAAAACATTATAGTGAAAACTATCCTTAAGAATAAGAGATATTCTGGGGAAATCACCATTCCTGACCTCAAGCTCTATTACAGAGCAATAGTGATAAAAACTTCATGGTATTGATACAGAGACAGGCAGGTAGATCAATGGAACAGAATTGAAGACCAGGAAACGAACCTACACAACTATGGCCTTTGACCAAGGAGCTAAAACCTTCCAGTGGAGAAAAGATAACTTTTTCAATAAATAGTGCTGGTTCAACTGGTGGTCAGATTGTAGAAGAAGGCAAATTGATCCATTCTTATCACCTCATAAAAATCTCAAGTACAAGTGAGTTTTCCACATAAAACCAGATACACTGGAACTAATAGAAAAGAAAGTGGGAAAGAGCCTCGAACACATGGTCGCATAGGAAAGTTTCCTGAACATAACACCAATGGCTTATGCTCTATGATCAAGAATCCACAAAGGGGATCTCATAAACTTGCAAAGCTTCTTTAAGGCAAAGGGCACTGTCAATAGGACAAAATGGCAACCAACAGATTGGGAAAAGATCTTTACTAATCCTGCATCTGATAGAGGGCTAATGTCCAATATATACAAAGAAATCTGGAAGTTAG
Organism: Mus musculus; assembly: GCF_000001635.26. Classification (NCBI taxonomy): domain Eukaryota; kingdom Metazoa; phylum Chordata; class Mammalia; order Rodentia; family Muridae; genus Mus; species Mus musculus. Next base: position 18,310,858 of record NC_000069.6, read on the forward strand.
ACTCCAGAGAATCAAATAACCCTGTTAAAAATGGTGTATAGGGCTAAACAAAGAATTTTCAACTAAAGAATATCAAATGGTTCTCAATACAGAGTAGGAATAAAAATAACTCACTCTTGGTAGTATAACATGTAAATAATAATAATAAAAAAAAACAGATTTAAGCTCCAGTTCTACAAAATCTGATTCAATTAGGTAGAATGTAGTAAGACATTTGGGTTTTTTCTATGATAGCAAAAACAATTCTCAACAATAAAAGAACCTTTGGTGGAATCACCATGCCTGACCTAAAGCTGTACTACAGAGCCATTGTAATAAAAACTGCATGGTACTGGTACAGCAACAGACAGATAGACCAATAGAATAGAATTGAAGACCCAGAAATGAACCCACACACCTATGGTCACTTGATCTTTGACAAGGGAGTTAAAACCACCCAATGGAAAAAAGACAGCATTTTCAACGAATGGTGCTGGGTCAACTGGCGGTTATCATGTAGAAGAATGCGAATTGATCCATTCCTATCTCCTTGTACAAATCTCAAATCTAAGTAGATCAAAGATCTCCACATAAAACCAGAGACACCGAAATTTATGGAGGAGAATGTAGGAAAAATCCTCGAAGATATGGGTACAGGGGAAAAATTCCTGAACAGAACAGCAATGACTTGTGCTGTAAATGAAGAATCGACAAATAGGACCTCAAAAAATTGCAAAGCTTCCATAAAGCAAAAGACACTGTCAATAAGACAAAAAGGCCACCAACAGAGTGGGAAAGGATTTTTACCAATCCTAAATCAGATAGAGGACTAATATCCAATATATATAAAGAACTCAAGAAGATGGACTCCAGAAAATCAAATAACCTCATTAAAAAATGGGGCTAAACAAAGAACTCTCACCTGAGGAATACCGAATGGCTGAGAAGCATCTGAAAAAATGTTCAGCATCCTTAATCATCAGGGAAATGCAAATCAAAACAACCCTGAGATTCCACCTCATACCAGTCAGAATAGCTAAGATCAAAAATTCAGGTGACAACAGATGCTGGCAAGGATGTGAAAAAAGAGGAATACTCCTCCATTGCTGGTGTAATTGCAAGCTTGTACAACCACTCTGGACATCAGTCTGGTGGTTCCTAGAAAATTAGACATTGTACTACTGGAAGATCCAGCAATACCACTTCTGGGCATGTACCCAGACGATGTTCCAACTTGTCATAAGGACACATGCTCCACTATGTTCATAGCAGCCTTATTTATAATAGCCAGAAGCTGGAAAGAACCCAGATGTCCCTCAACAGAGGAATGGATACAGAAAATGTGGTACATTTACACAATGGAGTACTACTCAGCTATTAAAAACAAAGAATTTATGACATTCTTAAGCAAATGGATGGATCTGGAGGATATCATCCTGAGTGAGGTAACCCAATCACAAAAGAACACACATGATATATACTCACTGATAAGCAGGTATTAGGCCAGAAACTTAGACTACCCAAGATACAATTTGCAAAAAACATGAAACTCAAGAAGAAGGAAGACCAAAGTGAGGATACTTCATTCCATCTTAAAGTGAGGAACAAAATACCCATGGAAGGAGTTGCAGAGACAAAGTTCAGAGTTGAGAAGGAAGGATTATCAAGAGACTGCCCCACCTGGGGATCCACCCCATATACAACCACAAAATCTAGACACTATTGCATATGCCAGCAAGATTTTGCTGACAAGACCCTGATATAGCTATCTCTTGTGAGGCTATGCCAGTGCCTGGCAAACACAGAAGTAGATGCTCACAGTCATTTATTGTGTGGAACATAGGACCCCTAATGAAAGAGCTAGAGAAAGTACCCAAGGAGCTAATGGGGTCTGCAACCCTATAGGAGGATCAACAATATGAACTAACCAGTAGCACCCAGTGCTGTCTCTCTAGTTGCATATGTAGCAGAGAATGGCCTAGTTGGCCATCAATGGGAGGAGAGGCTCTTGGTCTTACGAAGATCATATGTCCCAGTACAGGGGAATGCCAGGGCCAGGAAGCTGAAGTGGGTGGGTTGGGGAGCAGGGCAGGGGGAGGGTATATGGGGACTTTTGGGATAGCATTTGAATGTAAATGAAGGAAATATCTAATGAAAATACATTTGGGTTTTTTAAAGTTATATAGGTAAATGCAACGTTTAGCTAGGGTTGAGTAATACAGCTTTGTTGAAAGCCAATGAAATATCACTCCTTTGATTTTTCAAGGTGCTGTCTACTATACTTTACCATTAGATATATTGAAAATAAACTGTTCTTGCAGACATTACTCTTCATGAATATGCTAAGTGAGTGCTTCTTAGAACTTTTAATTTAAAAATTACTTTATCTTTGTTGCTTCTATTGTGTTACACCCCCACCCCCAACATTTAAATCTAAATGCAAGCTGCAGAATCTATTATAATGACTGACAAGGAAGTCTGCAGTCAAACTTGTACCAACCTGACTTCACATTTTCTTGTCTTCTGTGAGCCTAACACTACCTTCTCAATTTCCACAACTCTGTAAAGAGCAGACTCTTCTAAGTGGTGGTGGGAACAGACACAGTTCCATGCTGCTTTGCAAAGCAGTTCTACCTCAAACCAGATAATACTGGATTCTTGGCTTCACTTAAAAAAAGATGAGCCAGTTTATATTGGTTACCTAATATCAAATGTTAGCCCCTTAACACACACACACACACACACACACACACACACACACACACACATACACACAGACACACAGACACACACAGACACACAAACACACACACACATGAAACACATTGACCACCACCACCACCACCACCACACACACACCACACACACACACACACACACACACACACACACACACACACACACACACACACACACAGTGTCTAAATTTTACTCCTTTCCTGACCATGCTGGCATGGAGGTTGAGGGATGAATATTTTTATTCTAAGAAAATCTGCTGGTTCGTGCTCTGTAGACATGCTCTGTTTACCAGCAGGTTTCCACTGCTCTTTTCCCTTGCTTTACCCTTGTTTGCAATTCTGATGACAGCTGTTGAGACCATAAAAACCACACTAAAGCATCTTGATATTCTATTATTTCCTCATAAACATCAGACATTTTTGTTCTCTTTAACACATTTTGCTAAGATATAATGCTACTTATCTGTCTAAAACTAAGTTCATAAATTAAAAAAACATTAAGTAGGTGTAAGCCATAGAACTTGGCTGAGTTTTTATATGAACAAATTTGAGTTCTTTGGAATTTTTATTTTCATTTTATTTTAAGGAAAAAAAAAAAAGAGTGCTGATACAACCAGAGTTCTCTTTGATGTTTTTCTGACATCTCTGGTCTCAGCAATTTGTTTCCATTGCTTTCTTGAATTCTCTCAAAATGAAAACTATAAGATTGAGCAAGCTACCTTTAAGTAACAGGAGAATTGAGTTGTCTAATAATAAATTAGAGATTTGTTTTACTTGATGATTTCATTTTGCCAATAAGGCATAAACAGTTAAAGAATTAAAACATACAGACTATCCACCTGAAAGCATACAGAATATCCACGTGTAGTTAATGATGCAGCATTTCATCTTAATCTTCTGTCATAAGAAGACTATTGTCTGTCACCTAAAACTATAGCTTTTTACTTAGTTAGTTTTATTTTATGCGGGGAGTTTTAATTAATATAAAATATTGACACTTTAATATTAATATCTTTATTAAATATTTTCTATTTTAATAATAATAAAAGATTTTCTCCCTGCCCACTTTTCTCCAAACCTTGTCATAGACCTCTCCATGCTCTCCTTCAAATTCACCGCCTCTTATTTTTCTAATCATTATGTAATACAATAATATAATATTAATACAATTATTGTAATAATATAATATTAATATAATTATTACCAAAATTAATGTTATAATTATTATATATCATCATATATTCCTAAGTACAACCTACTCAGTCTGTATAATGTCACATAAATGTATGTTTTTAGAGCCAACTGCTTGACATTGGACAATGAGTAACTGTTCTTTCCTGGGAATGATCACCCCTCCCATCCTCAGCTTTCCTTGGTTATAGATAGGTCTTTGTGTTGGGTTAAGAATGTAGTGGTGGCACACATACATTGGCAGTAACCAACAGCATTTTATTTTGAAGTATAGTTGGATTTGAGGTTAAGATAATCCAAACACCAATGGTTGGAGACTGGCTAGCAGCAGGAAAGCTTGTGAGTGTTTTAAAGTCAGTACAGTATCTCCTGTCACCAGAGTTTGGATCTTAGCCATTCTGACTGGTGTGAGGTGGAATCTCAGGGTTGTTTTGATTTGCATTTCCCTGATGACTAAGGATGTTGAACATTTTTTTTAGGTGTTTCTCAGCCATTCGGTATTCCTCAGTTGAGAATTCTTTGTTTAGCTTTGTACCCCATTTTTAAAGATAAGGTTATTTGTTTCTCTGGAGTCTAACTTCTTGAGTTCTTTGTATATATTGGATATTACCCCTCTATCGTATTTAGGATTGGTAAAGATCTTTCCCCAATGTATTGGTTGCCTTTTCGTTCTATTGACAGTATCCTTTGCCTTACAGAAGCTTTGCAATTTTATAAGGTCCCTTTTGTCAGTTCTTGATCTTACAGCACAGGCCATTGGTGTTCTGTTCAGGAATTTTCCCCCATGCACATATGTTCAAGGCTCTTTCCCACTTTTTCCTCTATAAATTTCAGTGTCTCTGGTTTTATGTGGAGGTCGTTGATCCACTTGGACTTGAGCTTTGTACATAGAGATAAGAATGGACCAATTTTCATTCTTCTACATACTGACTGCCAGTTGAACCAGCACCATTTGTTGAGAATGCTGTCTTTTTTCCACTGGATGGTTTTAGTTCCCTTGTCAAAGATCAAGTGACCATAGATGTATGGGTTCATTTCTGGGTCTTCAGTTCTATTCCATTGATTGTCTGTCACTGTACCAATTCCATGCAATTTTTATGACAATTGCTCTCTAGTACAACTTGAGGTCAAGGATGATGATTCCAACAGAAGTTCTTTTATTGTTGAGAATAGTTTTTGCTATCCTAGATTTTTTTGTTATTCCAGATGAATTTGCAAATTGCACTTTCTAACTCTGTGAAGAATTGAGTTGGAATTTTGATGGGGATTGTATTGTATGTGTAGATTGTTTTTGGGATGATGACCATATTTACTATATTGATCCTGCCAATCCATCTTCTGAGAGCTTCTATGACTGCTTTCTTCAGAGACTTGAAGTTCTTATCATACAGATTTTTCACTTGCTTGGTTAGACTCACACCAAGGTATTTTATATTATTTGTGACTATTGTGAAGGGTGTTGTTTCCCTAATTTCTTTCTCAACCTGTTTATCCTTTGTGTAGAGAAAGACCAAAATGTGGATACTTCAATCCTTCCTAGGAGAGGGAACAAAATACCCATGGAAGGAGTTACAGAGAGAAAGTGTGGAACAGAAACTGAAGGAACGACCATTCAGAGACTGCCCCACCTAGGGATCTATCCCATAAACCACCATCAAACCCAGACATGATTGCAGATGCCAACAAGAGCTTGCTGACAGGAGCCTGATAAAGCTTTCTCCTGAGAGGCTCTGCCAGTGCCTGACAAATACATAACTGGATGCTCACAGCCATACATTGGATGGAGCACAGGGTCCCTAATGCAGGAGCTAGAGAAAGTACCCAAGGAGCTGAGGATGGCCTAGTCAGTCATCAAGGGAGGAAAGGATCTTGGTTCTGTGAAGGTTCTACACCCCAGTATAGGGGACTTCTAGGGGCAGGAAGCAGGAGTGGGTGGATAGGTGAGCAGGAGGACAGGGGAAGGGATGAGGGTGTTCAGAGGGGAAACCAGGAAGTGGGATAACATTTAAAATGTAAATAAAGGAAATATCTAATTAAAATTATTTACATTAATATATTAAAAATAAAATGAAAAAATAATAAAGTCAGTACAGAAACTACATCTCTAAGGCTCAAATATCAGTTACTATCTAAGCTTCTTAAGCCCTGTACAGCATCAGTCAGTGTATTTAACTTTCTATGTCTGATTGGGAGAAAGATCATCAAAATTGGGATGAAAGCTCTCACTTCACAGTGGCGTTATAATTGTTAAGTTAATCTTTGTAAAATGTTTCATGTATTGAAAGAGTTAAATAACCATTAACTATTCTCATTAAGAAATTGCACTGACCAGAGCTGATAGTGACTAAAATTTCAGTTTCTGTGGTAAAGTCTGATTACATCACCTCTACAACTAATAATACCAATTTATAAAAGTGACACATTCCATTATGTGAGAGATGAAATGCAACCCTTTTGTCATAGAACATTTTCTCTTGCCAATATTCTTCTTAGGAGACTCACCTACTTCAAGCTAGTGAAAATTCTGTTTTGTCTTATGTGTTATGTGTATCTTTATACTATCACGCAGATACCACATAATTTATGTTTGCTAGCCATACATACGGCAAATAATGCTATGGTCACATTTGACTCTGTATTAAACATCTGGTGTCAACAGAAGAGATAAGAAGAAAATGTACTGTCAGAGTTAATAATTCAGAAATATTAATCAGTTCTTGTAATCACCTATAGCGTATCATGCGTAATTGGCCCTTATGAATTTTTCTTCTTTGTGTCACTTAGTGAATTTCATAGCCAGCATTTTAACCAATCCAAATGTTTAGTCGGGTGCGTGATTTTCACTTTCTTATGATGTTGTTATGTATAAATTATTTTGAATATCTAAGAAATAGATTTTCATCATCTTCACTGAACCAGGGTTGAATATCAGTTTGAGGGTAAATGGCCCATGATCCTAGATAATGTCTTTATAGGTAAGATCTTTCTAGTGAATATTTGAATATAAACTATCAAAAGGGTTGTCCAGTGCAGGCTCAGCACTTCAGGGAAGGGACATTTTTATATCTCTGTGTAAAGGGCCTTTGCCAAATGGCAACAGTGATAAAAGGAGAAAACGGCACCAGGATACGACAGCAGCCTAAAAATGTACCTCTCTAAACCCTGTTGTGTGCTGAAATAAGATAACTTTGAAGTTCTAAATGCTTTCAGATATATAGTCAGCCTTTGTGTTTAAATCATATTCCAAGGTCCAGCTTCTACAACTATACAATAGAATATGTTATAGAATACCATTAGCCTAGTCACATTTTCTGTGTGCTGTTCATCTGGTGTCATAGAAAGTAGGATGATGCTGTCAATACTTCAGAAATCTTATAGGGCTCTCATAATTATCAGAATTTCTCCATATACAGTTAGCTCATAAAGTATATGTTGTACTTCTATTTAATGCTGTATATACCCCCAGAAGGTAGTAGTTTCTGGTCTCCTGTAAACTAACAGTGAATATAACTAAATGAAATCAGTTCATGAGCGAATAGTTCCTGGCTTCAAATTTTCAAAGAACACACACACACACACCACCTTTTAAAATAATAAAACAGGTATATAGTAACAATCCCTTGTTTTATTCAAAGCTATTTTGCCTTGAGCAAGCTTGGGAAAGTAAGCCATATCCTCAGCCTAGCCAGTGTAGCTCATGTCTGGAGCTTGGAGTTACTCTGAGACTCAGTTTGTGATCATTGTCTTCTGTGCTTAATTAAAACTTGTTTGTCATTTGCTGTGACTCTTCACCTGTGGTACTGCCGGATTTGAACAGTTTAATTTCAGTAGAGACATCATGTTGTTATGGGTAGAAAACTAGCGTTCTGGGTCCTGTGGTAAAACAGTGAGCACTGGTCAGATCTTGTTCTCAACTAATCTGAACATTTCAATTCGAAAGACTTCTACTATGATGATCTGATACAAACCTCCCTTTAATTATCCCATTAGTTGATATAATTTTTACTACCCATGTGATCTTCCCCTGGCCCTGTCTGCATGATTGTGCTTGGTCTGTTTGAGAGGTATAACTGTTTGCTCTCTGTGACTTTCTGCTTCTCTGAAATAGACCTTGAAACAATAAAAACTCATACAGAGAGGCTGTCTTAGATAGTTAGGGTTTTACTGCTATGAACAGACACCATGACCAATACAACTCTTTTAAGGACAACATTTAATTGAGGCTAGCTTACACCTTCAGAGGTTCAGTCCTCTATCATTAAGGTAGGAGCATGGCAGGCATGGTACAGGAGAAACTGAGAGTTCTCCATCTTCATCTGAAGTCTTCTAGGAGAAGACTGGCTTCCAGGCAGCTAGAACAAGGGTATTAAAGCCCATGCCCATAGTGACACCCCTACTCCAACAAGGCCATATGTCCTAATATGGCCATCCCTGTACTAAGCATATACAAAACATCACAGAGGCCTAGTAGTAATAAATGTGGTATACGAGCGGAAAAGGAGTTCTGCAGAATGGCGGATGAGTAGACATTCCAACAAAGCCCTTGCTTTGTTTGTTTTTCTTAAGTGTGCTAGGTTTCAGATGGATACATGTTGCTAATGTCATTGTTTATAACAGGCTACAGAGGTGTAATTTTTGTAGTTATAAATAATATTTATATGTTAAAAGGAAAGATCTGTGATAATTTCTAAGACTGATTGTTTTTGTGACCTTAAAGAGTTGTAGAATTATAGCTGTTGTTCGTGGACATGCACATACATTGGTGAATATGTGTGTGCTCTGTGGTGATTTCTCAATAACTAGTTGCATAAGTTTTTTCTTCTCTGTAGTTGTGCTACTAGTGAAAAGAGAAAGAAGGAAGTGCAGGATGTTTTGGCTTTAAAAGAATGAGGAAGTAGAATGTATTTACGAAAAATTTGCTCATGTAGCAAATTACCCTGTAGGACACTGACTCTCAACCTTTCTAATGCTGTAACCCTGTAATACAGTTCCTCATATTGTAGTGACCACCCAACCATAAAATTATTCTCATTGCTATTTCATAATTGTACTTTATGCTGATCTTATGAATTTTAATGTAAACATCTGATATTTATGATGGTCTTAGGCAACCTCATTGAACCGGGTTGCTATCCAAAGGTTGAGAACCACTACCCTATGTGAAACTAGAAATGTATTTCATGAGAAAGATTACTTAGTCTCCATAGAGATGTTTCCAATTTGTAGGAAGAAAAAAAATTGAGGTTTTCTGAGGAGCAAGTGAAATCTGAAAAGCACTCTGCATGGTTCTTATTGATCATGGGCAAACTGAACTTTGACATAGTGCTGCCCAAGTTAAATTTAATTCTTTTCATATTAACATGGCTCTAGGTTTGTGCCTGTTGATCTAATAAAACACCCTGACTACTTAAGGAGGAAAAAGTTTATGTTGGCTTATAATTACAGGTTATAGCCCATATGGATGTGAAGAAAAGTCAAGAACTGCAACAGCCAACCATATCACATCCCTAGCCTACGTCACAGAGATGTGAATGAATGCTTACTTGCCTGATTGTTGGTTATGTTCACCTAACTTTCTTCACTCTTTCTCACATCATGTTCTTCTCAGATCAATTTACAATCAAGACAGTCCCCTACAAGCCAATGTGATCAAGACAATCCCTGATTTGATGGTCTTTTGTCTGTAATTCTAGGAAATTGTAGGTTAAAAGAAGTTGTGTAGGAAGAATTATAGGGAGTTGTAGGAAATTGATGTTTAAAAATATTATGAATATGGATTTCAAGAAATATTCTTCTATTTTATAAAAAGAATTTGATTATCACTTAGAATACTCAATATTTCTTCAAAGAATCTTGCCAACAAACTAGTCTAATTGTTGTTATAAAATAAGAAAGCCTTAAGTTCTCCAGTTTCTTGGTATATAGATGGTAAAAGAACTAAAAATTGAAGATGGATCTGTATAATTTATCTTAGTTTAGATTAATTTAGCTTAGTTTTAGAAACAGGTTCTTAGCCAAGTGGCCTGGGATTGCCCAACATAGTCTAAAACTCATAAGTGGTGGGATACTTTATGTCATTGCACATCTTTTTTTTTTTTAAATTTATTTTTACCCTCCATATTTTATCTCCCCCATCCACCCTCCAACTCTTCCACATCCCATACCTCCTCCCCACCCCACCCCCTACTCCACCTGACCTCTAAACTCCCTGGGGCCTCCTGTCTCTTGAGGGTTAGGTGAATCATGTCTGAATGAACACAGACCCGGCAGTCCTCTACTGTATGTGTGTTGGGGGCCTCATATCAGCTGGGGTATGCTGGCTGGCTGGGTTGGTAGATAGATACTGTTAGAATTTGATTTTGTCCTGGAATATTTTGGTTTCTCCATCTATGTTTATTGAGAGTTTTGCTGGATGTAGTATCCTGGGCTGGCATTTGTGTTCTCCTAGAGTCTGCATGACCTCTGACCATGGTCTTCTGACTTTCATAGTCTCTGTTGAGAAGCCTGGTGTAATTTTGATATGTGTACCTTTGTATGTTACTTGGCCTTATTCTTTTTAAATATTCTTTCTTTGCCCCTTGCATTTAGTGTTTTGATAATTATGTGACAGGAAGATTTTCTGTTCTGGTCCCATTTATTTGGTGTTGTATAGGCTTCTTGTAGCTTTATGGCCATCTCTTTCTTTAGGTTGGGAAGTTTTCTTCTAGGATTTTGTTGAAGACATTTTCAGGTCCTTTGAGCTGGGAGTATTCATTCTCCTCTATTGCAATTATTCTTAGATTTGGTCTTTTCATTGTGACCTGAATTTCCTGGATGCTTTGGAATAGGAGTTTTTTATGTTTTTGATTTTCTTTGACAATTGTCTCAATCTATTCTACCATATCTTCTACACCTGAGATTCTCTCTTCTATCTCTTGAAATTCTGTTGTTGATGCTTGCATCTGTAATTCCTGACCTCTTTCCTAGGTTTTCCATTTCCAGCTTTGCCTCTGTTTGTGTCTTCTTTATTGGTTCTACTTGTACTTTTAGGTCTTGGATTGATTTATTCAATTCCTTCACCTGTTTACCTGTGTTTTTCTGTATTTCTTTCAGTGAGTTATTGATATCCTTCTTAAAGGACTCAATTATCTTCATGAGACAGGATTTTCTGACAGACTCCTGATTTTCAGGTGTGTTGGTGTATTCAGGGTTTGCTGTGGTTTTGATGATGTCCACATATTTTGTCTTCTGTTGCTTATGGTCTTGTGCTTGCCTTTTGCCATCTGGATATCCCTGGTGTTTGTTGGTTTAGGTGACTGTATGGAGTCTGCCTCCTTTGTCCCTGGGTTGCTTCAGGTCTCCAGGTAGGCCTGTGGCCCTGGCTGTATTAGACCACCCATGGGGCCTTCCAACTTGGGGCTCTTCACAGGGGCAGAGAAGCTGCTGATCTATTGCTCTTGCTGCAGTAAGTCTCTTGGGAGGCCTTCAGACTCTTGGGTCTCCAGTGGAGCAGTCAAGCTGTTGTCCAACTGCCCTGAATGCAGCTGATCCTCAACTGCTCTCAGAGCAGAGGATCATAAACTTCTTTGAATACAGAGAGTCCTCAACTACTCAATTGCTCTGAGTGCAGTGGGTCCTCTAGGATGGATCAGGATATGGAATTTTCACTTGAACAGACAAACTAGTGGTTTGCCCCAGCAGCAAAGATGAGGCAAAAGTGGGTGGAAGTGACAAGAGGGGAGTGGTATTTGGGAGGGTGGGGTTTTGGTGGGTGATGGGTCCTGAGCCTACCAGGCTCCCAGCAGCAGCTCCTGGACTCAGAAGGAGGGAGTGGGGGGCAGGTTTCTTACTAACTGCTCTGATTGCTGCAGGCCCTCTAGGGTGAATTGGGATATGGAGTCTTCAGAAGAGCAGACCAACTAGGAGTCTGCCCCAGCAGAAAGGACTGGGCAGAAGGGATCTCTTTTTTGTTTATATTTTTTGAATATTTTATAATATATTTTGAGTGTATCCTTTCCTCTCTCCTAACTGCTTCTAGATCCCACATTCTTAACCATCCGACTTCTGTTTTTTCTCTCTCTTAAGAAAACAAGAAAAATAGTGTAGAGTCCAATTTGTGCTGGTTGCCTCTTCTTGAACATGAGACCTGCCTGGTTGATATATGTAGTATCACTCCATAGAGGGAAAATGATTTTCTCTCTCCCAGCAGATAAAAAATTGTAAATAAATTCTTGTTGTTTTTATTATTCTATCTCTGTAGTACAAGTTGAAAACAGGGATTGTTCCACATTTCTTTTACTATGCAGGGTTTTTTGTTTTTTGTTTTTCTAGTTTGAGGTTTGTTTGTGTGTTTTTTATCTTTCCATATAAAGTTTAAGATTATTTTGAAAGTCTGTTAAGAATTGTTTTAAATTTTGATGGAGTTATATTGAACATGTAGGTTGTTTTAGGTAAGATGGCAATTTTTAGCAATATTAAGCATACTGACTCATAAGCATGTGAGAGTCTCCCATCTTTTGGCATCCTCAATTTCTTTTTTTTTTTTTTTTTTTGGTGTCTTAAAATTTTTACCATGCAAGTCTTTCACTGTTTTGGTTAGAGTGATCATTATCAAATAATCCTATCATATCTACCATATTGGAGTCTCCATTGCAATTTAGGCTTTACTTTCTGAGCTTTGTGCTTTGTAGTAGCTTGTGTGTGCTGACCTTTGGGAAATATGGTTGTTTTCCAACAGCAGTGGACTCTTTAGACATTCTAACTTTGGATTTCTCTTTAAAATAAATTTGCATTCTCACAAATTGAAGACTCCTGTGATTGGTGTTTGGCTTTCTGGACATCTTTCCTGTTTTTCTAGTGCATGGGAGGACATTTGGACATTTGATTTTGCAACTCCAGTCTCTTTGTCAGTGTGAATCTTGCTATAATTTTAAACTTGTTCAATACATACATATATATATATATATCACTGTTTAGCCATTTATTTTTATGCACTGTAGTCCTATATTAGACTAGTAAGCAATAAGCATTCCATGATCTACCTTGAAATATCCTCTACAAACCATATTAGTATACGATTTTGAAATTCCATTTCACTCGGGCTCTCTGAATAGAGGTATGAGTAGCCATTTTCCTTGTGTTGCTAGAGCCCGAATGGCCTGTAGCCTAATTTCTGAGAGTATATCTGCTTCCATTTGAAATATTGAAATAGCTTTCTAAAATCCGTATTTTTTTTAAGCTTTCGTTTTCCAAACTTTTATCTGAATGGACTATTAAGCTTTATTGACATTATTAAAATAAGTTTTGTCTTTGTTAGGGTTTATTGCTGTGAAGAGACTCGATGAGCAAGGCAACTCTTACAAAGGAAAACATTCAATTGGGTCTGGCTTAAAGTTTCAGAGGTTTATCTCATTACCATCATGGTAGGAAACATGGCCGTGTCCAGGCAAACACGGTCCTGGAGAAGGAGCTGAGGGTTTTACATCTTCATTCATAGGCAGTGAAGAGACTGTGTGCCACACTGAACATAGCTTGAGCATAAATAAGACCTCAAAGCCAGCCTCTAAAGTGATATACTTCCAATAAGGCCATACCTTTTCCAATTAGGCCATGCCTTTTAATAGTGAATAGGGACCAAGCATTAAAATGAGTCTTTGTCAGGCTCTGGAAGAGCCTTTCAAGAGACAGCCAAATTAGGCTTTCAACAGCAGGAACTTCCCAGAATCCACAATAACGCCCAGGTTTGGTGGCTGTATATTGAATGGATCCCCAGGTAGGGCAGTCTCTGGATGGCCTTTCTTTGACAAAGACAGAGGCAAAAGCTCGCAGCCAACCACTGGACTGAGTTTGGGGGTCCCTGGTGGAGGTGTTGGAGAAGAAACTGAAGGAGCTGAGGGGGTTTGCAGCCCCATGGAGAGAGCAACAGTGTCAACAGGTCAGACTCCAGGAGCTCCCAAGGACTGAACCACCAACCAAAGAATACACATCAAGGGACCCATGGCTCTGGCCGTATATGTGGCAGAGGATGGCCATGTTGGGCATCAGTGGGAGGAGAGACCCTTGGGCCTGAGGTTGTTCAATGTCCCAGTGTAGGGGAACGCCAGTGCTGGAGGACGAGAGTGGGTGGGTGGATGGGGGGCACTTATAATTTGTTGAAAAACTGTGTCTCAACTTGTTTCCTGTATAGCTGAGAATGACTGTGAACTTCTAATTCTCCTGCCTCTGTCTCTCAGGTGGTTGGATTTCAGATATACACCACAATGCACTGGAACTGGAGGCTTCTTGCTTGCTATGCAAACATTTATTCTCTGAGCTATATTCTCCCCACACCCTCCTCTTCCTTTACTTGTAAAAAAAAAATCGTTGAGAAGTTTGTTCAGTGTGTTTTGATCATATTCATCCTTCCCCCATTTCCCAGATCCACCACTTCTTACCATCCTATCCAGCTTTGTGAATTTTTCTTCCATCAAGTTCAATTTACGCTAAGCAAATATTTCTGGGAGAATGGTCTTCTGTTGGAGCATAGAGACTTATGAGGGCTGACACTTTTATAGAAAGTTGATCCTTTCTCTCCTAACAGCATTCAATTCTCAGTAGAGCCTCCTCCCTACATACTGGGATATGGACTGCTTTACATGTGCACAGGTCTTGTACATGGTGTCACAAACCTGTGACGTCATCTATTGTAGTGTCCAGAAGACACTTTCCTTATAGCAATCTACTACCTCAGGCTCTTAGATCTTTTCTGTCCCCAAATTTGTAATGAAAACAAACAAGCAAACAAATAAATGAATCAATAAAATACATGAGTCTATGGGGGCCATACCTATTCAAACCACCATACCTTTCTAGCCCCAAGTACCAGCCTTTTCCACATTTCTTCTACAAATAAGTTCTAAAAGCCTAACAAATATATGTTCAAGTTCATGTCAGCAGCAGGCATTCCTGGTACCAATATTCAGTATTAATTACTTTTCTCGTGCTGTGATCAAATAAATACCTGACAATAGCTACTGAAGGAATGGGTTTGTTTAGATTCACAGTTTGAAGGGATCGTCTGTCATACCAGGGAATTCATGGCAAGAACTCTGACGTCTGAATGCTAGGATTTCAGGCACCAGCTACAGCTGCAGTGACGGACAAATTGCATTCATATTTTATTTTATAGATACACTATTCAGAGTATTTTGCCAACCTCATTTTCTACTTTGCTTTGTCTATGTTTATCTTTGTTTCTGACTTCGCCAATCAGTAAATTTGTTGGGACAATTTAAGTTAGCTTTATAAAGAAGAGACATGAGGCAAAACAGAGTAAGCATCAGACTCTTAGGACCTGAAATTCTGAACAGGAAAAGGAGGAAAAAGCTCCTGGGAAAGTTATGTGGAGATGGCTGCTTGACTTTTGGATGGAAAAAAGAAGGCAGACCCAGAAGTCTTTGCAAAAAGAGATGAAGGGGATTGAACCATCACTCTAACCTGTTTCATCAACCATATACTTTTCTTGGAAAAACCAGACAGAAAATGGAGGACAAGAGGTTGGCTCTATCCCACCCCTGAATATCTGCTGAAGAAAGACCTTAAACTCTATCCAGAGAATCAGATACTTTAAAATGTGTTTCTTTTTTTCTCATGTGCATATTTTTTACTTCTTTGTCAAAACTCAGGTGGCTGCTGTTATGTGAACTTATATTTGGGTCCTTGGTTTCATTCCGTTCATCTCTGTATGTTTTCATGGTAGTTTGATGAGGTTTGTTACTGTGGCTATCTAATGTAGCTTGAAACCAGATATGGTGTGATTCCCCCAGTCAGTGCTCTTATTAGGCAGGCATTCTCTTGCTTTTGTGCTTCCCTATGAATCTGAAGAAGTATACCTACTTCTGTGAGAAGAAAAATAGAATTGCCATTTTAATTGCTATTACATTTTATTTATATATTGCTGTCAGTAAGATGACCATTTTAATGATACTAACATTAGGTCCACAATTTTTCTTCCATATTTTAAACTCTTTACCTCAGGGTTTGGATAAACGACTCAGTTCTTACAAGCATATATTGCTCTTGCAAGGGACCCAAGTTCAGTTTCCAGCATCCACAATTGGTGACTCAGAACAGCCTATATCTCTGGATCAAGGGAATCTGACACACTCTTCTGGCCTTCATATAGGTCTGCATTCAGACATACACACATACCCATGCAAGCAAAAAGTCTCTAAAGGAAACAAAATGTTTTTACTGTAGAGGTTTTCTACTTCCTTTTTAATGTTTAATACTAGGGTTTTTGTTTCATTTTGTTTTCTATGTGAGATTAATTCCTTGACTATTTTTCTGAGTATTTAGGGAGACTATTGGTTTTTAACATATTACCTTTGTATTCTTCCCCTTTGCTGAAAGATTTTTATCAGTTCCAGGTGTTTCCTCATGGAGTTTCTGGGTTCTTTATAGAAATTTTTTATCTGTAAAATAGGATTACTTTGACTTCTTCTTTTCTTATCTGTATCCCCTTTATTTCTTTCCCATGTTGATCTCTCTAGCTGCGACTTCAAGCACTTACTGAGTAAGGATAGTTTGAGTTCTACATTTAATCTGATAGAGGCTCTAAATTTGCCACATGCAGTCTTTATTTTATTAAGTTGGGACATGCTCCTTCCAGCTACAGTACATCTAAGGTTTTACCATGAAGTGGCATTTAATGTTGTCCAAGGACTCTTCTGTATCTACTGAGATGATCATTTGATTTCTCATCTAAAGTCCAACTATGGAAAGAATTGTATTTATGGATTTATGTTTGTTGAACCATCCCTATAAAGTCTGGAATGAATCCAATTTGGTCATTATTTCTTTTTGTTTTATAGAACATGCTTAGTAAGACAAAATTGTCACATTATGGTTGGGCCATAAGCTTAACATGCTCATTTCTCCTGATTAGAGATTTTCTGTCTTATATGCTTTTATTTTTTCTTAATTTTTTATTATTTAAATGCATTTTATACATCAAACATTAATTATATTGAGTATTTTGAGAATCAAATATTACATAAAAATTTGTTTGACTTTTATATTAATATCATTTCATACCCTAAAAAAGTTCATTAATGAATATTTAATACTATCGATAACTGAGGATCCTATATCTAATGTGGAATACTAAATTGTTTCAAAACATACAAAATAATTTCTGTGAATTTAGCATAGTAAAAAAGCATAAAATATTAAAAATAAATCATTACAAATATATTCAAAAGCCCTTATATGATACCCCTGACATATTGAGAGAGTATTTAAAACACATTAAATATCTGTGTACATTGTCTAACAATCAGTTTATTTTAAAAAGATTATCAGTGAGCCGGGTGGTGGTGGTGGTGCATGCCTTTAATTCCAGCTCTTGGGAGGCAGAGGCAGGCAGATTTCTGAGTTTGAGGCCAGCCTGGTCTACAAAGTGAGTTCCAGGACAGCCAGGGCTATACAGAGAATCCCTGTCTCGAAGCCCCCTCCCCCAACCCCCCCAAAATTATCAGTGTTTCTAGGAGAAAAAATTATTTTATACTGTATGTATATTTAAAACATTTCAAAATACCAAAATCTCTTTGAAGTAAAAAAATATAAGAAAATGCCAATTTCAAAGCACAGTGAGAAAAATTATCAGTATTTCCATGATATTTGTAGAACGTGATTTTAATATTTTCATCTGTTAATATTCAACAAACAGAATAATTATTTTAAGATATAGTTTGTTTTTATGTCTCCTTTTTCATTTCTGATTTTATTAATTTGAATACTGTCTCTGTGCTCTCTGGTTAGTCTGGCTAAGGGTTTATGTATCTTGTTGATTTTCTCAAAGAACCAGCTCCTGGTTTTGTTGATGCTTTGTATAGTTCTTTTTGTTTCTATTTGATTGATTTCAGCCCCGAGTTTGATTATTTCCAGCTGTCTACTCCTCTTGGGTGTATTTGCTTCTTTGTTCTAGAGGTGTCAGGTGGGCTGTCAAACTGCTAGTTTAAGCTTTCTTCAGTTTCTTTTGGGAGGCACTCAGAGCTGAGTTTTCCTCTTAGCACTGCTTTCATTACGTCCCATAATTTTCGGTATGGTATGTCTTCATTTTCATTAAATTCTAAAAAGCCTCTAATTTCTTTCTTTATTTCTTCTTTATCCAAGCTATCATTGACTAGAGAGTTGTTCAGCTTCCATGTGTATGTGGGCTTTCCATTGTTGTTGTTGTTATTGAAGATCAGCCTTAGTCTGTGGTGATCTGATAGGGTGCATGGGATTATTTCAATCTTCTTGTGTCTGTTGAGGCCTGTTTTGTGACCAATTATATTGTCAGTTTTGGAGAAGGTACCATAAGGGGCTGAGAAGAAGGTATATATTCTTTTGTTTTAGGATGAGATGTTCTATAAATATCTGTTAGTCCATTTGTTTCATAACTTCTGTTAGTTTCATTGTGTCTCTGTTTAGTTTCTGTTTCCATGATCTGTCCATGGATGAGAGTGGGGTGTTAAAGTCTCCCACTATTATTGTGTGAGGTGCAATGTGTGCTTTGAGCTTTACTAAAGTTTCTTTTATGAATGTGGGTGCCCTTGATTTTGGAGCATAGATATTCAGAATTGAGAGTTCATTTTGGTAGATTTTTTTCCTTTGACCAGTATGAAGTGTCCTTCCTTACCTTCTTTGATAACTTTTGGTTGAAAGTTGATTTTACTACTCCCGCTTGTTTCTTGGGGACATTTGCTTGGAAAATTGTTTTCCAACCTTTGACTCTAAGGTAGTGACTATCTTTGTAACTAAGGTGTGTTTCCTCTATGCAGCAAAATGCTGGGTCGTGTTTATGTATTCAGGCTATTATTCTATGTCTTTTGGGGGAAATTAAATCCATTGATGTTAAAAGATACTAAGGGAAAATGATTGTTATTTCCTGTTATTTTTGTTGTTAGAGGTGGAATTATGTTTGTGTGGCTATCTTCTTTTCAATTTGTTGAAAGAAGATTACTTTCTTGCTTTTTCTAGAGTGCAATTTCCCTCCTTGTGTTGGGTTTTCTATCTATTATCCTTTGTAGGGCTAGATTTATGGAAAGATGTTGTGTAAATTTGTTTTTCTCATGGAATATTTTGTTTTTATGGTAATTGAGAGTTTAGTTGGGTATAGTAGCCTGAGCTGGCATTTGTGTTCTCTTGGGGTCTGTATAACATCTGTCCAGGATCTTCTGGTTTTCATAGTCTTTTGGTGAGAACTCTGGTGTAATTCTCATAGGTCTGCCTTTATATGTTACTTGACCTTTTTCCCTAACTGCTTTTAATATTCTGTCTTTATTTAGTGCATTTTTTGTTCTGATTATTATGTGTCAGTAGGAATTTCTTTTCTGGTCCAGTCTATTTGGAGTTCTGTAGGCTTCTTGTATGTTCATGGGCATCTCTTTCTTTAGATTAGAGAGGTTTTCGTCTATAATTTTGTTGAAGATATTGACTAGGTCTTTAATTTGGGAATCTTTGTTCTTGTCTATACCTATTATCCTTAGGTTTGGTCTTCTCATTGTGTCCTGGAATTCCTGGATGTTTTGGGTTAGGAAATTTTTGCTTTTTGCATTTTATTTGATGGTTATGTCAGTATTTTCTATGGTATCTTCTGTCCCTGAGAGTCTCTATTCTATCTCTTGTATTCTGTTGTATCTGTTGGTGATGCTTGCTTCTATGACTCCTTATCTCTTTCCTAGATTTTCTAACTCCAGGGTTGTCTCCCTTTGTGATTTCTTTATTGTTTTTTTTTTCCATTTTTCGATCTTGGGTGGTTTTGTTCATTTCCTTTGCCTGTTTGGTTGTGTTTTTCTATAATTATTTAAGGGATTTTTGTGTTTCCTCTTTAAGGGTTTCTAACTGTTTGTCTGTGTTCTTCTGTATTTCTTTATTTATTATTAGATATTTTCTTCATTTACATTTCAAATGCTATTCCAAAAGCCCCCTATACCCTCCTCCTGCCCTACTCCCCAACCCACCCACTCCTACTTCCTGGCCCTGGCATTCACCTGTACTGAGGCATATGATCTTCACAATACCAAGGGCCTCTCCTCCCACTGATGGCTGACTAGGCTCTTCAGTATTTCTTTAAGGGAGTTGTTCATGTTCTTCTTAAAGTCATCTATCATCATCATGAGAAGTGATTTTATATCTGAATCTTTCTTTTCTGGTGTGATGGTGTATCCAGGACTTTCTATGGTGGGAGAATTGGGTTCTGATGTTGCCAAGTAATCTTAGTTTCTGTTGCTTATGTTTTTGGGCTTGCGTCCTGCCATCTGATTATCTCTAGTGCTACCTTCCCTGACTATATCTGACTGGAGCCTGTCCTTCCTGGAATCCTGGTTCTGTCAGAACTCCTCAGAGTTCAGCTGTCTCTGTGATTCTGTGATTCTGTGATCCTGAGATCCTGGGAATCAAGATGCGTCTGGGACCCTGAGATTATTGTGTGCCAAGCTCCTGGCATACTGAGATCCTGTGATCCTGTGGTCCTGGCACCTGAGAATAGAGCTTCTTCTGGGTGTTGTGGAGCTAGCTTCGGATTTAGCACCCAATGTCCGCTCAGGGCACCTCTGATCCTTTGAGCCTGGGTGTGTTAGAGCACCTGGGAGTGGAGTTTCCTCTGGGTGTTGTAGAACTGGCTGCAGAGTTTGGTCCCCAGGTCTGCTCAGGATACCAGCTCAGACTAGAAGGAACCTGTGTCATTGGTAGAGCAGAGTTCCTGGATTCCTGGGCCCCTCTGGTTCTAGTTACTTCAGGTGTTGGGGCAGATGTTGTATCCTCCTCACCTCTGATTCTATGATCCTAGGAGTGTTAGAACACCTGGGATTGGATTTTCCTCTGGGTATTATAGGACTAGCTGTGGATTTCACACCCAAGGTCTTCCTTACACTATTATAAAAGGTGTTTTCAAACAAAAAATCTTCATACCTTTTATAAGATGCTTTCAAATTATAATGAACATTTGTGCATGGCTAATTTTGCTTCATCAGTCTAATATCAATGTAAAATGTTATTCTGAAAATTGGAACTCCTGGGATACCAGGGAACCATTCAGTTCACTTGCTCTTTTATTTACATATATCTACATTATATGTACAAATATGTAAGTACCAAATGGCATTTACATAATGAATAGTTGTTTAGGAAAATACTTTAATAAAAATATAACTTTTAGGAAAATGGATGAATCAATCTCAAGGGAAATATGCTATGATGGGTAAATAAGGAATGCATGATCCTATCCTATGACACTTATCAGAAGAGAGGCCATCACTTCCCAGTGCCCTGGGCAGACCTGCTTCCGTAACGGGAATGATGGAGACCTCTGAGTTCCTGGTCCTTTATGTCATTCTCAGATTGGGATCATAATGGGTACAGGACAATGACAAATCTAGAAATTTACATCTTTCTTGTTTATATTTATTTTTCCTTTTGATTAAAGTTCCATGCAGATGTAACTTTAAAATCTGTGTTCCAATGAAAGAGCTGAAATTCTGGGAGAACCCACTTGGTAATAATCTGAAGATTTTCATACTATTCCCATATTATTAATAGGATGTTTTTCAAGCTTACAGATTGCGAAGGACTTAAATGAAATAGAGAATTAACACAGGGGATTCATAATAAAAACATTAGTGGGAAAAAATGGCCTTAAAAATAGGTTTCTGACATGATTCATTTTCTGCATTGAGAATAGTTACTTCATTTGGAGAAAAATATGTTCATGATCCATCTCTAAAAATAACTTTGAAGTGATATATACTATTGTAGGCTAATAACTAGAAATTTCACTTTAGTGACTACAAGATAGTTTGTCAATGGGAAAAAAAAGGGACAAGTAACATGGTTCTTGGTATTGGTAATTCTTGAAGGTGGAAGGCTGGGGTCAATTATCAACTCCTTTACCTGGATACTAGCACACATTGTTTTTCTTGAATCTGAATCATAGGAAATATGAGATATCCTCTCCTAGGTAAGTTTGTGAAAGTAGGCCAGAGAAAAGCCTAAAGAAGATAAAACTGTGAGTCTTGCTTCCCCAATATGAGCTTATACAGTGAAAAAAACTACACCAGTTCTGGTATGTGTTTCTTCATCTATAAATACAAAGTAGCAAAATGAGCTTCAAAGTCATTAATAAGATTATATTGGTTATACCATGTAGTAAGAGACCCTTGCAATCAGCAAACACTTAATAGATTCTTTTGACACACATCAGTATCATCATTATTACTATTATATAGTCATTCAAAATATTTATCAGATTCTACAAAAAAAATGTACAATCACCTTCTTCCTCAGTTGTATGCATTTCTGTGATTTAGACTGGCCAGGGATCCTTAAACAGGATTCTACAGTGAATACCAGTGAAGTTCCATGGATTCCACAAATATTTGAGAAAATTTTTCTTTCAGTTCTGTGCAAAAAATTTGGATTAAATGTATGTTCTAATTTTGTGCATCATCAAATTAACTTGGGTCCAATGATCTTAAAGATATAAAATACCACTGGTCTTCAAGGTTTTTGTGACAGATTATAAGCCTCCACCCAGATCCAGATGGAGGAAGCAGATGGTTGACCTCAGGTTTCAGAGAAAATTGGGGGCTCTTTAGAGCCCAAGGACTCATTTGGCATAAAATACTTTCATTTCTCCAATTCTCTTAAGAAAAATCCCCACAATAGTTCCTTTCCAGGTGTCCATGTCCATGTACCATAATATCTATACCAGGAACAGAGAGAGGATTTACTGTGAAAAATTCAGCAGATGATGTCCCCTTGCATAAGAAATGAGCATTTTAAATCTTCTATATAGCATCAGTTCATGCTCTGGACATGACTGGCTGGTGGTTCATTGTAGCTCTGCTACCAGACTGAGTTTCTGAAATACAGGAATAGGATAAGATCCTTTAAACCTCAAAACGTAGCACAGGTTCTTTTTCAAAGCACACACACTCTCTCTTTCCCTCTGTGTGTGTGTGTCCCCTCCTCTTTCATTCTCTCTCTGTCTGTCTCTCTGTCTCTGTCTGTCTGTCTGTCTCTGTCTCTGTCTTCCTGTCTCTGTCTCTCTCTCTGTGTCTCTCTGTCTCTCTCTCTCTCTGTATGTTCATGTACATGTGTACACTTATGCAGAAGCAGAAGGTCAATATTAGGTGCCTTTTTCAATTGCGTTTCATTTTGTATTTTTAGACAGGGGCTCTCACTGAACATGAAACTCACTGAATCACATAGATGGGCCAGTCAGCAATCTCTATTGATGGGACCATCTGTCTCCTAGTGCTGAGATTTCAGATGCAATCAACTATGTAGGTGCTGGGGATCAGATTCATGTCTTCATGATTATGAGAAAAACAATTTACTGAAGATGTAATACCCTAGTCCAAGGTACTTGATTCTGAACTGTAAATCACACTAAATTCACACAAATACAAGTATGTATTTTTTATGAAATAATATGATTCAATCTATGATATGTTTTGAAAATATTCTGTTTTGTCAGAACCAATCTCTTGAGGTATGCTTACTTTAAAAGGATTCATTAGCTGTCAGTTTATTAAAATATTTTTTAAAAAAAATCAAGTTGGGGTATGCATAACATGAAAATAACAAGGACAGAGATGATTATATCAATGTTTTAAGAGCAAGAGGAAGGAATTTCAAGTTGCACAAGAAGAGGGAGGCAATTAGAGAGACATGAAGGAAGGGCAAGAACTTCTACCTGAGAATCTGTACTGCTGTCCTCAGCTGCAAGCCACAGAGAGAATTTGCAACACTCAACGATTTGACCATCATAATTCTGGATTTCTAGTGAAGCACTAGATCATCTGATTGATTAGTAAAGATGCTGCTGGTCCTCCAGGGCAGCTCGTATTGCTTTATGGAACTGATAATGGAACTGATATTGCGTTTTACATCTCTAGTTCCAAAGCACAACTGTCCTCCTAGAACATGTCCTGCACCCTTCAGGTAGTCACTGCAAGCCACTGCTCCGAATTTCTGGGCATTTTAAATAACTTGGAACAATATGTTTCTTTTTAAATACTTGATCAAAGGCTGGGATAGAGGAGATTAAAAAACTGTGAGCATTATATAACCCTGGGTGGGAATTGGGCACAAAATGAGGCCCCTGGTTCTATTGTCTGATTAAGTATTTAAGGGGAACTTCTTGCCTGCAAAAGGGAGTTAAAGATACCATCTGTCAAGATTCTATCTGTGATGGGACATATGACATGTGTTGCTGGAATTGTTACGATCAAGAAAGCCCTAACAAGCTAGGAATAAGCACTTGCCCTCTATAGGCAAATTAAAAGTACAAATGAAAACCAAGCTACAATCCACAGAACCAGAGAAGTTATATAAAGAGGAAGGCTATAGGGGAAAGCACAGATCTTTCTGGGAAGGGAACACAGAATGGATTCTGTGGGTAGACTTGGGTTACGTAGGTGTAGGAGCAGAAGGGGGTCTGGTGGGAGGGATAGAGGAAGAGAGTGTGGTGAGAAACAGCTGGAACTATGGGGAATTGGTGGTGTGTGAAAATCTAGTGTAGTAAAAACTCTCTAGACTCTGTGAGGGTGACTTAGTGAGGACTACCAGTAATGGAGGATACAGTGTGAGCTGGTTATCTTTTGTAGCCAGGCAAGGCTTCCAGTGATAAAATGGAGTTATATTCAGTTGAGTTGTTATCAGAAGAGGTCTCATGGAGATCCTTAAACAACCTAGGCTGATAATAGGAAAAATGATTGCTCTCCAAAAACTTACAGTAGGGTCCCGTTGCTGAGGGCAACATATACACAGCTCAGCAAACAGTGAGAGGTCAAGCTGGTGTGCAGTTGGAGGCTTCGCTCCTATGTTCTAGGCTCTTTGGCAGGATATGGAACCCTAAAGGCTTTGAAAAAGAAACTTGGGCCCCAACACAGCCACAAAACTTTCCATCTACAATCTGTAGATGTGCTAGGGCAATGGCTGTAAAAAAACTTCTGAGAGTTACCAACAAATGTGTCACTTAATGTAAGGTCCATTTCGTGAGAGGGAGCCCATGCTTTCTCCTGAACCAGAGACCAGATAGTCCAGGGACTTAGGCTAGAACCAAACAAACTTTGAAAAGAGTCAATGAAATAATACTTAATGATGTTCTGCTATACTTAGAGGTTGGCACCTTGTCCAGTGGTCATTAGAGAGGCTTCCTCCAGGAGCATATGGGAACCCATATCTATACATTATGCAGAGAGAGAGAGTCTAAATTGGAGGTCTATATTGGTTTTCTCCCCTGGGAGATGAGGGAAACCCATATAAGAGGGGTAGAAAAGACTGTGAAAGTCAGAGGGAATGGAGGAGACCAGGAGAATGTAACTCACAGAGACTGAAAAGGCAAGCACAGGGCCTATATGGGTCTGTACCAGTTCCTCTGTGTATATGTTATGGCTGTTGATTGGTGCATTTTTAGGACTCTTATCAGTGGGACAGGGTGTATCTCTGACTCTTTTGCCTGCTGTTGGGTCTCTTTCCTTCCTATTGGGGTGCTTTGTCCAAACTTAATGTGAGGGATTTTGCCTTGTCTTATTGGATTTTGTTTTGTTCTGTTTGGTTGTCATCTCTTGGAAGCCTACTTTTTTCTGAAGAGGAAATGGAAGGGGATTAGACTTGGGGAAAAAAGGAAAGTGTGGGTAGCTAGCAAGAGTGGAAGAGGCAAAAATGATTTGGATGTATTGTATGAGATAAGAATCTCTTTTCATTAAAAAATCAAATAATAATAAAAAACAGAAAGGGGAGATTTACTTAGCGTGGTCATAGTGGAGAAATAATATACAATGAAGACCTGTGAAGCCCCCCTCTCCCTAGTCTATTTCCTGAGTTTTTATGTGAGCTTTAGGTTTAAATAGAGGGTGACAAGGTTGTATAACTAAGCAGTCTTGATCAAGGTGTGGTTCAATTACCATTGTCTCAGATCTAATCTCTTCTACAAAGTGATATGGCAGGTTGTCAAAACTATATGAACCCCCTTTCTGGAAGATAGGTTACCCTCTAGCTAGTACCTGGGCACTAGCCTTGAGATTTGTGGGGGAGCAATCCTTTAGAATTAACAGGCAATATTATATGGTTTAAAAGATTAAAAAATCTGGGAAATAATATTATTTTTGTTCCACCCAAATGTGAAGATAACCACCTGACATTTGGAAGTTCCCTGGAGTCTTTGTGGTCTTACATTTTCACTGTTACTTCCTGGATTATCTTTCTGCTATCTCTTGCCTGACTTAAGCTTCAGGCTCCAAGTTGCTCTCCCTCTCCACATGAGCATTTGCAATGTCTTTCCACTTTCCTCCACTGCTCTGTTGGCATTGCCCCAGGTATGTACAACTACATTATTTAGTCTTCTTTAATTATTCAACCTGCAGGGATTAAATTGCACATTGTTCTCTTTTCTATAAATATTAATCTTCTTCCTCTTGCCAGACTCACAGCCTATACAAATATGATTTGTCCTTTCACCCAGATATCATTTCACCCTTAAGTTTTTGTCTTTCCAGAAAACCATTCCCCAGACTCCTCACTTTATGCATGGGTTTGATGTCCCACCTACACAATCCTAGGGACCACAAACTATTTAACACATCCTGTAGCCATATCCCTACTTTCCATTTGGTTGCCATGTAGTCTCATGTGACAGTGCATTGTGGGTTAGACTTGTCAACAAATCCTCAATCCAGTAAGGTCTCAAAACTGATCCTTCAGATGAATATATTAAAAGGGAATAATGTTAACACTAAAAACTCATGGAGCTTCTGAACATAATTCACTGTTGATGTATTTTTTTTTCCAAAAAAAAAAAAAGAAGAAAAGAAAAGAAAGAAAAGAAAAAAGAAAAAGCTGTAGAGGAAAGAGGAAAAGCCTCTAATTCTGTCAAAAGCCTCCCAAGAGTGTTTTAAAACGTTTTCTGCTTTATAATAAGAAAGAGATGCATTAAAATGTTTTGAAGATAGGATAACATGATAGTAAATGTGGAGATGGCTCAACAATTAGGAGAACATTTTTATAATCTCCTGTAACTATGGTTCCAGGAATTCAACATTCTCTTCTGGCCACCACAGAAACCTACACCCTTGTGCATATTTCTGCACACACACACACACACACACACACACTTATCTTTAAAAATATATTCTAGTTAAAGAGTTACCTTAAAATAATGCTTGGTAAAACATACCCCTCTAGTTCCCTGGGTTTTCCTTATTTGTACAACAAATTATGGGTTCTTTCATCTTTAAAAATCCAATGGAAAAATGAAGAAGCTCATATTGCACACCTAGACACAAGCATACCATTTATTATTTTTCTATATATTTTAAACTACTGCATTGTAGTAGTCAATGACATATTCTACTCCTGTGTCATTTAACTGTACTTTGCACAATCATAAGTAATGACAAAAAGGAAAGAAGTCTTCTTTTGGAGCTTCTTAAGAAGTTATTCTTAGTTCCTATCAGTTGTTCAAAGATGAACATTGGTGAGTCTGCTTTATTTGAAGAAGTGAGATTTTTCAATTAACATTTAATGACCATTTCCCAAAAATTTTCTCTAAATTCAAAGACTGTTACTTAAATTGACTTTTGCTTCTCATCCTTTCCTTTGATTGAACCTGATTATTAATTTATAAAAATAATGGGATAAAGTTATGAATTCCAAGTAACCAAAGAGTTTAATAATGTCCTTTCCAGGGTTCAAGCTAAGAATACCCACTACTCTACCAGAGAACCTGTGCTTGATTCTCAGCATCAGTATGGAAGTTCACAAGCATCTGTACCTCTAGTCTCAGGGGATCCAACACACACACACACACACACACACACACACACACACACACACACACCTCCTTCTGGAGGCACTGAACTCATGTGGTGCACTGATACAAATACAGGCAATAACACTCAGAAACATAAAAAGAATAAAACTGCTTAATGTGCAAAAACAATACTACCAAAGCTACATCCTTCCCCAAGGCTATCTGAATTTAGTAGATAGTAGTTTTACAGGAAGATCAGTTCAGTCAAGAACCAAGAGTGTCAAAATTTTAGAAACCGGAAAGGACATAATTTGTGTAGATTCAGTTGACTCTTTCTTATGTGCCCATAGTCCCTTCTGCCATCTCTAATTTAGAGGTATTCACTTATTTTCTCTATGACTTGACAAGACATACTCTAAATTTTAAGCAGTTTTTATTTTTTTTCAAAGAGATGTAAACTATTCCTTTAGTTGTTACGATAAAAATCAAGGCTCTGACAGCTATAACAAACTAAGCGTGCTCAGGAGTCCTCAGTGTGCCAACCCAAGAGTGAAGATGATAGTGAAATTTAAAAAGAGGATATTTATTTAACCCAGGCACATTAGCCAGAATAATGATCTGAAGTGACATTCAATTCAAAATAGAAAGTCGGAATATGTTGAACTATGCACTGTAGTCAAGGTGTGGCCCTACACACAGCCTTTTCTTAGCTGCCTCCACCCTTCAGGAAACTGAAAATGCCTCTGGGGAACAAATTCTCTATTGGGTTTGCACAAGAGCCTCAGCCCCTTCCTTTCCCAGCATGAGTTTCCTTGAGAAGTTTCACTTCCTTGGGGTTCATTGTCTCAATAGTCTGATAGATGAATGGGAAGATACACGCCCCATGTAAGATCCTATGCTCCTGCCAGAGCAGTTACAATTCAATGGGTGTGTTCAGTTGAGTAAGATCCCCAGAGGGGAAAGAGAGTTAAGGATTGTGTTTTATCTTGTTTGAACTACACCTTAATTGTGAAATTGCTCAATAGATCTGGGCACTTGAGATCAGAAACCCCTAAGAGGATATCCTTCTCTTTCTGTTCCATGGTTAAGCCATAATGTAAACAGTTTCATCCTTTAAACCCTGGCTGCTCTCTGCATGCCTTGCTAAGTTTTCCCTACTAGCCTTTGTCATATTGCCATACATTGGAAAAGGAATGCTACTGTTGATTCTGTGAATTCAGAAATACAATTCATAAGTTATCCTTTGTTTGACATCATATTAGCATATCTGGTAACCTGCTTTATTTCAAGAATTATTTGTCTCCTATGTTTCCTAAGGAGCCTCAATACCCTGTATTACTACAATAAGCTCATGGTCATGACCCTATTGATAAGGCTGGATGGATCTATATGAACACATGACTTCACCTAAACCAATCAGATTGGGAATTGGGATCAGATCTCTTCCAGAGTGGGACTGAGGCCATCTTCTGCCTAGTTACTGAGTTTGGCGCATGGAACCTACTCCACGAAGAAACTTACTTACAAAAAAGATAAAAGACTTGAATTTTAGTACCAAATATTTCAGAGTTTGTTGGTAACCTATTAAAAGTGAAATCTTTGGAATACAATTCAAAAACTGTAACTTCAGGTTTCTAGAAGAAGAGAAGATAGGGGAGGGGAGGGGAGGAGAGGGGAGGAGAGGAGAAGGAGAAGGAGAAGGAGTTCAACTATAGTAAGAACAAAGATGAGACAGGTACATTTAGCCTTCTGTGCAAGGCTGACGTAGATTTAAGTTTGGAAAGAAGTAATTCAGTAGAGTAGAAGGGAAACAAAGTTAAGGATTAGAATGGCCTGCTCAATCTAATAACTCATCTTACTGCTTTTAAATCATATGATTACATAACTAAAATTTATAGATAGAAAATGAAATGAAAAAAAACTTAATAATTTGAGAGTCTCTTTTCCATAATTTAGCTTAGTTGTTCTGGAGCCTACATGAAGAGGGATCCCTAGAGTGATATAATCTATGCTTTTAATGAAAATAAAATTAGAAGATTTAGAATGCTCCCAAATTCAGGTCTGTTTTAGGAGTTCTTGATGGTCTGGCTTCCTGATTGATTTTTGTCTCCAAGAATGTTCTCTTGGCACTCACAATAGCATCAAAGAAATACTAACAATATACTTCTTCCCATGAGGATAATAAAAAGAAATAGATGTCTTTTCACAACCATTATGAGCTGTTGTAAAAATCTCAGAACTTGCAAAGTGTTTTAGAGACAAACAGGTAAACAAAGGCATGGGATCTCTATGCTCTGTAGTATTTTTCTAGCTCAAATTGTCAATGCCACTAAACTAGTTCTGTATTTCCACAGAGCACATGAAGCAGTCTTTTTTTCTTTTTTGAGATTTGAGGACTCTAAATTCAGAGATAGATATTTCCAAGGCAATATGCACTTAAATTTGTCTTTAAGACTTTCATATTTTCCCTCTTAAAAAAAAATAGAATGACTAATGAAAAGCATGAGTGTCCGAGTACCAATAAAGAGAACTTTGTAGTGGAGGATAAGAGTTAAGTTTCCCATATGCCAGACATTATTCAGGGGTGTTAGCCTGGCATGCATTAGCCATGGTTAACATGAACTGACATTTTAGCTGGATGCTATATTTGCAGCATCATCTTATGGTGCTACTTCCAGCTCCGGTACATACCACAAAATGTGTTTTAACTGTTCTGCAAACAAACTTTCTCCCAATTAATAATTAAACAGAGGAACAGCTTGTAGTGTATGCTTGGAACCAATTTTACTGTATAGAGTAGGAAATGACAAACACATATGAAGATGCCACTGAAGCCGGGTAACATTTAAATATTCAGTTTTTCCTCTGTTACCTTGACTAGAGCAAAGTTGGTTCCCAAGGTAAAAACTAAGTGGTCTGCTGGCATATGGTCGGACGTCCATTTGAGTGCTAAAAGCTGGATACTGTTTTTGTGAAACAGATGTTGTTGAGTGCAGCAATGCACAACTGACTCTAGCTAACAGCTGGGAATCCTTCGTGACCCATATAGCGAGAAATAAACATGGTCCTATGCTTGGCAAAAGTGTAAGAAAGCAAATTTCCATTTGTTAAGAGCTTATCAAAATGAAGAATAAATGTTTTTAGCCATAAACTGATTTTATTCACTAGAGTAATCTTTCCAGCTTATGTGATGGCCTCATAATATTACAGGGTCCCTTTGCCAGATGAAGACTGCAGTCACACTGACATATAGTACAGATGGAAAATAAACATCTGCCTCAATCAGAAGAGAAGACCAAGGACAAGGTTGACGAATATTGTTTGGCACGACTCTCTTTGTGGGGAAGCATATAAATGCTGCAGAACCAAACCACTGGCATCGTCTGGTGTTGTCCTTATGTGGTTACTGACCATGAAGAGAGATGATTACTATGCGCTCTCTGAGGAGAAGTGCTGCAGATGCTCGAGATGCGGTGATTCCAGCTTGCTAGGCTCTGCCATACTCGAGCCACACCATGTGCAGTTCTGAGTGATTCCATTCGATTTTATTTTATTTTTTCATGGTTCAGCTGCATTTATTATCCTCAAAGTTTCCCTTCTTGCAATTGGATGTGACAAACCAGGGGAGAAAAGAAAAAAGAAATGAAGCTAATTTGGAGAGGACAAAAACAACAGCAAGGGCAAGTCCAAGTTAAAGTAAATACCTTCCACTTAGAACCAGCCCCCAACATTTCAATGGTGAAGCATGGCACTTTAGAACATGCCCAACTTCACTCCTGGCACAGCTGAGTGGAGTACATGTTCTGTAAGCAGGACACACACATATACATAGACACACAAACAGACACAGTCACAAACACATACATACATACATACATACATACGTACATACATACATACATATATACATACATACACAGTCACAAACACATACACACAGACATAGTCACAAACACACACACACAAACACATACACACATACGACAGTCTTAGCACTAAGTTCCTTTGTCCCCACTTCAACCAAATGATTCATGTGGCACAAATAATATGACAGATGTAGTTTTTAAAATTCAGCTTTATGGCAAGTATCATTTGGATTGAACCTTCTTCCATTTCTGGTGTCTCTTGTGACCATATGGAGTTTAGATGGCAGTGAATTCCCTTCCACTAACCCAAACCCTTTCTGCACCTGGGCACAATTTTGGATAAGGAAGTAAAGAAAACAGAAAACAAAAGACTCAGGCTTAATATAGAGGACTGTGTAAAGAGAACTCAACTATATTGTGAGCAAAAGAGCATTCATTTCTTTCTTTAAAACAAAGCAGCACAAACAAAACAACAACAACAAAACCCTAACCAAGCTTTGTTAGAGTTTTATAATAGCAGAGATGAGATAGAAAATTCTTGTGTGGATTTGTGAATATGTCTAATCCTGGAAAGGTAAAGAAAGAAAAGGAGTCTGTGTAGATATTTAGATTATCATAATTTAGCTGAAACCACTGGAATCATAATATTTTTGACACTTCAGAGTTTAGAAGGAGTTGAATGATCAGACTTCAGTGCTAACACCAACTTCTTGTCTATCAGGTGCTGTACATTACTCTCTGCGAATTTTGCTGTTCTTACAATCTTTTTTCCCCTACTTCTCCTCCTACCCCTCACATCTGCCTACTCCCACCCTCCATTTGCCTTCTTGCTGCCTCATTCATTAGTCTACCTTCAAATTCTGACCTCAGCCTGAAGATGCTGGGACTAGAAGTGCGCATTGGCACATTTTACAGCAGCTGATATCCGAGAACAGAGAGGATCAATAGTTTAGGTAAACGGAATGAGCTGGTCCAAGAGTTTGTGCACTTAACCAGAATGCTAAAAATAGCTCAGGAAATTCACGCTTGCATGATACCAAGTATCAAGATAATTTGGTTTTGGTTTTTTCATTAACATGTTGGTCACAGATCTCCAAATGGGATCATGATTTATAGATTATTCTATAGTTTAAAAGTCACAATATTACACTGTATGTGTAATTCACTTAAGTAATCCATTATAATTTCTAACTAATGTTTGATATTTTGGTGACTTTGATAATATAAACAATACTGGAAATACTGAAAAAGAATATATCTCAATGGGTGAATATCTGATATGTTGCCATATGGAAGGTCCTTAGATGTGACAGTGGTAGTCAGGAGATATGTAAATGATTTATGACATTAATTCTAAAATTTTGATTTATAGATATTTTCTCCATATTTTTATTTTTAGCTATTCTGTTTTTTTTTCAGGGTTGCTGAAATACATTATATACATAGCAATGATACCATTTTATAGAATGGGATTTTATTATATTTCAATATTACCTGAAAGCATGTCTAGGATCTTTTCTATAGGTACACACCTGTGTCTATGTGTCTGTGTGTCTGAGTGTAGGTGCCCATAGAGGATAAAGGTGTCAAATATCCCTGGAGCTAGGATTATAAAAATTTATAGCCACATGATATGAATACTACCTGATTCTAGTTCTCTGGAAGAATAATATGTTCTTCAACACTGAGCCATCTTGACAATCACTTAACATGCTATCATCCTCATCCTATCATCATCATCATTTTGAGATAGCGTCTCATCTTATAGCCCAGGCAAGTAGGCTAGCCTGGAGCTTGCTATCTAGATCAAGACAATCTTGAACCATTTTTTTTCTTTTTTTATTAGATATTTTCTTTATTTACATTTCAAATGTTATCACCTTTCCTAGTTCCCCCCCCCCCCCGCCCAAAAATCCACTATCCCCTCCCCCTGCCCTGCTCCCCAACCCACCCACTCCCTTTCCTGGTCCTGGAATTCCCCTATATAGGGACATAGAGCCTTCACAGGACCAAGGACCTCTCCTCCCATTAATAACCCACTAGGCCATCCTCAGCTACAAATATAGCTAGAGCCACAAGTTCCACTATGTGTTTTCTTTGATTGGTGGTATAGTTCCAAGGAACTCTGGGGGTACTGGTTAGTTCATATTGATGTTCCTTCTATGGGGCTTCAGTCCCCTTCAGCTCCCTGTGTATTTCTCTGGCTCCTTCATTGGGGACCTTGTGCTCTGTCCAATGGATGACTGTGAGCATCCACTTCTGTATTTGCCAGGCAGTGGCAGAGTCTCTCAGGAGACAGCTATATCAGGCTCCTGTCAGTAGGCTCTTGTTGGCATCTGCCTAGTGTCTGGGCTTGGTGGTTGTTTAGGGGGTGGATCCTCAAGTGGGGCAGTATCTGGATGGTCATTCCTTCAGCGTCTGCTCTGAATTTTATCTCTGTAAGTCGTTCCATGGATATTTTGTTCCCCATTCTAAGAAGGATCAAAGTATCCACACTTTGGTCTTCATTCTTCTTGAGATTCATGTGTTGTGCAAATTGTATCTTAGGTATTCGAAATTTCTGGGCTAACATCCACATATCAGTGAGTGCATATCATTTGTGTTCTTTTGTAATTGTGTTACCTCACTCAGGATGATATCCTCCAGATACATCAATTGGCCTAAGATTTTCATAAATTCATTGTTTTTAATAGCTGAGTCATACTCCATTGTGTAAATGTACCACATTTTCTGTATCCATTCCTCTGTTGAGGGACATCTGGGTTCTTTCCAGCTTCTGGCTATTATAAATAAGGCTGCTATGAACATAGTGGAGCATGTGTTCTTGTGACAAGTTGGAACATCTTCTGGGTATATGCCCAGGAGAGGTATTACTGGATCTTCTGGTAGTACTATGTCCAGTTCTCTGAGCAACCACCAGACTGATTTCCAGAGTGGTTGTACAAGCTTGCAATTCCACCAAGAATGAAGGAGTGTTTTTCTTTCTCCACATCCTTGCCAGCATCTGCAGTCAACTGAGTTTTTTATTTTAGCCATTCTGACTGGATTGAGGTGGAATCTCAGTGTTGTTTTGATGTGCATTTCCCTGATGATTAAGGATGTTGAACATTTTTTCAGGTGCTTCTCAGTCATTCAGTATTCCTCAGTTGAGAATTCATTGTTTAGCTCTGTACCCCATTTTTAATAGGGCTATTTGAATTTCTGGAGTCCAGCTTCTTGAGTCCTTTGTACATATTAGATATTAGTTCCCTATCAGATTTACGATTGATAAAAATTCTTTCCCAATTTGTTGGTGGCCTTTTTGTCTTATTGAGAGTATGTTTTGACTTACAAAAGCTTTGCAATTTTATGAGGTACCAATTGTCGATTCACAATCTTACAACACAAGCCATGGCTATTCTGTTCAGGAATTTTTCCTCTGTGCCCATATTTCCGAGGCTTTTCCCCATTTTCTCCTCTATAAGTTTCAGAGTCTCTGGTTTTATGTGGAGTTCTCTGATCGACTTAGACTTGAGCTTTGTACAGGAAGAATGGATCAATTCACAATCTTCTACATGATAAGCGCCATTTGTACCAGTACCATTTGTTGAAAACGCTGTCTTTTTTCCACTGGATGGTTTTAGCTCCCTTGTCAAAGATGGAATAAACATAGGTGTGTGGAATCATTTCTGGGTCTTCAATTCAATTCCATTGATCCAGCTGTCTGTCGCTGTACCATGCAGTTATCACAATTGCTCTGTAGTACAACTTGAGGTCAGGAATTGTTGATTCCACCAGAGGTCCTTGTATTGTTGAGAATAGTTTTTGCTATCCTAGGTTATTTGTTATTCCAGATGAATTTGGAAATTGCCTTTTCTAACTCACTGAAGAATTGAGTTGGAATTTTGATGGGGATTGCATTGAATCTGTAGAATGCTTTTGGCAAGATGGCCATTTTTACTATATTAATCCTACCAATCCATGAGCATGGGGCATCTTTCTGTCTTCTGAGATCTTCTTCGATTTCTTTCTTAAAAGACTCGAAGTTTTTATCATATAGATCTTTAACTTCCTTGGTTAGAGTCAAATCTCAGGTATTTTATATTATTTCTGACTATTGTGAAGGGTGCTGTTTCCCTAATTTCTTTCTCTGCCTGTTTATCCTTTGTGTAAAGAAAGGCCATTGATTTGTTTGAATTAAATTATATCCAGCTACTCAGGTTTAGGAGTTCTCTGGTGGAATTTTTAGGGTCACTTATATATAATATCATAT
Source organism: Mus musculus (assembly GCF_000001635.26). Classification (NCBI taxonomy): domain Eukaryota; kingdom Metazoa; phylum Chordata; class Mammalia; order Rodentia; family Muridae; genus Mus; species Mus musculus. Next base: position 18,346,642 of record NC_000069.6, read on the forward strand.
CATCTGCAAATAGTGATATTTTTATGTCTTCTTTTCAAATTTGTATCCTTTTGATATCCTTTTGTTGTCTAATTGCTCTGCCTAGGATTTCAAGTACTATATTCAATGGGTAGGAAGAAAGTGGGCAGCCTCTTCTAGTCACTGATTTTAGTGGGATTGCATCAAGTTTCTCTCCATTTAGTTTTATGTTGGCTAGTAGTTTGCAGTAAATTGCTTTTATTATGTTTATGTATGAGCCTTGAATTCCTGATCTTTCCAAGACTATCATGAATGTGTGTTGGATTTGTCAAATGTTTTTTTTAGCACTTAACAAGATGATCCTGTGGTTCTTGTCTTTGAGTTTGTTTATATAGTGGATTACATTCATGGATTTCCATATATTAAACCATCCCTGCATCCCTGGGATGAAGCTTACATGATCATGATGAATTATCATTTTGATGTGTTCTTGGATCTGTTTTCAAGAATTTTATTGAGTATTTTTGCATTGACACTATAAAGGAAATTGATCTGAAGTTCTCTTTCTTTGTTGGGTCTTTGTGTGGTTTAGGTATCAGAATAATTGTGTTTTCATAGAATGAATTGGGGAGAGTTCCTTCTACTTCTATTTTGTGGAATAGTTTGAGGATTATTGGAATTAGGTCTTCTCTGAAGGTCTCATAGAATTCTGTACTGAACCCATCTGGTCCTGGGCTTTTTTTGGTTGGGAAACTATTAAATGACTGCTTCTGTTCCTTTAGGAGATATGGGGCTATTCAGATCATTAACCTGATCCTGATTTAACTTTGGTACCTGGTATCTGTCTAGAAAGTTGTCCATTTCATCCAGGTTTTCCAGTTTTGTTTAGCATTGCCTTTTGTAGTAGGCTCTGATGATGTTTTGGATTTCCTCACGTTCTATTGTCCTGTCTCCCTTTTCATTCCTGATTTTCTTAATTAAGATACTGTCCCTGTGCCCTCTAGTTAGTCTGGCTTGTTGATTTTCTCAAAGAACCAGCTCCTGGTTTGGTTGATTCTTTGAATAGTTCTTTTTGTTTCCACTTGGTTGAATTAAGCCCTGAGTTTGATTATTTCCTGCTGTTTACTCCTCTTGGGGGAATTTGCTTCCTTTAGTTCTAGAGCTTTCAGGTGTACTGTCAAGCTGCTAGTGTGTGCTCTCTCTAGTTTCTTTTTGGCAGCACTCAGAGCTATGAGTTTTCTTCTTAGGACTGCTTTCATTGTATCCCATAAGTTTGGGTATTTTGTGGCTTCATATTCATTAATCTTTAAAAAGTCTTTAATTTATTTCTTCCTTGACCAAGGTATCATTGAGTAGAGTGTTGTTCAGCTTCCACGTGAATGTTAGCTATCATTTATGTTGTTTTTGAAAATCAACCTTAATCCGTGGAGATCTGATAGGATGCATTGGATAGTTTCAATATTTTTGTATCTGTTGAGGCCTGTTTTGTGTCCAATTATATGGTCAATTTTGAAGAAGGTACCATGAGGTACAGAGAAGCAGGTTATATCCTTTTGTTTTAGAATAAAATGTTCTGTAGGACCAGAGGACAGGTGTCAGCCTGGCTCGGGAGGCGGCCTCAGCCTCAGGAGCAGCGGGCGCCATCTTGGTTCCTGGACTCCCTGGAACTTAGGAATTTAGTCTGCACAGGTGAGAGTCTGCACCACAGAAGCTGACAGCTTCTGGGAACTGCCAAAGCAACACAGCTGCTGAGAAAGGCCCTGTTTTGGGCCTTCTTCTTTGACCAGGAGGAATTCTAAAAACAAGATATCTGCTCACCTTCCCTGTAAGAGAGCTTGCCAGCAGAGAGTGCTCTGAGCACTGAAACTCAGAGGAGAGAATCTGTCTCCCAGGTCTGCTAATAGACGGTAACAGAATCACCAGAAGAACAATCTCTAAACAGAGTCAACTATAACTACTAACTCCAGAGATTACCAGATGGCGAAAAGTAAACGTAGGAATCCTACTAACAGGAACCAAGACCACTCACCATCATCAGAACCCAGCACTCCCACTTCGCCCAGTCCAGGGCACCCCAACACACCCGAAAACCTAGACCTAGATTTAAAAGCATATCTCATGATGATGGTAGAGGACATCAAGGACTTTAATAAATCACTTAAAGAAATACAGGAGAACACTGCTAAAGAGTTACAAGTCCTTAAAGAAAAACAGGAAAACACAATCAAACAGGTAGAAGTCCTTACAGAAAAAGAGGAAAAAACTTACAAACAGGTGATGGAAATGAACAAAACAATACTAGACCTAAAAAGGGAAGTAGACACAATAAAGAAAACTCAAAGTGAGGAAACACTGGAGATAGAAACCCTAGGAAAGAAATCTGGAACCATAGATTTGAGCATCAGCAACAGAATACAAGAGATGGAAGAGAGAATCTCAGGTGCAGAAGATTCCATAGAGAACATCGGCACAACAATCAAAGAAAATGGAAAATGCAAAAAGATCCTAACTCAAAATATCCAGGAAATCCAGGACACAATGAGAAGACCAAACCTACGGATAATAGGAGTGGATGAGAATGAAGATTTTCAACTCAAAGGACCAGCAAACATCTTCAACAAAATTATTGAAGAAAACTTCCCAAATCTAAAGAAAGAGATGCCTATGAACATACAAGAAGCCTACAGAACTCCAAATAGACTGGACCAGAAAAGAAATTCCTCCTGACACATAATAATCAGAACAACAAATGCACTAAATAAAGATAGAATACTAAAAGCAGTAAGGGAAAAAGGTCAAGTAACATATAAAGGCAAGCCTATCAGAATTACACCAGATTTTTCACCAGAGACTATGAAAGCCAGAAGAGCCTGGACAGATGTTATACAGACACTAAGAGAACACAAATTCCAGCCCAGGCTACTATACCCAGCCAAACTCTCAATTACCATAGATGGAGAAACCAAAGTATTCCACGACAAAACCAAATTCACACATTATCTCTCCACAAATCCAGCCCTTCAAATGATAATAGCAGAAAAAAACCAATACAAGAATGGGAACAACGCCCTAGAAAAAACAAGAAGGTAATTCCTCAACACCTAAAAGAAGACAGCCACAAGAACAGAATGCCAACTTTAACAAGAAAAATAACAGGAAGCAACAATTACTTTTCCTTAATATCTCTTAACATCAATGGTCTCAACTCCCCAATAAAAAGACATAGACTAACAAACTGGCTACACAAATAAGACCCAACATTTTGCTACTTACAGGAGACACATCTCAGAGAAAAAGATAGACACTACCTCAGAATAAAAGGCTGGAAAACAATTTTCCAAGCAAATGGTATGAAGAAACAAGCTGGAGTAGCCATCCTAATATCTGATAAGATTGACTTCCAACTCAAAGTCATCAAAAAAGACAAGGAGGGGCACTTCGTTCTCATCAAAGGTAAAATCCTCCAAGAGGAACTCTCAATTCTAAATATCTATGCTCCAAATACAAGGGCAGCCACATTCATTAAAGAAACTTTAGTAAAGCTCAAAGCACACATTGCACCTCACACAATAATAGTGGGAGACTTCAACACACCACTTTCACCAATGGACAGATCATGGAAACAGAAACTAAACAGGGACACACTGAAACTAACAGAAGTGATGAAACAAATGGATCTGACAGATATCTACAGAACATTTTATCCTAAAACAAAAGGATATACCTTCTTCTCAGCACCTCATGGTACCTTCTCCAAAATTGACCACATAATAGGTCAAAAACAGGCCTCAACAGATGCAAAAATATTGAAATTGTCCCATGTATCCTATCAGATCACCATGCACAAAGGCTGATCTTCAATAACAAAAAAAATAACAGAAAGCCAACACTCACGTGGAAACTGAACAACACTCTTCTCAATGATACCTTGGTCAAGGAAGGAATAAAGAAAGAAATTAAAGACTTTTTAGAGTTTAATGAAAATGAAGCCACAACATACCCAAACCTTTGGGACACAATGAATGCATTTCTAAGAGGGAAACTCATAGCTCTGAGTGCCTCCAAGAAGAAACGGGAGACAGCACATACTAGCAGCTTGACAACACATCTAAAAGCTCTAGAAAAAAAGGAAGCAAATTCACCCCAGAGGAGTAGACGGCAGGAAATAATCAAACTCAGGGGTGAAATCAACCAAGTGGAAACAAGAAGAACTATTCAAAGAATTAACCAAACGAGGAGTTGGTTCTGTGAGAAAATCAACAAGATAGATAAACCCTTACCTAGACTCACTAGAGGGCACAGAGACAAAATCCTAATTAACAAAATCAGAACTGAAAAGGGAGACATAACACCAGATCCTGAAGAAATCCAAATCACCATCAGATCCTTCTACAAAAGGCTATACTCAACAAAACTGGAAAACCTGGACGAAATGGACAAATTTCTGGACAGATACCAGGTACCAAAGTTGAATCAGGATCAAGTTGACCTTCTAAACAGTCCCATATCCCCTAAAGAAATAGAAGCAGTTATAAATAGTCTCCCAGCCAAAAAGAGCCCAGGACCAGACGGGTTTAGTGCACAGTTCTATCAGACCTTCAAAGAAGATCTAATTCCAGTTCTGCACAAACATTTTCACAAGATAGAAGTAGAAGGTACTCTACCCAACTCATTTTATGAAGCCACTATTACTCTGATACCTAAACCACAGAAAGATCCAACAAAAATAGAGAACTTCAGACCAATTTCTCTTATGAATATCGATGCAAAAATCCTCAATAAAATTCTCGCTAACCGAATCCAAGAACACATTAAAGCAATCATCCATCCTGACCAAGTAGGTTTTATTCCAGGGATGCAGGGATGGTTTAATATACGAAAATCCATTAATGTAATCCATGATATAAACAAACTCAAAGACAAAAAACACATGATCATCTCATTAGATGCAGAAAAAGCATTTGACAAGATCCAACACCCATTCATGATAAAAGTTCTGGAAAGATCAGGAATTCAAGGCCCATACCTAAACGTGATAAAAGCAATCTACAGCAAACCAGTAGCCAACATCAAAGTAAATGGAGAGAAGCTGGAAGCAATCACACTTAAATCAGGGACTAGACAAGGCTGCCCACTTTCTCCCTACCTTTTCAACATAGTACTTGAAGTATTAGCCAGAGCAATTCGACAACAAAAGGAGATCAAGGGGATACAAATTGGAAAGGAGGAAGTCAAAATATCACTTTTTGCAGATGATATGATAGTATATATAAGTGACCCTAAAAATTCCACCAGAGAACTCCTAAACCTGATAAACAGCTTCGGTGAAGTAGCTGGATATAAAATTAACTCAAACAAGTCAATGGCCTTTCTCTACACAAAGAATAAACAGGCTGAGAAAGAAATTAGGGAAACAACACCCTTCTCAATAGTCACAAATAATATAAAATATCTCGGCGTAACTCTAACTAAGGAAGTGTAGATCTGTATGATAAAAACTTCAAGTCTCTGAAGAAAGAAATTAAAGAAGATCTCAGAAGATGGAAAGATCTCCCATGCTCATGGCAGGATCAACATTGTAAAAATGGCTATCTTGCCAAAAGCAATCTACAGATTCAATGCAATCCCCATCAAAATTCCAACTCAATTCTTCAATGAATTAGAAGGAGCAATTTGCAAATTCATCTGGAATAACAAAAAACCTAGGATAGCAAAAATTCTTCTCAAGGATAAAAAACCTCTGGTGGAATCACCATGCCTGACCTAAAGCTTTACTACAGAGCAATTGTGGTAAAAACTGCATGGTACTGGTATAGAGACAGACAAGTAGACCAATGGAATAGAATTGAAGACCCAGCAATGAACCCACACACCTATGGTCACTTGATCTTCGACAAGGGAGCTAAAACCATCCAGTGGAAGAAAGACAGCATTTTCAACAATTGGTGCTGGCACAACTGGTTGTTATCATGTAGAAGAATGCGAATCGATCCATACTTATCTCCTTGTACTAAGGTCAAATCTAAGTGGATCAAGGAACTTCACTTAAAACCAGAGACACTGAAACTTATAGAGGAGAAAGTGGGGAAAAGCCTTGAAGATATGGGCACAGGGGAAAAATTCCTGAACAGAACAGCAATGGCTTGTGCTGTAAGATTGAGAATTGACAAATGGGACCTAATGAAACTCCAAAGTTTCTGTAAGGCAAAAGACACTGGTCAATAAGACAAAAAGACCACCAACAGATTGGGAAAGGATCTTTACCTATCCTAAATCAGATAGGGGACTAATATCCAACATATATAAAGAACTCAAGAAGGTGGACTTCAGAAAATCAAATAACCCCATTAAAAAATTGGGCTCAGACCTGAACAAAGAATTCTCACCTGAGGTATAACGAATGGCAGAGAAGCACCTGAAAAAATGTTCAACATCCTTAATCATCAGGGAAATGCAAATCAAAACAACCCTGAGATTCCACCTCACACCAGTCAGAATGGCTAAGATCAAAAATTCAGGTGACAGCAGATGCTGGCGAGGATGTGGAGAAAGAGGAACACTCCTCCATTGTTGGTGGGATTGCAGGCTTGTACAACCACTCTGGAAATCCGTCTGGCGGTTCCTCAGAAAATTGGACACAGTACTACCGGAGGATCCAGCAATACCTCTCCTGGGCATATATCCAGAAGATGCCCCAACTGGTAAGAAGGACACATGCTCTACTATGTTCATAGCAGCCTTATTTATAATAGCCAGAAGCTGGAAAGAACCCAGATGCCCCTCAACAGAGGAATGGATACAGAAAATGTGGTACATCTACACAATGGAGTACTACTCAGCTATTAAAAAGAATGAATTTATGAAATTCCTAGCCAAATGGATGGACCTGGAGGGCATCATCCTGAGTGAGGTAACACATTCACAAAGGAACTCACACAATATGTACTCACTGATAAGTGGATATTATCCCCAAACCTAGGATACCCAAGATATAAGATACAATTTCCTAAACACATGAAACTCAAGAAAAATGAAGACTGAAGTGTGGACACTATGCCCCTCCTTAGAAGTGGGAACAAAACACCCTTGGAAGGAGTTACAGAGACAAAGTTTGGAGCTGAGATGAAAGGATGGACCATGTAGAGACTGCCATATCCAGGGATCCACCCCATAATCAGCATCCAAACGCTGACACCATTGCATACACTAGCAAGATTTTATCGAAAGGACCCAGATGTAGCTGTCTCTTGTGAGACTGTGCCGGGGCCTAGCAAACACAGAAGTGGATGCTCACAGTCAGCTAATGGATGGATCACAGGGCTCCCAATGGAGGAGCTAGAGAAAGTACCCAAGGAGCTAAAGGGATCTGCAACCCTATAGGTGGATCAACATTATGAACTAACCAGTACCCCGGAGCTCTTGACTCTAGCTGCATATATATCAAAAGATGGCCTAGTTGGCCATCACTGGAAAGAGAGGCCCATTGGACACGCAAACTTTATATGCCCCAGTACAGGGGAACGCCAGGGCCAAAAAGGGGGAGTGGGCGGGTAGGGGAGTGGGGGTGGGTGGGTATGGGGGACTTTGGTATAGCATTGGAAATGTAAATGAGCTAAATACCTAATAAAAAATGGAAAAAAAAAAGAAAAGGCAATCTGCAAATTCATCTGGAATAACAAAAAACCTAGAATAGCAAAAACTCTTCTCAATGATAAAGGAACCTCTGGTGGAATCACCATGCATGGCCTCAAGCTGTACTGCAGAGCAATTCTGATTAAAAAAAAAACAAAAACAAAAAAAACAAAAAACAAAAAACTTCATGGTACTGGTATAGCAACAGACAAGTATACCAATGGAATAGAATTGAAGACCCAGTAATGAACCCATACACCTATGGTCACTTGATCTTTGACAAGGGAGCTCAAACCATCCAGTGTTAAAAAGTCAGCATTTTCAACAAATGGTGCTGGCACAACTGGCGGTTATCATGTAGAAGAATGTGAATTGATCCATGCCTATCTCCTTGTTCTAAGGTCAAATGTAAGTGGATTAAGGAACTCTACATAAAACCAGAGACACTGAAACTTATAGAAGAGAAAGTGCGGAAAAGCCTCGAAGACATGGACACAGGGGAAAAATTCCTGAATAGAACAGCAATGGCTTGTGCTATAAGATCGACAAATGGGACCTCATAAAAGTACAAAGCTTCTGTAAGGCAAAAGACATCATCAATAAGACAAAAAGCCCACCAACAGATTGAAAAAGGATCTTTACCTATCCTAAATCAGATAGGGGACTAATATCCAATATATACAAAAAGCTCAAGAAGCTGGACCCCAGATAATCAAATAACCCCATTAAAAAATTGGGCTCAGAGCTAAACAAAGGATTCTCACCTGAGGAATACCGAATGGCTGAGAAGCACCTGAAAAAATGTTCAGCGTCCTCAATCATCAGGGAAATGCAAATCAAAGCAACCCTGAGATTCCACCTCACACCAGTCAGAATGGCTAAGATCAAAAACTCAGGTGACAACAGATGCTGGCAAGGATGTGGAGAAAGAGGAACACTCCTCCATTGTTGGTGGGATTGCAAGCTTGTACAACCACTCTGGAAATCAGTCTGGTGGTTCCTCAGAAAATTGGACATAGTACTACCAGAGGATCCAGCAATACCTCTCCTGGGCATATATCCAGAAGATGTTCCAACTGGTAAGAAGGACACATGCTCCACTATGTTCATAGCAGCCTTATTTATAATAGCCAGAAGCTGGAAAGAACCCAGATGTCCCTCAACAGAAGAATGGATACAGAAAATGTGGTACATTTGCACAATGGAATGGTACACAGGTATTAAAAAGAATGAATGTATGAAATCCCTAGGGAAATGGATGGACCTGGAGGGCATCATCCTGAGTGAGGTAACCCAATCACAAAAGAACTCACATGATATGTACTCACTGATAAGTGGATATTAGCCCAGAAACTTAGAATACCCAAGATACAAGATACAATCTGTAAAACACATGAAACTCAAGAAGAACAAAGACCAAAATGTGGACACGTTGCCCCTTCTTAGAATTGGGAACAAAACACCCATGGAAGGAATTACAGAGACAAAGTTTTGAGCTGAGATGACCATCTAGAGACTGCCATACCTGGGCATCCATCCCATAATCAGCCTCCAAAATCTGACACCATTGCATATGCCAGCAAGATTTTGTTGAAAGGACCCAGATATGGCTGTCTCTTGTGAGACTATGCCAGGGTCTAGCAAACACAGAAGTGGATGCTCACAGTCAGCTATTGGATGGGTCACACGGCCCCCAATGGAAGAGCTAGAGAAAGTACACAAGGAGCTAAAGGGCTCTGCAACCCTATAGGTGGAACAACAATATGAACTAACCAGTACCCCTACACGCCCCCAGAGCTCGTGTTTCTAGCTGCATATGTATCAGAAAATGGCCTAGTTGGCCATCATTGGAAAGAGAGGCCCATCAGTCTTGCAAACTTTATATGCCTCAGTACAGCTGAACGCCAGGGCCAAGAAGTGTGTGTGTGTGTGGGGGGGGGGGGGGGGAGATGAGTGGGGGGGAGGGTATGTGGGAACTTTTGGTATAGCATTGGAAATGTAATGAAGAAAATACCTAATTAAATTAAAAATGTAAAAAAAAAAATACGTGATTTCTTGCAAATGATCTTTGCTGTACCTATTAAGTTCTTCATGAGATTTCTGACCTTGAGCCTCTTTATATGCTATATTGCACTTAATGCTTTGTTTATATTGATAGTTCTTTGTATATCGGCAGGGAAGCCAACTTGATTGTGGTCAATATCTTCTCTATTTTGAATTTAGTTCATAAGAATTTTATTGATGCTTTTAAAATGCCTGTTCATTGGAAAAATACTCTATAATTTTATTTAGAGTTGTGCCTTTATCTTATTTTCAATCATGGTAATATTGATATTGTAAAATGAGCATGATAGCTTACGTTTCAATTTTATGGGGTAGTTTGAGCAGCATTAATATTAGATCTTAACGAGCTGATGGAAATCAGTTGTGAATATATTAGGTCTGAACTTCATCTAAATAGCTTTAATTTCATTTACTGTAGACCAATTAAATTTGTTTACATTCTTTTTATTTAATTTTGGTAGAATATTCATGTCTAGAAATGTATCTATATCATAGATATTTAAAATTGTCAAAATCTACATTTTCTTTTTTTTTCAATTTTTATTAGATTTTTCTTCATTTACATTTCAAATGAAATCCCAAAAGTCCCCTATACCCTCCCCCAGCCCTGCTCCCCTACCCACTCCCACTTCTTGGCCCTGGTGTTCTGCCATGGCCCGGGCCTAATCAGTCCCCCTCAACCCGTGGGAATCAGTGTTTCAGACAGATGGACATAGAGTTGGCGGGAATTGACAGAACAAATGTCAAATCAAGCATCAAACTTTTTATACAGTAGAAAATAGGGATGTTGGGTGATACACTGGCAAGGTACAAAGAGGTTACTGTATTCTTACACAAAACAGAGGAATGCAAACACGGAAGGAGTGGGAGGAACCAACTGGGGTAAAACTCTATGTTATCAACTGGGATCAAAAACAGCTCCACCTAAGGTCCACTTAATCTTAGAAGCCAGGGGCAAGGGCTTCCTGCCCTTGCCATAGTTCCTACTCTAGTCTATTGTATAGTCCACCTTCCCCCTAGGCCATCGTAAATACTTGTGTATGGGTGTAACTCAGCTACCTATAGTTCTAAGTATCTACTCTGGTTCCTCTTTAGGTCACAAACTTCCTTCTTCCTAGATAATGGTAAATTTCAGTGTAGGGCAGTGACTTAGCTATCCATGCCCAAGGTCGGATCAAGGACTGCCTAGAATCTAACTTAGCTATATGTCAAAATATCAATCCTTAGGAGCACTTGTAGTAAAGCAATATTAAGGGAAAGCACACAGATCCGTTTACCAACTAAAGCAAGGACATTGGAACATTCTTTATACAGGATGCCACGATTCCAGGAGACTAAGTTTCCGTGAACTTTTCGCCTCGGGACAGTGCCTAGGTTTTGGGGGGGCGGGGAGGGAGGGCTGTCGCCTTGTCACTACTGGAGTGGATGTAGCAGTGTTCCCCTGTACTGGGGCATATAAAGTTTGCAAGACCAAGGGACCTTTCTTCCCACTGATGGCTGACAGCAATACTGGGATGGCTGAGTGGTTAAGGCATTTGGCTTAAGATCCAATGGGCAGAGATGCCTGTGTGGGTTCTAACTTCACTCCCAATATCAGCGGCTGTACTGCTTGTCTGACTATGAAATCTACATTTTAAATGCATGCCTTAATGATCCTTAAATTCACTGGGATCTAGTGTAATGTTTCCCTTTTTACCTATAACTATATTAATTTTGTTGCTCTCTTTTTTTTTCTTATTTTGACCAAATGTTTGTCAATATTGTTTCTCTTTAAAACAATCACCTATTTGTTTCATGATTCATTATAATGTTTTTACTTCATTATTTTATTAATTTTAACCTCAATACATTTTCATCTACTGATTAATGCTAGGCTTATTATTGCTAGTGTAGACCTTAAGGTATAATATTTATTTTGAGAGTTTTCTATGTTAAACCTCAGGAATTGATGACTGTAAGTCTCCCTCCTACACCTACTCTATCAAAATGCTACAAACATTCTGGTAGTCTGCATTTGCATATCCAATCAATTATAGGATTTTGTTTTTTAGTCTCCATCTGAATTTTTTAGTGCCCTACCTATTATTCAACAATGTATAGTTAAATCTTTATATGTTTCTATATTTTTTGTACTTTTTCTTACTTTTTTTTATATTTTTGTTCCATTATTATCAGGTAGAATACATGGTACTTAAAATTTGTAAAGGCTTTTCTTGTGTCCTCAGATATAATCTATTTTAGAATAGCAGCAAGGATTCTTATCAGTTGAGCCATCACTCCAGCCCTTCTTTATGGCTGTTTTGACTTTTCACTTAAGACTAAAGCATTAAGTTTTCTACAAGTGATTTTGAAAGGATACCCATCAAAAGGTATTGCCTTTTTTCTTAATTTTTTCCTTGTATTTGAAGTGATGTTCTTTTCAGTTTTTGACACACTACAAAGATGCTAGAAGCCTTGTCTTCATTTTGAATGTTACTTTTTCTGGGTATAGAATTCTTGTTTAAAAAAAAAACAGCTCACTAGTTTTTAAAATATATCTATTAATTGTCTGCAGCTATTGAAGTTTTATCATATAAATTCTGTTTCCTTCTTTTGTTACCTTGTAAATAATATGTCTTCTTCCCTCTACCCAAGAGGTCTCTGCCAGATTTTTTTTCATTATTGCTTTTATTTTATAATTTTAATAGGTATTTTGAGATAGTTTTGTCACTATTCATTTTTACCAGACCTTTATTAATGTAAAGATTCATAAAATTAATAATTTTTACGAAGTTAAGAAAATTTGAAACTAGCCGGGTGTGGTGGCGCACGCCTTTAGTCCCAGCACTTGGGAGGCAGAGGCAGGCGGATTTCTGAGTTCGAGGCCAACCTGGTCTACAGAGTGAGTTCCAGGACAGCCAGGGCTACACAGAGAAACCCTGTCTCGAAAAACCAAAAACCAAAAAAAAAAAAAAAAAAGAAAATTTGAAACTTATTTTTTATTCTTTCCCTTTTTCTCTTTTCCTTCTAAGGTTCTTTTAGCTACTGAGGTTCTCACAACTGTCTAGAATTTTCCATAGTTTTCTAACATTTAGTTTTGCTGTTGTTCACTTTATTCAATACTAGTTTCCTCTGATTCTTATTTTGAAATAGTTCTGTGTATATGGTGACTAGCTCCTCAGTCAATTTTTCTGTAACATCAGCTGTTCATCTGACTGAATTTTAAGTTTCACATTACCAGGATCATGATTTCTTCTCATTCTTAAAGCATAAGAAGTTTGTTTCTAATTTAATGTTATTTGAGAGTACAAAGATAATTCTCTCCATTTGCCATTTGTATCTCCTTACATTGCTTTTATGTGCCTCCTGGCTTGAGGTATGATTTTCCTGCAGTTTTGTTAAATAGAGTTTCATTTTCCAATACTAATAGTTATACATTATAATTTTTATTGCTTAAAATATTATCTATCTTTATTGGAATAGGACATATTATTTGAAATTCATTTTTTAGGTTGGTTTGTTTGTTTGGTTGGTTGGTTGGTTTTTCGAGACAGAGTTTCTCTGTATAACCCTGGCTGTCCTGGAACTCACTTTGTAGACCAGGCTGGCCTCGAACTCAGAAATCCGCCTGCCTCTGCCTCCCAAATGCTTGGATTAAAGGTGTGCGCCACCAACGCCTGGCTAGGTTCAATGAACTTCAATAATGTGAAGCCTATGTTCATATTTAGAGCCCAGTTTTCATACCCTTCCTATTTGGTTAGCTTTACATTTGCAGGTCTTTCTACTATAGCTTTGTAAAACATGAAATCTTTCCTCCTCTGTATGAATGGGAAAGGTTGTTGTAATTATTTTCTTTCTTTCTAGTTGCCATGACTTCTGGTATTTTCCTCCTTCCACATATCTGCCGATGAGTCCTTTGTCACATGCTCAGGTGAAATCATCTGCAGGCTTCAGCAGCTAGCTTAGTAGGGTTATTTCTGTCACCATAAGCTCTGGCTACTTTGGCCTTTCCGAAGTCCTAACTGCCATTATGCCTAGCCAAGCCTCCTGGATTGTGTTTACCCTTCCACCGAGATATAGGAACTTATGAAATGTTAGTTTGAGCAACTGGAGGTTTCTATCACTCAGGGGTCACTGTTTTAGTTCCTGGTGGCAAAGATTTAAATTTTATGTTTCATATATTTTGTCTACTTTTGTAATTACCTAAGTAATGAAAGATAGACTTTACCTTTGATTCTCTATCTCAGCCCAGGGTGTATTGATGCTGCACTGAGTTCAGAAACTTGGATTACTCTAAACATCTGCCCTTTCTACTCTGGTTTCTGAGATGCCAGGGGACGGCTAGAGGAAGTCACATAAATGTGAGCAATGGTGACACTATATTTTTATGGTCCTCAATTTCAGCTGCCTTCTCAGCTCCACTTCCCATTATAGCTATTTCAAATGTTTGCCAAACGCCTCAAGTCTCCGATTCCAACTCTAGAATCCTTCTCTAAGCAAATTAACCTTTTTATATGTTCCAGGGGAGATTAGGGCATCAGGATAGAAATCCCTAAACTCTAGCATCAGTATGAATAGAAACACATATCTTAGCAAGTCTGTCCGGTGTGCTCAGGGAAAATATCCTTCATCTCTTTCTGTGATGGTGATAATAGATTGCCTCATTTCTCTTTTTTCTATATTTGGCTGCCATTGAACTATTAATTTTTCTGATAATATGATTGTTGCAAACAAAGCTTTATGAAAGAGTGAGATCCATTCCTCATATACATAAAATTAATAGCTTAATTTTACAGGCAGCTACTGATGATACAGGCCACTATGCAGACAATTGCTATCTGAATAGCTAATTCCTTATTTAACCCCAGCCAAGGCTAGTTTTGCTCAAAATCCTCCAGTGACCCCCTTTTGTTCAAAAAAAGAGCCCAAATCTTAGAAGGGCATTGAAGGCCAGCATAGCCTGGCCCTTCACCATCTCTCATGTCTAATAACTCCTGGTAAACATACACTCTTTGGCATTTTCATGTCCCTTATAAAAAACATGTGTGTGGCTTGTCCCTCTTCCATGGAGTCACCTTTCCCTGGTGCCTTTCTGGCTTGTTTCTGACTTTGTTTAGATTCTTTTCAAATTCTAACTTATCAAGCCTTCCTTAACTGATTCTATATAAAGCACTAATATTCTGATTCCACCTAGCCTTCCCTAGCAATATTTTATTCTATAGTCTTGATATTAAATATTATATTTCTAGTATATAATATTTTGTTTCTTTTATTTTTTATTTTATTTTATTTTATTTTATTTTATTTTATTTTATTTTATTTTATTTTATTTTTTGCTCTACACTAGACTGGAAGTTCCATGAAGAGAAGTTTTGAAGGTTTGGTTCACTGCTCCTTTATAGAGCTGGAAAACAGCTCCCACCAACACAGTATTCATAAAACATAAATTGAATAAAGGATTTGAGTCCTTCTTTAGGTTATGTGCTCTGGTTTCCAAGCACATAGACTTTTGTGTCTGAACTTGTTTCCAGTTGTTCTGATAATAGTTCTACTGGAAAACCTATCTTCCCCAAACTCTAGGATTCCGATTTCAAGGCCTGGTTTTGAGTCTATCTTAACTGCTTTTTTGAAGTAGTCACATTATGGGTTTTCCCTGACATGGGTTTTGGTGAGACAGTTCTGATACATCGTACTGTCTTTAAGTTCCCACATATAAGGAAGCTGAAATTGATACCCTCCCATTCCCAGGAAATTGCTCATCTAGGACACAGACAGCTTTGCTCCTAGGAAATAACAATTTTAAGTGAATCATAGAATCTCCATATTTCCTAAGAGAAGCACTTAAGTAACCTTATAAGTAGAAGAACATTTTTTTTAATTAATAAAAAGGAACTATTGCCTGTTACACTCAACCTTTCAATATGCATGAACAAATTGTAATTTGTTCACTATTCTTTACATGGCCTACATTTCCCCCTAGTTATTGTGTTGTATTGAGGACTGGGAAAGGGTTCCTGGGTGGCCTGGAAAGGTGAAGCATATGCGCGGTACTTCTTTTAGACAGGATCCCATTGAGTCATCCCAGCACGTTTACCAGTTGTCCATCTTGCACTGAGTAGATGGCTGTCCAGGCAGAGCCCACCAGGCCCAACTGTGCCTTGCCTGCAGGACGCACTAACTGGAGAGAAACGGTTTCTTGCATCACAGCAGGAAGGTTTGGCTTATTCTCCTGTATATTTGTGAACCTGCCCTTTTACTTTCTTTTTTTTTTTTTTTTTTTTTTTTTTTTTTTTTTTTTTTGGTTTTTCGAGACAGGGTTTCTCTGTATAGCCCTGGCTGTCCTGGAACTCACTTTGTAGACCAGGCTGGCCTCGAACTCAGAGATCCACCTGCCTCTGCCTCCCGAGTGCTGGGATTAAAGGCGTGCGCCACCACGCCCGGCTGCCCTTTTACTTTCAAATTCAAACACTGATTTTAATTTACACGTCTTTTGACATCACTACAGGGAGCATCCTTGTACAAGTAGTATTAAATTGCTATTTACTAAAGAAAGAATTAAAATTAGGATTTCTTAACCAAAACCCCTAGTTATTCAAAACTCATTGTTATTTCCAAACTATCGCCAATAACCTGTTCTAGTTTATATGCATATCAGTTATGAAATGGGTTCATAATTTTCCCTATATTCACAAGCATTGTGGATTTTCTTTATTTCCTACCCCCCTTGCTTACTTTGAAGACAGTCCTCCTACCCCAGTCTCCCAAAGGGAAGGAGTAGGGGTAAGAGATCTGGTCCACTGTGTTTGGCTTTGTGTACTTTTTTATTTTCTACTTGATCTAATATTGAAAATTGTGGTATGTTTCTTAGATTGATAGTAACAATTCACAGCTTTGAAAGAGTGTTTTTAATATAAATATCTTTAGAAATCACTTCATTATATTGATTTACATTATCCATATGTAATTCTCCAATTAAATTCTCTTTGATTATTCTCTCATCTTTCTGACATACTGATTCACTTCTTACTATATGATTCCTCTCAAAAACACTTTCTAGAGGTAAT
This sequence comes from Mus musculus, assembly GCF_000001635.26. Taxonomy (NCBI): domain Eukaryota; kingdom Metazoa; phylum Chordata; class Mammalia; order Rodentia; family Muridae; genus Mus; species Mus musculus. The sequence continues at coordinate 18,363,339 of NC_000069.6, forward strand.
CAAGCCAGTTATTCAAGCCTTATTATTTTATTTCAAAATTCATAACAGTTTTATGTTATCACTGTGGCTTTGTTGAGTTCTTATTGCATATCTATTTTATTAGTAGTAGTGTATATACATGCCTGTGGTATGGAGTATGAGTATAAGTAAGAGGACACCTTTGTGACTTGGTTCTCTCCTTCCACTTTTATCTAGGTTTTAAGAATTAAACTCAGATGATCAGGATTGTGTACTGGAGATTTACAAGTCATCTCACTGGCTATCTATCTGTCTGTCTATCTATCTATCTATCTATCTATCTATCTATCTATCTATCTATCTATCTATCGTATGTATGTATATATATATGTATATACTGGTAGTAGATTTTTAATATTTTTATTTTTGAGAATTTTATGTATTGTTACAATGTGTTTTGATCAAATCTAATCCCCATTCCTTCCCCCTCTAACTCCATCCCAGCCTCCTCTATTTTTCAATTCCAACTTTATGTGCTTTAAAAAAAACAAACAAACTGAATTCACTTAATGCTGCCAATTTAGACATGGGCATAGGACCATCTACTGGAGCATGTGTAGCCTCTCAGGATGCATTTCTGAAGAAAGCTGATTCTCCTCTAGCAGTTATCAGTTGCCAATAGTGCCTCAGCTATGGGTAAGATTACATGAGCCTCTTTCCCATACATGATGGAATTTTATCTGGCTTGATTCTATGCATGTTTTATGTATGCAGTCAATAGTCACTGTGAGTTTGTGTGTGCAATGACTCCATCATATCCAGCAATACTGTTTGGCTACTGACAACAAAGTCCTCTTATTCTCATTCAATCCCTTTTAAGGAAGCAATCCACAAGGCTTGGGAGAGAGAGGGTTTAATATAGGTCTCCTGATCTGGGATGATCATTTTACTGTCTGTTATTTTGTGTACATTGACCAGTTATGGGCATCTCTGTTTATTGCATCTACTGCAAATAGAAGTTCCTCTGATGAAGGATGAGAAGAAAATTAGTCTAGAGGTATAACAGTAAGTCATTACTGTTGGCAATGTTGTGTGCTGGGGTTGGTGGCACACAACATTAATTCTAGCAGTCCTGAAGTAGAGGCAAGCAGAACTTTGTGATTTTGAGGCTAGCCTGGTCTACATTGTGAGTTCCAGGACAACCAGGGCTATGTAGAGAAACACTGTTTCAAAGCAAACAAACAAATGAAAAACCCTAACTAAACCAAAGCCCTAGTCTCGTTGTCTGTGCTTGATCCAGATTTCTAAAGGGAACACATACAAATGGTAAGGTTAACATAATGCTGAAGGGCTATGAGTATTTTATTTTTGTATTTTACTGATTCCTTTCTACCATATCAGTGTGTCTCAAATGGAAGGATGGGAGATTTAAGAGTCATACTTTCTCATATCTTTATGGTTATACCTCCAGACTGAAACACATTCCTGCAATGTCTTCCCTTTATGATGAATATTAATCTAGAGAATTAATGCTTTAAGATTATAAGTCCTTGAGAACAGTCCTTAAGTGTTATGAGAACTTGATCAAATGGAAGGAAAAAGTCATCAACATTTGACATAGATCATCTTAATTCTAAGCCATAGGACACTAATTTTTTTCACAGAAATTTTGAAAATTTTATGATAAGTTTATATTTCAATTGGAAGAAAATCTTAAAACTTAAGATGTGTATGGTTATAGTTCTTTGTAATTTTGTTTTGTAGAGCAATCATATAAATTGGCATTGTTATCTTGTATATTTGTCTAGTTTATTATTGGCATGCAAAATCATTCACCTTACATTGTAGAAACAATCAAAATTTGTCTAAGAATTCTAAGCTACCAGGTGGAATGTATTGTCAAGACTAAAAGCTTGGAGTGTGGCTTTATGGAAGAGCACATATCTAGCATATATAATGCCTGAAGTTCAATTTTCACAAAAGCCCTAACAGCTGAATATTAAAGTAGAACCAGATTATGTTTTCAGCACAGATAGCAAATTTTTTATTGCCTGCAAAATTCATGATGTTCTTATATTGAATAGCTGAGTAATATTCCAATGTGTAAATGAAGGAGAGGGGAAGAGAGGTGGAAAGGGGGCAGGATCTGGTATGAGGGGAGACAGGAGAGAGATCCAGAAGACCAAGAAAAAGAATGGAAATATGCACCTTCCAGAGGTGGGGTTTGGGGGAGAACCTCTAGAAAGTCCTAGAGGTCTATGATGGGGGAGGCTTCCAGGATTCAATGTGGGTGACCTTAGGTGAAATGCCCAACAGTCGAATATGGATTCTAAAGAGACCACCTCCAGTAGTTAAAGAGGACTCCAAACCCACCTACAAAACTTTGATTCAAATTTGATCCTGTCTAAAAGAAATTCAGGGACAAAACTGGAGCAGAGTCTGAAGGAATGGCCAACCAGTGACTGGACCATTTTGAGAACTATTCCATGGACTGACACCTATCCTTTAAAATATTACTGATGGTATGTTGTGCTTTCAGAAAAAAGCATGCCATGGCTGTCCTCTGAGAGGGTCTACTAGCATCTGACCGAGACAGATTCAGATACTAATAGCCAATCATTGAACAGAGAGAGGGTAGCGACCCCTATCAAAGAGTTAGGGGAAGGATTGAAGGAACAGAAGGGGGTGGCAATGCCATAGGAAGACCAACAGTGTCAACTAACCTGGACTCCTGGGAGCTCCCAATGACTGAGCCACCAACCAATGATCATACACAGCCTGGTCTAAGGGCCCAGGCACATACATAGCAGAGGGTTGCCTTGTATGGCCTCAATAGAAGATGCACCTAGTCCTGTAGAGAGATGATGCCCAAGGGTGTAGGGGATACCAGGGTGGAGTACCCTCTCAGATTCAAAGGAGAGGTGGCAATGTGGGGAAGAACTGCGTGAGGAAGGACCAGGAGGAGGTACAATATTTCCGATGTAAAGAAATAAAATAAAATAAAGAAAAAGAAAAGAAAATTACAGTAGCTTGGGTAACTTAGCAAACGATTAGAAATCTCTAGATTTGTAGATGACAACAAGGGAGTGTGCTTGTGCTAATGTGAAGAAACTTGAAAGTCACTTGAAATGTGTTCTTGAATAGCATCAGGGTCCCTGGAATCTTCTCTCTTCATGTTTCAGCCATGGTGTGAGTGGTTTGACTCCACCATATGGTCCTTAGAAGCCTAAAAGCAAAAGGTTCCCCTGCATCAAAAAAGCATGTTTTTATGTATGTGATTTATTAGGTAGTTTCTACAGAAACAGCTGACTAACAAACAAACCATTTTCATGACCTCGTTAACCTTAAAATGTAGTTCTGAATTCTGATAACTTTATCAGTGTTGAGGATTACTACTATTAAATGGCCAACCACATAGGTGATAAAGGAACTGGGAAGAACTGAGCATGGAAAGAACAATGTCTGTCTCCCAACAAAACCCAGCTCTCCACACACATGTATAGCCACGAAGCGATTCAAGTGTTTTTAATCATATAGGCCTTGTCTGTCTTCAACAATGAGCATTTCTGTTTAACAACACTGTTCATACAATGGCACATGGGGTAAATATGAGTGAAAATATAATTTTGTTTATCGAGAGTTTGTCTGTATAGCTGTGGCTGTCCTGGTACTCACTCTGTAGACCAGGCTGACCTCAAACTCAAAGATTCACCTGCCTCTGCCTCCTGAGTGCTAGGATTAAAGGCGTGTGCCATCACTGCCTGGCTAAAGAATTTTCTATCCAATTCTTTCTTAAATTTCAAAAGTGTATTTGTTCACTGACATGATTTGTAATAATTCTTAATTATTTTGAAATAAAAATGACTAAGGTGAACAAAGTATGAAAACAAGTATGAGACTCGGTAGATAACTCAATAAAGTGCTTTCTAAGCAAACACGAGGAGCTGTGTTCAATCTCAAGCACCCACAAAAACAGCTGGATAGTGCAGTATGGTATTATATCTGAGTACTGGGGTGTGGCCACAGGAGGTCCACAGAGTTCAACAGGAAGGCAGCCTAGCCTAATCACTAAGCCAGTGAAATGTCCCGTTTTAGTTTAGTTTTTTTTTGTTTGTTTTTTGTTTTTTGTTTTTTGTTTTTTTGCTTACCCTAGCTACTGTAGGTTTTTTTTTTTAATTTTTTTTTATTAGGTATTTTCCTCGTTTACATTTTCAATGCTATCCCAAAGGTCCCCCATATCCACCCCCACCAATCCCCTACCCACCCACTACCCCTTTTTGGCCCTGGCGTTCCCCTGTACTGGGGCATCTAAAGTTGGCAAGTCCAATGGTCCTCTCTTTGCAGTGATGGCCGACTAGGCCATCTTTTGATGCATATGCAGCTAGAGACAAGAGCTCCAGGGTACTGGTTAGTTCATATTGTTGTTCCACCTATAGGGTTGCAGTTCCCTTTAGCTCCTTGGGTAATATCTCTAGCTCCTGCATTGGGGGCCGTGTGACCCATCCAATAGCTGACTGTGAGCATCCACTTCTGTATTTGCTAGGCCCCGGCATAGTCTCACAAGAGAGAGCTATATCTGGGTCCTTTCAGCAAAATTTTGCTAGTGTGTGCAATGGTGTCAGCGTTTGGAAGCTGATTATGGGATGGATCCCTGCATATGGCAATCACTAGATGGTCCATCTTTTTGTCACAGGTCCAAATTTTGTCTCTGTAACTCCTTCCATGGGTGTTTTGTTCCCATTTCTAGGAAGGGGTAAAGTGTCCACACTTTGGTCTTCCTTCTTCTTGAATTTCATGCGTTTAGCAAGTTGTATCTTATATCTTGGGTATCCTAAGTTTCTGGGCTAATATCCACTTATCAGTGAGTACATATTGTGTAAGTTCCTTTGTGATTGGGTTACCTCACTCAGGATGATGCCCTCCAGGTCCATCCATTTGCCTAGGAATTTCATAAATTCATTTTTTTAATAGCTGAGTAGTATTCCATTGTGTAAATGTACCACATTTTCTGTATCCATTCCTCTGTTGAGGGGCATCTGGGTTCTTTCCAGCTTCTGGCTATTATAAATAAGGCTGTTATGAACATAGTGGAGCATGCGTCCTTCTTACCGGTTGGGACATCTTCTGGATATATTGGTTTTGTTATTTTTAAATTGGATGGCTGCTGAGATTTTCTTCTTGACTCCACATGGACACACAAACGCATACACATGTACATATATACAGACATTACACAAAGAGAGAGAAAAACCACATATACCTGCACACATATAGGACCTTGCTTGAGAATCAAACACGTATTTGTAGCCCAACAAAACAAATAAGTAGTTATATGAATAAAGAAAGTGAAATGTTCCTTGAAGTACAGACAACAGTCAATTGATGTTTTTCTGCGGTATTATTGTTATCAATTATTCTCTTTTAAGCTGGAAACTATATTTTCTTATTTACTAATTAAAGGAGTAATTTTTTTCTTTCAAACATATTATAAAATTCTAAGATTTCCTGGATTTGATGCCTTCTTATTCCACTACAACACTCTCATTTGGTTACACAGGTTTGAAAGTCTTAGAGCTTCCCAGTATACCCTTGGGCAGCTGTATCTGACTTTGTCAGAAGTTTGAATAAGATTTTAATTCACAAGAAATAACATACAAGGAATGTTCTAGTGAAGCTCTGGTTCCCTAAACCTTCTTTAAATTGTCCTTTTTGTGGTCAAACTCCAAACTTCTGAACTTGAGGATATGTGTTCACACAACCCAGTGTTGGTCTCTTCCTTATTACATTTTAAAAATTATATGCTGGTATAATTAGTAATTCAGATCTGACTTCCTCTTTGAGGGCACGAGTCAGATCTTTCCTTTTTTCCCCATTAATCTAGTCTAGTACACAGCATCTAGCAGGTTTATTGAAAATAATTATCTAATGAGTAAATGCATAGCTATTATTTCTTGTACCACACGTTAAATGTGAAGGGAAAAGGTCTGTTCTAAATCTAAGGATTTTACTAGGTGCTTCTCAGTCCTAGGGAAGATACTGAAAGGGACTGCAGGTTTTCCTTTACTAGCTTCCATTCATTTCAATGATCAGTCCGCTCATCCATTGAATAGCACATCGAGATAGAGGAGTAGGGAATGAAAAACAAGAAGTTGTCTTTGTGAAACAATTTTTTTTCAAGTTCCTTTCTGTTGTCTCAATGAGGCTTCTTACCCAGTATAAACGTTTCTATCTTGCTACCCATTCAAGACCTAGACAGCTAGTCTTCTCTGCATGTCTCACCCTTTGCTGCATGGCTTCTCCTCTCTCCTGGTTAGAGCAGGCCTGTCGTGAGCAAGCCTCACTCTTCACACACATTGTAGGACTTGTGACTTAGAGTACAAAACCTGGAATAAGTACTTTTTCTGTAGACTTTTTTAGGAGTTCCTCAGACTTTGCTTCTGCTTGTTTATTCTATGCTACCTTCATACTGTACCTCAGGCTACTGGCAAGCATCAGCATCACTTTAAAAGTAATTTAGGAAATAAGTGTTCTTTCTCTAGGGTGCAAATAAAAGGAAAAGCTGTGGTAAATAGCTAATACAAGCAAAAGGTGCCTTGGGGAAACCCTAAGAGTCATTTCTTTCAAACCAGCAATAACTTCTGGTACTACTGGTCCTGAGGCAGCAGCCGTCAACATTGTTTAAAAAGGCTCCCTCTTGGTGTTCTCATTAATTAACTGCACTGTTTGTTGATTCTAGATTGATTCAGTTTGTTCTCTGGAGAGAATTTGTGGAAGCTCAGTAATGCTTGATGCAGAATTTCATCTCAGGCCCTAAATTCCCAGGATGAAGGTTTACTGGGACATATAGAAGACGAAGTGAAAACAAGAATTTGTTAGATAAAAATGGTAATCAAAATATTTTAAATTCAGATGTAATTTTTGAAGATTTTCCCTATAGAGCTAAAAAATTACCTGAAGCAAAGTTTGACTGACAGGCGGGCTTAACAAACACAACAAGACAAATGGTATGCAAAGCAGATAGGGAAGTATTTGTTGCTAATGACTTGAGAAAGCATTTTAATTAAGTTGTTTGCCAATTAATGCCTCACTTCTAACATTCCATAAATATTTAAACATTTCCTAAACTTACTTTCTTACAGAAACACTTGCAAATGTTACTGTGGACCTTCTTTGGGAATCTCACAAGGCAATAAGTAAATACATAAATAAATAAATAATTTTTTAAAAATGTACCATTTGTAAGAATCTATGTGCTAATCTCATCATGGGAGCCATTTAACTTTGAAGTGTCCAATATTCCTAAATACTTCTTTCATCCCATTCTACAAAGTGTGAATAATGATAGGTTGTTTGCTATTCTGAGCCCATCATAGAAATGGAAGATTTGGGGGCACAGAAAATAATATATTTAAATACAACTTATTAGAGCCAAGAAAACAATTTCGGTTGATGAACTAAAGTCTACCAAATGACTACTGTTAATAATTGAGTCATCCCACTTAGAAATCTCCAAATTGCTACCTCCCTAACTCCCGAGAAACATAGCACATCATATGAGTCTGATCATCTTCACTGGACCAGATTTGAATTTAACTTCCAGGATAGCTATCATTAACTCCAAATTAACAAATAGCCCCTCTCTTCTCCTGCTAATTCTTTCTTGGAATGAGCATCCTTATGGTTATTGTTTATTTTTCATAGTTTTCATGAAATGAAGGATGGGGACGGATCATGATTAGAATTCAGCCAGACTACTAAGGAGACTTGTCCCTTCATCAGTGCATGGCATTTTCTTGTATGACACAGTGACCATATCATCCATCACCAAGCTGAGCGGCCTGAACTTCCTGGCACAGAAGCCATCAGCTCATCTGCTACCTGACCTGCTGTGCAGTTGGTAGGTGGCAGCAGAGAAGGAATTCACATATCCTGAGTCATTTATATGGAAAATCAGAGGGGAGGGAAAGAAGACACAAGGGAGGTTTTCTGATAATGAAATGTTTGCTCCTTCAGAGACTATGGGAGCAAGTAGGGCTGGCAGTGCAAGATGGGTAGGAGGCATTACTGAGCACCCATGAGGAAACCCACATCTGTGCATGCTTGAGCACCCTCCAGAGACCCTTAACAAGTGTCTCCAGCCACTCCACCCTGTGAACAGATCACTGTCCCAATATCGGGAAAGCCAAATCATTTGTGTTCTGATGGGAGCATTGAACAGAAATAACAAATTAACTGTTACTGCAGGAACTTGCTATGCCATGACCTGACTTGATTCAGTGAGTTCTGAAAGCATGGTAACTTTTGCTTTTATGTAGATGACATCTACATAAAACATTGTAAAGACTGCCTCAAAGAGATCATCATTTGCAGAGAGATTTCCAATGTGAAGACACTTTGATTTTCAGAAAACATTATTTTATGGTATAAGAAAGGAGTAAGAAGGCCACTTTACCATGGTCTTGATTCCTGCAAATTGTCCATGTTCTCTGTTGGTGATCATGAAAGTCACTGGAGTCATATGCATGCCCAAACATCCTGTATTTACATGAAATGAGTTAGATGGCATTGTTTCCTAGGTCCATTCTGGTTTACCTTATAGTTTTAAATCCTTAAGTCATTTGGGGCTTATGATTTAACTGGTGATTAACAAATAAATCCCTATACGATAGTTAATTTTATAAACTTATATGTTGATTTTCCTGGACTATGGGATGCTCATATACCTGCATAAGCATCATTTCTGTGAGATAGTGTCTATGGAGGTAATTAACAATTGAATTGTTAGAGTGGTGTTTTTTGTGCACTGTGTGAAGACGTGTCTCTGTCCTTCCTTGTGTGCCTAAGGCACCTTCTGATTGGTTAAAATAAAATGCCTATAAAAAAAGGCAGAATAGTAACATAGGACCTCCTGCAGAGAGAGGAACTCTGGAAAAGAGTCAGGTGCAGGAGATTTGCCAGTAGAACTGGAAGGAAGTCAGACACATGAATCTGAGGAGAGCTAACCACCCGTGTGGCAGACATAGAATAGTATAAACACAATAATATAAGTTAAGAGCTAGTTGGAGAGCAAGCCTAGCTTAAGGCTTAGCAATAAATACATGTGCAAGTCTTTGTGTCCTTATTCAAGAGCTGGAATGGGCTTAGAAAAGCACTAATGTTGAATCTATAAACAAAACAAAACAAAACAGTCAAGATAATCCTCTTGTTCCAATGTAGATGAGCACCTCGATTCTTTTGGGGCTTGGATAGGACCAAAATGAGAAAGATATAGATTTCTATCTGGGTTTGACTGTTTTAATGGAGGCTTCAGTCTCCTACCATCAACACTCCTGGCTCTCAGACCTCTACATCTATACTAGTTTTGGCATCAGAACACAATTATGGTTCTCAAACCTTCACATCCTACCACCATTTTGTGTTAAGAGTTTGTGGGACCTCTCACCTTTTTAAATTTTTTAAAAAGTTTTATTTCATGTGCATTCATGTTTTGACTGCACCAGCACCTCTGGAACTGGGCAGTTGTGAGCTGCCATGTGGGTAACAGGAATTAACCCAAAAGAGCAGTCAGTGCTCTTAACCTCTAAGTCATCTTTCCAGCCTAGGACCTCTCATCTTTTATAATCACATAGCATTAATATAATTATTAAAATATTTATATATTACCAGAATAGCATTAAAATTTTTTTCTCTTGTTCGTTATGTTTCTCTGCAGATCACTGGTTAACCCAGCCTATACAGAGCACATTAAACATTCACAAAGCAGTTGGAGAAAGATGGCTAACATGAGATGGTCCACATTTTTTTCCTTGGCTGTGAGCCTTGCCTTCTTGTTATAACCTGGACAAAATCAGACCACATGCAAATGTTTTCAGATGTTGCCCGGCTATGCAAGACTCTGACCCTTTAGTATGGTGGTTCTCATCCTTCTCACGTTGCGGCCCTTTGATACAATTCTTCCTGTTATGGTGACCCACAATCATAAAATTATTTTTATTGCTACTTCATAACTGCAACTTTGCTGTTATGAATTATAATGTAAATATCTGTGTTTTCTGATAGTCTCAGGTGACCCACGAGTTGAGAACCATTGCTTTACGTTATCTTCCTTAGAGTGTACCTGAAGGCACTTTTCTCACCCTAGCCCTGGAAAGGATCCTGAGTTGAGAGGCTCAGGTAGCTGAAACTTGAAATGCAAACAATTAGAAGTGAGGAATACAGAGAAAGAGATCCAGATATCCCCAGCCTTCTGGAGTCTGTTGCAGAACAACACCAAGCTCATACAAGTGGAACTCCACGTGATTGGCAAATGACCACAAGTATAGCAAAGAGCATGATTTACAAAGCTTTTATAATAGAAGCCAGAGAGGAGCCCAGATAGATGCCAGGGACTAAGGTTGATCACAGAGGACCATAACAAACAAAAGCTCAAGAAAATTAAGGTGTCCTTGAAATCATTTGATTTTCATGTGATAGCCTGACAGATCTGAGTTTCTGAAAATTTCACTGTGATTTCTCACTCCCCCCCCCACCATTCCAGTTTTTAGACCAGCTTTAGTTTATAACAAGTAAGCTAAAAAATATATTTATTATAGATTTCATGATTTTAAATTTTGTTGCATCCTAGTCTCTGGAACCTAGTCTCTGATCCAATTTCTGTAACAAATTCCAGCCTGCATAGAAGGCTGGGATGGGGGGGGGTGCAGTTATCATAATTTATTATTTTTTTAGTAGTCTCTTTTGAAAACTGCCTTGGGAAAAAGTTGTTGTATGGGCTCTTCAAACCCATATCAATTCACGGTACCCCTATAATGTTAGATGTTTAGATTTTTCTTTTGATGATTTTTTTTTATGTAGACAAATCAAGCTTGCAATAAATATAGGTTCTGATTGTCATAGTTTCTTGATGAACCATCATGTCGGGGCTCAGTAAATAACACCTCAAAATATAGCACTTTGGCATGTGGGTATGTTAATCTTTGTTTTAATTGGCATGTGACATTTGTGCACATTTATGCAGTGCAGCATTTTTTTCAATGCATGTAGGTTATGTGTGATAACAAATTGATGCCTTCTAGGGTTGCAGGAATGAGTTCATTTTCTCCACCAATTAAAGAATTAAAGGGCAGGAAAGAAATCTTAGTAGAAATTTTAGTTCCCTGTGTCTGAATTCTACAGCAATGAGAAGCCTCGAAAACTAGCTGGAAGGAACCCACATTGAAACACATTTAGAGTGCTATGTTGCTTACTATTGTCCTCTGTTTCTTTAGGGCAATAAGAGGAAATTGTTGAGAAAAGAGCATGTTCTCCAAGCCAGCATGCTAACTATCATATTACCATATGTTTATCAATTATTAGAGCCATACCAGGCTACCACTTGTATTTTCAGAAGGAGTACTATTGTGTTACCCAGGGTCCTTTTAGACTCCTGCCTCAGTACTCTCAATGCTAGAACTATGGGCAGATGTCACCAAACCCAGTATTACCATCACTTAAAGATGCACTGACATTTAGAGACACATATTCCAAACAAACTCACCATTACTAGTCCATTTGGCCAGTGATGCCAGGGCTTTCCTTTCTTGTCTGGTAGAATGTGCAACTTAATATCTGTCCATATTTCTTTTTAGGGTGAACTAGATTATTTTCTTGAGAATGGTTTATTCTGAGAGAACAGGACCAATGCGGAGAGGAGACCAACATTTTTAAAAAAGAAGACAAATATTTGGTCTCTGTTGGGCCCAACTTCAGAGACCAGGAAAAGCTCAGACTCAATTGGGAGAAACAGATTTCCTGGGAGCAATGGGGTTGTCATATCCAACAGGATGGGCTTTGCCATACCTTTGTGGTAGCCTAGCTTTGGATACAGGTGTCAGAATGAGAAGGGCCACCTTCTTGCTCTTGTTCTTTCCTTGTCCTTTGTTCTTGTTCTTCTGGGTGTTTTTTTTTTTTTTTTTTTTTTTTTTGGGACAGGGTTTCTCTGTAGCCCTGGCTGTCCTGGAACTCACTTTGTAGACCAGGCTGGCCTTGAACTCAGAAATCCGCCTGCCTATGCCCTCCAAGTGCTGGAATTAAAGGTGTGCACCACCACACCCGGCTCCCCTCTCCTTCTGGATGTTCCTGTTCACGTTCATGTTCTTGTTTGTGTTCGTGTTCGTGTCATACTCGTGTTCATGTTCATGACCTTGTCCTTGTCCTTTGTTCTTGTTCTTCTGGTTGTTCATGTTCATGTTTGTGTTTGTGTTCATATTCTTGTTCTCATTCACATTCTACTTGCTCTTGTTTGTGCTCTTGTTCTTGTTCTTCTGGTTCTCCTTGTTCTCGCTCTTATGTGGGTTTGTTTAATTACATACTTTACTTATTTTTTGTGGATTCATACATCTACGTATATTTCAATCCAAAACTTCCAAAATGTGATTTTTACATTCTTTTCAACTCAAGCCCCTTCTGCCCTAACCATATGGCTCTTCATAAATTAGTGTGATATTCAGCAACTCACAATGTTTCTAAGCTTTAATTTCATACTACTTTTGAAGACTTCATCGAAAAGGCAATGAATACAAAGGGGGATTCTATGTAGTAAGTATAGCAGGCAGAACCCTAAAGCCCAGAACTTGTGAATCCTTGTGAAGGAGACTAGTTAAAGGGAGTAGAGTTATCCAGGCAAACCGAGTGACTAAATAGTAACTAAGTTTCATAAGTGATAAAGGAGAGAAGAAATGTCAGAGGTGGAGCTCAGCACCAACCCTACTGTTGGACATGCTTTCTGTAGAGTCCTGAGGACAGGAGGGAATCTGAGCTTCAGACCCATTAAAAACAAAACAAAACAAAACAAAAAACAAACAAACAAACAAAAAACCCCACAGACATCACGGTATGCCCCTGTAATTTCAACTGTTAGGATGACAGTGTGAATCACCACACCGTATTTACACGCATGAAAATTATATATACCATGGACACACAAGAAAGAAAAGCAGAGACTATTGTAACAGTGGATGAAGTACCATAAACAATAACGCAGGTCAGAAAAAGCAAAAGGTAAGTTCTGTGCTGGATCCTCCAAGAAGTCTGATCACTTCTGAAACTTACACTTTCAGGCCAATGAGGACAATTCTGAAATAGAACTGTAAACTGATAAATGTGTGTTGTTTTAAGCCACTAAGTTTGTGGTTACTTGTCTCAATAATAAAAGAAGTAAGAATTAGGAATTGCCCCTAATTAAGAGAGACAGAAGTCACTGCATAGAAATTTTGGTGTTTACTGTGAGTTCCTGTTTCAGGGAGAGACTCCAGGAACAGGCTCATTTGCATGGCTTCCCAAAGCCAACCTCTGCCAGCGTGTCTTCCAGAACATTGCTGCTTTTCTCTGTTGGCCGGAAGACACCCTCACACTCAGCAGTTTCCCTGAAAACTGACATCACCTTCATATTGTTCAGACCTGTTAGAACTCACCCCACTGAAATTTTCCATGCTGAGCCAGCATTAGCCACCAAACACCTGAGAACCAATTACAAGGAATGATTCTAGGGACTTGCAATCTCCCGGATGCATGGGGTGTTTGTGCTTGTAGGAGCGTGTTTGGAATTGTTAGTCACAGAACTGTGTTCCCAAAGTTGGCTTAGCTATGTGTCTCAGCAGTCATAAGAGATCAGTGACAGTAGCAACATTGTTGTTTCTTAGAGTGCTTGGTAAAAACGTTTGTTGTGCCCACTGTGTTGGAGTCCTAGAGCTCTTTGGCCTGGAAACCTTAAGCTCTTCAATGTCACCAAGGACATTTTAATTTATTTTAGCGATTTTAACATAATTATACCATTTCTCTTTTCCTTTTCCATTTTCCACCCCCTCCTCCCACTTATTGATGTCTTTCACATTTATGGCTTCTTTTATCATTAGTTGTTAATATATAGTTAATTAATATATATAATAATCACACACACACATATGTATATATTTTCAGGGCTAACCATTCAGTGTTGGATAACCAAATGGTATGCTCTTCCCTTGGGAAGATTATTTCTCCCACTGACTTTTGATGGCACTTTTGTCTCAAAAGAAGTGGAAATATACAGTCTGCGATACTATGAATATTATGAGAACTAGATTCAGGTATTGTTAGCCAACTGAGGACCAGCTGCAGGAGCCTTACATACATCATTACATAGTACAAAAGCACCGAGTGTTTGAGATGTTATTGTACCAAATGCCTCCTTTCTCCTGGAGTGATGAAAAGACAGAATGCTTGTGATCTCAAACCCTTAAGATCCAGTGGTAGCAAAAGAGCTAAAGAGTAGATTCTCCAATGTAGAGAACAAATTGAAGCCAAGCCTGTGATGAGTTGTGGCACTTGGGTTCTTTGGCAGCTACTCAGTGACCTTACATTGGTAAGCAGCTTATCAGATTGAAAATGATAAACTTTTTAGTCAAGGGAGGAAAGCTATCAGTTCTTCTCTGTGTGACCAAGTAGATGTGACTGGGTTGTTACAGATAACAAAGCAGGCCAGGCAGTGGTGGCACATGCCTTTATCCCAGCACCTGGGAGGCAGAGGCAGGCAGATTTCTGAATTCGAGGTCAGCCTGGTCTACAAAGTGAGTTCCAGGACAGCCAGAGCTACACAGAGAAACCCTGTCTTGAAAAAAACGAAAAAAATAAAAATAAAAATAAAAACATAAAGCAACTTTTCAGGAATCCTAAGCGTTCTAAGAATCATGGAGGACACAGACTTGTGGTGGAGAGACGAGATTGTATGTCACACTCATGCAAAGCAGTCAGTACTCATGAGACATCATAATATTTCATCTATTGAAAATTATAAGAGAGGAATATACTGACTTAACTGAAAAGAATAAATACAGAAATTAACTCCTGGCACATCCTTTGTTCCAGGCTGCTATACTCTGTATTACAATCACCTCTATTGAATGGCTTCTGAAAGAAATTCTTGCATAATGACATTTTAGTCATTACTGTAATGTCAACAAACAAGGCAGATTAATGCTCCCAGTCCCAAGCTGTCTTGCACTCTGCTTATTAGGATTGTAGTCAGATCTTCATTAGAATGAATGGCATCTGATTCCATAAGGCGGTCACAACAGAGGCACCTTCTTGCTATGGTGTCACCCTGTAGATGACAATGTAGGCCATTATGAATGACACTCCACAACTCGTTACTTCCTGCCTCAAATTGTAGTTAATCTTTCATCCAAACTGTACACATGTGCAGCTTTAAGTGGCCTATCACAGCAAGACCCAGCAAAGCTGCAAGCACATGGAGACTGACAGAAGGTAAATTGCTTGTCAGGAGGTCTGTATTTCAATTCACAGCATATTCCAAACACGTCGCGGTGAATGCATGCCACAACAGCTGCTTTCATTGCTAACTATTTTTGATGTAAATGTCAATAAAGCCCCAGGCCCTTTCATATTTTTGGCCAAGAATGTCCATCTTTCCCTATGCAGGCTGGCAGGTGGAGCTCCATTTATCTACTCTTAGGAGCATGTCCTATAATAAGGATTGTCTCTGGAGGCCGTTTAGAGTGATTGAGAGTAGTGATTGGGACAACAGGCTGCTGAATTTCATTGCTGGAGTGGGTTGACAGGTGACTGCTTTTATGCACTCTTGTCGGCTAGACATGAAATAAAACACACTCTCCCATCCAGGCCACAGGCTATTGCCTCCAGGTAGAAGATCTCCACCTATAGTTCACTTCATTCATAGGGAAAAATATACTCATGATTATTAAACAAACTTAAATTCCACAGCAGGTCTAGAGATGATTTTTTTCTATTTCTATTTTTTTCTCAGATTCTGAATCAGAGAATTAAGCAAAACAATTTGAAAGGGATGTGTAAACCGTGCAGACTTTCTTCTTTCCCCTGCAATTGTCTCTTTCAGTATACCAGATGTTTGTACCACATAATAAGCTCACATTTACCTACTGTTCTGAGGAAGATGAGTGCTGCTTAAATTTTTACACCTGAAAGCCAGCAGGCAAATTAAAACTCAACTGAAGGGCAACCCTTTGGATACATTTACATTCAGATATGTTATTGTTACAGACGTGGCCAAGGTTTCTGTTGAGCACATAATAAAGCCCCAGATATTTTTAAAGAAATAATAGTTTACTATAATTACTGCTATTATTACTATGCCTCTAGAAGTAATCCCTGTTATGTTAACAAATAACCTAAGGGACTGAAGAGATGACTCAGTGGTTAAGAGCACTGGCTGCTCTTTTTTTCTTTTTCACATAAAAGGAAATTGATATTTAACTTACTCAACTTGTAACAAAATTTTAGGACACAATAAACATGATTTTGAGTGTAAAAGCTTTATTACATGTGACATCAAAAGCATAAGACACAGAAGAAAAATAAATTATATTTCATCATAAATGTTGTAGTTTGTACTTTAAAGGATATCACATAAGATATAAAAAAAGATATTTTATATTATTTGTGACTATTGAGAAGGGTGTTGTTTCCCTAATTTCTTTCTCAGCCTGTTTATTCTTTGTATAGAGAAAGGCCATTGACTTGTTTGAGTTTATTTTATATCCAGCTACTTCACCGAAGCTGTTTATCAGGTTTAGGAGTTCTCTGGTAGAATTTTTAGGGTCACTTATATATACTATCATATCATCTGCAAAAAGTGATATTTTGACTTCCTCTTTTCCAATTTGTATCCCCTTGATCTCCTTTTGTTGTCGAATTGCTCTGGCTAATACTTCAAGTACTATGTTGAAAAGGTAGGGAGAAAGTGGGCAGCCTTGTCTAGTCCCTGATTTTAGTGGGATTGCTTCCAGCTTCTCTCCATTTACTTTGATGTTGGCTACTGGTTTGCTGTAGATTGCTTTTATCATGTTTAGGTATGGGCCTTGAATTCCTGATCTTTCCAAAACTTTTATCATGAATGGGTGTTGGATCTTGTCAAATGCTTTTTCTGCATCTAACGAGATGATCATGTGGTTTTTGTCTTTGAGTTTGTTTATATAATGGATTACATTGATGGATTTTCGTATATTAAACCATCCCTGCATCCCTGGAATAAAACCTACTTGGTCAGGATGGATGATTGCTTTAATGTGTTCTTGGATTCGGTTAGCGAGAATTTTATTGAGGATTTTTGCATCGATATTCATAAGAGAAATTGGTCTGAAGTTCTCTATCTTTGTTGGATCTTTCTGTGGTTTAGGTATCAGAGTAATAGTGGCTTCATAAAATGAGTTGGGTAGAGTACCTTCTACTTCTATTTTGTGAAATAGTTTGTGCAGAATTGGAATTAGATCTTCTTTGAAGGTCTGATAGAACTCTGCACTAAACCCATCTGGTCCTGGGCTTTTTTTGGTTGGGAGACTATTAATAACTGCTTCTATTTCTTTAGGTGATATGGGACTGTTTAGATGGTCAACTTGATCCTGATTCAACTTTGGTACCTGGTATCTGTCCAGAAATTTGTCCATTTCGTCCAGGTTTTCCAGTTTTGTTGAGTATAGCCTTTTGTAGAAGGATCTGATGGTGTTTTGGATTTCTTCAGGATATCTTGGCGTGACTCTAACTAAGGAGGTAAAAGATCTGTATGATAAAAACTTCAAATCTCTGAAGAAAGAAATTAAAGAAGATCTCAGAAGATGGAAAGATCTCCCATGCTCATGGATTGGCAGGATCAACATTGTAAAAATGGCTATCTTGCCAAAAGCAATCTACAGATTCAATGCAATCCCCATCAAAATTCCAACTCAATTCTTCAACGAATTGGAAGGAGCAATTTGCAAATTTGTCTGGAATAACAAAAAACCTAGGATAGCAAAAAGTCTTCTCAAGGATAAAAGAACTTCTGGCGGAATCACCATGCCAGACCTAAAGCTTTACTACAGAGCAATTGTGATAAAAACTGCATGGTACTGGTATAGAGACAGACAAGTAGACCAATGGAATAGAATTGAAGATCCAGAAATGAACCCACACACCTATGGTCACTTGATCTTCGACAAGGGAGCTAAAACCATCCAGTGGAAGAAAGACAGCATTTTCAACAATTGGCGCTGGCACAACTGGTTGTTATCGTGTAGAAGAATGCGAATCGATCCATACTTATCTCCTTGTACTAAGGTCAAATCTAAGTGGATCAAGGAACTTCACATAAAACCAGAGACACTGAAACTTATAGAGGAGAAAGTGGGGAAAAGCCTTGAAGATATGGGCACAGGGGAAAAATTCCTGAACAGAACAGCAATGGCTTTTGCTGTAAGATCGAGAATCGACAAATGGGACCTAATGAAACTCCAAAGTTTCTGCAAGGCAAAAGACACCGTCAATAAGACAAAAAGACCACCAACAGATTGGGAAAGGATCTTTACCTATCCTAAATCAGATAGGGGACTAATATCCAACATATATAAAGAATTCAAGAAGGTGGACTTCAGAAAATCAAATAACCCCATTAAAAAATGGGGCTCAGAACTGAACAAAGAATTCTCACCTGAGGAATACCGAATGGCAGAGAAGCACTTGAAAAAATGTTCAACATCCTTAATCATCAGGGAAATGCAAATCAAAACAACCCTGAGATTCCACCTCACACCAGTCAGAATGGCTAAGATCAAAAATTCAGGTGACAGCAGATGCTGGCGAGGATGTGGAGAAAGAGGAACACTCCTCCATTGTTGGTGGGAGTGCAGGCTTGTACAACCACTCTGGAAATCAGTCTGGCGGTTCCTCAGAAAACTGGACATAGTACTACCGGAGGATCCAGCAATACCTCTCCTGGGCATATATCCAGAAGATGCCCCAACTGGTAAGAAGGACACATGCTCCACTATGTTCATAGCAGCCTTATTTATAATAGCCAGAAGCTGGAAAGAACCTAGATGCCCCTCAACAGAGGAATGGATACAGAAAATGTGGTACATCTACACAATGGAGTACTACTCAGCTATTAAAAAGAATGAATTTATGAAATTCCTAGCCAAATGGATGGACCTGGAGGGCATCATCCTGAGTGAGGTAACACATTCACAAAGAAACTCACACAATATGTATTCACTGATAAGTGGATATTAGCCCCAAACCTAGGATACCCAAGATATAAGATATAATTTGCTAAACACATGAAACTCAAGGAGAATGAAGACTGAAGTGTGGACACTATGCCCCTCCTTAGATTTGGGAACAAAACACCCATGGAAGGAGTTACAGAGACGGAGTTTGGAGCTGAGATGAAAGGATGGACCATGTAGAGACTGCCATAGCCAGGGATCCACCCCATAATCAGCATCCAAACGCTGACACCATTGCATACACTAGCAAGATTTTATTGAAAGGACCCAGATGTAGCTGTCTCTTGTGAGATTATGCCGGGGCCTAGCAAACACAGAAGTGGATGCTCACAGTCAGCTATTGGATGGATCACAGGGCTCCCAATGGAGGAGCTAGAGAAAGTACCCAAGGAGCTAAAGGGAACTGCAACCCTATAGGTGGAACAACATTATGAACTAACCAGTACCCGGAGCTCTTGTCTCTAGCTGCATATGTATCAAAAGATGGCCTAGTCGGCCATCACTGAAAAGAGAGGCCCATTGGACACGCAAACTGTATATGCCCCAGTACAGGGGAATACCAGGGCCAAAAAGGGGGAGTGGGTGGGCAGGGGAGTGGGGGTGGGTGGATATGGGGGACTTTTGGTATAGCATTGGAAATGTAAATGAGCTAAATACCTAATAAAAAATGGAAAAAAAAAAAAAAAAGAAGAGAAAGAAGAGGTTCTGTAAATCTGGTCAGTGAGACTTTCTTTGTGGTAGCAAATCATCCCTCTTCGCATCACACTAACTGTGAAAGACGGTGAAAAAATGAGCATCATTCTCGTGAATGCATCTGATTATGTTATGTTGTAAATGGTGTATCTAAGCTGCTTACCATGTAGAACAAGTGCCTATTTTCCATTCTCCTATGATTTATAAATGTTTATTGTTTAAAAAAAAAAAGATATAAAAAAAGGATTCACCACATGGAAGATATTTACAAAGTACATGTTTCATACTCTACATTATGTTTCATTTGTCTGTCTATCTACCTAAGAACACCTTTTTACCCCCTTCCATTGACAATAGACTCTTTTTTATACAATATATATTGGTTAAAGTTTCCTGTCCTTCTACTCTCCCCAGTTCCTCCCTAACTCCTCTCCCATCCAGATCCACTCTTTTACTGTCTCTCACTAGGAAAGAACAAGATTCTAAGACATAACAGCAGACAAGATAAAATTTAAGATGAAGAAAAAAAACTTCACATTGAAGTTGAACAAGGAAAACCAACCGAAGGAAAAAGCCTAAGAGAAGCTACAAGAATCATGACCCACTCGTCCACATACTCAGGAATCCCATAAGGACAGGAAACTGGAAGCCATAATATATATGTAGTGATAACTCATTTTATTGATCTTAGCCATACTCACAGGTATAAGATGGAATCTCAAAGTAGATTTGATTTGCATTTCCCTGATGGCTAAGGGAGCTGCACATTTCTTTTAACTGTTTTTCAGACATTTGAGATTCCTATATTGAGAATTCAGTTCATATCTGTGTCCTATTTTTAAGTTGGATTATTTATTGATTGGTTTTGATATCTAATATTTGGATATTAATCTTGTAATGGATGTGAAGTTGGTATTCTGTAGGCTGCCCTTTTGTCCCACGGACAGCCTTTGCCTAACAGAAGCAGTTCAGTTTCATGAGGGTCCATTTATTAATTGATGATTTTAATGCCTATACTATTAGTGCTCTGTTCAGAAAATCTTCCCTGTGCCAAGAGTTTAGGGCTATTTTCCAATTTTCTTCTATCAGGTTTAGTGTATCTGGTTTTGTGTTGAATTCTTTCATCTAGCTGGAGTTGAGTTTTATGCATTGTAACAAATACGGATCTATTTGCACTCTTCTACATGCAAACATCTAGTTTGAACAGCACAGTTTGTTGAAAATGCTGTACTTTTTCCAGTTCATATTTCTGGCTTTTTTTTATTATAAATTAGGTGTCCAAAACTATGTATTTATGTCTTTAGTTTGTCTGATTTTATGCCAATACTGTGCTTTTTATATTACTATATTCTTGTAGTACAAATTTTAATCAGAAGTAGTGATACCTCTAATAGTTCTTTCATTGTTCAGGATTGTTTTTGCAATTCTGGGTTACTTGTTTTTCCATATGAAGATAATAATTGTCCTTTCCAGGAAAACCCCTCGGCTATAATTCTGTGGTCCCTTGAGGGATTTCTAGGAGTATTATGGCAGAGTGGGCCCCTCATGGGGTTGCACCAGGCCCACTCTGATTTACTTAAGGTTACCTCAAAGTTTGACATTGCCTTCCTACTTGCCCTTAAGGTGAGAGGCTTAGCAAGGAGTACTTATAACCGGGAACTAGACAAAATAATTCTACCATTCTCCTGATGATATTCTCAATCATTAAGGGCAAATACTATCAGCTTGCTTGCTTGCTTGCTTGCTTGCTTGCTTCCTTCCTTCCTTCCTTCCTTCCTTCCTTCCTTCCTTCCTTCCTTCCTTCCTTCCTCCCTCCCTCCCTCCCTCCCTCCCTCCCTCCCTCCATCCCTCCCTCCCTTCCTCCCTCTCTCTCTCTTTTTTTCTTTCTCTCTTTGACTTTATTGGATATTTTCTTTATTTACATTTCAAATGTTATCCCCTTTCCTGGTTTTCCCTCCGAAAACCCCCTCTCCCTATAGTGTCACCCCTCCCCCTGCTCAGTAACCTACCCATTACCATTTCCTTGCCCTGGCATTCCCCTACACTGGGGTATAGAGCTTTCACAAGACCAAGGGCTTCTTCTTCCATTGATGTCTGCCTAGGCTATCCTCAGCTACATATGCAGCTGGAGCCATGAGTCCCACCATGTGTACACTTTGGTTAGCGATTTAGTCCCTGGGAGCTCTGGGGGTGCTGGTTACTTCATATTATTCCTCCTATGTGGCTGCAAACACCTTCAACTTCTTGGGTAAATTCTCTGCCTCCTCCATTGGGGATCCTGTGCCCAGTCGTATAATTGGCTGAGAGCATCCAACTCTGTATTTGTCAGGGACTAGTGGAACCTCTCAGAAGAAAGCTATATCAGGCTCCTGTCAGCAAGCTCTTGTTGGCATCAATAAGTGCCTGAGTTTTGGCCGGGCGGTGGTGGCGCATGCCTTTAATCCCAGCACTTGGGAGGCAGAGGCAGGCAGATTTCTGAGTTCGAGGCCAGTCTGGTCTACAAAGTAAGTTCCAGGACAGGCAGGGCTATACAGAGAAACCCTGTCTCAAAAAAACATTAAAACAAAAACAAACAAACGAACAAAAATAGTGTCTGGGTTTGTTGATTGTACATGGAATGGATCCCCAGGTGGGACAGTCTCTGGGTGGTCATTCCTTCAGTCTCTGCTCCACACTTTGTCTCTATATCTCCTTCCATGGGTATTTTGTTCCCCCTTCTAAGAAGGAACAAAGTATCCACACTTTGGTTTTCCTTCTTCTTGAGCTTCATGTGTTTTGCAAATTGCATCTTGGGTATTCAGAACTTTCCGGATAATATACTCTTATAAGTGAGTGCATATCATGTGTGTTCTTTTATGACTAGGTTACCTCCTCAGAATAATATTTTCTAGTTCCATTCATTTGCCTACGACTTTCATAAATTCATTGTTTTTTATTGCTGCGTAGTACTCCATTGTGTAAATGTGCCACATTTTCTGTATCCATTCCTCTGTTGAGGGACATCTGGGTTCTTTCCAGATTTTGGCTATTATAAATTAGGCTGCTTTGAACATAGCAGAGCTTGTGTCCTTATTACATGTTGGAGCATCTTCTGGGTATATTCCCAGGAATGGTATTGCTGGGTACTCAGGTAGTACTATATCCAATTTTCTGAGGAACCACCAAACTGATTTCCAGAGTGGTTGTACCAGCTTGCAATCCCACCAGCAATGGAGGAGTGTTCCTCATTCTCCACATCCTCACCCACATCTGCTGTCACCTGAGTATGTGATCTTAGCCATTCTGACTGGTGTGAGGTAGAATCTCAGGGTTATTTTGATTTGCATTTCACTTTTGACTAAGGATGGTGAACATTTCTTTAGGTGTGTCTTAGCCATTTGGTATTCCTCAGTTGAGAATTCTTTGTTTAGATAAGTATCCCATTTCTTAACAGTGTTATTTGGTTTTCTGAAGTTTAACATCTTGAGTTCTTTATATATATTGAATATTAACCCTCTATCAGATGTAGGGTTGGTAAAGATCTTTTCCAAATCTGTTGGTTGCCATTTTGTCCTATTGACAGTGTCCTTTGCCTTACAGAAGCTTTGCAATTTTATGAGGTTCCATTTGTTAATTCTTGATCTTACAGTATAAGTCATTGGTGTTCTGGTCAGGGATTTTTCCCCTCTGCCCATGTGCTTGAAGTGCTTCCTCACTTTCTTTTCTATTAGTTTCAGTGTATCTGGTTTTATGTGGAGGTCCTTGAGGCACTTTGACTTCAGCTTTGTACAAGGAGATAAGAATGGATTTATTTACATTCTTCTACATGCTAACCACCAGTTGAACCAGCACCATATGTTAAAAATGCTGTCTTTTTTTCCAATTGATGGTTTTATATCCTTGGTCAATGACCAAGTGACCACAGGTATGTGGCTTTATTTCTGAATCTTCAATTCTATTCCATTGATTTATCTGTCTTTCACTGTGCCAATACCATGAAGTTTGGGTCACAATTCCTCTGTAGTACAGCTTCTTTAATTTCTTTCTTCAGAGACTTGAAGTTCTTGTCATAGAGATCTTTTACTTGTTTAGTTAGAGTCACACCAAAGTATATATTGAATCAGTAGGAAGAGAGTGGTTAGGCTTATCTAGTCCCTGATTTTGAAACTGATTGCTTCAAGTTTCCCTCCATTTACAGGTTTGCTGTGTATTGCTTTTGCTGTGTTTAGGTATGGGCCTGAATTCATGATCTTTCCAAGACTTTTATCATGAAAGGGGTACTGAATTTTGTTAAATGCTTTCTCAACATCTAATGAGATGATCATGGTTTTTTTTTTCCTTTAAGATTGTTTATATAATAGATTACATTGATAGATTTCCTAATATTGAACCATCCCAGCATCCCTGGGAGGAAGCCTACTTGATTGTGGTGACTGAACTTTTTGATGTGTTCTTGGATTCAGTTTGCCAGAATTTTTTGAGTATTTTTTCATTAATATTCATAAGACACATTGGTCTGAAGTTCTCTCTCTTTGTTGGGTCTTGTTGTGATTTAGATATCAGCATAACTGTGGCTTCATAGGATGAATTGGGAAGTGTTCCTTCTGGTACTCTTTGGTAGAACCTCCAGAATGATTTCCACAGTGGTTTTTCCAGCTTGCAATCCCATCAACAATGGAGGAGTATTCCTCTTTTTCCACATCTCCACCAGCATCTCCTGTCACCTGAGTTTTGATCTTAGCTATTCTAACTGGTATGAGGTGGCATCTCAGAGTCCTTTTGATTTGCATTTCCCTGATGATTAAGGATGTTGAACATTTCTTTAGGTACTTCTTGGCGAATTGATATTCCTCAGTTGAGAATTCTCTATTCAGCTCTGTACCCCAATTTTAATTTTAATTTTAATTTTAATTTGTTCATTGCCATTTTGTCCTATTGACAGTGTCTTTTGTCTTACAATTTGATTTGCAATTTTATGTGGTCTCATTTGTTGATTATTGATCTTAGAGCATAAGCTATTGGTGTTCTGTTCAAGGAATTTTCCCCTGTGCCCCTGTGTTGCAGGATCTTCCTGACTTTCTCTTCTATTAGTTTCACTGTATCTGATTTTATGTGGAGGTCCTTGATCCACTTGGAATTGAGCTTTGTACAAGGAGATTAGAATGGATCAATTTGTATTCTTCTAAATGCTGAACACCAGTTGAACCAGCAACATTGGCTGAAAATGGTGTCTTTTTTCCATTGAATTGCTTTAGCTCCTTTGACAATGATCAAGTACCATAGATGTATGGGTTTATTTCTGGGTCTTCAATTCTGTTCCACTGATTTACCTGCCTGTCTTTGTATGAAAACTATGCAGTTTTTGTCACAATTGCTCTGTAGTACATCTTGAGGACAGGAATACTGATACACCAGAAATTCTTTCATTGTTGAGAATAGTTTTCACTATCCTCAGTTTTTGTTATTCTGAATGAATTTGCAAATTGCTTTCTGCCTCTATGAAGAATTTTTTGGGAATTTTTATGGGGATTGCATTGAATCTGTAGATTGCTTTCAGCAAGATGGGAATTTTCACTGTTTTAATCATGCTAATCCATGAACATCTATCATCTGAAGTCTTCTTCAATCTCTTTCTTCAGAGACTTGAAGT
Source organism: Mus musculus (assembly GCF_000001635.26). Lineage (NCBI taxonomy): Eukaryota > Metazoa > Chordata > Mammalia > Rodentia > Muridae > Mus > Mus musculus. Next base: position 18,388,674 of record NC_000069.6, read on the forward strand.
TCTTGTCATACAGACCTTTCATTTACTTAGATAGAGTCACACCAAGATATTTTATGTAATTTGTGGCTATTACAAAAGGTTTTGTTTCCCTAATTTCTTTCTCAGACTTTTTACCCTTTGAGTTAGGAAAGCTAGTGCTTTGTTTGATGTGGTGAGATGTGTGCTTTGAACTTTAGTAAAGTCTCTTTTATGAATGTGGGTGCCCTTGCATTTGGAACATAGATGTTCAGAATTTAGAGTTCATTTTGGTAGATTTTTTCTTTTGATAAGTATGAAGAATTCTTCCTTATTATTATTTTTTTGATGAATTTTGGTTGAAAGTCTATTTTATTAGATATTGGAATGTCGATCCCAGCTTGTTTCTTGTGACAATTTGATTTAAGAATTGTTTTCTAGCATTTTATTCTGAGGTAGTATCTGTCATTGTCACTATGGTGTGTGTCCTGTAAGCAGCAAAATGCTGGGTCCTGTTTATGTATCCAGTCTGTTAGTGTATTTCTTTTTGTTGCAAAATTGAGTCCACTGATTTTAAGAGATATTAAGGAACAGTGATTGTTGCTTCCTGTTATTTTCTTGTTAGAGTTAGAATTAGGTTTTTGTTGCTAATTTCCTTTGGGTTTGTTGAAAGAAGATTACTTTCTTGATTTTTCAATAGTGTAGTTTCCCTTCTTGTATAGGAGTTTTCCACCTATTATCCTTTGTAGGGCTGAATTTGTGGAAAGAAATTGTTTAAATTTGGTTTTGTCATTGAATATCTTGGTTTCTCCACCCATGGTAAGTAAGAGTTTTCCTGGTTATAGTAGGCTGGGTTGACATTTGTATTTATTTATTAGATATTTTCTTCATTTACATTTCAAATGCTATCCCCATTCCTAGTTTCCTCTGTGAAATTCCCTTATACTCTCCCCTCCCCCACTCCCCACTTCCGGCTCCCCAACTCACCCACTCCTACTTCCTAAGCCTGGCTTTACCCTGTACTGGGGCATATAATCTTCTCAAGATCAAGGGCGTCTCCTCCCATTGATGGCCATCTAGACCATCCTCTGATACATATGGAACTAGGAACATAAGCTCTGGGAAGTACTGGTTGGTTCATATTGTTGTCCCTCCTATAGGGATGTAGACCCTTTAGCTCCTTGGGTACTTTTGCTAGCTCCTTCATTGGGGGACCTGTGTTGCTTCCAAAAGATGACTGTGAGCATCCACTTCTGTATTTGCCAGGCACTGGCATGGCCTAACAAGAGATAGCTATATCAGGATCCTTGCTGACATATGAAATAGTGTCTGCATTTGGTGGCTGATTATGGGATGGATCCCCAGGTGGGGCAGTCTCTGGATGTTCCTTCCTTCCATTTCAGCTCTGAACTAAGACTCTGTAATTCCTAAAGGAACTGAGTATCCACTTTGCTTTTCCTTCTTCTTGAGTTTCACGTGTTTTGCAAATGGTATCTTGGATATTCTAAGTTTCTGGGCTAATATCCACTTATCAGTGACTGTATATTTAGTGACTTCTTTTGAGACTGGGTTACCTCACTCAAGAGGATATCCCCCAGATGCATCCAATTCCCCAAGACTTTCATAAATTCATTGTATTTAATAGCTGAGTAGTACTCCATTGTGTAAATGTGCCATATTTTCTGTATCCATTCCTCTGGTGAAGGATATCTGGGTTCTTTCCAGTTTCTGGCTATTATAAATAAGGCTGCTATGAACATACTGGAGCATATGTCCTTATTACATGTGGGAACATCTTCTGGATATAAGCCCAGGAGAGGTATTGCTGGATCTTCCAGTAGTACTATGTTCAATTTTCTGAGGAACCACCAGACTGATTTCCAGAGTGGTTGTACCAGCTTGAAATCCCACCAGCAATGGAGGAGTGTTCCTTTTTCTCCACATCCTCACCAGCATCTGCTGTCACCTGAATTTTTGATCTTAGCCATTCTGACTGGTATGAGGTGGAATCTCAGTGTTGTTTTGATTTGCATTTCCCTGATGATTAAGGATGTTGAACATTTTTTCAGGTGCTTCTCTGGCATTCGGTATTCCTCAGGTGAGAATTCTTTGTTCAGTTCTGAGCCCCATTTTTTAATGGGGTTATTTGATTTTCTGAAGTCCACCTTCTTGAGTTCTTTATATATGTTGGATATTAGTCCCCTATCTGATTTAGGATAGGTAAAGATCCTTTCCCAATCTGTTGGTGGCCTTTTTGTCTTATTGACAGTGTCTTTTGCCTTGCAGAAACTTTGGAGTTTCATTAGGTCCCATTTGTCAATTCTCAATCTTACAGCACAACCATTGCTGTTCTGTTCAGGAATTTTTCCCCTGTGCCCATATCTTCAAGGCTTTTCCCCACTTTCTCCTCTATAAGTTTCAGTGTCTCTGGTTTTATGTGAAGTTCCTTGATCCACTTAGATTTGACCTTAGTACAAGGAGATAAGTATGGATCTGTTCGCATTCTTCTACATGATAACAACCAGTTGTGCCAGCACCAATTGTTGAAAATGCTGTCTTTCTTCCACTGGATGGTTTTAGCTCCCTTGTCAAAGATCAAGTGACCTTAGGTGTGTGGGTTCATTTCTGGGTCTTCAATTCTGTTCCATTGGTCTACTTGTCTGTCTCTATACCAGTACCATGCAGTTTTTATCACAATTGCTCTGTAGTAAAGCTTTAGGTCAGGCATGGTGATTCCACCAGAGGTTCTTTTATCCATGAGAAGAGTTTTTGCTATCCTCGGATTTTTGTTATTCCAGACGAATTTGCAAATTTCTCCTTCTAATTCGTTGAAGAATTGAGTTGGAATTTTGATGGGGATTGCATTGAATCTGTAGATTGCTTTTGGCAAGATAGCCATTTTTACAATGTTGATCCTGCCAACCCATGAGCGTGGGAGATCTTTCCATCTTCTGAGATCTTCTTTAATTTCTTTCTTCAGAGACTTGAAGTTTTTATCATACAGATCTTTCACTTCCTTAGTTAGAGTCACGCGGAGATATTTTATATTATTTGTGACTATTGAGAAGGGTGTTGTTTCACTAATTTCTTTCTCAGCCTGTTTATTCTTTGTGTAGAGAAAGGTCATTGACTTGTTTGAGTTAATTTTACATCCAGCTACTTCACCGAAGCTGTTTATCAGGTTTAGGAGTTCTCTGGTGGAATTTTTAGGGTCATTTATATATACTACCATATCATCTGCAAAAAGTGATATTTTGACTTTCTCTTTTCCAATTTGTATCCCCTTGATCTCCTTTTGTTGTCGAATTGCTCTGGCTAATACTTCAAGTACTATGTTGAAAAGGTAGGGAGAAAGTGGGCAGCCTTGTCTAGTCCCTGATTTTAGTGGGATTGCTTCCAGCTTCAATCCATTTAATTTGATGTTGGCTACTGGTTTGCTGTAGATTGCTTTTATCATGTTTAGGTATGGGCCTTGAATTCCTGATCTTTCCAAGACTTTTATCATGAATGGGTGTTGGATCTTGTCAAATGCTTTTTCTGCATCTAACGAGATGATCATGTGGTTTTTGTCTTTGAGTTTGTTTATATAATGGATTACATTGATGGATTTCCGTATATTAAACCATCCCTGCATCCCTGGAATAAAACCTACTTGGTCAGGATGGATGATTGCTTTAATGTGTTCTTGGATTCGGTTAGCGAGAATTTTATTGAATATTTTTGCATCTGTATTCATAAGGGAAATTGGTCTGAAGTTCTCTATCTTTGTTGGATCTTTCTGTGGTTTAGGTATCAGAGTAATCGTGGCTTCATAGAATGAGTTGGGTAGAGTACCTTCTACTTCTATTTTGTGAAATAGTTTGTGCAGAACTGGAATTAGATCTTCTTTGAAGGTCTGATAGAACTCTGCACTAAACCCGTCTGGTCCTGGGCTGTTTTTGGCTGGGAGACTATTAATAACTGCTTCTATTTCTTTAGGGGATATGGGACTGTTTAGATGGTCAAGTTGATCCTGATTCAACTTTGGTACCTGGTATCTGTCCAGAAATTTGTCCATTTCATCCAGGTTTTCCAGTTTTGTTGAGTATAGCCTTTTGTAGAAGGATCTGATGGTGTTTTGGATTTCTTCAGGATCTGTTGTTATGTCTCCCTTTTCATTTCTGATTTTGTTAATTAGGATTTTGTCCCTGTGCCCTCTAGTGAGTCTAGCTAAGGGTTTATCTATCTTGTTGATTTTCTCAAAGAACAAACTCCTCGATTGGTTAATTCTTTGAATAATTCTTCTTGTTTCCACTTGGTTGATTTCACCCCTGAGTTTGATTATTTCCTGCCTTCTACTCCTCTTGGGTGAATTTGCTTCCTTTTTTTCTAGAGCTTTTAGATGTGTTGTCAAGCTGCTAGTATGTGCTCTCTCCCGTTTCTTCTTGGAGGCACTCAGAGCTATGAGTTTCCCTCTTAGAAATGCTTTCATTGTGTCCCATAGGTTTGGGTAAGTTGTGGCTTCATTTTCATTAAACTCTAAAAAGTCTTTAATTTCTTTCTTTATTCCTTCCTTGACCAAGGTATCATTGAGAAGAGTGTTGTTCAGTTTCCACGTGAATGTTGGCTTTCCATTATTTATGTTGTTATTGAAGATCAGTCTTAGGCCATGGTGGTCTGATAGGATACATGGAACAATTTCAATATTTTTGTATCTGTTGAGGCCTGTTTTGTGACCAATTATATGGTCAATTTTGGAGAAGGTTCCGTGAGGTGCTGAGAAGAAGGTATATCCTTTTGTTTTAGGATAAAATGTTCTGTAGATATCTGTCAGGTCCATTTGTTTCATAACTTCTGTTAGTTTCACTGTGTCCCTGTTTAGTTTCTGTTTCCACGATCTGTCCATTGATGAAAGTGGTGTGTTGAAGTCTCCCACTATTATTGTGTGAGGTGCAATGTGTGCTTTGAGCTTTACTAAAGTGTCTTTAATGAATGTGGCTGCCCTTGCATTTGGAGCGTAGATATTTAGAATTGAGAGTTCCTCTTGGAGGATTTTACCTTTGATGAGTATAAAGTGTCCCTCCTTGTCTTTTTTGATAACTTTGGGTTGGAAGTCGATTTTGTCTGAATTTAGAATGGCTACTCCAGCTTGTTTCTTCATACCATTTGCTTGGAAATTTTTTTTCCAGCCTTTCACTCTGAGGAAGTGTCTGTCTTTTTCCCTGAAATGGGTTTCCTGTAAGCAGCAGAATGTTGGGTCCTGTTTGTGTAGCCAGTCTGTTAGTCAATGTCTTTTTATTGGGGAATTGAGTCCATTGATATTAAGAGATATTAAGGAAAAGTAATTGTTGCTTCCTTTTATTTTTGTTGTTAGAGTTGGCATTCTGTTCTTGTGGCTGTCTTCTTTTTGGTTTGTTGAGGGCTTACTTTCTTGGTTGTTCTAGGGCGTGATTTCTGTCCTTGTATTGCTTCTTTTCTGTTATTATCCTTTAAAGGGCTGGATTCGTGGAAAGATAATGTGTGAATTTGGTTTTGTCGTGGAATACTTTGGTTTCTCCATCTATGGTAATTGAGAGTTTGGCTGGGTATAGTAGCCTGGGCTGGCATTTGCATTCTCTTAGTGTCTGTATAACATCTGTCCAGGCTCTTCTGGCTTTCATAGTCTCTGGTGAAATGTCTGGTGTAATTCTGTTAGGCCTTCCTTTATATGTTACTTGACCTTTCTCCCTTACTGCTTTTAATATTCTATCTTTATTTAGTGCATTTGTTGTTCTGATTATTATGTGTCGGGTGGAATTTCTTTTCTGGTCCAGTCTATTTGGAGTTATGTAGGCTTCTTGTATGACCATGGGCATTTCTTTCTTTATGTTTGGGAAGTTTTCTTCTATTATTTTGTTGAAGATATTAGCTGGCCCTTTAAGTTGAAAATCTTCATTCTCATCAATTCCTATTATCCGTAGGTTTGGTCTTCTCATTGTGTCCTGGATTTCCTTGATGTTTTGAGTTAGGATCCCTTTGCATTTTGTATTTTCTTTGACTGTTGTGTCGATGTTTTCTATGGAATCTTCTGCACCTGAGATTCTCTCTTCCATTTCTTGTATTCTGTTGCTGATGCTCGCATCTATGGTTCCAGATCTCTTTCCTAGGGTTTCTATCTCCAGCGTTGCCTCGCTTTGGGTTTTCTTTATTGTGTCTACTTCCCCTTTTAGTTCTAGTATGGTTTTGTTCATTTCCATCACCTGTTTGGATGTGTTTTCCTGTTTTTCTTTAAGGACTTCTACCTGTTTGGTTGTGTTTTCCTGCTTTTCTTTAAGGGCCTGTGCTCTCCTGTAATTCTTTAAGTGACTTATGAAAGTCCTTCTTGATGTCCTCTATCATCATCATTAGAAATGTTTTTAAATCTGGGTCTAGATTTTCGGTTGTGTTGGGGTGCCCAGGACTAGGTGGGGTGGGAGTGCTGCGTTCTGATGATGGTGAGTGGTCTTGATTTCTGTTAGTAGGATTCTTACATTTGCCTTTCACCATCTGGTAATCTCTGAAGCTCGCTGTTATAGTTGTCACTGTTAAGAGCTTGTTCTTCAGGTGACTCTGTTAGCCTCTATAAGCAGACCTGGCAGGGTAGCTCTCTCCTTAGTTTCAGTGGGCAGAGTATTCTCTGCAGGCAAGCTCTCTTCTTGCAGGGAAGATACCCAGATATTTGGTGTTCGAACCGGCCTCCTGGCAGAAGTTGTGTTCCACTCGCCTGAGGTCTTACGATCCCGTGTGGAATCCTGTGTGGGCCCTAGTGGGTGTCAGGCGACTCCGCTGGCAAGGTACCCCAGTGCTTGAGCGAAGTGGGAGGGACTTGTGCCCCAGGTCAGGCCCGGGTAGTCTGCTTCCCTATTTACCACAGTCTCAGGTTCCGTGCGATTGGATTGGGGTAGGCGCTGTGTTCCACTCACCAGAGGTCTTAGGATCCTGTGGGGAATCCTGTGTGGGCCCTTGCAGGTGTTGGGCGAGTCCGCTGGCAAGGTACCCTGGGGCTCGAGTGGAGCGGAAGGGGCTTGTGCCCCAGGTCAGGCCCAGGTAGTCTAAACAGTGAATTCTTAACAGAGAAAACTTGAATGGTCTAGAAGTACTTAATGTTCGAAGTTCTTGGATATCAGGTGTGATGGTTTGTATATCCTTGGGCCAGGATGTGGCACCATTTGAAGGTGTGGCTTTGTTGGAATAGGTATGACCTGGTTGGAATGGGTGTGTCACTGTGGGTGTGGGTATAAGATCCTCACTCTAGTTGCCTGGAAGTCAGCTTCCACTAACAGCCTTTGGATGAAGACATAGAAATCCCAGCTCTTCCTGCGCCATGCCTGCCTGGATACTGCCATGCTCCCACCTTGATGATAATGAACTGAACCTCTGAACCCGAAAACCAGCCCCAATTAAATGTTGTTTTTTATAAGACTTGCCTTGGTCATGGTGTCTGTTCACAGCAGTAAAACCCTAATACATCAGGCAAACGCAAATCAAAACTATGAGGTTCCATCTTACACCCATCAGAATGGCTAAGATCAAAAACTCAAGAGATAGCACATGCTGGTGATATGGAACAAGGGGGAACACTCTTCGATTACTGGTGGAAGTAAAAACTTGTACAACTACTTTGGAAATCAATTTGGCATTTTTATTTTTCAGAAAACTGGCAATAATTCTACCTCAAGACCTAGCTATACTAATATATAAATATCCAAAAGATGCTCCAATATCTCAAAAAGTCACTTGCTCAACTATGTTCATAGCAGCTTTATTCAATATTGCTTTGACTATTTTGAGTTATTTGTGCTTCTATTTTAATTTAATGGTTATTTTGCCTAGTTCTCTGGATAATGTCATTGGTATTTTGCTAAAAATAGCACTAAGCATATCAACTGCTTTGGAAAGACTTAATAGTTATTCAATACTAAATCTCCAAATGAAGATACAGTGTTCACCTGCATGTATGTATAATATGAACATGCATGCCAGGTACTTGCAGAGGCCAGAAAAGGACATGAAGTCACCTGTAACTAAGGTTAGATATTTCTGAGGTGAAATGAGGGTAGAAGAACCAAATCTTGGCTTTTTGAAAAAGCATCAAGTATCTACAACTTTACTACTGATTTTTTTTTTTATCATTTCTAACCCTCTTTTCATTTGGGTGTTTAGGTTTTTCTATGTGTAGATAAAGGAGAACATAACTTCCTCACTTCCTGTTTGTTTGCCTACATATTTTTTCTTTTCTGTAACCGTTCGTCCTAAAATTTCAAGTACTATATTGAGTGGGAATGAATGTCTTTGCCTTGCTCCCTAGTTTTGCCCTGCAATGTGCTGTTGACTGTGGGATTCAATTTATAGCTTTATAAACTTTGGGTTTGATACTGCTATGTCTAATGTACAGTTTTTACCTTAAAAGAATACTGAATGTTGCTGAATTTTTTTATTGCATTTACTGAAATAGTTATGTAAATTTGAACCTTCATTCTTTTGATGAACTGCACTGCATGCTTGCATTCCATCTTTGATCTTGGTGAATGATGCTTTAGGTGTTCTACAGAATTGATTTAGCCAAATCATCTTCACAGTTTTTGTATCAGTGGTCATGAGAAATATTGCTTTATAGTTTTGTTTTTAATTTTTTTTTCTTAACTGGTTTGTACAAGTGGGGTATCATTGTCATCATTTGGAAGAATTTCTTCCCCTTTAGCCAGTTGAAATGGTCTAACATAAATTAGGTTTCATTTTTGGGTTTTTTGTGTTTTTTTTAGGGTTTGATAAATGCCTACACTTGGCAGCCACAGCACCAACAGCAATAATGGAGTAGTACTGGGATTGCTGTGTTGGATGCATACTGACCACAGCATGTGCCCGGCGGTGGGGGAGCAGATGCTGAGTGGGTAGAGAATAAATGCAAGGGTCCCCATGGAGCAGCTGTCAAGCATCACTAGAGATGGGAGATAAGGTCATCTTCACCATCTGAGCACACATGTTCTGGCCTGACCCTAATACCAAGAACTTTGTGCCTAGAGAAAGGATGAGGTCGCTGATTCCCATGCTATGACATTTGAGGAACAGCTGATAGAAATCAGAGCGGATGTAGCAAAGGTGGTCATGAATAGCACAATCACACCAAATCGCTAACACATCAAAAGAAAGGAAAAAAAACTGCAGGCCTACAGCAGAACACGGCTGTAGAACAGAGCTCTGCTTGGAAGTCTCCTCTGAGCAGCAGCTGGAATGCTGCACACTGCAGAGAAATTTGAAGAGGTAAAAGTCAGAGAAAAGTAGACTAAGTCACAGGTAAATGAAAACCTCCAGCACTGTCACCTCCCCCCCCCCAAAAAAAAGATGTGTATGAAATTCCATCCAATACTCTGACATCCAGATTTATAGGATAGATAAAGAAAGGGCCTCATGTCTAGATCCATCCAACTCATCTCAAGCCTTAGTACATTTTTTTTGACACACAGGTTTATCTATATGAAATGTGCAAGAATGTGCTATAGACCCTGTGGGAGGGAAATGCCTGACTGGCCACAGTGAAGTTGGCAAACCCTGTGGGGCAGTAGAAGAGACAGCACTCCTACTACTGAGTTAAAGTGAAGGACTCAAAAAAGAGAAAGAGAGCAAGGATAGTGAAACGAGATAAACAAGAATGAAATGCCTGGAAAATTGAGGGGCTACCATTGGAGCTTCAATAAATGAGACATAATGCAAATATCTCTGAAAACAAAATGAAACCATACCTCAGCGAGAGGAGATGATAAAACCCTGAAAGACAAAATGCATGTCTAAGGGCAAGCATTAAGGAAAATAGTATTCCACTGTGTAAATGAAACAGATTTCTGAATCCATTCTTCTGTTGTGGGACATCTGGGTTGTTTCCAACTTCGGGTTATCACAAATAAGGCCACTGTGAACACAGTGGAACACGTGCCCTTGTGGCATGGTGGGCCATCTTTTGGGTGTATGACTAAGAATGGCATAGCTGGGTTTCATATAGTTCCAGTTTTCTGAGGAGCCTATAGATTGATTTCCAGAGTGGTTCCACTACTTTGCAATCCCACCAGTATTGGAAGAATGCTCCTCTTTTTCCATAGCCTTGCCAATGGATGTTGTCACCTGAGTTTTTAATCTTAGCTGTTCTGATTGGTGTTAGGTGGAATCTCAGGGTAATTTTGATTTGTATTTTCCTGATCACTAAGGACTTTGAACATTACTTAAAGTGCTTCCCAGTCATTCGAGATTTCTCTGTTGTAAATTGGGTTGTTTGGGTTTTTGGTAGTTAATTTCTTGAGTTATTTGTTTTGGATATTAGCACTCTATCAGATGTGGTATTAGTGAAGTTTGTTTGTTTGTTTGTTTGTTTGTTTCCCAATCTGTAAGTTGCTGATTTGTTCTATCGACTATGTCCTTTGCTGCCTTACAGAAGGTTTTCAGTTTCATGAGGTCCCATTGATCAATTATTGGTCTTAGAGCCTGAGCCATTGGAATTCTATGCAGAAAAATTTCCCCTGTGCCAATGAGTACGTTTTTATTGAAAAGCACTTCAAGTATATTATGGTCTATCAACTTGAGCAATTTAAGCAATGGATGGAATAACTGTATCCATAAACATTCATTTGTTTTTTTTTTAATCATCTGTGGAGACTTACTGGTAAAAGGAAAAGGAAATGTACTTGTATGTATTCATAAGTCCCTCTACTCTCATAGTTTGCATGTCAATATTCTTTTTCTTGGCTTTGGATTCTGAGCAGATGCTTATACTATGGGAACAGAAAACAGCGAGAGTACCAGGCATAGAGACTTATGTAAAGTAAGTACTTCATAAACATTTGCTCAGTTGAGTGTTTAGATAAAAGTAGTAAACTTAAACTCAGCAGTGCATATATATATATATATATATATATATATATATATATATATATATATCAGTGGTTCTTAAACTTCCTAGTGCTAATACCCATTAATAGAGTTCCTCATGTTGTGGTGACTTCCAACCATAAAATTATTTGCATTGTTATGCCATAACTGTAACTTTGGTAGTTATGAATTGTAACATCAATATATGTTTTTTGATGGTCTTAAGTAACCCTCTCAAAGGGTCATGACCCACAGATTGAATACCATTGCTCTAGAGACCCTAACTAATACATCAGTTTCCCCTCTCATCTCTCCACTACTGACCATGTAGCCTACCTTGTTCTTTCTCTCTAATTCATGGCCTTCTCCTTTCTGCACATATACACATACACACACACACACATAAATCCAACCTCCTCAGTGCATATAATGTTACTTGTGTATGATTTCAGGGTTGACCACTTGGTATAGGATAACCAACTATAGAGCTCTTCCTTGTGGAAGATGATTTCTTCCAGCCTAAACATTCTTATTTGTCTAGAGCTGGGGCCCCATGAGATTGCTCTCTTCTATATTAATATGTCTATTTGTGTCATTCTTGTTCAGATCTCATTTAGATAGTTATGTTATTGAAACTTCAAGTGTGAACCTTCTTGAAATCTATAGGAGATGCAATCTTATAGCAAACTTGTTTTTGATATGGCTCTTACAATTTTTCAGTCCCTTCTTCTGTGTGGTCCTTGAGTCTTAGATGTGATGTTTATGAAGATGTATCAGTTGGGGATGGGCACCACACAATCATTTGTTCTCAGAATTTTGGTTGGTTATGGTTTTCAGTAATGATCTCTGTTACAAAGAGAAGTTTCCATGATGGTGGTTGAGGGCTACACTTACCTAGGCCTATAGTGATAAGTTTTTAGAGAATAGTTGTAAATTTGGCTGGTGATTGTAGGTTGTAATCAAGATCCATGCTATTACTACCCCTAGGTTATAGGATACTTGCCAATACCAGGCATGATTTTCATCTTATTGAGCTGTCCTTAAGATCAATTAGAGAGTTGTTGGTTACTGCCAAGATATGTGTGCCATTGTTGCACCCTTATGATTATCAAACCGTGCTGGTCATTGTTTTGGTTCATAGGTATCAAGGCTGGGTAAGACTCTTAGTTGCTTCCCTCTTTGGAAGCTTACATGCTATCTTCATGGCTTTTAAGTTAGATGCATCTCAGGTGCTACAAGTCTTGTCCTGAAGTGAGTAATATCTTTAGAAATAGGGACTTAAAGCTTTGGGAAACAACTAAGGGCAACAGCAATAATTAATAATGCTTTGGGATCTTTTGAACAACCCTAACCAACAACTTCAAGGGGGCATCTTGAGCCTGATAGTAGATTTTTTTGTTGTTGTTAGATAGTTTCTTCATTTGGGAAGAAGCATTGTTAGCTAAGGTAGAAAGTTTTTATTAAAATTGTGTGTGTATACATAAATTTATATGTATTATATATTATTTTGTGTAATAGATAATATGATTCTATATAATTTTTAGACATCATCATTATTTTACCCTTCTCCTCTGTCATAATTAAAACATCCTCACATTTCCCACATTTTCCTCTTCAAATCAATTATACCTTGCTATTCTATTTATGACTTCTCCCCCACACACACAAGTTCACCATGTTTCCCTTTTATTCTCTTGGTTTCTAAGGTCACACCAGGTTGCACACTCAAATCTGAAGATTGGAGGTAGATGTCACATATAAGTGAGAATATGCAACATTTGTCTTTCTGGGTCTGATTTGCCTCATAAAATATTATCTTTTCCAGTATCTCCATTTGCCTAAGCATTTTACTATTTCATTTTTCTTTAGAGCTGAATAGTGTTCCACAAAATATATTTGGTTTAAGTGAACTATTCCATTCAGAAAGAAAAATAGGAAAGAGCATTCAGCACCTTTGAGACATACTTAAGTGTGCAGCACTTACACTACTGGCATACATGAAAAGCAAGAAGAGGAAGGTCAACTGTATTTTAAGATAATGGCCAAGCCTTTTTCATAGGGCCTTTGGAGGACATTTAACATGTTGAGGTTTTGTCTTTTACTGTTTGTTTTAATGCTAAGTGTGGGACCCCCAAGATCTAGAGTCTGCAAGTAGCCCCTGTGATCCTGTCCCCAAGTTAGTTCTTATTGGTAGACAAAGATGCTAACTAAAAAGATAGTAAGGCAGAAGAGACATACGGGTTTAGGTTTCAGGGGAATTGGGGGGATATGAGGACCATGAGAAAGAGAGGAGGGAAGAGGAGGAAAGAGAAGCTACCATAAGTTAAGAGTCAAGAGACTGTGGCCCCAAAGGCTGCCCATTTGGAGCTAAGAGTAGCCCAAATGAAACATAGTAAGTAATAACTTAGGGTTATCGATGGGAAAATAGATTCTAACAGAGTGGAGGGTAGGCAGCTGAACAGTTCTTGTGCTGTTTAAGGCTTTTTGTAAACATAAAGGTTGTGAGTATGTCTGTAATTTAGGAACTCAATGAATATGGTGGGCTACAAACCCTGGGCCAGGATTTTAAAAAATTACTACAACACATAGATGTACAAGTCATAACAACAGCATATCAAAAAGATCATATACTATGATAAATTTGGTCCTGTTAAAGGAATGAAAGGATAGTTCAACATATTCAAGCCTATATTGTATGAGTCGAATGAAGGATAGATATTATAATTTCAGTAGATATAGAAGCATATTTAGTAAAATTTGACATCTAATAATAATAACCTTGATCAATTCACACAAAAGAATAATTTCTAAGCATATAAAAGTATATGTTTGTGTATATGATGGGTCCATCAACTCATTACACTGGAAAAATATAAAGGCATTTTTCTAAGAATTCTGTCCATCCTCATTGGACACATTGATCATAGTATTAGATCTTTTATCCTGAAAGGTAACATAATCTACTGAAATAAAAGACATGAAAGTAAGAGTAGGGAAAGACAAGATATCCTGTTTTGGATGTAATGTAATTCTAAAGAAGTAAACCAACTCTATAAGGACAATCACAAAATACAGGTTAAAGACATTGACAATGACTGCAAAGGACAGGAAAATCTCATGTTCAGCTTAAAAATTAACAATGCTCAGTTTCATACTATATAGCACAATGAATTCAGTACAATCACTATGAAAATATAATTGTTATTCTTCAGAAGCAAAATCCACAATTCTATATGAATACAAAAAATACCTTTAAAATCTAAAGTAGTTATAGGCAAAATATTCAAATGTGGAAACACCATCTAGTTTTAAGACATTGTAACTGAACCTACAAAATTTGGCAATAAAAGCAGATTGAACAAAAGAACAGAATTAGGACCCAATAAATAAATTCACATATTTACAGTGAACTGATTTTTGACAAAGAAAGAAAAACATATGTTTAGTAAAATACAGCCTTTTCAACAAATAATGCTGTAAAAACTAGGCATAGATATGGAAAGAGATCACACCTACTCTTGCTCTGATAAGTACTAATGTAATTTTGATTTATTATATTTTATTATTTTTATAGGATTGAAAAGACAAAATCAGAAGGATTGAGGTTGCTGAGGAGACAAATATTGAAGACCTAGGATCAATCACCAGGAACAGAAGTGGGTATACATGTACACTCATACACAACACATGCACATAAAATAAAAGTTAAAAGACAGCATCATAAAAATAATTAGAAATTTATTTCAATGGTGTTATAGCATAAAGACAATTCTGTTCATCAATAAATTACAAAGATGTTATAAAGGAACAGATTTATATTGATTTAATGTATAATTTGTATATAATTAAAATATATTGAAGCTCTAAATTTTCCTATGTAAACCCCACTGTGACTTATGTAATTACCACTGGAACTTCAAATATAATATTTATGGAATATTATACATGCCAAAAGAAATGTGAGGAGAAAATGGATCACTTAAAAATGTGTCCAAAAAAACTCAAAGACATGGAAGTGGGAAACAAGGAACTCAAAAACTTAAACAAAGAAAACAGCACTTTTTATGTAACATCAGGAGTAAGTCATACAAGTCTGTTGTACCTCTTTTCAGCTTCTGTGAAGTTATATGAAACTCATAGATGGTGCAAGTAAAGGAAAATTCAAGCTGTAAGGAAAACACTGTCTTTGTTTGGTGGTTACCTGTGAAAGATGGCAAGAAAACCATCAGCAATAAAATGAATCAGCATAAAAAGTGATTATAGTAAGGCTTCAAGATTCACAATGAATATCTAAAAGTCAATTGCCTCCTTGTATTCTAGCAACAACCCAGTTAGGATTTGTAGCATAAAAATTGTCATGTTATCATTTTTGAAAAATGAAATGCTTATATGTACATATAGCAAAACACAAATAACTAAGATGAAGAAGGCAACAAAAACTGAATGTTTTATAATCTTGGATAGGAATATTCAATGCTATCAATGCACGAGTTTTGCTAACTTAATTTATAGTTTCATTGAACTCTCAATAAAAGCCTACCAATTTATCTTGGGAATAAAACAAAAGAATAGTAAAGCTTATAGGAAGAGTGTAAAAACTCAGAATATTGGGCATAGTGTTTTAAACGAATGAAAGCAGAGAACTGACTTAAAGTATGGAAATCCAAACAGAAGAGTATTATGATTGCTATGATATAAAAGCCAGGAATAGATGCATAAAAACTGACCACAACTGAGAAAATTTAATGCAGTACCACAAAAACTAATAAGTGCTATTAGAATAACTAGATAGGGATAGACAGATTAAAAATATATAGTTGCAAAATTAAACTTTAAAAGATTAATTAAAAATTAAATGGTACTTCCTCGTAGACATTCAAGTTTTAATTTATTTCTAATTAAAAAAAACAAAAAACAAAAAAACAGGAGTGAGCAGACTGCAGAAGTGACAGAGCTTCTGGGACAGATTCCATTTCAGGATCCAGACATCCCCACACCTTCCCTGCCAGAGGAGAGGTGTATGCCTGGGAGGGCTCTGACTGCTGGAGCAGGTAAGGAAGCCATCTTGTGTCCCGGGTCCCTCAGAGACCAGTCTGCGCATGTGAGAGTGCAGACTGCAGAAGCATCACAGCTTCTGGGACAAGCAGAAGCTATACAGCTTCTGGGACAGGCCCTGTTTTGGGCTTCAGAAATCCGGGCACCTTCCCTGCCAAAGGAGAGGTGTCTGCCTGTGAGGACTCTGACTGCTGAAGCACATGAGGGAGACATCTTGTCTCTCAGGTCACTCAGAGACCAGACTGTGCAGGTAAGCTTGTGGACTGCAGAGGGTGAGCAAGCAGACTGGAGAAGCAACACAGGTTCTGGGACAGACACCATTTCAGGATCCAGACATCCAGGCACCTTCCTCACCAGAGGAGAGGTGTCTGCATGGGAGGGCTCTGACTGCCTGAGCTGCTTAGAGAGCCATCTTGTATCTTGGGTCCCTCAGAGACCAGTCTGAGCAGGTGAGAGTGCCTCACTGCAGAGGCAACACATCTTCTGGGACAGGCCCAGTTTCTGGCCTTCATCTTCAATCAGGAGGCAGGTCTAAACACCAGAACTCTGTGCACCTTTCCTCCAAATGAGAGCTTGCCTGCAGAGAGTATTCTGACCACTAAGACTCAGGAGAGAGCTGGACTCCCAGAACTGCTGACAGAGGCCAACAGAATCACAGGAGGAACAAGTTCCAGCCAAAGACAACTATAACAACTAATACCAGAGATTACCAGATGGCAAAAGGCAAACATAAAAATCTTACTACCAGAAACCAAGACCACTCACCTTCATCAGAACCCAGCACTCCCACCTCAGTCAGTCCTGGATACCCCAAAACACCTGAAAAGCAGTCTCAGAATGAAAATCATATCTCCTGATGCAGGTAGAGGACTTTAAGAAGAGCATTAATAATTCACTTAAAGAAATACAGGAGAACACTGCTAAATAGGTAGAAGTCCTTAAAGAATTTCAGGAAAACACTGCTGAACAGGTAGAAGTCCTTAAAGTGGAAACACAAAAATCCCTTAAAGAATTACAGGAAAACACAACCAAACAGGTGATACAATTGAACAAAACCATCCAAGACCTAAAAAGAAAAGTAGAAAAAATAAAGAAAATTCATAGTGAGACAATTCTGGAGATAGAAACCCTAGGAAAGAAATCAAGAACCATAGATGCGAGCATCAGCAACTAAATACAAGAGATGGAAGAGAGAATCTCAGGTGCAGAAGTTTCCATAGAGAACATGGGCACAATAATCAAAGAAAAATGCAAAATGCAAAAAGATCCTAACTCAAAATATCCAGGAAATCCAGGACAAAAAGAGAAGTCCAAACCTACAGAAAATAGGAATAGATGAGAATGAAGATTTTCAACTTAAAATCAGCCAGCAAATATCTTCAACAAAATTATAGAAGAAAACTTCCCAAACCTAAAGAAAGAGATGCCCATGAATATACAATAAGCCTACAGAACTCCAAATAGACTAGACCAGAAAAGAAATTCCTCCCAACACATAATAATCAGAACAACAAATGCACTAAATAAAGATAGAATATTAAAAGAAGTAAGGGAAAAAGAGCAAGTAAAATATAAAGGCAGGCCTATTAGAATTACACCAGACTTCCCACCTAGACTATGAAAGCCAGAAGATCCTGGACATATGTTATACAGACACAAATGCCAACCCAAGCTACTATACCCAGCAAAACTCTCAATTACCATATATGGAGAAATCAAAGTATTCCATGATAAAACCAAATTCACACAATATCTTTCCATGAATACAGCCCTTCAAAGGATATTAAAGGGAAAACACCAACACAAGGACAGAAAATACAGCCTAGAAAAAGCAAGAAAGTAATCCTTCAACAAACCTAAAAGATGACAGCCTCAAGAACAGAATCCCAACTTTAAAAACAACAACAACAAACAACAACAAAATAAAAACAGGAAATAAAAATTACTTTTCTTTAATTTCTCTTAACATCAATGGACTCAATTCCCCCAATAAAAAGACATAGACTAATGGACTGGGTACACAAACAGGACCCAACATTTTGCTGCTTGCATGAATACAACCTCAGGGACAGGCTCAAAAACAATTTTCCAAGCAAATGGTCTGAAGAAACAAGCTGGAGTAGCCATTCTAATATCAAATAAAATTGACTTCCAACAAAAAGTTATCAAAAACCACAAGGAGGGGCACTTCATACTCATCAAAGGTAAAATCTACCAAGATGAACTCTCAATTCTGAATATCTACACTCCAAATGTAAGGGCAGCCACATTCATTAAAGAAACTTTAGTAAAGCTCAAAGCACACATTGCACCTCACACAATAATAGTGGGAGACTTCAATACTCCACTCTCACCAATGGATAGATCTTGGAAACAGAAACAAACAGAGACACATAGACACTAACAGAAGTTTTTGAAACAAATGGATTTAATAGATATCTACAGTACATTTTATCATAATAAAAAAAAAAGATATACCTTCTCCTCAGCACCACATGGTACGCGTCCAAAATTGACCATATAATTGGTCACAAAAAAGGCCTCCACAGATACATAAATATTTAAATTATCCCATGCATCCTAACAGATCACCATGGACTAATGCTGATCTTCAATAACAGCATAAATAATAGAAAGCCAACATTCACGTGGAAACTGAACAACACTCTACTTCCTTGGTCAAGGATGAAATAAAGAAATTAAAGACTTTCTAGAGTTTAATGAAAATGGAGCCGCAACATACCCAAACTTATGGGATACAATGAAGGCAGTCCAAAGAGGAAAACTCATAGTCCTGAGTGCCACCAAAAAGAAACTAGAAAGAGCATACACTAGCAACCTGACAACACACCTAGAAACTCTAGAACTAAAGGAAGCAAATTCACCCAAGAGGAGTAGACAGCAGGAAATAATCAAACTCAGGGCTGAATTCAACCAAGTGGAAACAAAAAGAACTATTCAAAGAATCAAACAAACCAGGAGCTGGTTCTTTGAGAAAATCAACAAGATAGATAAACACTTAGCCAGAATATCTAGAAGGCACAGGGACAGTATTCTAATTAAGAAAATCAGAAATGAAAAAGGAGACATAACAACAGATCCTGAGGAAATCCAAAACATCATCAGCTCCTACTACAAAAGGCTATACTAAACAAAGCTGGAAAACTTGGATGAAATGGAGAACTTCCTAGACAGATACCAGGTAACAAAGTTAAATCAGTATAAGATTAACAATCTAAACAGTCCCATTTCCCCTAAAGAAATAGAAGCAGTCATCAATAGTATCCCAACCAAAAAAAAAAAAAAAAAAAAAAAAAAAAAAAAAAAAAAAAAAAAAAAAAAAAAAAACAGGACCAGATGGGTTTAGTGCAGAGTTCTATTGGACCTTCAAAAAAGACCTAATTCCAACTCTCCTGAAATTGTTTCACAAAATAGAAACAGAAGGTACTCTACCCAATTTATTTTATGAAGCCACAATTACTCTGATACCTAAACAACACAAAGATCCAACAAAGAAAGAGAACTTCAGAACAATTTCCCTTATGAATATCGATGCAAAAATATTTAACAAAACCCTTCCAAACTTAATCCAAGAACACATCAAACAATCATCCATCATGACCAAGTAGGCTTCATCCCAGGGATGCAGAGATGGTTTAATATACAAAAATCCGAACAACGTAATACGCTTTATAAACAAACTCAAAGACAAAAACCACATGATCATCTCCTTAGATGCTGAGAAAGCATTTGACAAAACCCAACACCCCTTCATGATAAAAGTCTTGGAAAGATCAAGAATTCAAGGCCCATACCTAAACATAATAAAAGCAATATACAGCAAACCAGTAGCCAACATCAAACTAAATGGAGAGAAATTCAAAGCAATCCCACTAGAACCAGGCACTAGATAAGGATGCCCACTCTCTCCCTACCTATTCAACATTGTACTTGAAGTCCTAGCCAGAGTGATTTGACAACAAAAGGAGATCAAGGGGATAAATATTGGAAGGGAAGAAATCAAAACATCACTATTTGCAGATGATATGATAGTATATATAAGTGACCCTAGAAGTTCCACCAGAGAACTCCTAAACCTGATAAATGGCTTCAGTGCAGTAGCTGGATATAAAACTAACTCAAACAAATCAATGGTTTTCCTCTACACAAAGGTTAAACGGGCTGAGAAAGAAGTTAGGGAAACAACAACCTTCACAATAGTCACAGATAATAAAAAATACCTTGGTGTGACTCTAACTAAGGAAGTGAAAGATCTCGAACAAGTCTTTATCTACACGAAGGATAAACAATCTGAGAAAGAAATTAGGGAAACAACACCCTTCTCAATAGTCACAAATGACTCTAACTGAGGAAGTGAATGATCTGCAGGATAAGAACTTCAAGTATCTGAAGAAAGAAATTGAAGAAGATCTCAGAAGATGGAAAAATCTCCCATGCTCATGGATTGACAGGATTAAAATAGTAAAAATGGCTATCTTGCCATTCAAAGCAATCCCCATCAAAATTCCAACTCAATTCTTCACTGAGTTAGAAAGGGCAATATGCAAATTCATCTGGATAATAAAAAACCTAGGATAGCAAAACCTATTCTCAACAATAAAAGAACTTCCATGGGAAACACCATGCCTGAGGTCAAGCTGTACTACAGAGGAATCGTGATAAAAACTGCATGGAACTGGTGGTACAGCTACAGACAGGTAGATCAATGGAATAGAAGTGAAGTCCCAGAAATGAATCCACACACCTATGGTCACTTGATCTTTGACAAGGGAGATAAAACCACCCAGTGGAAAAATGACTGAATTTTCAACAAATGGGCTGGCACAACTGGCAGTTATCATGTAGAAGAATGTGAATTGATCCATTTTCATCTCCTTGTACAAAGCTCAAATCTAAGTGGATCAAAGACCTGCACATAAAACCAGAGACTCTGAAACTTATAGAGGAGAAAGTGGGGGAAAACCTCAAAGATATGGGCACAGGGGAAATATTCCTAAACAGAACATCAATGGCTTGTGCTGTAAGATCAAAAATTGACAAATAGGACCTCATAAAATTGCAAAACTTCTGTAAGGCAAAACATACTGTCAATAGGACAAAAAGGCCACCAACAGATTGGGAAAGGATTTTTACCAATCCTAAATCTGATAGGGGACTAATATCCAATATATACAAAGAGCTCAAGAAGTTGGATTCCAGAAATTCAAATAACCCCATTAAAAATGGGGAACACAACAAAGATAGAGAACTTCAGACCAGTTTCCCTTATGAATACCAATGCAAAAATACTCAATAAAATTCTCGATATCTGAATCTAAGAACAAATAAAAACAATCATCCATCCTGACCAAGTAGGTTTCATTCCAGGGATGCAGGGATGGCTTAAAATATGGAAATCCATCGACATAATCCACTATATGAACAAACTCAAAGTCAAAAACCACATGATCATCTTCTTAGATGCTGAGAAAGCATTTGACAAAATCCAACACCTCTTCATGTTAAAAGTCTTGGAAAGATCAGGAATTCAAGGCCCATACCTAAACATGATAAAAGCAATCTACAGCAAACCAGTAGTCAACATTAAAGTAAATGGTGAGAAGCTGGAAACAATCCCACTAAAATCAAGGACTATACAAGGCTGCCCACTTTCTCCCTACCTATTCAATGTAGTTCTTGAAGTCCTAGCCAGAGCAATTCGACAACAAAAGATAATCAAGGAGATACAAATTGGAAGGGAAGAAATCAAAACATCACTATTTGCAGATGACATGATAGTATATATAACTGACCCTAAAAGTTTCACCAGAGAACCCCTAAACCTGATAAACAGCTTCAGTGAAATAGCTGGATATAAAATTAACTCAAACAAGTCAATGGCCTTTCTCTACACAAAAGATAAAGAGGCTGAGAAAGAAATTAGTGAAACAGCACCCTTCACAATAGTCACAAATAATACAAAATACCTTGGTGTGACTCTAACTAAGGAAGTGAAAGATCTATAGGATAAGAACTTCAAGTCTCTGAAGAAAGAATTCAAAGAAGATCTCAGAAGATGGAAAGATGTCCCATGCTCATGGATTGGCAGGATCAACATAGTAAAAATGTCTATCTCGCCAAAAGCAATCTACAGATACAATGCAATCCCCATCAAAATTCCAACTCAATTCTTCAATGAATTATAAAGGCTACTTTGCAAATTCATCTGGAACAACAAAAAACCTAGGATAGCAAAAACTCTTCTCAATGATAAAAGAACCTCTGGTGGACTCACCATGCATGATCTCAAGCTGTACTACAGAGCTATTTTGATAAAACAAACAAACAAACAAACAAACAAACAAACCACCACCACCACCAACAACAACAACAAAAAAAAACAAACCATGGTACTGGTAGAGCAACAGACAAGTAGACCAATGGAATACCTGAAGACCCAGTAATGAACCCATACACCTATGGTCACTTGATCTTTGACAAGGGAGCTAAAACCATCCAGTGGAAAAAAGACAGCATTTTCAACAAATGGTGCTGGCACAACTGGCAGTTATCATGTAGAAGAAAGCGAATTGATCCATTCCTATCTCCTTGTACTAAGGTCAGATCTAAGTGGATCAAGGAACTCCACATAAAACCAGAGACAGTGAAACTTATAGAGGAGAAAGTGGGGAAAAGCCTTGAGGACATAGGCACAGGGGAAAAATTCCTGAATAGAACAGCAATGGCTTGTGCTGTAAGATTGAGAATCGACAAATGGAACCTCATAAAATTTCAAAGCTTCTATAAGGCAAAAGAAACTTTCAATAAGACAAAAAGGCCACCAAAAGATTGAGAAAGTATCTCTACCAATCCTAAATCAGAGAGGGGACTAATATCCAATATATATAAACAATTTAAGAAGGTGGACTTCAGAAAATCAAATAACCCCATTAAAAAATGGGTCTCAGAGCTAAACAAAAACTCTCACCTGAGGAATACCGAATGGCTGAGAAGCACCTGAAAAAAATGTTCAACATCCTTAAACATCAGGGAAATGCACATCAAAACAACCCTGAGATTCCATCCCACACCAGTCAGAATGGCTAAGATCAAATATTCAGGTGACAGCAGATGCTGGCAAGGATGTGGAGAAAGAGGAACACTCCTCCATTGCTGGTGGAATTGCAATCTTGTACAACCACTCTGGAAGTCAGTCTGGAGGTTCCTCAGAAAATTGGACATAATACTACCGGAAGTTCCAGCAATACCTCTTCTGATATTGAAGATCTTCCAACTGGTAATAAGGACACATGCCTATGCTATGCACACTATGTTCATAGCAGCCATATTTATAATATCCAGAAGCTGGAAAGAACCCAGATGCCCCTCAACAGAGGAATGGATACAGAAAATGTGGTACATTTACACAATGGAGTACTATTTAGCTATTAAAAACAATGAATTTATAAAATTCTTGGGCAAATGGATAGATCTGGAGGATATCATCCTGAGTAAGGTAACCCAATCACAAAAGAAGTCACTAAATATGCAGTCACTGATAAGTGGTTATTAGCCCAGAAACTTATAATATCCAAGATACAATTTGCAAAACACAAGAAAAATCAAGAAGAAGGAAGGCCAATGTGTGGATACTTCATTCCTCCTTAAAATACCCATGGAAGGAGTTAAAAAAAAGTTGGAGCTAAGAGGAAAGAATGGACCACCCAGAGACTACCCTACCTGGGGATCCATTCCATAATTAGCCACCAAACTCAGACACTATTGCATATGCTAGCGAGATTTTGCTGAAAGGACCCTGATATAGCTATCTCATGTGAGATTCTGCCAGTGCCTGGCAAATACAGAAGTGGATGCT
Source organism: Mus musculus (assembly GCF_000001635.26). Lineage (NCBI taxonomy): Eukaryota > Metazoa > Chordata > Mammalia > Rodentia > Muridae > Mus > Mus musculus. Next base: position 18,412,414 of record NC_000069.6, read on the forward strand.
CACAGTCATCTATAGGATGAAACACAGGTTCCCCAATGGAGGAGCTAGAGATAGTACCCAAGGAGCTGAAGGGGTCTGCAATCCTATATGTGGAACAACAATATGAACTAACCAGTACCCCCAGAGCTCATGTCTCTAGCTGCATATGTAGCAGAAGATGACCTAGTTGGCCATCATTGAAAAGAGGCGTGTAGGTCTTGTAAAATTTATATGCCCCAGTACAGAGGATGCCAGGGCCAAGAATTGGGAGTAGGTGGGTAGGGGAGCAAGGCTTGGGGAGGGTATAGGGAACTTTCGGGATAGCATTTGAAATTTAAATAAAGAAAATATCTAATAAAAAATACAATGGTGATTTCTCAAGCAAAAATAATGAGACAGGAAAAGTAACAGTAGGAGAAAATAAACATAAACTTGCCAGGAACGGGTCAAAATCCAGATAACATCTAATCATAGGGTGTCCTGCCCCAAGAGATACATCAACAACAGAAGTTGTGAACCTAAAGTTTAAGGAACATTGAGGAAGAGCGAGAAGAAAAGTTGTCAAAGCCAGAGAATTAGGATGTCTGCTGTCCAATTGGGTCTCCTAGAAGTGACAAGGAAACTTCAACCATGAAACTTCAATTATATGGCTGCCTAAACAATAATAGCACCAATAGACATATTAACAAGTAAGGGGAATCCTAAGGTTCCTGCCAATAGACAAAGAACAAAGAAAACTAAGGGACAAATACAGATAAAAAGAGCCCTGATCAGAGCTAAACAAAGAATTCTCAACTGAGGAATATCTAATGGCCAAGAAGCACCTAAAGAAGTGTTCAACATCCTTAGTCATCAGGGAAATGCACATCAAAACAACCTTGAGATTCTACCTCACATCAGTCAGAATGACTAAGACCAAAAACTCAGGTGGCAGCACATGCTGGCAAGGATGTAGAGAAAGAGGAAGACTCCTCCATTGTTGGTGGGATTGCAAACTGGTACAACCACTCTGGAAATCAATCTGGAGGTTCCTCAGACACTGGACATAGCACTACCGAAGGACCCAGCTATACCACTCCTGAGATTATACCCAAAAGATGCTCCAACATATAAGGACACATAATCCACTATGTTCATAGCAGCCTTATTTATAATAGCCAGGAGCTGGAAAGAACCCAAATGTCCTTCACCAGAGGAATGGATACAGAAAATGTGGTACATTTACACAATGGAGTATACTCAGCTATTAAAAACAATGAATTCATTAAATTCTTAGGCAAATGGATGGAACTAGAAAATATCACACTGAGTGAGATAACCCAAACACAAAAGAACATATGCACTCACTGATAAGTGGATATTAGCCCAAAAGCTGGGAAAACCTAAGACAATTCACAGACCACATGAAGCTCAAGAAGAAGGAAGGCCAAAGTGTGAATGCTTAGGTCCTTCTTATTAGGGGAAACCATATATTCACGGGAGGAAATATGGAGACAAAGTGTGGAGCAGAGACTGAGGAAAGGCCATCCAGAGGCTGCCCTACCTGGTGATCCATCCCATATATAATCACTAAACCCAGACACTATTGTAGATACCAAGAAGTGCTTGCTGACAGGAATCTGATATAGCTGACTCCTGAGAGGCTCTGCCAGAGCTTGACAAATATAAAGATGGATGCTCACAGCCAACCATTGGAGTGATTGTACCCCAAGCACAGGATCCTCAATGGAGGAGTTAGAGAAAGGACTGAAGGAGTTGAAGGAGTTTGCATCCCCATAGGAAGAACAACAATATCAACCAACCTAACCCTCCCCCAACCTGCAGAGCTCTCAGTAACTAAACCATCAACTAATGAGTACACATGGAGTGAGCCATGGCTCCAACAGGGTATGTATCAGAGGTTGGCCTTGTAGGGCATCAATGGGAGGAAAGGACCTTGGTTCTGTGAACGGCCCAGTGTAGGGGAATACCAGGTTGTGGAGATGGGATCAGGTAGGTGAGTGGGAGGGCACCCTCATAGAAACAGGGGGAGGAGGGTGAGATAGAGGTTTTGCAGGGGGGAAACTGGAAAGGGGATAACATTTGAAATGTAAATAAATAAAATATCCAATAAAAAAAGAGAACTAGTCTTACCCATTGGAGATCCCCCTTGGTAATCAAATACCATGTGGGCATACTGAAATCATGTACATGTACATTGTACACAGCAGATTAATCTATATATTTGTATGCATGTATGTGTGTGTGTGTGTTTTTATGGGGTATGAGGAAGAGAGAGAGAGAGAGAAAGAGAGAGAGAGAGGGAGAGAGAGAGAGTGAAAGAGAGAAAGAGAAAGAGAGAGAGAGAGAACAATTAAGAGAAATCCAAGAACTTGAGTGGGAATGGGGTTGTTGAGGGCTGGACACCAGAAGAGCTAGAAGAAGGATAGGGAACCAAAGGACATAAAATAATTGTATTTTAATAAAAGATATTAGTTAAAAAATAAACCCAGAAGTGGTCCAAATAAGGAAATACAGTAAACTTATATAGAAATAAGAAATTATATAGAAAAGTACAAGTTATATATAGTACAATTAAAATATATATATTTAAAAAGGAATAATAAAAGGTTTGAAAACACTAGTGGTTTTAACAATAGACATGAATGTTGATGAGAAAATCAAAATATAAGGGATGTATAAAAACAGAATAAATTATTTATATAGTCATAGGCTTAGGAGGAAAGAATTGTAGCTTTTACATAGATAATTTCTGAAAATTTTTCAAAATTTATAAATGATGTCAATCTTCACTGAACACTGACTTTAAAACCAAAATATTCATAAAATAATGCCATAAGATTAGTGAGGTATGACACTCATAATGTAAGAACAACAAGGTTCTCTTTATTAGTAATAATGCATCAAACACTAATGAAAAGGCACACATAGGATGAATTTATAAAGCAAAATCAAGGCTGAGAAGATTTCCCAGTGGATAATGCACTTACTGTACAAGCATCGACTGAGTTGGAGCCCCTACAACATGTGTATTAGCAGGATGGACATGAAGCCTTTTTGTAACCTCAGTCTGTGGAAAAAAAAGAGGCAAATGGTCACTGCGCAATCTGGCTAGCAAGGCTAGTTTTTCCTGAAAACTCGTGAGATTGTCTGAGAGACACCGCCCCCCACTGTGATAAATTGGAAGAATGCTTGAGCATGATTTGCGGCATCACCTTCGATCTCCTCATGTGTGCACATACACAGATGCACATGTTTACTGCCACATGCATCCACATAAGCACAGCACATCATGTAAAAATAAAGGAAGAAAATAAAGATCTAATTGTATCCTGTCTATGTGAAACAGACTATAAAGTTAAAAGTTGAAATGATAAAGTGCTTCTTGCAAGAATAATAAACCAGGTGAACAAAAAAATGGCTGAATTATAGATGTTAGTTTAAAATATTAAAATAAAATGAAGGATTCTTAGCATGTAAAAAGGATCAGGTCATTGGTAACAATTATATGTAACAATTATACAGCATTAAACATTAGAGCTCTTACATACATGAAGCATACACTAATCAAATGGAAATGAGAACTAGGCAGTTCTACTGATTTCAACACCCATCTTTTAATAAAGGATAGAACAGTCTGAGATCACTAGGAAAAATATATACCAATATTTTTATAACTTAACACTACATACCAATTGGAATTAATAGACTATACAGGAAACCACACAAAGTCAGATTATTTTCCTATTGAAGTACACATTGAATATTTCATGTTATACTGTTAGGAAGCCTGGCTCAAATCATGAAAACTGGTTCTTATCCAAATAGATGAAAGTAAGTATAAATGCAAGCATATATTTTTCACAGCCAACTTTTAATAAGGGTTCAACTTCTCCTCTAGCACACAACCTAGCAGAGGTAGTAGAAAAAGAGGGTTATTAGGATATGGGGAAAGTGGACCTGGTCAGCAGGTGTTTGGGGTGAGCTTGATCTTCCTTGGCAGCAGTTCAATCCCTTAGCAAACACCAAATATGATTCAACAGACCAGTCCTCAAGGCAGACCAGACCCCTGACACGAACCAGCAGCCACGGTCCAGTCTTTTCAGCAAGCAGACACCAGACAGCTGTAGTTCAATCCTAAGAATCTAGGCTCAGTAAGGCCTCCGAGGTAGTAAGCTGCAGCAGGAACCTCCGCAGAAGTTCTTGAGCAAGTTTCTCTCAATGGCAATGTTACAACAAGTTGAGCTCAACCACGCTATGTAAGGTGAACCCATACATGAATGTTTTTAGTGAAGAATAGTGAGGCAGTGCAAACCAAACCAATGATCAGTGTTCATCTCCCACTGTCTCTGGGGTCATATTTATACTCCTTCCTCCCAGGTCCTTTCACATGCCTGTTATATCCAAACTTCTTTCACCTGTTTCTGCTTCAGGAAAACAGTCTTTCACATATTTGCTTTTAAAAGACATTCTTTCACCTGTGTACCCCAGCAAACCATCACTTGACATAACTTTCCAAAGTTTCCACTTCATATAAGTAATAAAATTACTACAAATAGGTATAAATTAAACAATATGCTTTAAAAAAATATTGGTTACAGAGTAATCATGAAGGAGATTAGAAAATATCTTAACACAAAAGTGAAAATATACCAACATTTATGGAATATGCTGGAAGAAGTAATAATGAGGAGATCTATAAATTCAGATGTTTATATATATGTTACAGAAAAGGATAATATTAATTTCTTAATCTTCATGTACTTTAAAGACCCTGGTAAAATAAAACAACTAAATCTATTTCTATCATAAGAAAGTAAGTAGTAGAGGTCAGAAATGAGACCAAGAATAGAAAGAAATATAGAGGAAAATCAACACCAGGCATAGTTACTCAAAAAGGCAAACAAAATGAGGACAGAGAAATGCCTCAACATTTAAAAGAACTGGCTGATTTTCCACAGGACCTGGGCTCAATTTCCAGCACCAATATGGCAGCTCATCACTGTCTGTTAACTCCATTTCTAGGATATCTGACACCCTCACACAGACATACATGCGGATAAAACACATGAAGTAAAAATAAATATTTTTAAAAGGTAAGCAAAATGTGCAAAAACTTTAGCTAGGTTAAGAAAAAAAGAGAGAAGGCAAACCTTAAATTAAAGAGTCATTGTTGCTGCTTTTATTGGGGGTTAGGGGAAGATACATGAATTCCTTCACACTAGAGCCCTCCCTGGAGTGCTGGAGAGATAGCATGTTAGAGACCTCCAACATCTTCATGAATCTGAAACAAATCACCTGGTTTGCTCGTAGAAAGAGAGAAGTCAGTGGAAAGCCAAAGGACAGTAGTGGTCAACAGCAGAGTCAGACCAGATGAAATCCTGAGATACCAAACTTTCGATTTGTAAAGAATGAACAAAACCATAAAGTGCTCAGCAATGTAAAACAAAAAGGAGGCGGCTCCTCATTTGGAGTTTCCTGGAAAAAAGAAAAACATGAGAAGGATTCCCAAGCCTGCTGGTAGACACTTAGCAAAACCAAAGATTTGACCAGAGACTTCGTCCAGTGTAGCAAGGAGACACCAGAGAAGAGACCCATTATGCTGCTACAATCAAGTAATGGGTTCAGCAAACAAAACACCTAGGGAAAAAAATACAACTGAGATTCTCAGGTTGGAAGGCCAGAGACTGTACTTTTTATCTCTAAATCCAAAGTTCTCATGCCTCTGTGGAATAAGCCATTAGGAACAGGCAAGGGTGCAGTTTCATGTCAGCAAATATTTTAGGAACAAGTATAACTGGACACAGCAGAATAAATTAGTAGAACTACCTTTTTCACAGCTTCCAGACCCTATCAAAGTCCCTGATTTCAAATTATACTGCAAAGCTACAGTAATGAAACAGTATAGTATTGGCACACACACACACACACACACACACACACACACACACACGCAAGGGATAGTATACACAACCAAAATAAATTGTATCACCATGTGACATTTAACAAAACTATGATAAAATCCATATGTTAGAGAAACAGCAACATTTTTAACAAATGGTGCTTAGAAAACTGGACATCAACATATAGAATAAAATAGATTGCTCTTTCTCACGTCACACAAATTAACTTGAAATGGATTAAATACTTCAATAAGATTAAAAACTCTAACATTTCTAGGAAAACAAATAAAAATATTTTTAGATATAACCATGTGCAAGTAGTTGCTAGATATGACTTCAGTGTCTAGGGGAAAAATATCAGAAACTGATGCAAAGAATTGTATATTTGAAAGTTCTACACAGCAAAGAAAACAAGAGATTGAAGAGACAAAATATACAATGGAGCAAAGAAAACAGGAGGCTTAGGAGATGACATATATAATGGGACAAAGAAAACAAGAGAGTGATGAGGCAATAAATACAATGGGACTTTAGCTTTGCCTGCTATTCATTTGACAATAATTCAAAACTATTTAATACATAATTTCTAGGATGTTCTCCTTAATATTTTTGGACCATAGTTGACCACAAATGACTGCAGCCACCAAAAGAAAAACTATGTAAAGGGATATTTTTGTTAATCTTTACATTGCTCTGAAAAAATAACTGATTTAAACTACATAATGGGATGCAGAGTTACTTTATGTCATGGCTTAAGTGCCATCAACGCTTTTGTTTCTGGACCACAGTGAAGCAGAGCATCATGGCAGTGAGAACACCTTATCACATCACAGTTTACTTATGAGGGACTACAGCAGGAATCATGGAGGAAGGGCTGGGAAAGAGAAAAAGGGAGGGAGAAAACAAGGGTCAGCTAAGACTTTTCAAGATGCAACCCCAAATAACATACTTCCGCTAGCTAAGTCCCATCTATTAGAAGTTCCAGAAGATTTAAAATGGGATATCAACCTTTGAATTACCCCACAATACATGAATCATAGGGAGGATATTTTATATTTAATCCCAAATAAGGGGAGACCACTAAATACCAAAGACTTGAGGGAGAAAAGAAAAAGAACTCAGAGAAACAAAAACACAGCCATTTTAAGATTTTACTGTAAAAGGCTGGGGCACAGGAGGGACAGTGTTCTGTTTTTTTTAAGAGTGCAAGGTAGAAGTAATAGCATGCCTAAATTCATGGCATGCTTCAGGTAAACAGAGAACTCTTAAAATAGGAGTTTCCGGAAGCTACCAAGATATACCAAGAGGAAGAAAGCATACTTAAAAGCTTCAGCTGGACTGAAAAATCTAAAGAGCTATTCAACAGCAAGTCTGGTGGCTAAACTATAAATCAAAAGATTACCAAAAACCTTGCAGAGCTCACAAGATAAAATCCCACTTCCTACATCCAAAGAAATGAAGTTAGTTTGCTTGTCTTTACTATGGCACAAGAGCTAAGAAAATAAGATCAGCCTAGGTGCTAAGCAAGAAATGAATGGATGAGAATAATGTGTTATGTGTACACTGTGAAGTCAGCCACAAAGAATTTAATCCTCTGGTTTGCAGCAAAATTGGTGAAACTGACAATATGTACATTAACTGAAATAAGCCAAGCAGAAAGGCAAATGGCAGATGGTCTTCTTCATATACAGAAAGGGGGAAAATACACTGGAAAGCATGTTTTACCACTCCAATTGTTGGCATGAACCTAGGAGAATATGACCTAAAAATGAGGTGAATTAAAGTCTCATGGAATAGTCCACTTTATTCAGAGCATCAGGCAAGTTATACTCTGAGAGTTAAAAAGAGTCACCTGAGTAAAGTGTCTAATCACAAGGACAAGCCACACACCTTTAAAAGATGTTTTCCAGAAGCATTTGAACAACTGAAGTAAACCCACTCCTATCTGCTATACCTGGGAGTATCACAAAACACATTCCAAGAGCAAGTCTGTGTTTTGAAGAAATTGAGATCACAAGACCCTTGTTTCCTTGGAGTTTTCTCACAAACACTCAGCAGTGTCACACAACACTACTCTTGGACATTTTCTGACTAAAGTAGTCTCATGATTATTGGGGATTTTAAAGCATATTGGAGTTCACGAGAAAGGGGTTATTGCATGTGCTTATTGCATTCTGCATAAATGTAGATAACATGATGTCTCACTTAACATGTGTAACTGATAGGCTAATCAAAAGTAATATTAAAATCAAATGAATTGTACCTTTGGGGGAATCTGTATATCTTGAATTGGTGTGGTACTGTTTCCATGAGACTCTACTTCATTTTAACTTATTATTCTTTGTCCCTCAATTAAAAAAAAACAAACTTTTTTATGTTGTCCTTTCTCTATGAAATGCAACTATACCTCCTTTTGCAGACCTTACAAAGCCTTCCATTTAGCTTCTCATTTCTAATATTTTGCTAATTAATAATGAACAAAGCTTCACAAACAGAGTGGCTAGACTGTGAATATGTGTCAATGCCAGAGTTAGAGTCCAGAAGTCTAAAATTAAGATAGTGCCTGAATTGTTACCAGGATCTATCTCAGGCATTGCTTCTATCCCTGGCAGCACTTGGCTTATAGTAACATAACTCCAATTGTCATATGGCACTTTCCCTGTATACTAGTCTGATGTTACTCTCTTTAAAAAGGGAAAGTCCATTAGATTAAAAGTCTATCCAACTGATACTGTATTAATTCAATAAGACCAAGACCTTACTTTTCATCATTAAGTGGGAAGACACAAGTCTACCCATAATGCCAGCAGCAGCCTTAACTATTCAGATACGTGGTTAGAATTTTAAATTCTCATTGAGAATATAAGCCATTCTATCTTGTGAGGAACTATAGAGTATTTTCTCTGTATTAGATTTCTGCTAGAGTTGTGTTGGATTTGTTTTTTTCTGAGGGTTTTTTTTTCCCCAAGATGTGTGAAAAATGTAATTTCTTACAGTCCTACTTCCTATCAGGTAATAACAATGCATTGAGGGTAGTTTATCTAATTTTCTTAATCTGTAAAACTTCAATATGTGTTTTAAAAAAATCAGGTTGGAGAGCCTGCAGTTCTGAGAATGAGGTGTCTCTATTGAAATGTGTATTAACATACAAATTCCTCATGATTTTTAATTTGCTTTAGAAAATATTGATTCATTTCCTCCTAATTCAGTTAATTAAGCATTTGAGATTTTGTTGCTTTTTGATTGGGTTTTTGATTTGGGGTGTTTTGTTTTGTTTTGTTTTGTTTTCTCTACAAGATGGAGCAGTTAGGCATTTGGTATGTGGATTCTAGTCAGTAGAGATGACTCAAGCAACCTAGTTAGCCTTGCTTTGAGTTTGTATTTGGTTTCTAATGTTTTTTTTGTTGTTGTTTTTTTGTTTTTGTTTTATCTATTGAAAACCCAAGTATCTTTTCCCATGATAATTTATTTCACCCCACCATCCATTTTGATATGATGGCATATTCCCAGAAAAACAGTGTGTAGACACTGTGGCCAAGACTACAAGTTTTTTAACTTTGGAGAATCCTAAAATGGGTCTCTTCTAGTTTATCTAACTGTTTAGTCTGAGCTGAATACTGGACTACCTCAGTTGTGGGGATATTGGAGATCATATTCATTTTCCTTGTGGCTCTTTTCAGTGCCTGGAAGAGACTTTCTTTTGGACCACCAGACTCTAACACCTCTTCTGGAATTGATTCCAACCGATGATGAGCTACATCTGGCCTGTGAAATGAAAATAGCAAAGCCTTTGATTGAGTCCAAGTTAAGTGGATCTACATCATCTGCTCAGTCAACTTTTGCCAAGATAGATGATGCTGTGTCAGTGTTCTGCAATTTCAGAGGTGGATTTCCCCTCTTTAAAAACAAAGTCTTTCCTTTATATAAGCGGGGGATGGGGGGAGGGCACTGTATGTGAAATGCATTTGGCTCCTTTGTATATTTGGAAACAAAACCACTAAAATAACCTTAGCTGAGCTGAGCCTTTTTTCCCCTTTTGTTGGATCCTAGCCATCCTAGTTCTTATCGGGTAGCACAAGGGGCACTGGCTAAGGAAGCTTTGCAGATGTGAGTCAGTTCTGTTCATCTTACTATCTAAAGGGCTGACACAGGAAGGATGCTGTGAGACATGAGAAAGTCAGTAAATTCCAGGAACTGCCAGTGTTCCTCTCACCTAAAACTGGAAAATACTCACCCCAGAAGGAACGAAGGAACACAAATGGTCACAGTAAACATAGGAAGAAGGGTGAAAATCTTACTTTTTTTTTTTTTTTTTTTTTTTTTTACAATTTCAGCCTCTTTCCTACATATAAGAACCATAAACGTAGACTAGGAAATGGGCTAAAAGTGGATGTTTTCAAAGCTTGGGAAACCACCTCGCCATGGGAGGCTAGAGCCTACAGAGGAACCTGCAGCTGGCATCACAATGTTTAAAGAACATTACAGCTTATTGGTTCTATGTGAGAAGAGACAAGATTTCTAGTGTGTTGTTTCTTTGCTTGGTTTTCATTGATATTGTTTTTGTGATGTTGAGGAATGGATCCAAGTCCTTTTTAGTAGAGTCAAGTACCTCATCACAGAGGTCCATCTTTTGAACCAGGCTGAAGGTGTTAATATTAAATTTTCCAGTTGGCTAGACTGTCTGTCATGTCCTAGATCAGTGACTCTCAACCTTCTTAATATTATGACTCTTTAATACAGTTCCTCATATTGTGGCAATGCCCAAAATCATAAAATCATTTTGTTCCTACTTTGTAACTATAATTATGCTATTGCTATGAACTGTAATGGAGGTATCTGTGTTTTCCAATGATCTTAGGCAAGCCCTATGAAAGGGCTGTTTGACCTTTCAAAGGGGTGGGTCACAACCCACGAGTTAAAAACCACTACCTTATATTCTCTGGACTCATGATGCAATAAGGTCATAGTTACATTAATTTTCAAGTGTATTATAGTAACTATAAATCCTCCATTTCTGGAATAATCTGTGATACTTATATATCAACGACTAGTGTCAAGGTATTGCTAAGGATTTTACTTACTACGGTAAAGAATCTTACACAGCTCTTTCATAGGCTCTGTTGATGTCTTTCCTTATACATTGTCAATTAATTTTACCATTACTTGAGCCAACCTTTAGAACACTAACTGTCACAAGAACATTTAAGTCTAAATGGCTCCTCTGTGTCTCAGTTGATGATTTAACTCATGTCCCTGTCCTTAGCCCCTCACTGTACTACAAGGAATCCACAACAGATGTAGAAGATCTGAGAAGTCCGTGGGATGAGCAGCAAGATGTACCAGTTAATGAGCCACGGACTGACTTTAAACAAGCCTTAGGAATCAGAAAGAAAGCTTTAAATCATGTAAATTTCATATACAAAAATTCATTCATAAATTGTATATCTATTTTAAAATTAATGAGTAGTTTTAAAATGGAATTGTCATGAAGACTATAATTTCAATGCAGAAAATACATTCTCAGTAGGAGGGTAAATTTGGCATGTTCTTAGAACTCAAATAAAGTACTCAAAGAATGTAAAGTAAGAAAAAAAAATCACCTGGAAATTCAGTATACCGCTCTCATGCCAATCATGGTTTTAGAGTTAAAGAAAGAAAATAACATGATCAAAGTCCATATAATTAAACAGTTAATATTAGTGAAAAGGAACATACCAAAGTCTGTCCAACTGAGGCTTTAGGACTTAAAAAAAAATAGCCTCTAGGGAATGACACTGTGAAAACAGCATGCCTGGTTTGGGGATGAGGAGGCAATGTGATTCTTATTAAACAACTAAATCATGGTAACCACAGACTTATCCTAAGCCCAAGGTAAAAGGAAATGGAGTCTTAGTAAGGAACAGTTTACGATGTAATTTAGGTCTGTAAATATAACAGCAAATATATGAGTATAAGAGAATCCAGGAAATATTCTGTGCATTTGTTACAAATATTATAAGGAGGTACCTTCTAGCTTACCTAAATGTAAGTTAATATAAATGATTAAAATGAGAAAATGTTGCCAAAAAAAGGGGAATGAAAGAACAATTAAACAGATTGTATGAATTATTATAAATAAACATTAACATTAAAGGTAAACATGTACTAAAAAGATATAGCATGAAGCAGGAACATGCTCATTGTACTGAAATGAACCTTTCTCCTTTATCCCCCAATTGTCTTAGTTCTAACTAACATAACGGGAAGTTGATTAATATATGTGTGTGTTACCTGTATTGACTATAAAATGCATGGAACAATAGAGATAAAACGCTTATCACAGAATCATAAAGGTCTGAGTTCAAATCTCCAGAAGCAACATAAAACCACATTTTTAAAAATGGCTGTGATTTGTGCATATAACACGGAACTGAAGGGGCAGAAGCAGATGTATTCCCTGAGCTCATTGGCCAGCATAAGCATTGAGCTCCAGGATCAATGAGAAACCCTGTATCAAAACTTAGATTGAGAAGGACAAAGACATCAACTTCTGGGGCATGCAGCACATACACACACACACACACACTCACACACACACACACACACTTTAAACCTTTAAATACTTGGAGGTAGATAAATAAATATGAAAATAATCTCTCTTAAAATCCAAGAAAATGGATATTCTCAGACATAGATGTATACTTTAAAATATCAAAAGTTACTCTGTCTTAAGTTACACTGAGTTTTTTTTACAATTCATAACAGTGTGGCATAGCCAAGATATTGACAAGTTTTTAAAACATACATAATCAATCACTCATGTCTAAAAAATTATTAGACATAGTAAAATATGGATCAGAACAGAAATAGAAGGAAGGCAGAAACACTAAAACAAGAGGTCTTAAAACTATGTAACATAATATGAAATAGAAGTATATGTTCCTACTATTATAAAATGTTAAAAATCTATAAAACAAAAATTATAAATTGGTTAAAATATATACTAGTTATTTAAAAAGCAGCCTTCAAATTTGATTATTTAATTATCAATAATAATTCTTAATTCTCATTTTATATGATACAAAAAGAGTTAGATCATAGAATGAATAGCCAGATTATAACAAGAGCTTAGTAAAGATTAGTATTTTTCATCTTTTTAACATCTTTTAATTGCTGTGCTTGGAAATATTTGCTTATTATTAAATTATTCATATTAAAGCTGGAGGATTTTATTTTTTCCTTATTTCATACATTTCAGTCATTGTTTTAGTATTTGTAACCCTATCATGATTTTCTTGCCTCAGCATCCGGACAGCCCTACTGAGATTACAACGTCCAAGCCTAGTCTAGTGAGAGCATGGTTGATTACTACGAGTGTCATACATTTTCTGATTTCTCCTATAAAAAAACATGAAAACAAGGAATCATAGCTAATGAATGCCTTATAATCCCATTTGAATTGTGTATACAAGCATAGTATTGGTGAAGACTAAAAAAGTGCAACCCGGGTGCTATTATTCATGAAGCAGAGTGGCCTAGTATACTGGCTTTCTGCTCTGCTCCTGGAAGCCTCAGTTTTTAAAAAAATTATACCTCTGAGATAATTAGAAGATATTTGAAAAAAATTAAAAACAGAAAGTGTTGCCATAAAACTATAAACAACTTGCATAATCACCAAATGCAAACAACAAAACACCAGACCCGTACATCAAAGTAGAAAACACTTCCCTCGACAGAGTTATGAGAAAACTGAAGAATTGAGCCTTTTGAGAATCTGTATCCTACTTTCAAATATGAGCTGACAAAGCTTCAGTACAGGCCCGTGGCATAGTATTGCCTCACTATTAAGAAAACAATCAGCAGAACTAATCAATCATGGATAAAAACTATGGGTAAAATAAACATTTTCTGTTATAAATCAGTTATCTCAGTAATAATTATCAAAAATAGGCTGTTACAATTGTGGATTTCCTATTTTGGTGGTTTGAATGAGATAGCTCCATATATTCTCGTGTACTTGAATGGTTGGCCCCCAGTTAGTAGAACTGTTTGGGAAAGATTGGGGGGGGGGTGCTTTTATTGGAGGAGGTGTATCCCTGGGGTTAGACTTTGAAGTTTCAAAAACCCAGGCCATTTCTGATTATATCTCTCTACCTCATGGTTATTGTCACAGGATATAAACTCTCTGCTACTACTCTAGCACCATGCCTGCTGCCATGCCCCCTGCCATGATGGTCATAGGCTCCAACTCTTTAAAACTCTAAGACTTGAGCAAACTCTTTCTTGATACCTTGGTCATGGTGTCTTACCACAACAACTGAAAAGCGACTAAGACACCTATAGTAAATATAAAATGTGTGGTACACCAGAGAGATTGACAGCCTGCGTAGCTCCCCCACAGCAAAGACAAAGTAGCCGACACTGACAGGAGTCAGCATCTGTGCTTTCAATCACCCTCTCTCACCCTATTCATAACACCATTCCTTTATGCTGAAGAAATAATACAGTTCATTTTCCTTAAACTACCAGTAACATTCCTGGCAAATTTAGATCAAAAAAGCACACCAATGCCAAGCACAAATGGATGCAAGATCTGCAGTTGGGGCATAACATTGGGAAGTGACTCTGCATATTGCTGTAGAGTTTCTGGATATTTTCATTTTAAGCATATTTAATATATTCAAATTTTTCTCAGTGAGGTGTAGTAGTACTCACTCCTAGTCACACGCATTCATGTGACTGAGGCTGAGGCATCACCAATGTAAGGTTAGCCAACTCATGACACAATTAAAATTAGTCCATGCTACATAAGGAGGGTTGGTGTCTAAAACAGTAGAAAAAGGAAGGACCTCATTGAGCCTAGTTTCATTCGTGGTGGAAAATTCACAAGTAAATGTAAATTCTGATCTTCAAAATCTTCTACCAATAAAAATTGTGTGAATGACACTGAAGGGTGAAATGTAAGGAGGACATCTTAGCTTCTACACCTAAGGACTTCTTGCCCAAGAAATGCAGCAATGGCAGAAAGGATAAGAGGAGGAGAAGAAGAGTGTTTTCGTGTTCCTTAGTGCTTCTCTTTTTCCTCCAAAATGAAATTTTCAGTGCTTCAAACAAAGAGATCTCAGACATAATATTTACTAATACATTTTTTTAGCTGAATCCATGATCCAAACTATTTTTCATATACTTACACATCATGTACATATTCATATTCTATATGCACATGCTATATATGCAGTTTTCTGTTTTGCAATTCATGTTAATAAGCAGTTGTTTTTATTATTTGTGCTTTACTGAAAATATTTGATCACAGTTTAAAGACTTTTTTTGTTTTTCTGTCTGCATTTTGAGTTTAATTAATGAATATATACAAATGATATTAAATCTTAAGTATGAGAAAACTGAGACTATTAAGATTTCAAGAAAGGCATAATAATGCAGAAAAAGCACAAGCAAGAGCTAAAAATGATGCTAAATGTGCAGATTGGTGTGTTGATTTGGAAATTTCTCCATGGTATTTATCTGTAAAGACAGAGTCTCTAAAAATCCTTTATAATTCCTTCAACAGATTATTGTTTTGCTCTACAATTTCTTAATATACTTTTTAGATTGAGTATTTATCTACATGACACCAAGCATACAGATGAAAAGCAAAACATTCAGTCAATCATTCCGCTGTTTGTTAATATCTATTTGGCATCAGTTATAAGAGAATAATTAAAAATCATTAGCTGGAATTTCCATTTTTATTTATATATTTGGCAATACGGAGGTATAGTCATCATTACAAGAAAAGCTTGGTCTTAGTAATTGCTTTTCTTTTACTTGATACTTTTTATTTTATAAACAAAAGCATTTTGTTCTGATGTGTTTATTCTTCTTGATTGTTAAATTACAAGCTTCATTTCCCTTTGATGATAGAGCTCCGATCTCAATTTTTCCATCAACATTTTAATTTTTCTTTGTCTCATTTCAGTTTTCCTAGATAGAAGACATTTGAACATATTTTTTCTTTATGGCTACTACTTCCCTGTTCATTTTTGCTTATACAAAATGTGTTTAAAATATTCATTATAAAATGACTAAAAATTACATTTCACTCAAGGTTAAAAGATATTAGAAAAACAGAGAAATAAATAACGCATGTGTCTAAGATGGATGTGAAGATGACATATCAAGTTACTAAGAAGAGAAGGTGAAGGCAAAACCTGACTTGAGGTGAGGGATTAGCGAATAGTCCCTGGAGAAAACAACAAAAGCAAAGAATATCAGTCTGTCTTGGGCATGGGTCCTCAGGCTGTTGTTTGTGTTCCAGACCACAACAAAGAGCTCTAGCAGCCTGTCCAGTACATGTGTCCTTACTGCAGAAGACTGATCTACATCTCCAGCCTTCTCTGCTTAAGCATGCCTTCTGTCTAGGTCAGAGAGAACACTTTTCTAGACTCTTACTTTCCTAAGGAATTGCTTGCAAACATTCATGACACTCAAGTATTGATATTTTCTTTCTGGTGATTTAATTCAACACAAGGACAATATTGAAAGAACTACTATCTATCATATACCAAACATTCCCTTATGACAGACAAGCTGATCAATTTTCTATTTGATGTCCTATTCAGTTTGTACAATGAGCTTATGAGAAATTGGCACTGCTTCATAGTAGGAAAAAAGATAAGGTTCTGAGAGATTCGGCAATTGGACTACATTCACTAGCCAGATCCTGGTAAATGGCAAAGCTGATACACAACACCTATGTGTCTACATAAAATTCTTCCATGTGACAGAACCTTCTGTTTACACCAAGGACTCTGCTCCAGAGCTTAAAGGCCAGGTAAGGTCTGTGTTTCACAATACACCTGATGAAGCTTGTAGAAGTAGAACAAATATGTTGACTGCAGAGCTATTGATTTTTCTACACTATGGAAGATAAGAGGGACCCACAGTCATTAAGTGGAGTTTCCCAGGGTAAGTAATGAAAAAGTGATAACATAGACATCACTCCTCTTTTTGAAAAAAGTGATGGTAGCTGCTCCATGTGAAGCTCTCTTCAGCACAACATTCTCGGGAAGAAATAGAGTTTGAAGACTAATTTGGTTTCTGAGGTTCAGCTTCCATAGAATGACATAATACCATATCTTTGGAGTTATTTGGCTTAAAAATTAGACATGTCTGGATTTTCTGGCACTGGCAAGCTTTTTTGGGAGGTGGGGGATGTTGCTTGGTGATACAGTGGTATCTACTAAAATAGGCTAGTAGATTCCTGGGCAGATCATTACGCAGAGGTGCCTCACAATGGAGCTCAAGAGAAAAACAGGAGAATGGCTCAGTGGCCTTCCTAGGGCTGGAAATAGCAAGCCATCCTTTGCAGATATTTGTAAAAATTTGAGTCATTATTATAACTCATGTATTTCCCCCAGTTTTCACCATAAATGTAGTTCTTTGGGAGAGTAAAACACTTAAGACTACCAAACTTGTAAGTATCCAAGAAAGAACTATTTCTTTTAAGTAAAGGTAATTTAGTTGACTTTAAGGTTTTTCACTGAAACACAGAAGAAAAAAATCTCTGGATTGACAATATATATATATATATATATATATATATATATATATATATATATATATATATTCTGTTAATGTTGCTAAACTGTTGATCTTGGTTTTACACTTTCAGTCAATTATATTAACTTTGTTCACTTCTAACATCTAGATATGTCATAATATGCTTCAATCATCTTTGCATCTCCAGGACCACAAAGCATGAGCTCTATAAACTACCATTGAATTATATTATATGCCTGCAATACAACTAGCCCTATTGTAAAAATTTCACAAGACCCTAAAATGTCTATTTTCAAGTCTTACATTATCTACCTTGATCCTTAACGTATTCATCAGAAAAAATTTCACATCTTCAGTTTCCAAATGAAGATTGAATCTGGCAAGCAGTGACTTGACAAATGATTGATCGGTGGTTGATTGGATAAATGACTAAATGATTGACTCTAGAGTAGAATCTGTTAACTCTACTTCTGAGGTCCTATAATTCCTACTGACTGTACAATGCTCAAATTAAACTATATAGAAATTTCAGGTGCCCTGCATTCAGTTATATGTGATTGTAGAACTACCTGGAAATGTTATTTTCCTTGGGTCTCTAAGGTACTACACTATTTCACTATTTCTTCTCAATATACAGTTAAGAAGGATCAAGAAATAGACTTATTGGCCCTGGAGAGATGGCTTATGGGTAAAGGGTACCTGCTACTCTTTCAGAGGACTGTGATTCTGTTTGCAGTACCTACATGGCAGGTCATGATCTCCTGTAACACCAATTCCAGGAGATCTGATACATACATCTTGTCTCCATGGGCACTGTACACACATGGTGCATATACACACATGCAGGCAAGCATTTATATGTATAAAAAATTACAAATTTTATTTATTTATTTTAAAAAAGAGGTATTTATTCTAAGTATTGAGTACACTGTCACTGTCTTCAGACACACCAGAAGAAAGCACCAGATCCTGTTACAGATGGTTGTGAGTCACAATGTGGTTGCTGGGAACTGAACTCAGGACCTTTGTAAGAATAGTGAGTGCTCCTAACCACTGAGATATCTCTCCAGCCCCTACACTTGTTTTAAAAAGAAGAGAAATAGGTGTCTTAAATCCACATGGCAGTGGAAATAGACGTACCTTCAGAGACCCTACCACAGACCATGAAAGATCAGACAGTTCTAGTATATATGCTATAGTTTTTCCCTATACATGCAGACCTCTGATAATAAAAGTACTAATACAATAAAAATTTAGTAAAGAAAAACAAAACAATTGTAACAGTATAAAATTATTTAAAACTTGGGGATTATTTCTTTCTAGAATTCTCTAACATTTAAATACCTCCATTGACTGTAGAAACAGGAATCACAGATTTGGGGATGGCACTGTATATTTTACCAAAATGGGCTATGTATTAAGACCCCATTTCGAGCAGCAGCGGTCGCCATCTTGGTCCCAGGACTCAGCAGAACTTAGGAAATTAGTCTGAACAGGTTAGAGGGTGCGCCAGAGAACCGGACAGCTTCTGGGACGGGCAGAAGCACAGAGCTGCTGAGGCAGCACCCTTGGCGGGCCGCAGACAGCCGGCCACCATCTGGACCAGAGGACAGGTGTCCGCCTGGCTTGGGAGGCGGCCTCAGCCTCAGCAGCAGCGGTCGCCATCTTGGTTCCGGGACTCAGCAGAACTTAGGAAATTAGTCTGCACAGGTGAGAGTCTGCACCACAGAAGCTGACAGCTTCTGGGAACTGCCAAAGCAACACAGCTTCTGAGAGAGGCCCTGTTTTGGGCCTTCTTCTTCGACCAGGAGGAGGTCCAAAAACAAGATATCTGCGCACCTTCCCTGTAAGAGTGCTTGCCAGCAGAGAGTGCTCTGAGCACTGAAACTCAGAGGAGAGAATCTGTCTCCCAGGTCTGCTGAGAGACGGTAACAGAATCACCAGAAGAACAATCTCTAAACAGAGTCAACTATAACTACTAACTCCAGAGATTACCAGATGGCGAAAGGTAAACGTAGGAATCCTACTAACAGGAACCAAGACCACTCACCATCATCAGAACCCAGCACTCCCACTTCGCCCAGTCCAGGGCACCCCAACACACCCGAAAACCTAGACCTAGATTTAAAAGCATATCTCATGATGATGGTAGAGGACATCAAGAAGGACTTTAATAAATCACTTAAAGAAATACAGGAGAACACTGCTAAAGAGTTACAAGTCCTTAAAGAAAAACAGGAAAACACAATCAAACACGTAGAAGTCCTTACAGAAAAAGGAAAAAACATACAAACAGGTGATGGAAATGAACAAAACCATACTAGACCTAAAAAGGGAAGTAGAAACAATAAAGAAAACTCAAAGTGAGGCAACACTGGAGATAGAAACCCTAGGAAAGAAATCTGGAACCATAGATTTGAGCATCAGCAACAGAATACAAGAGATGGAAGAGAGAATCTCAGGTGCAGAAGAGTCCATAGAGAACATCGGCACAACAATCAAAGAAAATGGAAAATGCAAAAAGATCCTAACTCAAAATATCCAGGAAATCCAGGACACAATGAGAAGACCAAACCTACAGATAATAGGAGTGGATGAGAATGAAGATTTTCAACTCAAAGCACCAGCAAACATCTTCAACAAAATTATTGAAGAAAACTTCCCAAATATAAAGAAAGAGATACCTATGAACATACAAGAAGCCTACATAACTCCAAATAGACTGGACCAGAAAAGAAATTCGTCCCGACACATAATAATCAGAACAACAAATGCACTAAATAAAGATAAAATACTAAAAGCAGTAAGGGAAAAAGGTCAAGTA
Source organism: Mus musculus (assembly GCF_000001635.26). Taxonomy (NCBI): domain Eukaryota; kingdom Metazoa; phylum Chordata; class Mammalia; order Rodentia; family Muridae; genus Mus; species Mus musculus. The sequence goes on from NC_000069.6 coordinate 18,432,658, forward strand.
ACATACAAAGGCAAGCCTATCAGAATTACACCAGATTTTTCACCAGAGACTATGAAAGCCAGAAGAGCCTGGACAGATGTTATACAGACACTAAGAGAACACAAATTCCAGCCCAGGCTACTATACCCAGCCAAACTCTCAATTACCATAGATGGAGAAACCAAAGTATTCCACGACAAAACCAAATTCACACATTATCTCTCCACGAATCCAGCCCTTCAAAGGTTAATAACAGAAAAAAACCAATACAAGAACGGGAACAATGCCCTAGAAAAAACAAGAAGGTAATCCCTCAACAAACCTAAAAGAAGACAGCCACAAGAACAGAATGCCAACTTTAACAACAAAAATAACAGGAAGCAACAATTACTTTTCCTTAATATCTCTTAACATCAATGGTCTCAACTCCCCAATAAAAAGACATAGACTAACAAACTGGCTACACAAACAAGACCCAACATTTTGCTGTTTACAGGAGACACATCTCAGAGAAAAAGATAGACACTACCTCAGAATGAAAGGCTGGAAAACAATTTTCCAAGCAAATGGTATGAAGAAACAAGCTGGAGTAGCCATCCTAATATCTGATAAGATTGACTTCCAACCCAAAGTCATCAAAAAAGACAAGGAGGGGCACTTCGTTCTCATCAAAGGTAAAATCCTCCAAGAGGAACTCTCAATTCTGAATATCTATGCTCCAAATACAAGGGCAACCACATTCATTAAAGAAACTTTAGTAAAGCTCAAAGCACACATTGCACCTCACACAATAATAGTGGGAGACTTCAACACACCACTTTCACCAATGGACAGATCATGGAAACAGAAACTAAACAGGGACACACTGAAACTAACAGAAGTGATGAAACAAATGGATCTGACAGATATCTACAGAACATTTTATCCTAAAACAAAAGGATATACCTTTTTCTCAGCACCTCATGGTACCTTCTCCAAAATTGACCACATAATAGGTCACAAAACAGGCCTCAACAGATTCAAAAATATTGAAATTGTCCCATGTATCCTATCAGATCACCATGCACTAAGGCTGATCTTCAATAACAAAAAAAATAACAGAAAGCCAACACTCACGTGGAAACTGAACAACACTCTTCTCAATGATACCTTGGTCAAGGAAGGAATAAAGAAAGAAATTAAAGACTTTTTAGAGTTTAATGAAAATGAAGCCACAACGTACCCAAACCTTTGGGACACAATGAAAGCATTTCTAAGAGGGAAACTCATAGCTCTGAGTGCCTCCATGAAGAAACGGGAGAGAGCACATACTAGCAGCTTGACAACACATCTAAAAGCTCTAGAAAAAAAGGAAGAAATTTCACCCAAGAGGAGTAGACGGCAGGAAATAATCAAACTCAGGGGTGAAATCAACCAAGTGGAAACAAGAAGAACTATTCAAAGAATTAACCAAACGAGGAGTTGGTTCTTTGAGAAAATCAACAAGATAGATAAACCCTTAGCTAGACTCACTAGAGGGCACAGGGACAAAATCCTAATTAACAAAATCAGAACTGAAAAGGGAGACATAACAACAGATCCTGAAGAAATCCAAAACACCATCAGATCCTTCTACAAAAGGCTATACTCAACAAAACTGGAAAACCTGGACGAAATGGACAAATTTCTGGACAGATACCAGGTACCAAAGTTGAATCAGGATCAAGTTGACCTTCTAAACAGTCCCATATCCCCTAAAGAAATAGAAGCAGTTATAAATAGTCTCCCAGCCAAAAAAAGCCCAGGACCAGACGGGTTTAGTGCAGAGTTCTATCAGACCTTCAAAGAAGATCTAATTCCAGTTCTGCACAAACTTTTTCACAAGATAGAAGTAGAAAGTACTCTACCCAACTCATTTTATGAAGCCACTATTACTCTGATACCTAAACCACAGAAAGATCCAACAAAGATAGAGAACTTCAGACGAATTTCTCTTATGAATATCGATGCAAAAATCCTCAATAAAATTCTCGCTAACCGAATCCAAGAACACATTAAAGCAATCATCCATCCTGACCAAGTAGGTTTTATTCCAGGGATGCAGGGATGGTTTAATATACGAAAAGCCATCAATGTAATCCACTATATAAACAAACTCAAAGACAAAAACCACATGATCATCTCGTTAGATGCAGAAAAAGCATTTGACAAGATCCAACACCCATTCATGATAAAAGTTCTGGAAAGATCAGGAATTCAAGGCCCATACCTAAACATGATAAAAGCAATCTACAGCAAACCAGGAGCCAACATCAAAGTAAATGGAGAGAAGCTGGAAGCAATCCCACTAAAATCAGGGACTAGACAAGGCTGCCCACTTTCTCCCTACCTTTTCAACATAGTACTTGAAGTATTAGCCAGAGCTATTCGACAACAAAAGGAGATCAAGGGGATACAAATTGGAAAGGAGCAAGTCAAAATATCACTTTTTGCAGATGATATGATAGTATATATAAGTGACCCTAAAAATTCCACCAGAGAACTCCTAAACCTGATAAACAGCTTCGGTGAAGTAGCTGGATATAAAATTAACTCAAACAAGTCAATGGCCTTTCTCTACACAAAGAATAAATAGGCTGAGAAAGAAATTAGGGAAACAACACCCTTCTCAATAGTCACAAATAATATAAAATATCTCGGCGTGACTCTAACTAAGGAAGTGAAAGATCTGTATGATAAAAACTTCAAGTCTCTGAAGAAAGAAATTAAAGAAGATCTCAGAAGATGGAAAGATCTCCCATGCTCATGGATTGGCAGGATCAACATTGTAAAAATGGCTATCTTGCCAAAAGCAAACTACAGATTCAATGCAATCCCCATCAAAATTCCAACTCAATTCTTCAACGAATTAGAAGGAGCAATTTGCAAATTCATCTGGAATAACAAAAAACCTAGGATAGCAAAAACTCTTCTCAAGGATAAAAGAACCTCTGGTGGAATCACCATGCCAGACCTAAAGCTTTACTACAGAGCAATTGTGGTAAAAACTGCATGGTACTGGTATAGAGACAGACAAGTAGACCAATGGAATAGAATTGAAGATCCAGAAATGAACCCACACACCTATGGTCACTTGATCTTCGACAAGGGAGCTAAAACCATCCAGTGGAAGAAAGACAGCATTTTCAACAATTGGTGCTGGCACAACTGGTTGTTATCATGTAGAAGAATGCGAATCGATCCATACTTATCTCCTTGTACTAAGGTCAAATCTAAATGGATCAAAGAACTTCACATAAAACCAGAGACACTGAAACTTATAGAGGAGAAAGTGGGGAAAAGCCTTGAAGATATGGGCACAGGGGAAAAATTCCTGAACAGAACAGCAATGGCTTGTGCTGTAAGATCGAGAATTGACAAATGGGACCTAATGAAACTCCAAAGTTTCTGCAAGGCAAAAGACACCGTCAATAAGACAAAGAGACCACCAACAGATTGGGAAAGGATCTTTACCTATCCTAAATCAGATAGGGGACTAATATCCAACATATATAAAGAACTCAAGAAGGTGGACTTCAGAAAATCAAATAACCCCATTAAAAAATGGGGCTCAGAACTGAACAAAGAATTCTCACCTGAGGAATACCGAATGGCAGAGAAGCACCTGAAAAAATGTTCAACATCCTTGTTCATCAGGGAAATGCAAATCAAAACAACCCTGAGATTCCACCTCACACCAGTCAGAATGTCTAAGATCAAAAATTCAGGTGACAGCAGATGCTGGCGAGGATGTGGAGAAAGAGGAACACTCCTCCATTGTTGGTGGGATTGCAGGCTTGTACAACCACTCTGGAAATCCGTCTGGCGGTTCCTCAGAAAATTGGACATAGTACTACCGGAGGATCCAGCAATACCTCTCCTGGGCATATATCCAGAAGATGCCCCAACTGGTAAGAAGGACATATGCTCCACTATGTTCATAGCAGCCTTATTTATAATAGCCAGAAGCTGGAAAGAACCCAGATGCCCCTCAACAGAGGAATGGATACAGAAAATGTGGTACATCTACACAATGGAGTACTACTCAGCTATTAAAAAGAATGAATTTATGAAATTCCTAGCCAAATGGATGGACCTGGACGGCATCATCCTGAGTGAGGTAACACATTCACAAAGGAACTCACACAATATGTACTCACTGATAAGTGGATATTAGCCCAAAACCTAGGATACCCAACATATAAGATACAATTTCCTAAACACATGAAACTCAAGAAGAATGAAGACTGAAGTGTGGACACTGTGCCCCTCCTTAGAAGTGGGAACAAAACACCCTTGGAACGAGTTACAGAGACAAAGTTTGGAGCTGAGATGAAAGGATGGACCATGTAGAGACTGCCATATCCAGGGATCCACCCCATAATCAGCATCCAAACGCTGACACCATTGCATACACTAGCAAGATTTTATTGAAAGGACCCAGATGTAGCTGTCTCTTGTGAGACTATGCCGGGGCCTAGCAAACACAGAAGTGGATGCCCACAGTCAGCCAATGGATGGATCTCAGGGCTCCCAATGGAGGAGCTAGAGAAAGTACCCAAGGAGCTAAAGGGATCTGCAACCCTATAGGTGGATCAACATTATGAACTAACCAGTACCCCGGAGCTCTTGACTCTAGCTGCATATGTATCAAAGGATGGCCTAGTCGGCCATCACTGGAAAGAGAGGCCCATTGGACACACAAACTTTATATGCCCCAGAACAGGGGAACGCCAGGGCCAAAAAGGGGGAGTGGGCGGGTAGGGGAGAGGGGGTGGGTGGGTATGGGGGACTTTTGGTATAGCATTGGAAATGTAAATGAGCTAAATACCTAATAAAAAATGGAAAGAAAAAAAAAAGACCCCATTTCACTAAACAAACAAGGAAGGGAACAGGGACAAACTGATGAAGGGAAAATATCCAAGACAAAGAGTCTTAGGTGTGTTCTGGGGTGACTGTAGTCTGAGCACAGATTCTTCCCAGCTACTGAACTACGTGTACAGTGCTCACAGGGAAGTACCTTCCTGAAGGGTCTCGCCGTGCTGCTATTTCGAGTCACATTAAATTCAACATCTCCACATCTCAGTTGTATGAACTGCATGGATTTAAGTTGGCAGGTACCGCCCTCACTCACCCTCCATCTCTGTGGGATCCTTAGTTCTTAGTATTGTTAAGGACTAAGATGCCTCCACTGTCTTCCTTGTGACTTCTTTTTGACTCATATGCCTTCTATAACATTCATTCTGACACTCTACCTTCTGTTTTTACCTTATTCTTATATTTCTTGGTAATCAAATACCCCCCAAAAAGGCTACAGTGTTCCAAATTTATCATCACCTTGAGTTTTTAGGATAAAGCTGATTGATGTCCAAGAAAAGACGTCTCAAAAAATTTTCAATTTGTAATTTAGAACTCCAAATTAACATAATAAACATTGAGCCCTTTCAGATGTTCTAGTTCTAATCTATTATGAGCTAGTGTAGGGCTCTGCTGAGCAGTTTCTGATAAAAGACTGTGTGTTTATGTATTCCTACATTCAAAAGAATCTAAGACTTCTCCTGACGTGCTAAGGTTTTGAAATATATGTGATTAAATTCTTTCAAATCAGGATTGACTCTATTGGAAGAACAATTTAAAAGAGGAACACACACACACACACAGAGAGAGAGAGAGAGAGAAAGAGAGAGAGAGAGAGAGAGAGAGAGAGAGAGAGAGAGAGAGAGAAACAGAGAGACAGAGAAGGAGGAAAGGAAGGGGAAGGGAAGAGAGAGGGGAAGAGGGAGGGGGGGATATAGGGAGAGAAGAGAGTCAGTTTGTAAGATACTTGGCAGTTAGATTCTTCTGGGACTTAGTTCTGTTGCTGCTAATCCTCTGACCATTAAAACAAACACTGATCTTCGAAGGGACAAATGGGATTTGTAGCTCAGCTTCATAATCTCTCTCCCCTAAAAATGGGCCATTGATTATATAATTTTATATGTAATGTATATATATTTTTGTAAAACACAAGAAAGCATCTATAAAGAGAGAGTACTGCATAGTCAAATTGTATAGGGCTTCTCTCTAGTCTCCACCCTACTTCTTGTTCATAAACAAGTAGTCTGGCTATTTTAACTTTGCAAGCAACTGGCTGATGTTCTTCCTTAGCAGTCATACTAGCTGTGTGTGGCATGAGGCAAAGCTTTCCAAATCAGCCCGCTGTAAACAGAGAGGTGGTAAATACTGCATTTGATTATTTTCTCTGTAATTTGCTGTTCATAGAGATGTTTTGCATATGTTGATTAAATATGTACTTTCTGCTGCCTAGGGAGTCAGAGTCCTTCACAGCAGACCAGTGTAATCTGGTCCCAGGAGGCTGCGGCACTCCAGAGGGGCACAGTCACATGGACTACCTGCTTCTGCTTGTCTTAGCAACAATGATCGCCATATGTGAAGCTGCGGGAAAACAGATGCTGTTTTTCCATTTGTGAAATCAAGTTGTTGGAAAGTAGTCAGGTTTCCAACGCACAAGAGCTCATCTAATCAACCTACAGAGACAGTGTGAGCTTTCTCAGAAATATTTGACAACATTCCCTAGCACTGGTGACTAGAATTACATATGAAATTACAAAGTGATCATCCTTTCCTCAACATTTGTGTACATAAATCTCTTTGTATGGCTAGAAATGGAGTCCATAATTTTCTCAAACAAAAGCAGTATATAGCACAGTTGCTAGTTACATAAAGAGATTCAGATCATGGTCTGAATGTAGGGTCTCTTTACTCCAGCATTAAATGCTATTCTGTTAATCATCAGGTCTCTCTTTCCTTGAGACAAATGAAGTAACACTAAAGACTCATTAATAAAGATAATTTCTTTTTTTATCAAATCAGAAGCATTATTTCACCAAGAGCACAAGCCTTAATATTCTAGAATCCATTCCCCCTTAACCCATATTGCAAGGAGTCACCATACCATGTGTATAGCAAACATTTAACTCTAGCTGCTTGCAAAGCTCTTTTACAAACTATGATATATTTCTCAGAGTCAGTATCCACAACAAAGAATATTTTGAAATTAGGCTGTCTAGAGTGACTATAATGTCTTCAGTGGTAAGGAAATTCCATATGCCCATTACAAAATGTTCAAGCAGTGCAGCCTTGATCAACTGTGGCTAAAACCTTACCTTTATAATGGATTCAGAAAATGTGGTACATTTACACAATAGAGTACTACTCAGCTATTAAAAACAATGATTTCATGAAATTCTTAGCAAATGGATGGATCTAGAGGATATCATCCTGAGAGAGTTATCCCAATCACAAAAGAACACACATGATATGCACTCACTGATGAGTGGATATTAGCCCAGAAACTTAGAAAACCCAAGATACAGTTTGCACAACACATGAAGCTCAAGAAGAAGGAAGACCAAGAGGTGGATACTTTGTTGCTTCTTAGAATGGGGAACAAAATACCCATGGAAGGAGTTAGAGACAAAGTTTGGAGCCAAGACTGAAGAAAGGACCATCCAGAGACTGCCCCACGTGGCGATCCATCCCATAAACAACCACCAAACCTAAACACTATTGCATATGCAAGCAAGATTTTGCTGACTGGACCCTGATATAGCTATCTCTTGAGAGGCTATGCCAGTGCCTGACAAATACAGAAGTGAATGCTCATAGTCATCTATTGGATGGAACACAGGGCCCCTAATCAAGGAGCTAGAGAAAGTACCCAAGAAGTTAAAGGGGTCTGCAACCCTATAGGAGGAACAACAATATGAACTAACCAGTACCCCCCCCCCCAGAGATATGTCTCTAGTTGCATATGTAGCAGAGGATGGCCTAGTTGGCCATCAATGGGAGGAGAGGCCCTTGGTCTTGGGAAGATCATATGCCCCAGTACAGGGGAATGCCAGGGCCAGGAAGTGGGAGTGGGTGCGTTGCAGACCAGGGTAGGGGGAGTGTATAGGGGACTTTCGGAGAGGAAACTAGAAAAGGGGATAGCATTTGAAATGTAAATGAAGAAAATATCTAATAAAAATTAACATAAAAACATTTTTAAAAACCCTTTCCTTTAATGACCACAATTTGATAATGTATAGAAAGAAAAGTAGACAAAAACTGAATATGAGAACGGCTATTGTGGCAACCAAGAAACTTTGATGCTACTCCTATTTTTAGCATTACTTCCTAATTTTACTATTATCTGGATTTTAATTCATTTTATAAAAATGTGAATGATATGGTACATCAAACAGATATAAGAAATCAGCAAGCTCCTGGTAGTGGTGGCACAAGTCTTTAATTCTAGCACTTGGCAGGCAGAGCCTCCAGATCTCTAAGAGGTTGAAGCCAGTCAGAGAGAGAGAGACAGAGAGAGAGACAGAGACAGAGACAGAGACAGAGAGACAGAAAGAGACAGAGTGAGAGAGAGACAGAGACAGAGAGACAGAAAGAGACAGAGAGAGACAGAGACAGAGAGAGAGACAGAGAGAGATAGAGATGCATACACATAGAGAGACATACAGAGACAGGCAGAGAGAGAGAGAGAGAGAGAGAGAGAGAGAGAGAGAGAGAGAGAGAGAGAGATCCACGACAGACAAGATTACACTTAGAGACAATGTCTGAATAAAACAAAGAAAATTCATCAAGTTTTAATAACTAAAAATATCTATAGAACCCCAGGATGTTAGTAAGTTCTGTAGTTCTGTTTGAGTCATGTCTGATAACTGGACATTCTGGTATATTGATAGAAATTTACCTAAATCAACCAAGAATGTGTGCCACCATGAGAAATAATGGAAGATACCTGCATAGAAATCATTGCATATACAAAAAAAAAAGTGGTATTTGTTCAGAAGACAAAGACATTACACCTACTCATAGTCCTGCAATTTTGTTACCAAGTGTGATGGGCTTTGAGACATGGAGATCACATAGGATCCCAGTGATGGTTCCCTAGGACAGAAGAAAGATACATGGCACAAGCATTACTTGAAGACTTAAGGCATCCATAAAAGTAAATAAGCCTCAGTTAATTTGACAAGAAATTTGGTGGGGAAAATAAAGAAGAGACAGGGAAAAGTGAAATACAAATCGCAAAGGGTACTGAGCTGTGCTCTTTTTTGAGCTCAAAAGAGGCTCTGAGCATGAGCCTTTCATGGCTCATACACAGATTTCAGTGTGAGAACCTAGCAGTGTGTCTGGCTGGCAACTGCAGGCTTGCAGTATGCTGCATATTTTGATCCCACTAGAGGAGAGAACATACTTGCATATTACAAAGAGAAATGGACAATAATAAAACATCTCAGACCATAAGGACAGACCAGAAATCTGAAGTGGTTATAAATAAATACCACAGTATAATTAGGACTGGAGTGGTTACAATGACTGTCATAGAACTTTATTATAGACATTATTTTCACACTATTAACAGCTATAAAAACTCAATGAAACATCAACTTCTGTGGTAGAAAGAGATAAAAGAACTTGAAGAAATGAAAGTCACATTGGAATAAGACTAACCTGAGACCCAACTCCATACCCAGGATGCTTTCTGCTTTTTGCATTTTAGAATGCAGAGTTAGAGTTGGGAAATTCAGTTCTTTGTTCCCCTTTCTTTAAGATTTCTAAATACTACTGATGAAAGAGAAAAAAGGTAGAGTGTATGAGGCTATGAGCCCATGAGTATTAAATATTAAAGCATTGGTGAAGTGGCTATTATTAAATTTTTTATTAGGTATTTTCCTCATTTACATTTCCAATGCTATCCCAAAAATTCCCACATACCCCCCCCACTCTCCTACCCACCCACTCCCACTTCTTGACCCTGGCTTTCTCCTATACTGAGGCATATAAAGTTTGCATGACCAATAGGCCTCTATTTCCACTGATGGCCAGCAATGCCATCTTCTGATACATATGCAGCTAGAGACACGAGCTCCGGGGGTTACTGGTTAGTTCATAATATTGATCCACCTATAGGGTTGCAGATCTTTTAGCTCCTTGGATACTTTCTCTAACTCCTCCATTGGGGGCCCTGTGTTCCATCCAATAGCTGACTGTGAGCATCCACTTCTGTGTTTGCTAGGCCCCGGCATAGTCTCACAAGAGACAGCTATATCAGGGTCCTTTCAGGAAAATCATGCTTCTGTATGCAATGGTGTCAGCATTTGGAGGCTGATTATGTGATGGATCCCCAGATGTGGTAGTCTCTAGATGGTCCATTCTTTTGTCTCAGCTCCAAACTTTGTCTCTGTAATTCCTTCCATGGGTGTTTTGTTCCCAATTCTAAGAAGGGGCAAAGTGTCTACACTTTGGTCTTCATTCTTCTTGAGTTTCATGTGTTTCACAAATTGTATCTTATATCTTCGGTATTCTAAGTTTCTGGGCTAATATCCACTTATCAGTGAGTACATATCATTTGAGTTCTTTTGTGACCACTCAGGATGATGCCCTCCAGGTCCAACCATTTGCCTAGGAATTTCATAAATTCATTCTTTTTAATAGCTGAGTAGTACTCCATTGTGTAAATGTACCACATTTTCTGTATCCATTCTTCTGTTGAGGGACATCTGGGTTCTTTCCAGCTTCTGGCTATTATAAATAAGGCTTCTATGAACATAGTGGAGCATGTGTCTTTCTTACCAGTTGGAACAACTTCTGGATATATGCCCAGGAAAGGTATTGCTGGATTCTCTGGTAGTACTATGTCCAATTTCCTGAGGAAGCACCAGACTGATTTCCAGAGTGGTTGTACAAGCTTGCAATCCCACCAACAATGGAGGAGTGTTCCTCTTTCTCCACATCCTCGCCAGCATTTGCGTCACCTGAATTTTTTATCTTAGCCATTATGACTGGTGTGAGATGGAATCTCAGGGTTGCTTTGATTTACATTTCCCTGATGATTGAAGACACTGAACATTTTTTCAGTTGCTTCTCAGCCATTCAGTATTCCTCAGATGATAATCCTTTGTTTAGCTTTGAGCCCCATTTTTAATGGAGTTATTTGATTTTCTGTAGTCCACCTCCTTGAGTTCTTTATATATATTGGATATTAGTAACGTATCTGATTTAGGATAAGTAAAGATCCTTTCCCAATCTGTTGGTGATCTTTTTGTCTTATTGACAGTGTCTTTTGCCTTACAGAAACTTTGCAGTTTTATGAGGTCCCATTTGTCAATTCTTGATCTTACAGCACAAGCCATTGCTGTTCTATACAGGAATTTTTCCCCTGTGCCCATATCTTCAAGGCTTTTCCCCACTTTCTCCTTTCAATGTCTCTGCTTTTATATGGAGTTTCTTAATCCACTTAGATTTTACCTTAGTACAAGGAGATAGGAATGGATAAATTCACATTCTTCTACATGATAACCACCAGTTGTGCCAGCACCATTTGTTGAAAATGCTGTCTTTTTTCCACTGGATGGTTTTAGCTCTCTTGTCAAAGATCAAGTGATCATAGGTGTGTGGGTTCATTTCTGGGCCTTCAATTCTATTCAATTGGTCTAGTTGACTGTTGCTATACCAGTACCATGCAGTTTTTATCACAATTGCTCTGTAGTACAGCTTTAGGTCAGGCATGGTGATTCCGCCAGAAGTTCTTTTATCCTTGAGAAGAGTTTTTACTATCCTAGGTTTTTTGTTATTCCAGATGAATTTGCAGATTGCTCTTTCTAATTCGTTGAAGAATTTAGTTGGAATTTTGAAGGGGATTACATTGAATCTGTAGATTGCTTTTGGCAAGAGAGCCATTTTTACTATATTGGCCCTGCCAATCCATGAGCATGGGAGATCCTTCCATCTTCTAAGATTTTCTTAATTTCTTTCTTCAGAGACTTGATGTTCTTCTCATACAGATCTTTCACTCCCTTAGTTAGAGTCATGCCAAGGTATTTTATATTATTTTTGACTTTGACTTATTCCTTTCCAATTTGTATCCCCTTGATCTCCTTTTGTTGTCAATTTGCTCTGTCTAGGACTTCAAGTACAATGTTGAATGGGTAGGGAGAAAGTGGGCAGCCTTGTCTAGTCCCTGATTTTAGTGGGATTGCTTCCAGCTTCTCACCATTTACTTTGATGTTGGCTACTGGTTTGCTGTAGATTGCTTTTATCATGTTTAGGTATGGGCCTTGAATTCCTGATCTTTCCAAGACTTTTATGATGAATGGGTGTTGGATATTGTCAAATGCATTCTCCAAGTCTAAGGAGATGATCATGTGGTTTTTGACTTTGGGTTTGTTTACATAATGGATTACATTGATGGATTTCTATATTAAACCATCCCTGCATCCCTGGAATAAAACCTACTTGGTCAGGATGGATGACAGTTTTAATGTGTTCTTGGATTCGGTCAGCAAGTATTTTACTGAGTATTTTTGCATTGATATTCACAAGGGAAATTGGTTTGAAGTTCTATATCTTTGTTGGATTTTTCTCTGGTTTAGGTATCAGAGTAATTGTGGCTTCATAGAATGAATTGGGTAGAGTACCTTCTGCTTCTATTTTCTGGAATAGTTTGTGAAGAACTGGAATTAGATCTTCTTTGAAGGTCTGATAGAACTCTGCACTAAACCCATCTGGTCCTGGGCTTATTTTTGGTTGGGAGACTATTAATGACTGCTTCTATTACTTTAGGGGATATGGGACTGTTTAAATCATTAACTTGACCGTGATTTAACTTTGATACCTGGTATCTGTCTAGAAATTTGTCCATTTCATCCAGGTTTTCCAGTTTTGTTGAATATAGCCTTTTGTAGAAGGATCTGATGGTGTTTTGGATTTCTTCAGGATCTGTTGTTATGTCTCCCTTTTCATTTCTGATTTTGTTAATTGGGATGCTGTGCCTGTGCCCTCTAGTGAGTTTGGCTAAGGGTTTATCTACCTTGTTGATTTTCTCAAAGTACCAGCTCCTCGTTTGGTTGATTCTTTCAATAGTTCTTCTTGTTTCCCCTTGGTTGATTTCACCCCTGAGTTTGATTATTTCCTGCAGTCTCCTCCTCTTGGGTGAATTTGCTTCCTTTTGTTCTGGAGCTTTTAGGTGTGTTGTCAAGCTGCTAGTGTGTGCTCTCTCTAGTTTCTTTTTGGAGGCACTCAGAGCTATGAGTTTCCCTCTTAGAAATGCTTTCACTGTATCCTATAAGTTTGGGTATGTTGTGTGTTCATTTTCATTAAACTCTAAAAGTCTTTAATTTCATTCTTTATTCCTTCCTTGACCAAGGTATCATTGAGAAGACTGTTGTTCATTTTCCATGTGAATGTTGGCTTTCTATTATTTACGTTGTTATTGAAGATCAGCCTTAGTCCATGGTGATCTGATAGGATGCATGGAACAATTTCAATATTTTTGTATCTGTTGAGGCCTGTTTTGTGATCAATTATATGGTCAATTTTGGAGAAGGTACCACGTGGTGCTGAGAAGAAGGTATACCCATTTGTTTTAGGATAAAATGTTCTGTAGATATCTGTTAAATCCATTTGTTTCATAACTTCTGTTAGTTTCACTGTGTCCCTGTTTAGTTTCTGTTTACACAATATGTCCATTGATGAAAGTGCTGTGTTGAAGTCTCCCACTATTATTGTGTGAGGTGCAATGTGTGCTTTGAGCTTTACTAAAGTTTCTTTAATGAATGTGGCTGCCCTTGCATTTGAAGCATAGATATTCAGAATTGAGAGTTCATCTTGGAGGATTTTACCTTTGATGAATATGAAGTGTCCCTCCTTGTCTTTTTTGATAACTTTGGGTTGGAAGTCGATTTTATTCATTAGAATGGCTACTCCAGCTTGTTCCTTCAGGCCATTTGCTTGGAAAATTGTTTTCCAGCCTTTCACTCTGAGATAGTGTCTGTCTTTTTCCCTGAGATGGGTTTCCTGTAAGCAGCAGAATGTTGGGTCCTGTTTGTGTAGCCAGTCTGTTAGTCTATGTCTTTTTATTGGGGTATTGAGTTCACTGATATTAAGAGATATTAAGGAAAAGTAATTGTTGCTTCCTATTATTTTTGTTGTTAGAGTTGGCATTCTGTTCTTGTGGCTGCCTTCTTTTTGATTTGTTGAAGGATTACTTTTGCTTTTTCTACGGCGTGATTTCCATCCTTGTATTGGTTTTTTTTCTGTTATTATCCTTTGAAGGGCTGGATTTGTGGAAAGATAATGTGTGAATTTGGTTTTGTCGTGGAATACTTTGGTTTCTCCATCTATGGTAATTGAGAGTTTGGCCAGGTATAGTAGCCTGGGCTGGCATTTGTGTTCTCTTAGTGTCTGTATAACATCTGTCCAGGATCTTCTGGCTTTCATAATCTCTGGTGAAAAGTATGGTGTAATTCTGATAGGCCTGCCTTTATATGTTACTTGAACTTTTTCCCTTACTGCTTTTAATATTCTATCTTTATTTAGTGCATGTGTTGTTCTGATTTTTACGGGTCGGGAGGAATTTCTTTCTGGTCCAGTCTATTTGCAGTTCTGTAGGCTTCTTGTATGTTCATGGGCATCTCTTTTTTTAGGTTTGGGATGTTTTCTTCTATTATTTTGTTGAAGATGTTTGCTGTCCCTTTAAGTTGAAAATCTTCATTCTCATCTACTCCTATTATCCGTAGGTTCGGTCTTTTCATTGTTTCCTGGATTTCCTGGATGTTTTGAGTTAGGATCTTTTTTGCATTTTGCATTTTCTTTCATTTTTGTGCCGATGTTCTCTATGGAATCTTCTGTACCTGAGATTCTCTCTTCCATCTCTTGTATTCTGTAGCTGATGCTCGCATCTATGGTTCCAGATTTCTTTCCTAGGATTTCTATCTCCATCGTTGCCTCACTTTGGGCTTTCTTTATTGTGTTTACTTCCCTTTTTAGGTCTAGTATGGTTTTGTTCATTTCCATCACCTGTTTGGATGTGTTTTCCTGTTTTTCTTTAAGGATTTCTACCTGTTTGGTTGTGTTTTCGTGTTTTTCTTTAAGGACTTGTAACTCTTTAGCAGTGTTCTGCTTTATTTCTTTAAGTGAGTTATTAAAATCCTTCTTGATGTCCTCTTCCATCATTATGAGATATGCTTTTAAATCTGGGTCTAGCTTTTCGGGTGTGTTGGGGTGCCCAGGACTGGGTGAGGTGGGAGTGCTGGCTTCTGATGATGGTGAGCGGTTTCTGTTAGTAAGATTCTTATGTTTGCCTTTCACCATCTGGTAATCTCTGGAGTTAGTTGTTATAGTTGTCTCTGGTTAGAGCTTGTTCCTCTGGTGATTATATTAGCCTCTATCAGCAGACCTGGGAGACTAGCTCTCTCCTGAGTTTCAGTAGTCAAAGCACTCTCTGCAGGCAAGCTCTCTTCTTTCAGGGAAGGTGCCCAGATATCTGGCATTCAAACCTGCCTCCTAGCAGAAGTTGTGTTCCACTCACCAGAGGTCCTAAGATCGCTTGGAGACACCTCTAGGGACCTTGGGGGTGTCCGATGACTCTGCGCCCAAGGTGACCCGGTGGTGGCGCTGATCGGAAGGGACTTGTGACCCTGGTCAGGCCAGGTTTTCTGCTTCCCTAATTAGTGCTGTCTCAAGTCCCGATCGATTGGATTGCAACAGAAGTTGTGTTCCACTCACCAGAGGTCCTAAGATCCCATGGAGAGTCCTCTGGGGACCTTGGGGGTGCCCACCGACTCAGTGCCCAATGACCCGGTTCTGGCACCGACTGGAAGGGATTGTGGCTAACTTTTTTAACTAGGAATGAATTTTATTATTTCCATGAATTGAACTAAATACATACCACATTCAGATCAAAAGGAAAACGGAGTGGCAGATAACAAACAGAACCGCTTCTCCTTCTAATAAACAACCTGTTAGCAGCCCCCTATATCTTTACACAGATAGTCTATGAAAACACTAACATTATAAAAAAGAATTTTTATTAGATATTTTCTTTATTTACATTTCAAATGCTATCCCGAAAGTTTCCTATATCTCCCTTACCTGCCCTGCTCCCCTATAATGACCAGGAGTACTAAAAAAGAGTGTGACTAAAGTCTACCTTGAGGAGTTTGAGTACATAACAGATACAATTACTTTAAGCTACTTGGTAATTCTAAGAAATGTTGCCTCTTAGCTTTATTTAGCCCATGTTGATTTAGGCCTTCAAGATTCCTCACTAATTCATGGACAGACATCATTAAATGGAGGCTGTAAGCTCCTACAAAGTTTCTGAACATAATTACATGTCAATGTAGACCTGTAGAAGATTCATATAAGAGCTATGATTATTTATATCCTTGACATGCACATCCTTGGACATGTCACACATAGTAAGTGTCTTGCCCGAGCTAGTATCTCGCCGGCAAGAATTCACTCGGACAACTGGATCCTTCTACTGCAAAGCTTTTATTGCTTTAACATAAGGAAGACCCCGAACCCGGAAAATGGTGCTGCTTATATAGCCCGCAGCATGACGTTTTAGCACCTGATGTGGAGTGACAGCACCTGATTAGTTGCTCGCCCATCACCCCATTACTATGCCCAGAGATGGGCAGTGACTGGGCGTGAATTTACTCTTGCACTTGTGCATAAGGCTTGTTTACTAGTTAGGCACAGTGGAAGCCAGCACCATCTTATAATGGCGATTGCTCACAGCACGGCTCTCCACATAAGTGAATATATTTTATCTATAAAATTAGAGAAAACATTTTTAAACCTTCGGTTTTTATCAAACAATGCTTGAATGATTTTGGAAGATATAGCATTTTTTCCCTTGTGCCCATATCTTCAAGGCTCTTCGCCACTTTCTCCTCTATAAGTTTCACTGTCTCTGGTTTTTAGTGGGGTTCCTTGATCCACTTAGACTTGAGCTTTGTACAAGGAGATAAGAATGAATCAATTCACTTTTTTCTACATGCTAACTGCCAATTGACCCAGCACCATTTGTTGAAGATGCTGTCTTCTTTCCATTGGATGGTTTTAGCTCCTTTGTCAAAGATCAAGTAACCATAGGTGTGTGGGTTCATTTCTAGGTCTTCAATTCTATTTCATTGATCTACCTATCTGTCGCTTTACCAGTACCATGCAGTTTTAATCACAATTGCTCTGTAGTACAGCTTGAGGCCAGGCATGGTGATTCCACCAGAGGCTCTTTTATTGTTGAGAAGAGTTTTTGCTCTCTTAGGTTTTTTGTTATTCCAGATGAATTTGCAAATTGCCCTTTCTAATTCAGTGTAGAATTGTGTTGGAATTTTGATGGGGATTGCATTGAATCTGTAGATTGCTTTTGGCAAGATAGCCATTTTGACTATATTAATCCTGCCAATCCATGAGCATGGGAGAGCTTTCCATCTTCTGAGATATTCTTTGATGTCTTTCTTCAGAGATTTGAAGTTCTTATCATACAGATCTTTCACTTCCTTAGTTAGAGTCACACTAAGGTATTTTGTATTATCTCTGACTGTTGTGAAGGGTGTTGTTTCCCTAATTTCTTTCTCAGCCTGTTTATCCTTTGTGTAAAGAAAGGCCACTGATTTGTTTGAGCTAATTTTATATCTAGATACTGCACTGAAGCTGTTTATCAGGTTTAGGAGTTCCCTAGTGGAATTTTTAGGGTCACTTATTATAGGTGTCTTATCTAAAGCATGAGTTTCTTGATTTGACCCACATCCACTACTGAGAAACTAATAAATATTTTGGCCACCATATTAAGGATAATGTATAATTTATTCTTAATTTCAATAACATGGCTTTTCTCTTCTGTTTTCTCAATGTACCATGGTTCAAGTTATTCAAGAGACAGCTCTCATCTGTGAAGGTAAGGGAACCTCAGAAAACTGCAATGGCAGCAATGTGAGGTCAGACTTATATAAAGAATGCTGTGCCAGACAGCAAAGAGCAAGGGAACAGACTGTGCATTGTTCTTCCTATCCATGGCTCATACCGCATCACTGGCCATTTAATATCTGTTGGTGTTCTTCTGAATGATGGGTTTCTGATAATGTGAAACCCTCTCAAAAAAATAGCAGAAATACACAGCAGGAAGTCTTCAATTCAGCCGCAGAGGACTTTGGCTAGTTTAAGGATGTTAGAAAATAAAATACAAGAGCTATCCATGCAGAGCACCCATGCTTATCCATATGGTATTCATGGCATGAAGGGAAGCACTGGCTCCTTCTAGACCACCTTCACAGTTTGTTTAGCTCCTCTGAATTATGAACTATTTTAACTTTTAACAATCATCATAATCATTGTAGGAGCAAAAAGGCTTACAATGATTTTTAGCTATTGCTGGCAAATGGAAATTATTTCATGTACCATATGGCTGCTAGTAGAGGTTAGATATTTAAAAGTTATTTTATGAGCTAGTCTTGTATATCCTTCTATGTACTAATTTCCTTCATTCAAACAGATATTAGATAGCCATTGATGTGAGTCAAAACTACATAGTCATATCCACCTGGGATTTACAGTCTAGCAGATTTGCTTGTTAGTGTTGAAGTTCTACCAAGTCAGTGTGACCTCTTACCTTTACAAGAAAGTGGAGCAGAAAAGTTCACCTGTGATGTTCACTTGAGGCCAATCTCCCTACTTTGTAATGTATATGGTTCAGTGTGGAATAGCACACATACCACAGTAGTGAGCATATGTATACATGGAAAACTCATAAGGAACTTCCTTGGGGCTCTCATTACAACTTAAGATTTCAAAGCATCTAATGAAGACTGGGAATTTTTACCTTTATGCCTTTATAGAATTGCAATAAGCCATATATGACATCCAATCTTACTGTTGCCCATCATATGAAATGTTCCAAACTTATTGAGTACCTAAAATTACCTGACTTTCTTAGTGTTTTGCTTTGTAGTATACTGTCTGTGATGGTTTAAAAATAAATGATGCTAATATGCTCAGAAAGTTGAGCAGTTAAAATGCCTGGTTGATGGCACTCTTGGGGTCATGAAAACTTTTAGGTCATAGAAACTCAATAGAGAAAATACATCACTGGGACAGGGCTATGAGACTGCAGCCTCAATTCACTCCCAGTTCATTTCCTCTGTCTTGTATTTGTGGTTGGAAATGAATTCTGTACCCCTACTTCTATCTTGCGCGCGCTCGACTGGCCAGGAAGAACGACGCTGCAACAGGATCCTTCTGCACACGTTTATTGGGAGAGCTTGATTGTAGAGGCGAAAAGACTTCGAGCCCAGAACTGGTGCTGCTTTTATAGGCCTAGGAGGGGCGTGTCTCACACCCGGATTGGTTATGCACTAAGCCTCATTTGCATGTTCCTCATCTGATTGGCTACTCTCTCTCAGTACCTTACAGAACCTCATTATCATACCTCATTTGCATGTCTCACATCTGATTGGTTATACTCTCAGTACCTTACAGAACCTCATTATCATGCCTGGGCCAGGCAGTGTCTTTGCAAAAAACTTTACTGCATATGTACACATTGGTTGTTTGTCCAATCTTATGCGTGGTGGCCAGCAGTAGTCAGTGCCACTCTGCAACGGCACATGTGGCTTCCCACACTTCTAGGCTTCCCCACCATGTCTGTCTCCCTACCTGTAACTGTAGGCCACATTAACCTCTTTCTTCTGAGTCATTTTTGGTCATAGAATTTTATCACAGCAATAAAACGTAGCTAGTGTAAAAGTTGTTTCCAGAACTGGAATTGCTGCTGTGAAAAATCCCACTGCTGTGTTGTGCTTTGGAGGAATGTAGAAGACTTTGGAACTTTGGCTAGAAAAGTAGTTGAATGCTGCAATCAAAACTTAATGAGTCATTCCCATAGGAGCCTGGAAGACAGTGTTACTGAAAGGAGTGCAGATTGTGGAGCCCTGAATCATATGGTTCCAGAAAGAACCAAGAGATTAAAAGCAGCTGGCCAGAAGTCATTCCTGGATGCTTCATTTACGAAAACTGGCTGTCATTTATATGACAGGAAATTTGAAGCTAGAGTTGGCTCTTCCTGGGTCTCTACCTCTCATAATTCTCAGTCTTTGCTTCCTCACTTCAATCCAGAGTGATCAAAGGACAGATTGTCAAAGAGGTCTTTCCTTGCTTTCTCTAGACATGCAGCTCCCTATAGATTCCAGGCTGTTTACTGTTGTTTTATAGGATAACTTTATAGAACTTAAAATGTTTGACATTATGGAGTAAACTGCTCCTGTTTCTCTCACTGGAATAGAACTCCATAGGGGCAGGAATTTTTATAGGATTCACTTTTGCCAAGAAGAGAGATTGTATTTCACAAGTATTTATTGGATGAATGTGCGTGTTCTAAATTCACAAAAGTTATTAACTTTGGTTAACAAAGGACTTGTTGTGCTTGGTATGGAAGAGCGCTAAGTAGAAATTGAAGAAATATTCTGCTTACCAATGTTGAGGTCCTGCACTTTTCTTGGTAGGCATTTTCAACACATGTTTTGAGGTCTTTTTTGAATGCAGAGTACAGACATAACTAACTGCCTGGCCTGGTGTCACACACTTTAATCTAAGCAGTTAGGAGACAGAGGCAGGAGGATCTCTGTGAGTCCAAGGCCAGCATGGTCAACATAGTGAGTTTTAGAACAACAAGGGCTATGAAGAGAGACACTGTCTCAAAAATCAACAACAAAAATAAATTTAAAAAAACAATAAACATTCAGCAAAGATTAGAATTTAAGTAAATTTCAAACAACTCTCTATAAAAGTTAATCTCAGTCATCACAATCTAAGGCAAAATTGTAACTTTTATAAATTTGAAGCCTCTGTAATGGACTTTGTATGGTATAAGGAATGGCCTGTACAGATTTATGAGTACATACCCCAATTGCACCAGCCCACCCTCTACTACCCCATGGTTTTGACACAATCTGTAGTCATGCATCATAATTGAAAGTGAGTATTTTTACGATAGAAACTGTACCTGGCAAATAAAGAAGCAGGTTTGTTCTCAGTTTAATTAAGTGAGTCTGGGCAGCCTTTTTGCAATATGGAGATTAACTGTCAGATTTATGTTAATATGATCTCAGAGAATGAAATGTCTATAAAAAGTTCCTCCCCTCACCCCTCACTTGAGCATTCACATTGTCTGGCTGCAGTTCCCTAAAGCTGGTAGTACCTTATGAAACCAGCAGCAGGTCAGTTCTGCAGAAGCAAGGCATGTAACACATTAGACTTATTAAAGACATTCAGACAAATAAGTTGAAATCATAGCTATTGTACAGAGGGAAAACTGTCACAATGGTCGACTTTGCCGCATCTCAGCAGAATCATTCAATGCCAAGCTCTCCTTTATCTGATTAACAGAGGATTACACAGCTCTTCTGAACACCCTCCCCATAATACAAAGAGCCTTTCATTCCTCTAAATACCCCCCTTTTTTGCATGTGAAAAAAGTGCCACCCATTTTTTTTTTAATTTTGTGATTTAAGAAAAAAATGTAGTTTAAATCATGAATCCTGTTGTGGGGACTGAGTTAATTAAAAACATGATGTATACATACAGCTGATCCTACTCACCCTAATGAAGAACATTAATTCTAGAGCATGTGTGGCTGTAGTCACATTGCTACAAATTACTGGACTCTTTCCTTTATCCGTTTCCAAGAAAGTCTCCCCCTGTTAGTTAGGAAAAAAGAAAAATATGACGCCTTAGTTCTAGGCAGCATAAATTACACACATCAATCAGAGGAAGCTTAAATTAAAATACACATTTGGCAAACAAATATGAATATGTTGATCTCATCTGTGAATAAAAATGATTTACTGGCTGTGTTGACCCCCCGCTGCTCAACATGAAGGTCACTGTGAGCAGCTTCTTTCTCATTGAGAAATGTTTTCGTATCTTTTAAAGATCCAATTTTATATATGCCCTAATGCTCAATCTAGTGATTCATATGTAGAGAGATTGATTTATCTTATAAAAAAATTACAGGCTCGTTTATATTTATGTAATCCAGAACAGATAGCTAAATTAAAATGTTGAAAAAAAAAACACTAGTAGTTTATAGTTCCTGGACTGAAGATTCTCCAATGTGTTTATGATTTTTCTAATCTAGCAGAACACTATTTGTGAAATGGAATGGTACACCTTTCCGATATTGAGTAATCATAAATCAGTCTATTCTTATCACCTACAGCATGCATGATAGGGGCTGGGGCCCCTGGGAGGTACCCATTACAGGCCAAAGCTTAAGGAGAGATGATCCTGGGTCTCAGTGTAGCTTGCCATTTCTCACAAATACCTGTAGGTGAAACAGGCAGGTTCATCACTACCTTGCAGAAGCAAGGCATGTAACACATTAGACTTATTAAAGACATTCAGACAAATAAGTTGAAATCATAGCTATTGTACAGAGGGAAAACTGTCACAATGGTCGACTTTGCCGCATCTCAGCAGAATCATTCAATGCCAAGCTCTCCTTTATCTGATTAACAGAGGATTACACAGCTCTTCTGAACATCCTCCCCATAATACAAAGAGCCTTTCATTCCTCTAAATACCCCCCTTTTTTGCATGTGAAAAAAGTGAAAAAAGGTAGTGATCAACCTGAACCAAAGCATATTTTATGTTATAACATTAATTTTGAATATGCATGTCATATTTTCTTCCGGAGGCTTCATCATTATAACCATGATGCAGTATCTTGATACCTGCTCTTATTAGTTAGGCTCAATCTCAATACTGCACATCCTCATGAGTATACAAAAGGACAAATGACTAAACTAATTTAAAAGTGTGGACTACACATACACCTTGCAAGTTAAAGATGAACAGTCACCAAAGAAACCTGATAAATTATAAATGTTTAGGTCTCCTTCAACCAAAGTCAAACTTAGTGGTTTTGAAATGGGAAATGGGTCTTCATTCTTGGGGCAATTCCAATGGTCTTCAGAACAAACTTCGAGAAAGACTGTTGGGAGGACAGGATGGTAAAATGAAAACCAAACATTATACAACTCATTGGGTTTTAGCAGTTTTAAAATTTTATTTGAAGAGATTAAATCCATGGCTGGGATGGCCATTTTGCACTATTTAGTAAACAGCAAAAAGAAGAATTATAAAGAGCCCCTCTAGAACAGTAGTTTTATACTAGAGAATTTCTTTTTTCTTTTGTTGTTTAAGTAGGAAACCAGCAGAACTAAGAATTATCAGAAAAACAAATCACCTAGAGCAAAGCACTTACAAAACAACCCATATTTTAAAAACACATTTCAGTTGTTGTGTCTATTTTCATTTTTATTACATAAACTGATTGTTAATTTGCGATATATGGTTGTTATGCATCACGCACCAACAGATTATGGATCTTTCCATTGCCGAGTACAAAGAAATAACCACGGAAAGTTCTAGAAACAAGGAAAAACTGAAGTGGGATGAAAGGGTGATCACAATTTTTCATTTTTTGTAGGGTGGAGAAACAATGACTTTATCTCTTCTCTGTAAGAAACAATTAAGAAACTAGTAAACTTTTAGAAAAGATAGCTTAAGGGTGTTTAAGGAGTTCTGTCCTCATAAGGAAAAGGGACTGAGTCAGTTCATCAGGGCCCACGTTGACTGTTAAGATGGCCAAAATGAATGGACTAGTTGTGCAGCATTCTGTTCATCTGGCTCAGATAGGCACTGCCAAAAGGAATTTGGGTGTAATTCTGCTCTGTGCTAATTAGAATTGGTCAAATTATCCTCTGATGAATTTCCTCCCATAGATAAAATTTGAGAGAATATACAACAACAAAGTAATTATCAGGGGTGCCAATTATCCCTAGGGGCACCAGAGCTGGATCCAAGGATGTAGAACATGGTCTCAACTTCTTAGACAATTTCCTCCCCAACTAATGCAACCCCATTAAAAGTTCTCTTTTAGTGGGCACACAACCAATAGTGCATATGCTGATAGCATTTTCACATACAAATCTGATAGTTAGACACGCCATTACCCAATTTACACATGCAAATGCTGTAATTGTGTGTACTGGGGGTTCCTGGAAACCTGGCACACACCCAAAATGGAGGCCTTTTCAAAGCATGGCCAACCCACTAAATTCCTTTTCCACAGCAACTCAGCTCACTGTCTCACCTCTGCCTCTATTATACTCCATTCTGTGGTAGTCTGGAAGAAGGGAGATGTGTTTTGTAGATGTCCCTCAACTTTTTCTATTTGATTTGGACATGTTTTCAGGATATTTTGGTTTGGTTTGGTTTGGTTTTTGTTGTTGTTGTTGTTATTTTGTTTTGTTTTTTTCTTCAACTTATTGGCAAGGTTCTATCCCCTTTGTAGGGATTTGCCTTTTCATTTCTCTGTTTAAAAATAATCAACTCTAATTAGGAAAATTCTTGTAAGTTATTTTCATCTAGAACTTGAAATGCTGTTGTAGTGATTTCTTCTTTTAAGTGAGATTACTATTCACAGCTGTGTGCACATGAGTTTACAACACGATGGACTTGATTATTTTAATTTGAGGAGCGGCTGCAGAAGCACCTATAAACTATTTCCTGTCTCTTTATGTATTTCATATATTTGGGTTACTAGAGTATTCAGGCAGCACAGGAAGACAAAGGAATGAAGAACTACAAACTGTACTGAGTATACTTACTTTGCCAATATTTTTAAGATGGGGGATATTTAGATTAACCAAAAGCAGTTGAAACTAGCAATACAGGAGATTTTCCCAGAAAGTAAAGACAAATTATTTTGAAAGGAAGAGTTGTAAATGAAAATCATAACTCCAATTTGTCCCTCATTAGAAGACAAAAGTGCATCTTAGAAATAAAATAATATAATATAATATAATATAATATAGAAAAATCAAACAAATCAGAATAGGCTAAAACAAATAGAAAAAAAAAAAGAGCCAAAGAAAAAGCATGAGAACATACAGATGCGTAGACACACATGTTCACATATGCGGGAATCTCATAAAAACACAAAATTAACAGCCATTATTTATACAAAAATGACCTGGAAATTAAGCAAACACACACACACACACACACACACACACACACACACACACAAACAAACAAAACACAAAATTCCCCAACTCAACATTATGAGACAAAGAATCTGCAAAGATGCTTTTGAGTTCATTTGTACTGTTTATCTATTGCTGAGGATGGGCCTACCCTTAAGAGTGGTTTGTTTCTCCTAGTGACACTCCCTTGGAGAAAATTAACTTTTTGTTTGAAAGGAGTTATCATTTTAAGCTACTTCTGAGTTAGAGGTGAGTCCACTTCTCCTTTCAGCTCTAGGACCTATTCAGGCCCAGGACATGCTGCCAAGTCTGTGAATTCATATATGTGCAGTCCTGCTGTGTTTAAAAGCCCTGTTTCTTTGGTGTCCTCCATTCCCTCTGGCTCTAACACTTTCTGACTTCTCTTCCTCATAGTTACATGAGCCATGGGGGAGAATTTTCATGGCAGCATCTCATTTAGGACTGAGTGTTCCAAGGTCTCTCATTCTCTGCATAATGTCTGGCTGTGGGTCTTTGTATTTGTTCCCATCTCCTGCAGTAGGATGTTTCTCTGATGACTGAGCAAGGCACTTTTTAGGAGTCAATTGAGCTGTGTTCCTTTAACAGAACAGTAGTGGTTGGTTGGTTTTCCCCTCAGTCCCTGCCTTACCTAGTCACAGGATCTTTGCCATCCAAGCAGTGTTAGGTATGGCTTGCATCTCGTAGAGTGGGCCTTAAATCAATTCAGATCTTTTTATGTTACACCTACAAGTTTTGTGCCACTATTTCACCAGCATAATTACAGGTATGATACCATTATAGATCTAAGGGTTTGTAGCTGGGTTGGTGTTTATCTTTTTTCTTTGGTATCATGACAAATAACTTCCAGTACTATGAATGTTAGGCGGTAAGGATGAAGGCTCTGGTGGACAGCAGTTTGACTTCTCCTTGATCAAAAGAGATCTCCTTGTGTAAGTATTGTCTTCAGTAATAGAAGTCTCACTGTCAATTTGTAGGGAACAACTAATAGCCTTGCCAATAGCCAGGGTTGTTTGGTGCTTCCTCTTTGGCCAACTTGATTAAATATAGCCTATTCCTTGTACTAGAATCCTCATTTAGTGATAAGATATGTCCAGTTAGGGCTCTGTCTCCATTGGTATTTGGTAATTTTACTTAGATCAACTTCATATATATAGTTGTCCCTCTGTGTTTTCCCTCTTCCATTTATCTCCCTGTTTGGCCCTCCCATTCCAGCACCCCTACCACCCCCACACATATACTTCATCCATTCATAACTATCTATTCTATTTCTTCTTCTGAAGGAGATCCTTTCATCTCCCTAATTCCTTATTTTATACCTAACTTCTGTGGTTATGCCTATGTGGTTATAGACTGTAGTTTGCTTATCAATAACTTAGCAACTTTTCTTTGAACTCCGTCTTTCACCACAGCTCTTGAAAGAGAACAGTTATCCCTTGGAATGTACTGTGTGACAGGAACATAGAGACAAGTGTGAAAAGATCAATTCTATATTAGATGAAAAGAACTTGGGGAGATTCCAGGTTGCTCAGTGTGGAGAATGTCCAGAGAAGAGCAGAAGTGCTCCGCACTTTCTCTCATGCACTGACCTATGTATCTCTCCCATCTGGCCATTCACATATACTTTGTTAAATTATTTATAATAAAATGATGAATACAAGTAAAGTGATTCCCTGACTTTGTGAGCCATCCCAGTGCCTTATTAGGATCAAGAGAGAGATTGTGAGAATTCTGACTTTTATATCACTGCCAAGTCTTTGGCCACAATCTGCAACTAGTGACTGGCCTGTCGTTTTCTGTTTTGTGCTGCTATAATGGAGTTCCTCAGACTGGTTAATTTATCAAGAACACACATTTATTTCCCATAGGTTTAGAATTTTGGAAGCTCCGTGTAAAGGAGCCCACATCTGCCAAGGGCCATTTGTCAGAGATCAGGGCAGAAAGAGCAAAGGTGAATTACAAAGGGTGCCCAACATTTTCCTTTTCTGTGGTAATGGCAAGAATCAATTCATAAAGGCTACTCCTCAAAGTCTAATCATTTCTGTCTAAGCTCTTCCTTCCAACATTACCACATGAGGACGAAGTTCCCCATGCATGAATCCTGAGAACACATTAGAACCCAGCACCATCTGAAGCAAAAGCACTCAAGTCTAAAGGAATAAGCTATGGAATCTAATACGAGTTGTAGGCAACTAGCTTTAGAATTTAATTCCATTATAGGACAACTAGCTGGTGTTAGAGAATGACTTAGTGTTGGGACAATATCAGCACATTTGTTTTCAGAAGTTCCCTGCATTGATTGTGGAATGTATGTAGAAATTAGTTAATTGTTGAGGTTTTTGTTTCTGGTTATTGATACTTATTACTATAAGTAATAATAATATCAATAAATGTATATATTTATCCACTGCCATGTATCCAAAGATCAAAGACACTCTTTATTTTAATTTGGCATTTTTGTTTTTTCAAGAATGAATGCATACTCTGTGGAAACATGGGGCATATCATAATCCTAGTTCTGACTACTTTGATCAGTTGCTGGTTTTCTTGTAGTGCCTTTAGAACCTCTTTAAGCATCAAGTCTTTGTGGATTTGACCATAAGTAGAATTCTGATTGACTATTTAAAGCTCTGCTAAAGACTCTATCATCATATGTAGTAGTCAAGACAAGGAAAATTTCATCATTTTGGAAATTTGTAATTTTTTCAATGTGTATTGGTATGGAATTATGACTTTAATAGCCTTTAGCTTTTGTCTTAATCTTCCATTCTCCCATAATGGCCTTCTCTGAAATTGACAGTCTATACTCTTGTTTAATTGGAGAATGTTGGGCCATTGCTGACTCATAGCAAAGACTAATATTGCCAACCCAGATTTTAGCTGAGAGAGCCTGTTTTGTGTTTTCTGAACTTTGCCTTTGACGAAGGAAAGACAAAGATCTGGTCATGGATCATTGTTTTAGAACATTTATATTTACTTTATGGTAAAAATTTAGCCATTCAAGAGGATGTCAACAAACCTATTCTGTTATTGGAAAAGGTTAACCTGGCCTGTTTCTTTTGCTGTAGTATGGTTGAGTTATTATATATAAGAGTTATGTAGTAACTTTTAAAACTCTGGATCAAGTATAACAGCAAAATAAACACCAGAGAAATGATTGTTTGTCTTTGTCACAAGTCTTGAAGCTAGGGATCTATATTATGTAACCTAAGCAATATAGTTTTATAAAAAATCCCAGCATCTGTGTTGGCTCTTTACTATCATTGGCTGTTTTCTCTGCATAATGTTATAGTTGTAGGTCAAGGGAAGAATTTATATGGAGTGTGCCAACTCTTTAGCTATCTAAAAAGAAAGCTGGCCACTACAACACAATGTCATGTTATGTTCATATCAACTCTTGGTATTTCATTGAAAATTATTGGACTTCCACAGATAGAGTTGTACCAGCTGCAGTAACTACTAGAATCAGAGGCAAGTTTCACACAATTTCCAACTGTGTTAGGCTTACTCTGAGACATTATGAATGACCATTATAATCTACAATCATTTCAGAGCTTCTATGTAAAACATACTTTTCAAAGTGACACAAGACCTTTAAATAGACGAAAGTGCCTAGTTAAGAGAATACTAACATATGTTAATAACCACCTGCGGCAACAGCAGATATTTCATCATGTCCTTGTTCTAGATCCTGGGGAAAGAGCTACTTATTTACATAGTCATGGCTTACACGGAATCCTGAGACCTGGCTGACATTCTTTGATGGAATAGAGTCTGAAAGCCAGGAAGAACTGGTCTGTGTTTTTGGTTGGCAACAACCAATGCTCTGAATTCTGCTGACGTATCTAGGCTGATATATATATATATATATATATATATATATATATATATATATATATCCTCTGTTTTTTCCTTCCATCAAAGCCTAGGTCAGTTTTCTTTGGTGTCATTTTCTGAAAAAAAAAAAAAAAAC
Organism: Mus musculus; assembly: GCF_000001635.26. Taxonomy (NCBI): domain Eukaryota; kingdom Metazoa; phylum Chordata; class Mammalia; order Rodentia; family Muridae; genus Mus; species Mus musculus. The sequence goes on from NC_000069.6 coordinate 18,461,542, forward strand.
CTTTTAAGTTTTGGATTTTAGGGAGCTATTACAGAAATACAGCTAATTCTTTTTAGGGCAAAGTATAGATACTGTATGGATACCTTACATTAGTTAGTAATATCAACTTGAAATAGGGTGGGATATAACATAAGTGGTAATTTTTAAAAGCAGGTTATTCACTGAGTTATATAGCTTATACATCCCCATAAATTGATCTTAATAATTCCAAGCTTGATAGTACAACTTTAGATATCAGAAACTTTGATACTATTTCTCAAACCACAACTTGAAAAACAAATTATCCATTTTAATTTTCTTGCATATTCATATCATTGTAAGTGATGTCATGGAATGTATCATTTATTATCCTAAGGTAGTCATCTCCTCAGAACAAAGAAAGGTTACTTTCTCTCATGCATATTATTTAAGAAGATAAATGTGAACATATAGAATATTAACAAAACGTTTGCCTATTTTGTTAAGCCTTTGGCAATTTAAGGAAGAAGAAAAATAAAAACCCACGCTCAGCCACCTAATGTTGGCATCTATTTCTTATTTTGAAACTATGTCCAAAGAGTATTTGTGAACTTAATCATTTGTCCAAAATTTTAAATGTAAGCATCTGGATTTTATCATTTTTGGTTAGCTTGTTTGAAATTTATAACATGCTGTGTTTCATAAAGCCAAGTTTCACAACCGCCTTCATGTGATCACCCATTTTGTTGAGTATGATCTCTACAGATGTGATTTATAACAAGTTATGAAGCAGTGGTGTCTTATTTGACTCACAAGACTGGACAAGGATATTCTTGAATTATGAGAAGCTAATGTACAGACGTTCTTCTTACAGTTTAAAGCTTTTGAATGACTACAAAGCATTTCTTTTATATTATAACTAAAAATTTTCCTTCTTATCTTATGAGCCACAGAAATAAAGGCTGTCATATGAATATGCTTTTCATTATCACCAAAGAAAGTCACAGCTTCATAACACATTTTCACTTTCTTTTGAACATTTCAAGTTATTTATTTGGATTAAATACTGTTGAGTGAACATTTAATTAAATAGTTATCTTAATTAGTCTTTTATTCACCTCCCCAAGAAAGAAATAGAAAACAAATTGGAATTTGTCAACTTCATAAAAATAGAAAAATATTTCTGTAAAATTAACTGTGTGAAATGATTTTATAGAAAAACTCAAGGGATTATCAACACCATAAACTTCACAGATTTTTTTGCATTTATGGAAATGTGGATGCAATTGTGTATACATATGTACGTACTTATATATGTTGTACATATGTGTGTGTGCACATGCCTCTGGAGGCCAGAGGTCAACTTCAGGATTTTCCTCAACAACTGTACACCTTATTTTTTCATGAAGGATCTCTAACTGAATCCGGATCCTGTGGATCCACACAGACTAGATGGCCAGCCATCTGTTGCCAGGAATCTCTCAAAGGTTTAGAAAAAGCAAGCAAAATAGTGGTAATCCATAGCATGATCTATGAAGAGTGGCTGATTTGAAAATCTGAAGTTCTTAGGCCCTGGCTCCTGGTTGAAGGAGAGACTGACTTTGTAGCTATGCATCTTACCTTCTCTCTATAGAGAAATTCTTCTGTTACACAAACACCCCCAATGCTAAATAAGCACTCAGACCTCAGGAACAAGTGTTCAAACTCTGGGCAGTAAATTTACCAGGGAGTAATATGAATCTGATTGGGTAATAACAACGACATCCAAAAGTCCCAATGGGCCTCATTCCAAAGAAAAATAAACACAATAAACTCAGTATTTAAAGCCTTCAAGCAAATTTCAGAAGGGGATTTATTATGAGTTCATAATTAAGAGACTCATAAGAACTGTTCATGATGATAAGGCACAGGGTCCTAGATACACATGGTTTCAAAAACCGAGTTGAGAGTCGTCCTCACCTCAAAGAAGCCACAAAACCTGCTACCGTCTCATTTTCATTGAGATTTCAAAATATTAATTCAGAAAAATCAATATTCAGGTGTTTGTTGTTCTCCAGAGCTGAATATGTTTTATCTCAAACAAAAGTCATTTAATTTTCCTGGCTATGTTCCCTAATTTCTCCTCCTGGGCTATATGAACTGTGACCTTTGCCTTCCTTTGCCATTGACCTTCAGACACTCAGTCAGATATTTTTCCCAACTTATTCCTCTATTTTTTCTTTGTATTTTTTCACTTTGTTTTATTATTTTTTTTCCCATTTTACACATTACAACAATAAAGTGATACTAAAAATTGCTTGATATTTTATAGAATTTTAATATAATGCATTAATAGTGTTAGTAGAGTAAAGATAAATAATATAAACATGTACAATCAACACTGTGAAATTTAAGTTAGGATTTTAGGCATTAGCAAGGTAAACTGAACTCAGACTCAATAGACTTTAAATACATACAAAAAATGAATAGCAGTTCTGAAAACTTCTTTATAAAGAAGTGTAAAGAACATGAGCTGTCGTGTCTCTAGCTGCATATGTAGCAGAAGATGGCCTAGTCATCCATCATTGAGAAGAGAGGCCCCTTGGTCATGCAAACTTTATATGCCCCAGTACAGGGGAACACCAGGGCCAAGAAGTGGGAGTGGGTGGGTAGGGGAGCAGGGTGGGGGGAGGGTATAGGGGACTTTTGGGATAGCATTTGAAATATAAATGAAGAAAATACCTAAAAAAAATAAAAAGAAAAAATAATGCTCTATCAAGAAATGTTTCTGTAGAGCATTTGGATAAAAAATGGCCTCCCTCTAAGTTGTTTTAAAAGCTACTTTCTCAAATTTAAAAAAAAAAAAGTCAAATCATTTCTATTCTCTGATACTGGTTAACAATGCAATGGAAATTTTAGACTGGCCAAATAGACAACTGTTCTGTAGAAAATGAATTCAGACTCCTCCTTGTCAGAGAAAAGATAAAGAAATTAAAGGTGGAAAGATAAACTGAATCCAGTGGAGTTATACAGAAATTAGATAATCAAATAAATTTGTATTTGTGTTAAACTATACAGATTTTAGATAGATGATAGATAGATAGATAGATAGATAGATAGATAGATAGATAACATGAGCTCCAGACATATATGAAATGATATTACTGGGTATAAAATTTTAGATGTGGCCTATGAAATAAAATGGCTCCAAAAATAGAAAAAAAAAACAAAAACAAACAAACAAACAAACAAAAAAACCATCAGTCCATCCAGATCTACAAACTGGAGAACACACACACACACACACACACACACACACACACACACACACAGAGTGGATGAATAATATTGTGGCTGCAGTCTAAAGTTCTTTTTTTTTTCTGGAGACTTGCATGCAAATCATCACAGCCTTGCTCTACAGGCTCAACAAGACACAGGCATCTTTCTTAGCAGTTAATGCAGTGGTTCCTATGTAGTGGACAGTCATCTATCAGCTGCTGATTGGTTGACTTGGGTTTCTATTGAACAGACAGATGAAAGTTATGAAATATCAAAGCATGTCCTCCTTTCTCTTTAAGAGCACTTGCCAGGAATTGTTTATATCTTGCAAGACAACTTTGGAGTTTTCATGTCTATCTATCCCTATGGAATACTAACTGAAAGTTAATTAAACAAGTGGGATACTGCCAGCCGTACAACTTGTGTGACAAAGAGAAATGGTTTTGTTCACTGAGCTCTAGCACAGAGGAGCAACCACACACTCACAACTTTTAGGCAACAGCAATGACTTGGCAGTCTCCACTCATCCTAATTCTTTTGTGTGAGTGTGTGTGTGTGTGTGTGTGTGTGTGTGTGTGTGTGTGTGTGTGTGTTATACACTCAGTACTTGGATGTGAGTTTTCACTGTAGAAGGAAAAGCACAAATTTCATCTACTGTTCCAAATTCCAAAAGCAGTTTTTCTTCAAAGATTTTAACTGGTCCATTTTTACTTTAACAAATGCATCAAGGAAAACTGAAGCTAGCAGAAAAAAAGAAAATGAATTGTATTCTTAAAAATATATTTACAGTGGGACTCATGCTGATGTAGCTGCTTAGAGCTGATTGAGTAAGACTGACAGTTATCTTTCTTGATATGGAGGTGCCATTTAGATAGACACTGTATAGGGCTCATCCCAATGGAGCAAGTTTGAGATGTAACTGAGAAAAAGCGGCCACAGACAATAGGCAGAGCAAGCTCAGTCATAGCTTAGCATATCACTTAATGCATCAGCAAGGTCAGAGTAAAGTGTGTAACTTACAGGTGAGAATCCGTGACAGGCAGTCACCATCCAAAGTCACCTGCACAGGACAGTGCCCAACTGCTTGGTGATGTTCAACGACTACACTGAACAGAAGGGAGCCTATCCACAGGAGCCAAAGCTACAGCTCTGGGATCTCTGGGAGAGCAGATTGACAGAGCTGAGAGTGAGAAGATCATTCAGTGTCTGCATATACTACTACCCCAAGAAAAAGTGGGGTCATTTTAACCGACTAGAGAATATCCCAAGGGGTTCTTGAAACTATGCAAAACTGAACATTCTCATGCATAGAGAAAGGCTTGTAGTGAGATAGGAACTTGAATCATATATTTGTACACTACCTATTTCAAAAGATTCCATGGAGAAGTTGGGATTTGGGACAGTGCTTCTTCCAGATGTCACAGGTTATCAAACAAAAACCCAAGTGCAGGTGTAGAATATACTCTTTTTGAGTTATTACTCATGGGAATCTCAGAGACCAAGAGAACAACACTAGAGCTTGAAGGTAGGCCCCTTTTACTGACAGCTATGCACCATTTTGGTAAGAGGACATGGAAAAGTTGAGCTGGTAAAACCTAGTTGCTTCCTCCTGCTAGGTAGTTTTTATGGTCCCAAAAGGTGCCTGTAGGATGCTTTATGGTCCCAAAAGAAGCCAGCAGTTATTCTCAGCTATGAAACATGCAAGCTACAATAATGCCAAGCTGGTAAGATATGCCCATTGGATCAATGGTGGCATATCTTCCATAGTAAAAACCAATCACTTTCCAATTAGATTTAAGGCCTAGTCTGCAGAAGGAAACTCATGCCTTAGTGATATAAACTTGATCAATAATCCAAGGTTGGGGAGGTCACAGGTAGAAGAAGAAAGTGAAATAGTATCGTGTTGTGGATTGGTTCTAATGCTATTTGTGTTAATTTGGCTCCCAAAATTACAATGGAATCTGTACATCTGCCTGTAAGACACTGAGGGTCCCTGCCTCCCAGTTGGCTTAGATTGTTAAATAACATTGCTGTAGTAGGTCAGTGGTTGGGTAGGGAGACAGAGGCAGGACTTTTGTGTTCCCAGGCAAGGAACATAGGAGGAGGAAGAGAATCACCATTGCCAGGAAAGGAAGAAGGGACAGGATTGAGAGCTGTGGAAGACAGAGCATATAATCATGTAAGAGCTGGGGAAGTTGAGCTCCAGCTCCCCTACCCCATTGGGTCTGGGGTAGCAGAGATGGAATAGAGATTTTAGTAAGTAATAATTGGGGAGTATCGGGCAGGAGGCATTAGTCAAGTGAAAGCTTGAGAGTGGCTGAGCCACTAAGCTGCTTACGGTATATTATGTGTAAGGTTACCTGTGTGTGCCTTTCATTTGAGAATCCAGAGCATTGGGCAGGCAGTGAGTACATGCTGCTGACTGGGAGATTAGAGCAGATTTACCAACTACCACTACAGTATTGTTTCAGTAAATAAATATAGTATCAGAATGCTTCCTAAGTACTTATCTTATACTTACTATACATTAATGCAGTTCTTTGCAATTATTAGAGAAACTTTTCTTTACTGTTGTGGTTGGGGCGGTGAGACATACAACCGGTCAGTGCACGGAGTCCAAGAGAGACATCTGTACCATACACTTCTCCAAAAGTTCAAGGAACATTGTATAAGATGGGGTAGAAGGACTCTAAGAGCCAAAGACTGGGAGCACCTGCTGTGAAATAGTGACTTCTGTGCATGACATGCCCTGTGCCCTCAAGAACTCAGAGCAGCAATGACTGCCTGGCCAAACCTGCACAAGATCAAGTCAGTTAACACACAAGCAAGAGTAGTGGTGGTGGGGTGATCCCGGAAGCCTGACCTTTGGCTGAAGAGCCGCTGTGTGTGATATGAGTTTCTACAAGAATTGTATTCAAGGTTGTGGTCCTGAGCAAGTTGTCCATGCCCCAGTGAATGGCCCTCCATCAGAGCACATTCCACATAAGCTGGAATCCATGAGTTATTTCAAAAATTAAAATAAGAGGACAGGAAGTTGGGCAGAGGATCAGGAAGACTGAGACCTTTGAGGAAATGTGTGGAGCATGGTTATACACATCAAAATGCATTTTATATGTGCATGGAGTTCTCAAGAAAAATAAAAAAAAATTGTGTTAAAAGCTAAAGTTTCTCTTTTTTACTGTCCTTATTTGATGTTTCTGGATGTGGATGTTGCATTGATTTTTTTTTCCATTTTATCCTAATAGTTTAACAATCAAATGAGGGTCTGAATAATATATTAAAAGGATAATATGACAACTAAACTGTAGACATCTATTCAGTAAACTAGGTTAAGTTGATAAAGTCCTTATTTGTACTTATTTTCCTAAAAAGGCATTATATTTTGGTTTCAAAATGCAAAATGCTGCCTTTGAGACAGAATGGAGATAGACTTTAAAAGCTAAATGAAATGAATAGTCTTGCAAAAGCAAAGAAGGAATTTTTCACGAGTCCCTGGGAACTAGCAAAAGTGCGTTAGAACTGTTGTTTTCAATAATAAGCTTTATTACTCAGTTAAAATACTCCATACGAGAAGTCTTCTATGCCTTTCGTGTCTCTGTAAGGAAAATTAAAACAGAACATACAGCACTGGGGCCAATTTGTTTCCAAGTAAGTCAATTATTAATACAGTATTTAGTATTTAATGAACTCAGCCTATGTATGTGAAATGCTGCAAAGCGATCTTCATACCAGCTGAGAACAGGTGTGGATACAAGCTTTGCCCGTATGTTTACCAGCTGATTAGTACCCATTAAAATTATAATAATCTAATAAAAATGACTTTATATCCAGCGAAAGCAGAAGCACCCCTGTGGGTTAGGAAATGATTTTTATCTCCCTTGTCAGGCCAGAGAAAGTGCAAAAGCCACAAGGACCTAAGGCACCCTGAGTAGTTCAAGTTTCTAGACCCAGACTTTCTCCAACAATCACTATCTCCAAAAGGGAGACATGCCCCATAATGTCACAATGGCTTTCTTCTTTTCATAACATTTTCTATGGCAAGAGGAGCTGGCATCAGAGCCTTAGTAAATAATTGATACTACTTTGCCTGCCTTGAAAACTACACAAAGCTGGCGGTGCCTTAGGGACCACTGCATGCTGTGGGGACTTCAAGGGGCTCTGAATGATTGCCAAGTTCTATGTGAGTTTTCTCTGACCAAGAATCATGTTCCTCTTACTTAGCAAAAGTCCCTTAGAGGAAATGTAGATCAAAGGCTGCATACAGGTGACTCAGTTACTAATGCATTTGCCTTTTGAGTGACCTCTACTTTCCAAGGCTAGGTTTACTACCCAATGGGGCATACATTATTAATTTAATTGACTTCCTTCCAAAGAACTGATGGGATCACAATAGAAAGAAGAAAGTTGGGGAGTAGGACTATAGTTTTATTAATTTTACTAGTAACGGATTCCCTATGGGCATTTGAACTATAGGGAGAAGGCATGGAAAGAAAACCAGGAGGGTTTCAAGAACAGACAGGTTTTGTGGAAACTGAAGGAGAAGTAGCAGTTCTCATCTTTGTGCCCTGCAGTACTGAGACTACATAAGGGAGGTCACCAGTATTACTCCCTTGCACCATTATTTGATGGGCATAGGAGGTGATACAGGAAACACACAAATGACGAAATGAGAATGTCACCTCCTGCTCCAAGAAGCAATGCAAGGCCCTCAGGCACTATAAGCCAGTCTCTCTAAAAGGATCCTCCTTTGCTTAGCTCCCCCATACATTGTTTATTTATTGACTTGTGCTAAATCTCTAAGTCTAGGCTAGCAGAGAAGCATTGGCATTTATTCTATGAAGGAAGTCATTGACTGGTGGGTTCTAACATTTCATTGAAACCTTTTGTTTCAGCTTACAGACTTGAAAAGAGATAAATCAGGAACCAAAAAAGTAAAAAAGTAAAAATCCCAGACTGTGTGTGGCATGGTTGCTTTTGGAAATGCACAGCCCAGAACATGTGACTTCTTGTGCTTGACTGTTCATAGTTCTTTATATTTGGTCCAGAGAACATGATAACACTGAATTAAGAATTCTCAGACATAACTTAAAAGTCCCATTGATCCCAGAGCATCAGGCAAAGCTGGAGGAGGGGCAAAACTAAGGGGATGATTACAGCACACTGCCAGTTCAAATCTTAAATGTCTAATGCTGCCTATTTTGGTCTTCACCTTTACTGGATAAAAAGTAAATTTACAAGCCAGAAGTGATGCATAATGTCTTTAAATCTAAGCTCTAGGGAGTCAGAGGCAAACAGAACTCTGAACTTGAAGCTAGTCTGGTTACATAGTGAGTTCTGGGCCAGTTAGGGTTATATAATGAGAACCATTTCAAAACAAACAAGCAAGCAAACAAAAGTAAATAAATATAAAATTACAATTCTCTAGTAAGAATCCCCCCATAATGATTTTAAACAGATTTATTTTTTATTAAGGAAACCTGAAATCAGTATTAAGATTTAGTATAGGGACGTTGAGTTTAGGTAATGTAAATTTTTTTTTTTAAGTAAGCAAGTTTGTTTATTTTTTGATAACCAGTGTTGTATGGACAATATATTAAAAGAAATAAAAGGCTTTTATAAATTATACCTGATGTGTTAGATTGATGGCTCTCCAACTGTGTGAGAAGCCACAGGAGAGCTGGGCACAGGAAAAACCCTCCCTGATCATCAGACCTCTTCTGGGAACCAAGGGGACCACAAGGTTCTGTACTTCAGTTCTGTGTATTGAATAGGTATGTCACTGAAGGACAGAGCTCATCATTTGATATTGGCTCTTTACAAAAGGCAATCCACCACAGGCTATGCCATAGTTGATTCCTAGTCATGTACTAACACTGTGAATCTGTTTTGGGAGCGAAGCCATGAAATCACTCCAAGGCTGATGGCATGCTTCTTATCAGAGTCATCGCCCACTGTGAAAATTCTCTACTCCCATTGCAGTCACCATGCAGACTCTATATTGCTAACATAGGAAGTCTTTGTGCTATGAAGTTGCCTTGTCTGTTTCTTTGGACGTTGGCATTTCTACTCACTTTTTAAATCTTTTTATTTCTTTAATACTGATTGGTATCTCTTGTAGTTTCAAGGAAGCACCTATTTTACATCCCGAGGCAGCAGCCAATCTTAGAAGAATGATGGAACATCTATAATAGATTTTATTCATGATAATTTAACTCTTGGACTTTTGGAAAGTTCTGTGGTAGACAAAACACAATAATTATAATTTGTAGTACCATACTTTTATATAATTTAGCTCCAATAAGTGATAGAAGATAGGTTCCAGATGCCCCAGAAACCAAAATTAATTGAAAAAAAGCATGGCTATAGGAGAAAGCCTCACCTTGGATGGGAAGGCAACTAGAGCTGCCATTGGGATTAGGAGAAGATAGATTCTAGTTAAGTCTTTTTCCTCATGAGTCAGCATGTTATCACAACCCAGTGAAATTTAGCAGTCAGCTACACCCTCTACCTAAATCCAGGCCAAAAATCCAAAGTGGACAGTGTGGGATTTCCAGGAGAATTTTTTCAAGAGGATGGGAAGTATGGTTTATATCAGATACCCAATAGTAAGACATTTTAAGATGTTCCTGACCATGTGTGTCAGCCATGATGTGATATTCCTTGCTAGCTCTCCCATCAGAGACTTTCCATCTATTCTTTCATTACATGGTTCACAGACTCCTGATAGATTTCTGTTGTGGATAGGCCTGGTGCCATTTGTATTTTGATGCTAATTCCACTCTCCTGGGAGGGGTTGAGGACATGGAGTGAGTCACATACTCAGGTGACTTCTTGTGAACCAATCAATCCCCTAGTGAATAAAGGAGTCAATCACTGGGCAAGTAGGAGGGACTTCTGGGTTGGATAGGGGAAGAAAGGAGGAGATGAAAGAGATAGAGAGAGAGCTTTTGGACTGGGACAAGCGTCTTCCGGCTTTTGGCGAGTCCTAGTAGATTTGCCATGGGAGAAATTAGATTTAATATGGCTTACAAGATTAGGATTACATGTTGCGTCCAGAGATTGAGTTACCAATGTTTCAGAACTAAGTTTGTGTGGTGTTTTTCTTTTCATGGAAACCCGGCTGGTTTCTAGAGAGAAAGGTACAGTGGCAACATGTGGGTTTGCCTGATGGCCACAAAGGCCATGGGGATATTGAAGCATGGAGCTGTCATGGTAATGGCATGCCACTGGGAACCTAGTGAGCTGGGTGGAGAGATTTTGGATCTGAGTCAGAGTCTCCACGAGATAAAAACAGGTCGGCCATTGCCCACCAGTGCATGGCCAGCCAGGCTGCTGGGACATAGAGTTGCTGGGACAAGCACTGGAAGTGCCAGATCTTTTAAAATATTTTCCACAATAGATTTCCATTTCCTCCAGTTATGCAGTTGCCAAGACTAAGTCTCCATAGAAGGAAATGGTGGGTCATAAACAAAGAACACAAAACAGTTTTCATTTCACTACAATAAAACTCTAAGGAGGGAGAGGACATGATTTCTATATTTATCCCACAGTGGGGTATATTATTCTCATAGTCTATAGACCAAGGATCAGAGTTGACAAGACTTCAACTTCCATTTCCATAAATAGGTAAAATAGATTGCGAAATCATATGACTCTGGACTCTAGAAGGTGTCAAGTGCTTCCATGTACTTAACAGCCAAGAGATTATTACCCAAATCGGGTGTCTGGGAATTATAGTCCTAATCACAAAGGAGGTCATAAATTTGTACCGCAGTGAATTTAGACATCTTAATTTGATTTAGCTATCATATTTCCAAAAAAACCAGTGTTTTGAAAATGTAAATAATCAGAAAATCAAGAATTTGATTAAGAAAGAAAAAGAGTCCTCACACAGTATTTTTGTGCAACTTTCTCGTTATGCTGGACTCATTCTGTCAGCAGAAGCTCTCTGTAAAATAGAGGAGAAAAAAAATCTTAACAATAACACACACGTGCTCTGAAAGAGATGAAGCAGAAGATTAAGCAGGAAACACAGATATTTTATTGCCCTAAGGCATTACTCATTTTCCTGACACATTATGTTTTTAATTAAAATTGCATGTGAGTTAATTAAAATGTTCATTCAGGCACCTTTTTTTTTTTTTTTCCAATTCTACTTACATGGCCTTGTTTCTTCTTTACTTTTATGCTAAAACTCAGTTCCATTTTAATCCTACTTCTTTTACTGGCTACAAATTTAGCAGATAGTTTATATATTAATCTAGCTTTTAAGAAAACTAACTTGAAAAAAAAACTAATTCTTAATGACCGCAGAAAGAGGATGATGCTGGTGTTTCTGATGCTTAAACCAAAGCTTATGAAACTGGCATGAAGAAAAAGTGTTTACTTAAAAATAATTGTTAAGGTCATATGATTCTTGTCATGGACATGTTTACTCACCCAAATTCCATTATTCTGGGAAGCATTACTGCTTAAAGCAACTTGATTATGTAACATCATCTTTTTGTGATTAAACTGATTGATTAAGCTATTAGCAAAAACTTATCTAGTTCCAGTTGAAAGTGGCTGAGTGCAACCCTGTGACAATAACTCTTGAAATGCTGGTATAGAAACACAGAGAACCTGGTTACTGGGGAGGTTGGTGCTGGATTGTGAGTGAAGCAGGCTGGGTGAGAGGCTCAAGTACTTCATTTGCCAACAGAGGCAGTTGTCGAAGAAAAAAGAAGTATCATATGTGAGCATCCCTAATTGAACTTAATGGGTTATCAAAAAAGACTACAGGGAATTGGGTAGGACCATATTAGAGGAAAATTATGGGAGTTAGAGGTAGAAAATGAGAGATAACATATAAACATATTTCATTGTATGGATGTATGAAATTCTCAAAAGTAGAGAAAAAGAGATTTAGGCAAGAAGAAGCAAGCTCTGGTGGGTCACATGTGTCCTATGGGACAGTTAATGAAGAGCTTCTAGCTACAGCTAAGTGTTATCCATGAGTTTCAAGTCCTTACTATGCCTCAGAAATAGCCAGTTCTTTTTCAGTTACCTAAAATAAAATTTGAATAATTTTAAGTAATAAGCTGTCAGTAAACCGTCATGCTTCCAAAATCTCATGCAGTAAGAGACTGTGAAACCACTAGGAGAAAATATAACAGAGACCCTTCAAGAGACAGGTGGTAGGCAATGAATCTTTCTAACACTACCTCAAAAGAGAATGCAACAAGGCAAAAAGAGATAAATGAGATTATATCAAGTTAAGTGAACCCTTTAGAAATGTATTTTATCCTCTGTGATCAGGATAATGATGAGAGGAGTCCCTATGGGGAGTAGGGCAGCTCTGTTATGGACTGCTGTGGTTTGTGGTTACATCTCACCCTTTGTCTGAACTAATGTAAAAGATGTTTAAATACCATTGTGTTGATTAGTTTGATGTCAACTTGACATGGGCTAGAGTCTTTAGGAAGAAGATCTATAAATTGAGAAAACACTGCCATAAGATTGGCCTATAGACAAATCTATTGGGCATTTCCTGATTAAAGGTTGTTGTGAGATGGCTCATCCAACAGTGTGTGGTGCTGGGTTGTATAAGAAAGCAGGATGATCAAGCCACATAGAACAACCCAGTAGCAATCCTTCTTCTAGGGCATCTACTTCAGTTCTTGCCTCCAGGTTCCTGCCTGGCTTGAGTTCCTCTCCTGACTTCCTTCATCATTGGACTGTTTACCTGGAAGTATTAGATGAAAATAACAATTTTCTTCTCACATTGCTTTTGGTCATGTCTTTATTAAATCTATAGAAAGCTCGTGGATGGCAATCTTTCATTCATTCTTTAAAATGAAAAGACCCAGAAAATGGATGAAAATATCTGCAAGCTAGTGATGCAACATAACATGGCAGGATTAATCAAAATATTTAAGGAACTCAAAAGCCTCAATAGCAAAAATTAGCAATTGTATTTCATGTTGTAATAATGATCTGAAAAAAGCATTTCTTGAAAGAAGACATGCCAATGACTAACACATACATAAAAATGGTCAATATCATTAATCATCAAGGAAATCCAAATGTAATCATCAAAATGAGACATCATGTCATCCCAGTGATAATAACAACGGTAATAATGGCAAATGTCAGTGAGATGAGATGAGGGAGTCCTGGCCCACTGTTGGTAGAATGTAAATTCCTCTCATCATTATGGAGAACAATGTTCCTCAGAAAATGGCAAATAGAACTAACCATGATAGGATCTTGCCAACCCACAACTGGAAAAACATCCAAGGAAATGAAATAATTATATAAAGGGGATAGCAGCCTTCTCCAATGTTTATTATGGCACCATTAAAAAAAGAGTCAAAATGTGGAATCACCTGAGGTTGTTTGATATACAGATTTTGGCATATATGTATAATGACCAATATTAACCCAAAAATGTAACCCTTCTCTTGAGGTGGCACGAATAGAACTATAAAGTGAAATAAGCCAGTCATGAGTGTCTCCCCTTTTGTTTCTTCAGGCTAACTCAATACATTCTTCAGCATGGTATCATGATTCTTCTCCCAAATCACTGGGCTCCTCAGTGACCAGATTATCCCAGTATCAAGAATGATGGAACTTCTTGAGCCCAGATTTTAAAAGTTTTAGGTATTTTGCTATAGAAACATACAAAGGAAAAAAAATCCCAACATTAATATAAATTTGACAATGCAGAAGCCACCAAATATAGGTCTCCTGCATATGACTCTTGACATAAAAAAACTTGGCTAGTGAAGAAAAAGCTGTGTTGAGGAGACTGAAAGAGAATTCTGGAAAGCAGCCAGAAAGAAACTGTGACCTTGAACAGCATGAAGAGTCCAAACAGCAACTGAAGCCTCAACCCAGTTCTCAGAAGTGATGAAGGACTCCATGCTTCTCAGGAGGTAAAGATGATTGGAAAAACACTGTCATAGCAGAATACTTTCAATTATGACTGTATGAGAATTCCATAGTCTCATGGGTTTTAAATCTGACTGAAAGAACAGGCTGTTCCTAGAGAAGCAGAGAAGCTACTCTTAAACCAGACTACTAGAAGATACTCTGAATACTACTAAAGGAGAAAAAGAAACACACAGCTATAAACACTGCAATCTACAGTGATGGCCTGCCTCCATATATCCTGGTACAGTAGTAACAAAAAAGCTGCAGATATAACCAACCACTGCTCACTGCTCAATTGGATTTAAGGCCCATGAGATGGAGCCCAGGTCTGACACTGCTTGGGTAGTCAATAGTCTAAAACTAGATAGACACATTCCTACAGGAAAACCAAATGACATTACTCAGCTAAAGCAATGTAGCAGTAAAATGACTCCTAATGTCATTTGGCTATACTCATAGACAAGCATCTTGTGCAACCATCTACTTCCTTCAGTAGTAGATGGGAAAAAAATACAAAGACTCACAACTGGACCAACTAGACAATGTTCAGAGCAACTATAAACATTCAGTCCTAAATGTGATGTCTTCATCAAGTCCCTCCTCTAAGGACTTTGGGAAGTCTGCAGTAGAGGAAGTATAGATATTCTAAGAGCCTGAGGTGAGGGATGACACCAAGAAAGCAGTGTCTACCAGACACAATAGGGATGACACACATGTGAACCCACAGAGATGGTGGCAGCATCAAGGGCCTGCACAAGTCCAAGCCAGAGAGAATTCTAGCAACAATAGGGTGAAATAGACATGAGTCCCTATTCCTAACCAAGAAAGTATCTCCAATTGGCAACTACTCACAAAGAAGAAATTAGTTTCTCCTACTGTTTGACTGGGCAAGCAAACCATACTTAAGGGAAAGCCTATGTCACAATAAAACAAATAAAAAGGTTGATTGATTGATTGAATGATTGATTGATTGAGGCTCATAATGCTTTGTCCTCCCCACCCCCAGCTTATCTATCTTTGTATTTTGTTTTCTTATTGATTATGATTTCTACATGAGACAGAGAAATGGGGCAGTGTGTGTGTGTGTGTGTGTGTGTCTGTGTCTCTGTGTCTGTGTCTGTGTGTCTGTGTGTCTCTGTGTGTATCTGCATATGTGTCCATGTTTGTGTATAGATGCATGTTTCTTGCTCTCTTTCATTTATTTGGTTTGTTTCATTTTTTTTATTCTTGTTTATTTTTTATTGGCCTATTTGCTTCCTAAAAAGAGGATAAAAGTCATGAGGCTGGAAGGAAAGAGAACTAAAAGATCTGTGGAAAGACCAGAGATAGAAAACTATGATCAGACTATATTGTATAAAAGTAATTTCAATTTAAAATGAAAAATTGTTTGTTTTTGTAATTAGATATTTTCTTCATTTACATTTCAAAGGCTAGCCCTAAAGTCACCTATACTCTCCTCCTTTCCTGCTCCCCAACTTACCCATTCCTGCTTCCTGGCCCTGGCATTCCCCTGTACTGGGGCATAAAATCTTTGCAAGACCAAGGGCCTCTCTTCCCAATGATGGCCAACTATTACAAAAACAAAAAAATCTGATTGGAAGGGCAGGTTGGCCTAAGAGTAACTTCTCTGCTCCAAAGGAGTTCATATTAGACTTCTCCCAATCCTGAGAGTCAAGCTCCTACCACAGCCACTGTAGACACCACTCTGTCTGAAGGATCAGCATCAGGCTCACTGTGGTGAAGGACAGTCACTTCAATATTCAGCAGCTTCAGAACAGCAGGACTACTACTGCAACCTTGCCATTACACCTGCCTTTCCTTCATGGCAGCTGGAGAACGCCTCTTTCCTTGCTTCACAATATGAAGCTGGAAGAACTTATAGCTCCTCCTAGGCCTGTACATGCCCCGTGGCTGTGACAAGTTTCAGCTGCTTCTCACAATTACAGAAACATGGCTGTCATCATCTAAACCCTGGCATCCTCTACATCAACCTACATAAACTCTCAAAGCTTTCCTCCCCAGTCTGTACCCTTGATAACATAGCTCTTTGTCTCCTAAGCCCCAGAATCACCCAAGCATAACCCAGCAATGCCTCTAAAACTGTGGCCTCTCAAGCAGTTGGTCTCTGAGACCACGGAGTCCCATCTATGACTTGTGACACCAGGACCTCCATAACTGCAGGTTGTAAGCCACAAGCCTCAAGCTACTACATCCCTCCCATAGATCCTAAAGATCTTCATGTCCTTCACATTAGCCCTATGAGTTTGAATATCACCTGTACAGACACACTAGAAACCTAGAGATAGTCATCTTTGTGGCTCACAGCCTTGTAAACACAGCTCCTTGTGCCCTAAACTCTCCTATTGCTGTATTCATTCCTTTTGGATCTGGAGAAGGCAGTCAGAGACAGAGAAAAATGTTTATTCATGCTGCAAGCAACAGGACAAGTATGGGATCTACAAAGATTTATTTTCCATCCAAAAACCTTGAGTTGATACTCACTGATACCTCAGTCCCCACTATCATTTGAGATCATGCTATGAGACCTGGGAAGGGATCTGATCTTGTGGTTTAGGAGCTATGACTACTGTTTCTACAGGTCCAAGCACACCCTGCCAGAATTCATCCTGAAGAACCTAAGAAGCAAGGAGCAACTCTTCCCATCCTGTGACACACTACTGTGGTTGGTGACATCTCAATAAATTCTGTCATTTACAATTAACCCATGGGACCTGGGGACAGTTCTTTTCATATTCCATGCTACCAAGACTGCAGTATCTGCTGGTACAATCTACACGGACATTAAATCTCAGTCCCCAGAAGCTGAATACATGCAAGTTTGGAAGCTTACATGTGCCCAAACCAGGACAGGGTAAAGGGGGAGGGGTCAGAGACCCCATAACGATGCCCAGGGTTTCAGAGTCTGGAGACAAGCACCAGGGTAAACATCTAACTTTTATTATTCAGTACAATAACATATACAACTTTTCAGTCAGTAAGGGTGCAGTAACATGATCATAGCCATGTAGGAATATAGGAAACATTCAAAGGAACATGGTTCCTCCAGAAGATCAAAATAACTCTCCATACATGATCCTAAGTTATAGGAAATATACCACGTGTTTCAAAATAGTGATCCTGAGAAAATCAGTGAAGTGCAAGGTCAGACATGTAGACCATGAACAACAAAAGTGATAAAATAGATCCGTGTATAAATGAGAAATCCACCAAATAAAAAGAAGTTACGTTTCTGAAAAGTTAACCAATAAGAAATATTGAGACTAAAAACATCAGTTAACTAAATAAACTTTAGACCATGAAGGAAATCTTAAAAATACAAAAGAACCAATATAATTTGTTGTGTTTTACCAGACCAGAGTAGAATGAAACCAGAAAATTATATAATCAATGAGAATAATATTGAAAAATATACAGAGATTACAGAAATTTCATAGTTACTTTTACGTTCTTCAGTAACAAATGAACAATTAAAAAACAGAAGGGGATGGGGAGGAGATTTAAAATCTCTAAAAATAATTGTGTTAGCATTCCATTGCTATAACATAAACCCTGGGGGAAAAAACAATCTGAAAAAGACAATGTTTGTTTTGTTGTTTCTTGCCTATGGCAAGGCCACATCACAGCAAGGATACAAGCTGTGTACCACCTAGCAGCAAGGAAGCAGCAAGCTAGGCAAGTGTAGGGTTAGAGGAGTATGTAGATTCTAAGGGCTCATCCATCAGTTAGTGCCACCTGCCAAGCTTTTGTCTAATAGTCAATTCATTCATTGATGAAGTCAGAGCCCTCATAATCTGTTTACTTTTGAATACCTTTAGCAAACAGCTTTAGAGGAACATTTTAGACAAAACCCAAAATGCCACAGGAGTAAGAGGGAAGTTCATTGTGATAAGAGATAATCTAAGAATTTGAATTCAGCATAAAAGAAAAGTGGCCAAGAAGTGTTCAGGGAGGTATGGAGGGAGGAGGAAGCACAAGGACAGAAAATGAGCACAATGTTCAGTTCTCAGGAATGAAGTCATGCTGTGCAGTTCAGTACTGTGGTGCGAAACTACTGTGGTCTGACACTTGTGACATAAGCCAAAATAAACATGTTCTCCTTCAAGTTGTTTTCCCACAAACTATTTCTCAGCAATGGAATGCTAACAACAAGAGTTCTCAAAGACTAGATAGAAAGTTTCTAAAGATCCAGAGATGAGTCACGTAAAGGTTCACAAACTTACAAAACAATAAAACAAAGATGTAAATACTGACTCCCCCAACCTGTGACTAAATATGGCGTACACGTCTCCTGTTTTCAAGCTATTGCAATATAAAAATGTGGAATTCCGTGACAATAAAATAAAACATATCCACACATTCCTCAACAGCCTAGATAGAATTTTTTTAAAATTATAAAAAATTAGTTAGTAAAACACTATCTACTAAACCTCAAAAACGTAGGGTCTGAAACTCCATGAGTGATGATAGGTGAGAGTGAATATGGATTTTTCCAACATGTTCCAGATCCTCCATACAGGGCATGGGGTGTCTCTTTGGTATTTTTATGTTCTTCTTTCTCCTACTTCTAAGGTTTGAGTTCCCCAGTAATGATCAGTACATCTGAGAAAGCAGTGTCGCAGTAGCTGCCTGTCTGAAGACTGTTCCCTTTTCTCTGTCACCCAGATAAGGCTTACTGCACCCTTCTTGCGATATGAAATTTCTAAAATGCCAGGTGGTTAGGTGTGGTATCTGCTGAGTTTTGATTCTGTTCGATGGCTGCACACTTCCCAAGATCCACAATCTGTTAAGCCACCACGATCAGAGTTTCCTTTTAAGCTTAAATCCCACAGTTTATCATTATAACCAAATCCTTTATGACCTAACCATACAGAGTTAAGACAGAAACTACATCACTATGTATCTATGACCTGCACATGGAAGGATAAAACTGAAAGAAAACTTATAAGCTCCCTGGCCTCACTCTCTGTTTATGATCATGAACTTTAGGTTCATTGGATGATGTCTGGCCATCAGTTTTCTTACTGAGAGATATGGAACTTGCTGGAATTTACTAGACTACCATTGGCTATTCCTCCCCCCCCCATCCCCCCCCCCACACACACTTTGGATCCAACGCCTATCAGGCTTTAGCTGTGACCAACTGCACTTAAACTCTTCTCACTAAGTTCAAACTCAGGATTCAGTTGTATTACCCATAAACTTGACTCCCAGCAACTAGCAGAGACAAGAAATTCTTCGTGGCACTGCAAATTCATCACTGCCTTCCAGAATATCATTCTTTCTTGTTTTCACCCCTCCCTTGCTTATCTTTCTCAGACTCTTGTTTCTTCTTCACATCACTGTCCTCTTATAGCAGAAGCTCTATTTCTTTGTCTTCACTTGAATCCATCATCAGTCTCAGCCTGGTGACACTGCTGAATCGCAGTGCTTTGTACATAATTTCTTGGATAACTTCCAAAAGTATATCCCCACTTAAGACATTTCAGAAATATGAAGTCATTTGCCTACCTGAGTTCTCCATGTGGATGTTCATTTGGAAGCTAAAATTTCAGTGTAAAACTCAACTCCGGTCTCCCTTACTAAACTGCCTTATCCACAACATTCTCTATCATCTTTCCTGTTTCTCAGCCTAGAATCTTGGTGATCTTTAGCATTCCTTTTTGTCTCTCTTTCACGATTGCAATCACTATTTTGTAAGGTTCCATGAGCTTTACATTTTCTGCATATTTATACATAATCTGAGGACTTTATGCTACTTCTCCTGTCACGATTACTATCAAGTGACCTGGCTCCTGTTACTGTCTATTACAACAGTAGCAGCTATGGCAGGTCTTTCTAAACAGCAGAAATCAAAGTCAATAAAGTGGTTGACAACGCTTTAAAAACTTTTTCAGTCCTAGTAGTAACAAGATGGTTTCTTCCCTGCTTCTCTAGAACTCAAAGAACATCCTCTTCTCCTTCAGCCCTTTGCTTAAAGATTCACATAGCTAGTTACCAAATTTAATGTATTGTCTGACCATCATACTCATTGTCTATGTTGATTCCTGTTTAATACCACACTCTCTCATATCCTGATTCCTCTCAATCTGCTCACTTTTGATTTATATAGATGTTATTATCTGATACCATACATTGTAATTTAATTTTATCATTTATTCATTATACATCATTCTACTGTTTGTCTCCCACATGTGTACATACTTTCCAAAATGTAAAGATTTTCTGTATTTTGAACTAACATCTCCAAGCATCTAGAACAGTATGTTGAAAGGATGAACAAATGATTCTAGGCTGAGAAGGCAGATCAAAGATCAGATAGGTAAGCAGCCATGTCTTGAATTGCATTGATGAACATAAGAGAGGAAGCTAAAAATCTGAAGAGTGGGAATAGTGAATATGCCAAATTAAGGCTGTGACCAGATCAAGGCAAGAATGTACACAGCTGGATAAATAAAACGAGAGAAAGAACAGCTGCTTGAGAATTAGAAGGTCAGATCTACCAGAGCTTACATATTTGTTCTGACTAAGTAAAATGGCGAACTCTTGAACTCTAAGTGTGTTCAATAAAGGCACAAAGTCCAAGTCTTCCAAGAAAACCAAGAATGACACTGAAATAGAGACTACACAGGAACTAGCCTAAACCAAGCTTGAAAAGCAGCCTAAAAACAGCAATCTACAAGCCATGCCCTGGGAGCAAATCCTAGCTCCCTTAAAAAGAACAGGAAGAAGCCGGGCAGTGGTGGCACATACCTTTAATCTCAGCACTTGGGAGGCAGAGGCAGGCAGATTTCTGAGTTCGAGGCCAGCCTGGTCTACAAAGTGAGTTCCAGTACAGCCAGGACTATACAGAGAAATCCTGTCTCAAAAAAAGAAAGAACGAAAAGAAAAGAAAAGAAAAATAAAAGGAACTGGAAAGGTCTAAACAACAGGTAGACAGCAGCTTGGTTCTTCTTTGCTTCCATGTGCATTTTAGAGTTGTGTTTGTTTGTTTTGTTTTGTTTTGTTTTTAAGTTCCTGTGAAAATGTTCTGGAGTCCTGATAGGGCTTTTGTGTGTTACACAGAATCGTAATAGAGCTGTTGTATCTGGCAGTAATCTGGAATGATGGCATCTAAGCTTTGAAGTAGGCTTTTGTCAGTGATTGTTATCTGAGATTTTTATGCGGTTATTTCTTTGAAGATTTCTCCCAGCCCTTGAATATCTTAAACCAGAGACATGTTGGCAGACCAGGAAGTCTCCCATGGGTGAAAATTGCTTTAGTGATAGTTATTTCAAGATAGCCCCTAGGTCAGACAGGATGTTTTGATAGGCAGAAATAAGGCAGACTTACTAAAGGTACCTTTTGTGTAACAATAACAAGAGCTTCAAGGAGGCTGTAATACTCCCACAGAGACACTTTCCCTGCTGCTAAGAAGTCTGGACTCATCCTTTTGTGGCTCTCTTTCTTCCATCAGTTGTCCCGCAACACCAACATTTGTGGAATCATCATAGAATGTGACTCAAGTAGATATTTTCACAGTATTAATTCTCTTCATGTGAGATGTGTTTTCATTTACTATGTTTTCTTTTGTTTCTTCCATCCACATTCAACAGTTTCAGTGTACATTTGCAATTAGTTTGTAGCACTTCTTAACTGTGGAGAAATGTTTCTACACTCTTTCCCTTTCTCTCTTTAGAAAACAAACTGGCAAACAAACAAAAAACAGAAAACAAAAAAAAAGGAAAGAAAAAAAAAACCACAAGAAACACACTTAGCAACATTCATAAAGAAACACAAAATCAGAAAACATGATATATAAGCAAAAGATCAGTAAGACAAAAAAATAAAGCACCTAGCATATCAATATGAGACAAAATGTCTGAAAATATCCTTGAGTTTGTTTTGTGTTGGCCATTCAGTGCTTGGGCATGGGGCCTACCACTAAATGTGGTTTGTTTGCCCAGTAAAACTCCATTTGAGACAGCTAATTTTTCCTATGCAAGTGGTTGTCAATTGGAGATAGTATTGTGTTTTATAAAAAGAAAAGACAGCAGGAATATGTTTGGTGGAGGCCTGGTATGGTATAGAGGAAGAAGAAGAGGGTGTCTCTGCAGGCCCATGCTGAGACATCCTTTCCCCTTGAACCATATGGATATAGTATGGAAATAGAGTTTATTTAGGCATGGTGAGGAGAGTTGAGGAGGTAGTGGAGACAGAGAGAGAGAGAAAAGAGAGAGAGAAGGAGAGAGAGAGAGAGAGAGAGAAGGTAGAAGAGGCCAGCCATAAACATGTGGAGAGAAGGAGGAGGGGTATGAGAAGAGAAAGGACAGAAGGAGAAGAGGGTGAGAGAGCAAGAAAAGAACAAGAGAGAGAGGTTGGGACAAGCAGCACCTTTGATAGTGAGTTGGGCATACATGGCTGTTGCCAGGTAACTATGGGGCAGAGTCAAGGAGAAATGCTAACAAATAGGCCTTTGAATAGGGATTTGTCTACTTTGTGTCCAATTCTCCCTATTAGCATTGGGATATCATCCTACTTGGACCTATGCAGGCTGCCACAGTATCTATGAATTCATATGTACATCATCCCTGTATGTCCTGTCACAGGCTCTGAAATTCAAGTAAATTTAACACTTTGAATTTGTGGTGTGGTTTAAAAAAAAAACATTTAGTTCTAATAGTTCTTACATAAAAAAATGTAAAGTATTTTTCTAAACATATAATTTTAATTTGCAAACAGGAAGTGTTAGGTTTTGTAAAATGGTGGTATAATACAGCATAATGCAGCGGTGGCAGTGGCCTGAACAACTTGGCAGGGCCAGCAAAGGTGTTCTCCTGAATAATCATATTATATGACAGACCTAGTATAAAGTTTACTGAGCAAATGAGGAGAGTAGGGACCTGGAAATGGGCAGAAATGGAAAAAGGGCAGACAGAGAAGGACAGAAAGAGAGATGAGAGAGAGAGAGAGAGAGAGAGAGAGAGAGAGAGAGAGAGAGAGAGAGAGAGAGAGAGAGAGATTTAAGCCATTGCTAGGTCACTGTTGCTAGATTCCTGGAAGGAGCCTAGTGAGACTGTCTGTAAGCCAATGAAAAGGGCTTTACCATTTCCTCTTTTATGAGAATGTCTTTCCTGTCATGTTTTTTGTCTCATTACTATTGGATGAATCATTCTTCCTGCTTCCAAACTACAGTAATCAAAACAGCATAGTATAAGCATGAAGTTAGATGCAAAGGCCAATGGAACAGAACAGAAAACACAGGAAAAAAAATCTTAAGAATATATGCTAAACTCATTTTCATCAAGGTCTCCAAGAAAACATGATGGGGAAAATCTAATGTACAGTGTTAGAAAACTTGGGTATCTATAAGCAACAGAATTAAACCAGACTTTGCATTCTATCATATCTGAGCACCAGCTTAATATACATTAAAGACCTGAATCTTAGACTTGAAGCCATTAGTTCCTAAGAGAAACAGTCAGGGAAAAAGCCTTTCACATTAGCATTGGCAACTTTTTTTTTTTTTTTTATTTTCAATGTGTCACACAAAAAACTGAGGCAACAGAATAAAAACTAAGCAAATGGGATTACATCCAACTGAGAAGCTCTTCACAGAAAAGGAAACAGGTGACAGAGCAGCCCGGGGAGACCAGAGGAAAATATTAACCAACAATATATCCGGAGAAGGGGTAGCAGCTAAAATACATAAGCCCTTTACTCTGAGGTAATGTCTATCTTTGTGATTGAGGTGTGTTTCTTGTATCCAGCAAAATGATGTATCCTGTTCACATTCATTCTGTTAGCCTGTGACTTTATTTTGTGTAATTGAGTCCATGTTGAGAGATATTAGTGATAGCTGTTGTTACTTACTGATAGTGGTGGCAGTATGTTATGTGTGTGTGTGTGTGTGTGTGTGTGTGTGAATGTATGCTATGCCTGCAGACAGAAGCCTAGCAATACTGTCTCCCAGGAGGCTTCATCCAGCAGTGAATGGAAACAAATGCAGAAACCCATAGGCAAAGATCAGGTGAAACCTTGGGAGGAGATAGGACTGAGTAAGCCAAAATGGCAGTGGGGGAGGGAGGGGAGTCAAGGACACCACAAGAAGACCTATAGAGTCAATTAACCTGGCCTCATGAATCTCAAAGAAACTGTATGGCCAACCAAAGAGTATGCAGGGCCTGGACCTGCATTTCCTGCACATTTGTAGTGGATGTGCAGCTTGGTCTTCATGAGCGTTCCCTAACAACTGGAGCAGGGGTGGCTCTGATTCTGTTCACTGACAATGGATCCCCCTTCCCTAGTTGGATTGGCTGGTCAGACATCAGTGGAGGAGAATGAACTTAGTAGTACTGCAACTTGATGTCCCAGGATGGTCAGGTACCCAAGGAGGTCTACTTCTCTGAGGAAAAAAGGGGGGGGGGTCCTTAGAACTTAGAAGGGATTTGTGATGTTGGGACTTGGGGGAGGGTATGGCCAGAATATAAAGTGAATAAATAAATTACTTAATGGAAACAATGGAAATAAACTTCCTTTCTTTACTGGAACATACTATCATGTTACTCTAAATTAGAGGAATTTCAGTAGACTAGATATCAGAGTAGAAAATATCACTTTCAGTGTTGGAACACACGGAAGAACCACCTACAGATACATCATGTATTTTATTTAGCAACGGTGTTTAAAACTTGTTTGAGTTTTGTACCTGAGTACTGAGTCCATTATCATCATGTAGCCACAGTCCATGATCAAGGATGGAATGTAAAAGCACTGCCTGGGTTTCCTCACTTCATGATGTGGTAGGTTGTGGTGCTTGAGATTGATAGGGGATGGCCTCAACTCTGGTTGAAATAAATTTAAGGTTTAAGGAGTAGTAGTCAGACAGAGAAGGAGGGACGGAAGGAAAAGAGAGAGGGAGGGAGGGAGGGAGGGAGGGAGGGAGGGAGGGAGGGAGGGAGGGAGGGAGAAAGGAAAGTGAGGGAGGGAGAAAGGAAAGGGAGGGAGGGAGGGAGGAGGAGAGATAGAAGGACAGAAGAGCAATGAGAGACAGGGAGAAACAGAGTCAAAGAGAGGGGAGACAAAGAGACAGAGAGGTTCTGATGCTGCAGTGGGCAAATGCTGCTCTGTTTTATTCTTTGTAAACAGCTGGACATTCCCAGATATAAGTACAGAGAGCTCTGTGCTTCTTTGTTTAACTTTCAAACTCATCTATGGAACAATCATATTATTTGGTAATATGGGTTGCTGTAACTAAACATTTACTAAATGTTTAGCTTAACTTAAAATATGTTAATGTATTTCTTTCACAGAATCAGATAACTACCTAATTTTGTAGGAAAAAATTGCCAATGTTTTTTCATTTCTTTAAGAATGATTTAAACTCAGCAGGCATCTCACCTCAGAAATAGCCAGGCATTATTTAATTTAAAGGTGCTTTAGTGTGACATTTTAAGCATTTTGAGAAGTGCATAAAAGACAGTGGGGCTGCTTCACAACATCATTATACTGATAATGACCAGGGCCATTTCATTTGCATGAAGCCATTTGATTATAACATTGGGAATCAACTGAATTGTGTTTGGAACCATTTGTTCACACTATTTATTTTATCATAATACATATTTATTGGTATTTTATTCACAATGTAAGTCACATGTTAATAACAGTTTAACAGGCTTTAGAGACAAGCCTTTTCACATGTTCAATAACAAGTTCATGACTAATTCTACAAGGTACACACACCCACAAAAGGCTCCTAATTGTATATAGGGCATAATATTATAGTCATAGCTAAGCAGAGATTTATTTATGTGATATAGTTGCCAGATTTGTTAAACTGGATAATACAATAAGTTAAATTTCAATTAAAATTAGCAATGAATAAAGTTTTACCTTAATACAACTGTGCAATATATAGAAGAAAATACTTTTTAAAACAACATTACTTATTGAATTTTGAATTTAACACAGCATCATATATTTTATTTACCAACTCAAACCTAGAAAAATAAACTTCATATCAACTTTAAAAAATCTACTGCATGGTGGGGAATATGGAATGTATACCCACAGGAGTTTGAAACATATTATTATGAGCCCACAGTAGACAGAGGAAGGACAGTCACTAATTTAATGCCCACCTGGATGACATAGTGATATTCTCTCTATTTTTTTAAAAGAAAGAAAAATCTAATAAATAATTGATATTTCAAGCTAATGAAAGCATACTTCAATTGTATGTCAGAAATAAGACATTTAGAAACAACCTTGAGCTCTCAATACCCCATCTTCAATAAATCCATGCTACTCTGGTCTTAGATATTGCCAGAGAGCTCTAGAGAATAATTACTCCTTGCAAATTACATACTCAGAATTACTTTGTATTGTGTAATTGTGTAGAGGAGTCTATTAGAAAAAGGTGTGTGTGTGGTGTATATATGTAGTGTTTGTGTGATATGATACTATATGTATTTATCTGACAATGGGTAGCCTAGCCCATGAGATTGCACTGTAGAGAAACATGAACCCATGATAGAAATCTTCCCATCAATGTTGACGGAATCTGATACTACCAATCTAATAGAGTTACAAGAGGGGAACAGATGAAGGTTCCAGGTTATCTTGAACACTCCATTGAAAACTCTGTAAATTCTCATTGCTGGTAGTTCAATCAAGGTTCACTGCACCACTAATAGCCAAAAGGTAAGGCTAACAGCAATTCCATACCTGCAGAACGGGCAAGAAGCTACCCAAGCTTCCTTCTCCCCTTTGTTCTTTTCTGATACTGTGTCCCAGTGTTCATCTAAATTTCTTACTTGCCAGGAGAGTATAGGAAGAAGGATGACGATGACTGAGTCTCATATGCATTGTGGAAAGGACGAGGGATGCAAGGGCTGATAGTGATATCATTACTGCTGATGAATGAGCAGCCTGTATGTCCAGAAGCCACTAAAAGCCTCTACCTCTGTATGCTGTGTGTGTGATATGTGAGCTTCTTGTCAGAAGTGTTCATAATTAATGAGAGGAAGGAGCAACAGATAGAGGACAATGCATTAATGAAGCAGGGAGGTCTTTTGCTTTTTGGAAATGGAGACTCCAAAAGGACTCTCATTGTTTCAGCTGACTTTGGTGTCAAGTCAAGCCAGAGGCACCGAATGCAGACATACTTGGCTCCATGTTATCTCTATGGCCCCCAGTGCCCCAGTGATACCAACATGACTGCACAAGTCGATGCCAGACCAGAGAACACCAGCAGTGCTTTTCCTTCTCCTTTTCGCTATTTTTAGATAATTTTGAATAACAACCTATTCCCCTCATTTATTATTCTTGATGAATAGTAAATTATTCTAATAGCATTGACTGTTCTATTCATTCATTATTTGAGGATGATTAGAAGTGAATAGCTATTATGAAGCCTCACCAGTTCCCAAAATTAAACCTCAGAATGTTGTGTTTCCTTTTGGCTCTGAGTAATTATCTCTGTTGCTTCCTCTAATTCACACACACACACACACACACACACACACTGGTTTTTTGCTAGTGGTAGTCTGCTTTGACTTGACTCAGGATGCCCCCATTTAAGTTATCCTGGGAAATGATGGATGAGCATCTAAAATGCCACCTTCCCATGCATACCAGAATTATGTATAGGTTCAGTATCCAACTACATCCTCACAACCAATTTATTTAAGCACATGGAATACCGTATAAGGCATGGCTTGCAGATGGTAGCAGAAGTAATAGCAGGATGATTCAGAATGCTATTTATTGAATAATCTGTGAGGTTCTTATCTGAGGACAAAGTAACAATTCAGGGTGAAAGTCATACTACTATTTAGTACTTAAATAAAAAAATTGGCATTAAAATCCATAGTCTGAGCGTTTGAGGCCTTGGTATACTTCTTTGTTTTTCATTCTACCTCTGTGTCTGCAGCTGGCAATTGATCCTAGGACACTGTACCCGGCAGGCAAGCTTGCACTGCTAAGTTGCATGTAAGTCTTTTTTTAATGTATTTTGTGTAAAGGTCTGGTTAGGTTCCCGCAGACTAGCCTTGAACTTGCAATGCTCCTGCCTTGGCCTCCTGACTCTCTAAGATTATTGACTAGCACACTTAGTAGGCCTACATCCTCTGTAGTCACATGCCCAGTAGTACACCAACTCTGCTGCAGAATTAACCAAGGCAAGTGTTTGTCTCCAAATACTATGCCAGCCTTCCTGACATTTTACATTTTCTTTCCTCTGGCCTGTAATAGATTTTCAGCCCCTCCACACTATCTCCTATCTCTTAAAATGCCCTTTTCTCTGAGGGCATTTTAAATCTCTTATTTAATCCCCTGACCGCAATACTGAATTCTCTCCTATGATTGTTCACTGTTCTTCCAAAGGACATCATCCATAATTGCCAACTGTCCTATGTGACTTGGCTTTTTGTAGGTAATTCATGGGTCATGTTTATGCAAAAGGAATATTAAATTAATATAAATATATAAAACTAGGTTCAAAATAGGTTATTTTGGTAATCATATCAGATGATATAGTAACTCCAAAGCTGTTCCAATTTATAAAAGCAATAAGATATTGACAAAATACAGATAAACTTTTGTTAGAACTTAGAAAGTAGTCAAAAGCTTTTAACAATGCAGAAATTACTGTATTCAAGAAAAAGTTGTATTTCACAATACAATTTAATAATGTGTTGAGATTCATGACACATTAGCTCACCCTACACCCATTCTGAAAGCCCTAGTCTCAATGGTAGACTTGAAATTTTCAGTATTCCTAATATGAGAACTGGGAAGAGCAGGAGGCTGTATTAGCTGAGAATTGTTATCATTTGTTCTGACCAGTGTGGCTCCGAGCTCCACCAGAACTCACATCACACTACAGAAACAGTAGTGGGTAAGAAGGGTTAGAAGCTAAGGTGAGTGTATTGCTTAAAAAATATTTCTAGGCAAATGGTTCAGTTGTAGCTGCCAAAAGCAGCAAATTAACACTTAGAGCCCGAACACACACACACACACACACACACACACACACACATACACACACACATACACACACACATACACACACACACATACACACACACATACACACACATACACACACACATACACACACATACACACACACACATACACACACACATACACACACACACATACACACATACACACACACATACACACACACATGCACACACACCATTGGAAGAAAAGGGAGAACAAGATGCTTTTGCATGAAATTTGAAACACTTTATTATAGTCTTGGAACTCAAGAAGAGCACACCATGTACAAGGCGATTTGTGTGGACAAAAGATGCTGAGGAAGTACAAAGCTCTCAGCTTTAACTCAGCTTGGTTTTCATGCAGGAGGACAGTAAGGGCTAAAAAATGGCTGTAATTCGTGAGCAACCATAGGAGCACTCTAGTAAACACAGGAGAGACTGGAAAAAGAGGCTTTCTTACCTTTCTGAACTTTGAAGGAAATCTCTGTCTAATTACTACCTGACCACCAAGAAAACTGAACAATGAATTCAATGGCTACACATGATCATGAATTGAATTTTATAAAGAGCAATAAATGGAGTAAGAGTGGATCTTGTAGAGATGTAAGTACATATGAGTATAGCATAAACAAACAAACAATGCAAAAATTTTAAGTGAATAATAAATCCAAAAGTTGGTTTTTTTTAAACATTGATTAAATTGAGAAATCTTTAATTAAACTATAGACTAAGAGAAAGCCATTTCTAATGGTTACAACTAGGAATAAAAGCAGGGACCCTCTTCTGAACTTATAGAAAAAATTTATTCCTAGAAATCAAATAATTAAATGAATAATATAAAATAAAGATAAAAATGCTAAGTATCACAACTATTTTAAGAAGTGATAGAGACATATAATGAAGACAGACAAAGACATCCAATGCATAGGGCTCCAGGCCTCTAGCACTACAACATCTAACTGGTAACCTTAACAAATGTTTAAACAAAGTAAGACGGACCAATTCTAATTAAATCTACAGTGGGGAAAACTTTTTAAACTATATATATCATATCAAAGCTAGATAAAGACAATATTAAAATACTCAGAGATAAATATGCTTAGTAGACATAAAAATTCTCAACCTAAGATGAACAAGTCCAACCTAGTAACATATTAAAAATTAAACATTAATTTGGATTTATCCTAGGAATACAACCTGATTCATTTTATATGTGTGTTCATGTGAGTATGTGTATATAATGTATGACCACACATATACATTTTGTCATTTTTAGTAGCCAAAACAATACTGGAAAAAGAAAATTTAAATTATAAATATGACTGTTTAAAACCTGTCATGTAATATAAAATTCATTCTTATAAAAGCAAAGTCAAACCATTATATTTTATATTTTTGTATGCCTTTATTGCATATATTTTACATAAATCTATAATTTTTGTATTAAATGTCTAGCATACAACTATTTCCCCTATATTCTAAGTTACCTGCTCTTTGATAGATTTTGTACACAAAACATTTTTGTAACATTATTTACTACTGCAAGAACAGAAATAACTCAATCTTTCTAGTCTGATAGATTTAAAATGTTTTATCATTTTTACTTGGAGTGAATCAAACAAGTTACTGTACATATGACATAATGCTTTTGTTTTGCTCTACAGAGAATATCCGATGTTAAATTTTATTTGAAATGATTCCCACTGGAAAAGAAGATAACGTATGTCATGGTTCAACAGCATTCACTAGACTGACATTTTGAACATATGACCAATATCAAGAAAAGCAGTTTTGTTTGGCCAGGAGATCAGACAAAACCAAATACTCAGACATTCTAGAGCTGATATGAATTTAACCAACTGTGGAAAATTGTGTAGGATACTGACGTGTCTGTTATCTGGAGGGACTCATAAGGCATATTTATCATCAAAACTTACCACATTTTTCCTGTTCTGGAGATACATTTTTCTTTGAATAATTGTTCAGTCATAGGTACAGAAGTTTCAATCTCCCGGCAAAGTGCCATACATGCTCCCTACCTATAGACCTGGACACTGCCTGTGTAAATCCAATACTGTCATTTACTTCGAATGTCCCACCAAGCTGTTTTAGTTTATCAAAGGTTTATTTCCTGACCTATAAAGTCTTGTTATATCCACATCACAGTATTATGCAGAGTATCTGAGATGAATGATGTCAACCACCAAGTGTGTTGCTTTTTTCATAATTCTTGTTCAGTATACTATTATTGGGGCGTATCCTTTTAGTTAGGTTATATATATATATATTTTTACAACCTCCAGGGTGATTTATTTAGAGACTGTGAACTCTGTGAGATTGGAATCTGTCAAAGGATCCCTCTATGTAACCATGATCCTTAACACAGACCTCTGTCTTGGTGTCTTCGAAACACCAGGCAACTGAATTGTCATAGGCAACTGAATTGTCATAGGCAACTGAATTGTCAGAGTTGGAACAAAAGTCTCCTCTTTCTCACAATTAACTTCAGGAAAGAGGGCACCTGTTTCTCTAATAGTAGTTCCTCCTCAGTGGATCTTACCTAGAGTGAATAACTGAGAACCTCTTGTTCCCCATTGCTAATCCGGCTTCTCCCATTTACTATCTGTGTCCTGAAAAAATGGTACCACTTTCCTAGTCCTCTGAGTCTGATACCTTTTCTAAGTTCAAGATTGTGGTACTGAGAGCTTCTGCTTCGTGGGAGCACAGGACACAGTGTGTTAGTCATCCAAGGACACACTTTTCAGAGAGCAAAGCATCGCAGAACTCTTCAGTGTTTTCACCACCATACTATCCCAGCACCACACTGACAATGTGCTGTCAGGGCTCAGGTCTGCAGCCCTCCTTGTTTTTTGTGGGGCATTTGGGGACAGCCCTTCCTGTTTTAGTTTTTATTTCTCCTTTGTCATGCTTGCCACAGTTCACCCTCTACTCATCTTATCTTCTCACTAACCTCACCTGGAACACATGAGGCTCCTAGCTGGTTCTTTTGTTCTAGCTCTGGGGGCTATTTGCCTGCTTTAAAATCCTTTACATTAAACACCTGAGCAAACTTTAGATTTAGCAGGATAAGAAGAGTAGGAAGCCATCCAAGAAATTTAATGAGAGGACTTAGCAAAAGCAAACAGGCCACTTCAAACTAATGCTCACCATATGTAACTGTGTGTCTTTCCCCAGAGCCTGGAAATAGAAACATGATTAGGAGTAAAATCTAGTTATCTCTGTAAAAGAGGTCTGTAGTGTGGGTTAGTTTCCAAGAGCTAAGATCTTGCTCCTTTTCTAGTAACCAGTAGTTTAAGAAAGAGCAGGCACTCATTGATTTACAAGTTTCTCATTTCACATCACATCCAGAGCTAATTCCAAGCAGTGCAACGCTATCTTATCCTTCAAACTTGTCCTTCAACCTTGGCAAGTCGTTAATCCACTTGAGCCCTAATGAGCTCCTACACTCAATCTGATATTGGAGTTTAGTATCGGCATTATGTGGAAATTCTCTTCAATGCTGTTATCCTTCAGGGATTTCATTATGGCTAAAGCCAAGTCTGCCATTTCCAGATCTCAATCTCAGAATTATTGTTGTTTTTACTAGTCTCTATCTAGGTATTAATATTTAGGTACCAAAATTACATATGCCAAAAAGTGTGTTCTCAGCTAATTCTGGAAAGAGACCATGAAAGAATTCCTGACACTGCATGACAGGCACTGTTATTTGTTAGTTTTGGTACTCTGGGTTCACTTTTGGCATCATGTGCCGCAGTTGTTCCTGTATTACTGTGTACCCACATTCACTTACTGACTTACCACTTTCAAATCACTGGCTTGTGTAAGCTCTAGCATCATTTATTAACAAGATAAATGAGAGTAATTAAGCTTCAAGGCCATAAGTGCTAAAACTTTTTGGAATTAGTGTGCTATTAAAATGACGGAGTGCCTGGCTCTTCCCAGGTAAGCAGTGCTCTTTCACCTCTGGCTCTGCTTCATGGTGTGACCTCTACTGGCCCTGCTGGCTATATACCTTGCATCCATGAGCTAAACAAAATTCCTCTATTAGTGCCATAGCCGGATGGCCAGTTGGATGTATAAGCCATTTTGGGCTTGATCATTTAGTGTTAAACTAAGGCCATCATTACTTTTCAGGTAAGGATGTTAGTCTCTGGTAGCTAGATGTAGACCAAGTTACCTCACAAAACAACAGTTCTCTCCTTTTATACAGCAGACAGAGTCCTGTAGGACTTTATCTTAACAATAAAGCTTAGTATTTAGTCACTTAACACAGCACTCTAACATACAGAAAAGAGAACAGGAAAGGCTAAATACTGGGATGAGGAAGGACAGAATGCAGGTTAGAGTTATAACTAGAGTTATAAAAGAGGATATAACACCAATGGTTTTTCTAATTTTAAATATGTCATGGGGCTTTTGGTTTTCATGGTAGAGAAATATGTACAATACATTTGGTAGTGAAAGTATAAAACCCAACATGAAGCCCCATTGCTTTAGAATCTATTCAAACTGTGTAGGAGTTCTTTGAGATGTATAGACATGGAAGCTGATTAATTTTTGCATGTGATTTTGTTATTTGATTGTGAAATTATTATAAATAAAATATATTTGTATTTAAGATTATCAAATAATATTTTTAAAGGTGTTTAACATTTTGCCAATGGTGTGAATCAAATACTTAACCTTCCTAACCTTCTTGAGAAAAAGGATCTCTGATCTTTGCTATAATAAATAAACACGTTGGGATGTAGAAAATGTGACTTTGAGTTAAATTTTCACTTTTACTTTTACCTATATGCCTGTGTGGTTTTGCATGGAAATCCTGTTCATATTAGTGTTACTAGACTAACAAGGTGGTACAACCAAGTCCTGTTCCATATGTGCCATGTGTGAGCATCTATTGTCTATCTCATGTGTGAGCTCCTCTGTGCATCACATTTGGGAGCTCCTACTCTTCATCAAGCATGGCTGAGCATGGTGCTCAGCCTCACGTTCCTGGCCAGGACTCTCAGTGTAGAAGTACACAAGCAATTGTTTCAGTTCAGGACTTCTACATTATGAAACCTTTTATTGTACACAGAATAATTCCCTTCCAATAAAATGACAAACATTTTCACAGTGCTATTTTTTTCAAAGTATGAGTGGTTTGAGTATAAGAAGGAAATGTCAAATAAGACATTGTAACATCTTTACGGTGGAATAAAAAGATACAGATTTCAACAAAACAGAAGGTCGCCCTACAGAAGCATCATTATTCTTAGTTAAATAGGACAGTCTAATTATAACCTTCATGCTTAAAAAATAACATTATTAGCCACATTTTTCCTACATCCTTTACATCCTTTCCTACCTCTAAAATTTTGGATTGGGATAAGAAAAAGAGAAGGAAGAATTTGCATTTGGGTTCAGAGAACACCATCTTTACCAGCCTCAATATCAGATTCTGACATTCCACACTTAATCCCTAAAGAAGTCACACAACACCTCAGCTTCTATGCTGAGACTCACCTCACTGAAATTACCTATGTTAGCTTCATTTCTATCATTATTCTTGACCTGTTATAGAGACAAGTCTGCCACATGTCTGACTTTCATGTTCTTTGTGCCCTTTGTACACAATGCAAAACTTTGAAAGTTGTAAATATCAAGATTTGAATCCCCGAGTCTCAGGCCTCCAGTATTCTAACTATGTTTTATAGGAAGGAAGGAAGAAATGAAAGTAAGGATAAAGACTCAACGGAAGAATTAGAATGAATCCATATGAAATTTTGTAAAAATAAGAGACCATGAAATGATTTTGAAATAGAGTTAGACCCATGTTGTTGTTTTTTTTTTCTGATATAACTTTAAGTTTGTTATATGAGAAAATCAACAAAGTACCAATATGCAATTCACATGTAGCCCCCCAGCTCTGGATTTATAATTATATTTGTTTCTGTCACCATCTTAACCCATAAGCTCAGGACCAAAATCATCTTTGCAATCTTTGTCATTATCTAGGAAAAATGACAAAGAGCTCCATCAGTTTAACAAAGGAAGTTCTATAGAGCAAAGACAAGAAGATCATAGGAATTTCCAAAAGCCCCCATTAGTGGTTGTGTATCTGCCTCCACCATCACTACAGTGATTCTCCAGGTACCTACAGATAGATCCCACAACCTGCAGCATCAGCATTAGGGAACATGTTAGAAATGCCTTGCTTTCTTCTCCTTCTCCTTCTCCTTCTCCTTCTCCTTCTCCTTCTCCTTCTCCTTCTCCTTCTCCTTCTCCTTCTCCTTCTCCTTCTCCTTCTCCTTCTCCTTCTCCTTCTCCTTCTCCTTCTCCTTCTCCTTCTCCTCCTCCTCCTCCTCCTCCTCCTCCTCCTCCTCCTCCTCCCTCTCTTTTCTCTTTCTTTATTTTATTTTATTTTTTCTTATTCAATTTACATCCTACTCACTGCCTCCCTCCCGGTCACCCCGCAATCCTTCCCCCATCCCCTTCCCTGAACAGGTACAGAGCCCTTTGGGTATCTCCCTCACCTTGGCACTTCAAGTTTCTGTGAGGCTAGGTGTTTCCTCTCCCTCTAAGGCCAGAGAAGGCAGTCACAAAGAAAACAAACAAACAAACAAAAACAAGTTCATTCTCCTGTAGAAGCTGTAGTGTGTCATGGTGTGTCACACAATATACTCTTTTGCCCACACATCTGCAAATGTTCATTGCAATAAGTCATTGGTCTGCTTTGAGACCTCTGGCTTGTACTACAATATCAATACTGGATTCTCCCTGGAACTCCTCTTAGACATCCCATTGTTGTACTGTGTCATGGTGATCCTGTAGCTTTGGGTCGACAGTACCAATCCACTTTAGCAGTTCATAGATGGAGTGAATGTTGGGATGGGCCAACTCAGAGCCCTGGATGTAGGACATCCATACCCCAATATGGCAGATGAATGGCAAGGCCAGCTCTCCCATGCTCATGCCCTGGGGCTGGTTCACCCTTGCACTCTCCTCCAGGGGAAGCTCTATACTGTTCTTCCCAGGCAAGGTACAGTCTGCTTTCCCAAGTGCCATAGCCATTAAGAAGTGGGGTCAGCTCTCCCACGCTCACTTTATGGGACCAGCTCTCCTGTAACCACCCACTACAACAAGTTCTCTCATGCTGCCTAGGCAAAGGGTAGGGGCCAGCTCAGCACAGTGCTTAGATGTCAACATGGCCACAGGTAGCAGCCCAGATCAGGTACAGCCACATGGTCTTTGGTAGTAACATGGGTCTCAGACATCAACACAGACCCTGGTTGTAATAGGACCATGGATCCACAGGCGGCCTCTGGCAGCAGCGTGGGCCCAGATGTCACTATGGCCTCAAGTGGCAGCACAGACCACTGAAATCTCCGTGGCCTTTGATGCTAACTAAGTCCACAGACATCAAGAGATACTCCAGCTCCAGTATGGTCATGGACCCAGACATGGAACTTAGCAGCAGCCCAGGCCCAGACATCACGATGGCCCCAGGTGGTTATGCAAGCTCCTCATATCCTCCTGTTCCTTTCCTCTCCTCATAGCGAATGAACCCACTCAGCTTTACTTTGTCTTCCATTTCTCTACTGCATACTCTTTTCCTTTTCTCTATCACATATTCACTAATCATAGTGGCACTGGTCACTTGGGCATCTCTCTTCCAACTGCCCTAGGATATCTCCCTGTGTTCCTACTTTCATTCCATCCAAATTATAGCTATTGTTCTATAAAAGTTTATTGGCAAAATTTAGTCCCTTAGTTTTTGAAAAAGATCTCATAACTTTATTCCCACCTACAAAATAGTTGGTAAACAGAGATAAGAAAGACAAACAGAATACATCAGGAAGAGGTAATTGATGCCTCTTGCTCAAGCACCACAGCTTAGTCAATTCTCTTAGAAGGAATTTTGTTTTACCCTTTGTGTTGGGTATATATATATATATATCACAAGCTACAGTCATACAGTCATCTCAATGGAAGAAACTTAAATTGCTACTACCCTATATAAATCCTATGGAAAGTTTTCTTGGTTAATGATTAATGTGAAAGGGCCCAGCCACTCTGGGTGGTATAAAATTAATTATTTTAATATAAATGTAAACTGCATTAATCCAGGAGCTATATTTCTTAATGCTTTCTTCTTTACCAATAACCACACAGAGAGACTAAGATTTATTAAAATTAACTTAGGTCAAATACTGAGCAATTATCATTCCATCTTAAACCTCCAAATTAATCAGGCTTTCTCCCAGAAAATATTGCCATCTTACTTGAATTTTTTCATCCTTTCATCCTCTGACCTATTCTCTCCTCTTTCCACCCATAGGGTGATCAGCATTTATTGTCAGCATTTATTGACTAAATGGTTAGAACTGTTTACACAAACTTGAGACAGGAGATTCTTGATATAAACATTACAATACCATGGCTAGATTGAAACACGAGGTCAGAGAAACCAGCATTTGAATAACAGGATAACCTTTACAAAGTGCACAAAATATTATACCTACATTTGGTGTTACCACTAGACAGTTAATCCTGGGTTGTATAAAAAAGCAAGTTGAATGAACCATGAAGAGCAAGCAAGCAACCAAGCAGCATCCCTCCATGGACTCTGCTTCAGTTCCTGCCTGGATTTACTCAATAATGAACTATAAACTGTTAATAGATTTACACTCTTTCCTCCTCATGTTGTGTTTGATCATGGTCTTTGTCATAGCAATAGAATGCAAGCAAAGACTGTAGCAGGGAGAGAGTTGATCTTATGAGAAACCTGACCATATTGTTTGGGGGAGGATTGTGGAAGTGTTTAGAACTTGGGCTTCTCTGGGAGCTTGGAAGATAAGACTCCTGAGTGCAATGCAGATGATGGAGGCTTGTGAAATTTCAGAGGGATAGTTGAAAGTCCCTTATGATTCTATCTGGGACATTATTGTGATGAATTTGTATCAAGAAGAATATGTGGCTTCTAGTCATCTGCAGATGAAAACTAAGCCATGACTAACTATCAACCTACACAACTGAAACTAAATCATTGTTTTACTGGACTTTTGGCTAGGAGATCAGCTGTGATTAAGCAGAAACTAGTAATATTGAAATGAAATCATTGGAAAAGCATTTCCTCAGAATCAGCACACAGTAGTTGTAGTCCAGGCCACCAAAGCTGAATTTCAAGGCATCAGCCAAATTGGTTACATGTAAAAGTCGTACAAGTTTGGGGTAGGATGAAAACTTAAGGCCTTAGAATGTCACTAAGAGAAGCTGTGGTTTGATACCATGAGATTTCAGAAGAAGTCATTGTTGAAATGCAGACTCAGTTACAATAGAAACTCCAGCATATCAGAGCCCGAATTTTGTAATGACCACCAAGGACAACACAAATGTGGAGTAGCAGTGTCCTGAGTCTAAAAGTCAATAGAAAAAAGCAGAAGTAAGCAGAGATACTCAGCCCTTTGGAGCCCAGTAGATCATGAATAAGTGAATCCCAAATGTTTCACACCTAGGTATTTACACAACTATACTGTGGTTTTATTCTGATTAGATTGTGGCTATTCTGTAATGCTTCCTATTTGAAATAAAATGTATGCAACTCAATTTTAATTTTTACAGGAACACAAAGTTAAGTTATGACTTTGGATATTTCTAAGAGACTTTGAACTTCTAAAGTGTTTAGATTATTAAAGACTGTACTACTTTTAAAGTTTCGTGATGTTTCATATTGTGCTGTTAGCATAAAGTCTGAGGGATAAATAAAGGAAATGGTATGGACTAATAGTGATATGTTTGTGTGTCAAGTTAATAAGGGGTCAATTGTGCTGATTAGGTTTTGTCAGCTCAACACAATGAAGGGTCATCTGGCAGGAAAAAACTTAAACTGAGAAAATGCCTCCAACAAACTGTACTTACTATATGTGATAGCATTTTCTTGACTAGTGATTTATGTAAGACCACCCAGCACTCTGCAGGTGTTATGACCCCCTGGGCAGGTAGACATGGGTTGTCTTAAGCAGCAACATGAGTGATCCATAGATAGAATCAAGTAAGACACATTTATACATGGCCTCTGCTTCAGGTCCTCTTCCACGTCTATATGTTGAGGTTTCTGTCTGGACATCCTTTCACAATGGACTGTAGACTATAAGATAAAATAAACCTTTTCCTCACTACCTTACTTTTGCTCATGGTCTTTATTGTAGCAAAAGAGAGCAATGGAAGACACCATTTGTTAGTGTTGTATCTGTTGAGATTACTTAGTTGTTGGAAGTGCTCTACAAAGGATATAGTTACTTAAAAGCTATCTCCAATATCACATTGTGTTTCTATAGAGTAGAAGGCATGAGTTCCTGTTGTCAGCAAGTAATTAGAGAAGGGTGAATTTAAAAGACATTTTCAGATGTGGCAGTCATCTTCCTGCTTCTGTCACCATGCTTCCCTGCTTGCTGCAATATCTTCACCACCATGATGGCTTACTTCCACTATTTGTCTTGACTTGTAGGTCAGGACAGCTCCCCTCAACACTCGTGCTGTCTTTGATCGTCCTTACACAACTTACTTGCTTTTATTAGAACTAAGGAAATAAAATATATTATTTGAACTACAGGGGAAAAAAAGCTGAGAAAATCTCACAGAGCAGAATCTTATTTCAAGCTATTTATTATCTGCATTATATAAACTAGTACCTCCTAACCATATCCCATGTTCCCAATCTGAATTACTCTGTTGTAAGAAAGAGGACACAGAATTTCATCTTGCTCATTACTACTTATTTTTCTTGCTTCTGCAACAAAATGCCTTACAAAAGCAACTAAGGAAAGAAGGATTTAGTTTTGCTCACAGTTTGAGAGTTCAGGACATCATAGCCAGGAAGTAATGGTGGCAAGAATAGAAGACAGTTGGTCACATTTGCATCGATAGTCAAAAAATGGAGAGGGAGAGTGTATGGCCTCACACACTGTCTGGGCCTGCCAGCTTCCCAAATATTAACACAGAGGCCTTTTTAAATTACAAAACCTTGTCCTTATCTTAGGTTTTTCCCCAACTACCTCTTATAATTTAAATTAACCCCTTTATACCAATTTATGTTCTACTGTATGACTCAATACCTCTCCTTAGTATTGGCCTCTGGTTTTTTATGTGTCCGGCTGGTGAATCCTACATGCCTGATTCTTTCCCAGAGTTCCTATCTCTGCCTTGATGCCTTGCCTATCCTCTCCTGCCTAGCTATTGGCCATTAAGCTCTTTATTAAACCAATAATAAGGTTCCTTGTACAGGTAAGGAAGGACAGAGACATACAGTATATAAAAAGATTATTCCAACTCCATCAGAGACTTCAGAGGGATGAATATTACCTGAGTAAACAGAATGTGCAGAGCAAGCATTTTCTAAAACTGTAGAAATGATAGAGATTACTGGCTGCCTGAAATTCACCCAAAGTTCCTTTGGAATGTAGGAACTTCCATATTTAGCCTATGGGCCCAAAGTATCTGACAGACTTTTTATGAAGCAGGAGTACTAAAGGATTGACCTACCTTGTCTTTACAAAGCTTGCCAGTCAGCTTCCTTTGGGTCTTGCTTATCCACAGTGTGCAGAACATGCTGTCAGCACTCAAGACAAGGGCAGTTTTTTGCCCATTTAGCCAGCTTGGACACATTTGAAATAAATTCCATATGGAGATTCTTCAACACTCATAATCTTCTTAGACATAGTATAGGTTTCCTACCAGGAACAGAGATGTC
Source organism: Mus musculus (assembly GCF_000001635.26). Classification (NCBI taxonomy): domain Eukaryota; kingdom Metazoa; phylum Chordata; class Mammalia; order Rodentia; family Muridae; genus Mus; species Mus musculus. The sequence goes on from NC_000069.6 coordinate 18,502,435, forward strand.
TTGCTGTCATGAAGACATGAGTAGCCTTTTATTATTAAAACATCTCAAGTACTATATTCTATATGTCTCTGAAGTTTTTGAAGACCATCTGTCTATCTGTAGTGTATCTGAAAATAGGCAAGCATTGCTTGTTTTCAGTTATTTACTACTTAGATAACACTGAAAATAATCTGCAAGAGACTTAATAAAGCTTATTTTTGTAGTTAACTAGATTAGAAAATAACAGGACCACAAGTTTGACTAACTGACTACTAACATGCATTTCTTAATTATCCTAAACAGTTGGTAGTAGTAGCTTTCAAGAACAAAACCTTTATATTACTGGATTCCTTCTAGTCCTTGCCAGCGCTGAGACACCTTGGGCACAAACTCAGCAGACAGTCCCATGGTCCCCAGGTACCCTAGCATGTCCAGGATTTTAGGACCACTGGTGAGTAGAACACAACATCTATTCCAACACCACCGGGAGTGCCTGAAACCAGCAGGAGCAGGGAAACAGGAACCCTGTGGACCAGTGGCTCAGGTTTCTTCCAGTCTGTGGTGGTCTACCTTGGTTTGGAACTCAGTGGACAGCCCCATGCCACCCCAGAGGAGGTACCACTTCCAGGCACTCTAACATACCCAGGATCTTAGGATCCCCGGATCCCTGGAGCTTAGTAACACCAGGAACTCAGGGTCTCAGAGGAAGCTTGACTGCAAGAACTCTGACACACCCAGAATCTCAGAATCACAGGATCATAGAAAATGCTGGACTCTGAGGAGTTCTGACTCAACTGAGATTACAGGAAGGACAGGCTACAATCAGATATATGGAGGGCAGGGAGCACTTGAGATAATCAGATGGCAGGAGGCAAGCATAAGAACAAAAGCAACAAAAACCAAGGCTACTTGGCATCATCAGAACCCAACTCTTCCACCACAGCAAGTCCTGGATAAACCATCACACCAGAAAAGCAAGATATGGATCTAAAGTCACTACTCATGATGATGATGGATGACTTTAAGAAGGACATAAATAACTCCTTTAGAGAAATACAGGAGAACACAGGTAAACAGGTAGAAATGCTTATAAAGAATTGAAAGAAAACACATCCAAACAAGTGAAAGAATTGAACAAAACCATCCAGGATCTAAAAATGGAAGTAGAAACAATAAAGAAATCACAAAGGGAGAGCACTCTGGAGAAAGAAAACCTAGGAAAGAAATCAGGAGCCATAGATGCAAGCATCACCAACAGAGTACAAGAGATACGAGAGAGAATCTCCAGTGCAGAAGATTCCATAGAAAACATAAACACAACAATCAAAGGAAATGCAAAATGCGAAAAGATCCTAACTCAAAACATCCAGAAAATCCAAGAAACAATGAGAAGACCAAACCTAAGGATAATAGGGGTGGATGAGAATGAAGATTTTTGAACTTAAAGGGACAGTAATATCTTCAACAAAATAATAGAAGAAAATTTCCCTGACCTAAAGAAAGAGAAGCCCATGAACATACAAGAAGCCTACAGAACTCCAAAAAGTTTGGACCAGAGAAGAAATTCCTCCTGATACATAATAATCAGAACAACAAATGCACTAAATAAAGAGAGAATATTAAAAGCAGTAAGGGAAAAAGGTCAAGTAACATACAAAAGCAGGCCTATTAGAATTACACCAGACTTTTCACCAGAGACTATGAAAGCCAGAAGACCCTGGACAGATGTCATACAGACCCTAAGAGAACACAAATGCCAGCCCAGGCTTCTATACCCAGCAATACTCTCAATTACCATACATGGAGAAAGTATTCCATCTTTCTATCAGACAAGCTGCTTCAGGATGATGGGGAATATTGTAAGATGAGTGAATTCCATGATTGTGGCCTGCTGTCACACTTCTCTGGCTGTGAAATGAGTTCCATGGTCAGAAGCAATACTGTGTGGAATACCATGACGATGGATAAGGCATTCTGTGAGTCCATGGATTGCAGTTTTAGCAGAAGAATTGTGTGCAGGAAAGGCAAATCCATAACCAGAATAAGTATCTACTCCATTAAGGACAAAACACTGTCCTTTCCATGAAGGAAGTGGTCCAATGTAGACAACCTGCCACCAGGTTGCTGGCTGGTCACCTCAAGGAATGGTGCCATATCTGTGGCTCAGTGTTGGAAAGTATTGCATGACAAAACCAAATTTACACAAGATCTTTCCATGAATCCAGCCCTTCAAAAGATAATAAAGGGGAAAATCCAACACAAGGAGGGAAACTATGCCTTAGAGAAAGCAAGAAAGTAGTCTTTCAGCAAACCTAAAAAGAGATAACCACATGAACAGAATCCCAACTCTAACAACAAAAATAACAGGAAGCAACAATGCCTTTTCCTTAATATCACTTAATATCAATGGATTCAATTCCCCAATAAAAGCACAGAATGACTACATAAACAGGACCCATCATTTTGCTAAGGTATATACTGGGAATATACCTTAGGGACAGAGACAGACACTTTCTCAGAGTAAAAGGCTAGAAAACAATTTTCCAAGCAAATGGTCCCAAGAAACAAGCTGAAGTAGGCATTCTAATATCAAATAAAATCAAATTACAACCTAAAGTTATCAAAAGAGACAAGGAGGGACACTTCATATTCATGAAAGGTAAAATCTACCAAGATGAACTCTCAATTCTGAATAACTAGGCTCCAAATGAAAGGGCAGCCACATTCATTAAAAAAAGTTACTAAAGTTGGAAGCACACATTGCACCACACACAATAATAGTGGGAGAATTCAACACTCCAATCTTAGCAATGGACAGATCCTAGAAATAGAAACTGAACAGAGACACAGTAAAACTTACACAAGTTATGAAACAAATGGATTTAACTGGTATATAGAATATTCTATCCTAAAACAAAAGAATATACCTTCTACTCAGCACCTCATGGAAACTTCTCCAAAACTGACCATACAATCAGTCAGAAAACAGGCCTCAACAGATACAAGATTGAAATTATCCCATACAAACTATTAGATCACCACAGACTAAGGCTGATCTTCATTAAAAACATAAGTAAGAGAAAGTCCACATACACATGGAAGTTAAACAACACTCTACTCAATGATAACGTGGTTAAGGAAGAAATAAAGAAATTAAAGACATTGTAGAGTTTAATGAAAATGAAGCCACAACATACCCAAAATTATGGGACATGATGAAAGCAGTTTAAAGAGGAAAACTCATAGCTCTGAGTGCCTAAAAAAAGAAGGTGGAGAGAGCATACACTAGCAGTTTGGCAGCACACCTGAAAGCTCTAGAACAAAAGGAAACAAACTCACCTAAGAGAAGTAGAGGGCAGGAAATAATCAAATCAGGGCTTAAATCAACCAAGTGGAAACAACAAGAAATATATAAAGCATCAACCAAACCAGGAGTTAGTTCTTTGAGAAAATCAACAAAATAGATAAATCCTTAGCCAGACTTACTAGAGGGCACAGAGACAGTATCAGAAATGAAAGGAAGACATAACTACAGAACCTGAGGAAATCCAAAACATCATCAGATCCTACTACAAAAGCCTATACTCAACAAAATTGGACAACCTGGATGAAATGGACAATTTTCTAGACAGATACCAGGTACCAAAGTTAAATCAGGATCAGATTAATAATCTAAACAATTCCATACCCCTAAAGAAATACAAAGAATTATTAATAGTCTGCCAACCAAAAAGGGCCCAAGACCAGATGGGTTTAGTACAGAGTTCAATAAGACCTTCAAAGAAGACCAAATATAAATACTCTTCAAACTGTTCCATAAAATAGAAACAGAAGGTACTCTACCTAATTTATTCTATGAAGCCACAATTACTCTGATACTTAAACCACACAAAGACCCAACAAATAAAGAGAACTTCAGACCAAATTCCCTTATGAATATCGATAAAAAATACTCAATGAAATTTTTGCAAACCGAACACATCAAAAGGATCATTCATCATGATCACATAGGCTTCATCGCAGAGATGCAGGGATGGTTCAATATATGGAAATCCATCAATGTAATCAACTATATAAACAAACCCAAAGACAAAAAACACGTGATCATCTCATTAGATGCTGAGAAAGCGTTAGACAAAATCCAACACCCCTTCATGATAAAAGTCTTGGAAAGATCAGGAATTCAAGGCCAATACCTAAACATGATAAAAGCAACATACAGCAAACCAGTAACCAACATCAAACTAAATGGAGAGAAACTTGAAGCAATCCCACTAAAATCAGGGACGAGACAAGGCTGCCCACTCTTTCCCTACCTATTCAATATAGTAGTGGAAGTCCTAGCCAGAGAAATTAGACAACAAAAGGAGATCAAAGGGATACAAATTGGAAAGGAAGCAGACAACATATCACTATTTGCAGATGATATGATAGTATACATATATGACCCCAAAAATTCCATCAGACAACTCCTAAACCTGATAAATTATTTCAACAAAGTGGCTGGATTTAAAATTAACTCAAACAAATCAGTGGCCTTCCTCTACTCAAAGGATAAACAGGCTGAGAAAGAAATTAGGGAAGCAAAACCCTTCACAATAGTCACAAATAATATAAAATACCTTGGCATAGCTCTCACTAAGGAAGTGGAAAATCTTTATGATAAGAACTACAAGTCTCTCAAAGACCTCAGAAGATGGAAAGATCTCCCATGCTCATGGATTAGAAGGATTAATGTAGTAAAAATGGCTCTCGCGTCAAAAGTTATCTACCTTTTCAATGCAATCCCCATGAAAATTCCAACTCAATTATTCATAGATTTATAAAGAGCAATTTCCAAATTCATCTGGATAACAAAAAACCCAGGATAGTGAAAGATCTTCTCAACAATAAAAGAACTTCTGGGGGAATAACCATCCCTGACCTCACAATTTCCTACAGAGCAATTGTGATAAAAACTGTATGGTACTGGTACAATGACAGGTAGATCAATGGAATAAAATTGAAGGCCCAGAAATGAACCCACACACCTATCGTCACTTGATCTTTGACAAAGGAGTTAAAACCATCCAGTGGAAAAAGGACAGCATTTTCAACAAAAGGTGCTGGTTCAACTGGTGATTAGCATGTAGAAGAATGCAAATTGATCCATTCCTATCTCCTTGTACAAAGCTCAAGTCTAAGTGCATCAAGTACCTACACATTAAACCAGAGACACTGAAACTTATAGAGGAGAAAGTGGGGGACAGCCTTGAAAATATGGACACAAGGGAAAGATTCCTTAAAAGTACACCAGTGGCTTGTGCTGTAAGATCAAGAATCGACAAATGTGACCTTATAAAATTGCAAAGCTTCTGTAAGGCAAAGGACACTGTTAATAAGACAAAAAGCAACCAACATATTGGGAAAAGCTCTTTACCAATCCTACATCTGATAGAGGGTTAATATCCAATATATACAAAGAACTCGAGAAGTTAGACTCCAGAAAACCATTAAACCTTTAAAAAATAGGGTCCAGAGCTAAACAAAGAATTCTTAATTGAGGAATACCGAATGGCTGAGAAGCACTTAAAAAAATGTACAATATCCTTAATAATCAGGGAAATGCAATTCAAAACAACCCTGAGATTCCACCTCACACCAGTCAGAATGTCTAAGCTCAAAAAGTCAGGTGACAGCAGATGTTGGTGAGGTCATGGAGAAAAAAGAACACTCCTCCATTGCTGGTGGTTTTGCAAATCATTTTGGCAGTTCCTCAGAAAATTGGACATAGTTCTACTGGAAGATCCAACAATACTACTCCGGGGCATATATCCAGAAGATGCTCCAACTTGTAATAAGGACACAGGCTCCACTATGTTCATAGCAACCTTATTTATAAGCCAGAAGCTAGAAAGAACCCAGATGTCCCTCAACAGAGGAATGGATACAGAAAATGTGGTACATTTACACAGTGGAGTACTACACAACAATTAAAAACAATGAATTTATGAAATTCTTAGGCAAATTGACAGATCTGGAGGATATCATCCTGAGTGAGGTAACCCAATAATAAATGAACACACATGGTATACACTCACTGATAAGTGGATATTAGCCCAGAAGCTCAGAATACCCAAGATACAGTTTGCAAAACACATGAAACTCAAGAAGAAAGACCAAAGTATGGATATTTGGATTCTTCTTAGAAGGGGGAACAAAATACTCATGGAAGGAGTAACAGAGACAAAGTTTGGAGTAGAGACTGAAGGAATGACTATCCAGACACTGCTCTACCTGGGGATCCATCCCATAAACAATCAGCAAACCCAGACACTATATCAGATGTCAGCAAGAGCTAGCTGACAGGAGCCTGATAAAGCTGACTCCCGTGAGGCTCTGCCAGTTCCTGACAAATACAGAAGTGGAGGCTCACAGCCATCTATTGGAGGAAGCACAGAGTTTCCAATGAAGGGGCTAGAGAAAGTACCCAAGAAGCTGAAGGAGTTTGTAGCCCCACATGAGAAACAACAATATGAACTAACCAGTACCCCCAGAATTCCCTGGGACTAAACCACCAATCAAAGAAAACACATGGTGAGACTCATGACTCTAGCTGCATATGTAGCAGAGAATGGCCTAGTTGGTCATCAATGCAAGGAGAGGCCCTTGGTCCTGTGAAAGTTCTATGCCCCAGTATAGGGGATTGTCAGGGCTAGGCAGCAGGAGTAGGTGGGTTGGGGAGCAGGAGGAAGGGAGAAGGGATAGGGAATTTCCAGAAAGGAATCTAGGAAAGAGGCAACATTAGAAATGTAAATAAAGAAACTAATAAAAAAAGAGAAAAAAATTTATATTACATTTTATATTTTAAAACAAGTCATATAGGTACACTACCTTAAATAAGATATATATACAGAGAGAGAGAGAGAGAGAGAGAGAGAGAGAGAGAGAGAGAGAGAGAGTGTTGTAGCAAAAGTAACCTTAAATTTCTATCAATGTACAAAATCCCATACCTATGTAAAAATATTTGGCTTGTTGTTGCTTTCTAGTCTGAAAGTGTAACCATCCCTCAGCCTGAAGCTGGCTGGGCCAGACCTTGACCTTGCTGCCACTAGCTAGGGTGGATCCTTCCATCCCTAGATCACTCAGCCACTGTCCCTGTTCCTCTTCAAGAAACTGCTACCTGCTGAGAGGCCCTGGAGCTATTCCTGAGACTATGCCCTATCCTGCACTCATCACCTGCAGCTGGTTCCAGGCTCCAATGATGAATTGGCGGGAATGGGCCCCCTACCCCCCCTCCCCCGCCTTTTTATAAGTGCAGTCCCCATTAAACATTTGAGCCTTGATCAGAATATTGTCTTGGCTCCATTTCCCTCTCGTTCGCCTAGTTTCCCTTTCTTTCAGTGCCTGCTTGCCACTCAGGTGCACCCCATCCATGTGAGCCACTGGACAGCTCGCAACATAAAAGTACATTCACTAATCTACACTTTTATCCTATCATTGCTATACCCCTCTTTTGTTCTTTTTATTCCCTTTCCTCCTTTCCATTTTAACACTAGATAGGAAAGAAAATAAAGGATAGAGGAAAAAAAAATGGGATCCCTGAATCTAACCTCCTTTACTTTGCTTCCTCCCATTAACAATTTGGGACCAACCCCCTCCTAAAGAAAAATAAACATCTATAACTTACTAAATGACAAAAAAAAAGTTTACCCCAACTTCCAGGAGTGAGAACATCATTCTCTTAAATTTGCTTCCTGTTGTCTAAGGGCAATGGCATGTTTTGGGGACCCTATGAAAATTAGAACACTGACTAAATCCTATGAGAGCTAGCTGCATCATTTGCTGTCCAATTTATGTTGGAAAAGTACAGTGCTTAACTGAAGTCCTGGCTGGAACAGTCTGAGAGGTTAGATCTCCTTACCTATCCATTTTGAAGTTGTTCTGGATGCAGATTTTTGAGGAAATAGCTACTGAGACAGTCTGTGAGGCTGGATCATCTAGGCTACCTTTCTTCGTTGGTATCTGGTCCTTGTGCTCTGAAAACACATAGAATTTTTTTTTTTTTTGGTTTTTCGAGACAGGGTTTCTCTGTGTAGCCCTGGCTGTCCTGGACCTCACTTTGTAGACCAAGCTGGCCTCGAACTCAGAAATCTGCCTGCCTCTGCCTCCCAAGTGCTGGGATTAAAGGCGTGCGCCATACATTCATGCATTAACACATGTATAGAATGTACAGTGTGCACACAGCAGCTAAAGACGCTTCCCTGCTCTTTGTTTGAACTGTATAACCAAACTGTAATATAAATCTCCATCAATGCTATATGAAAAGATGGCACATAATAATAAGTCCCGAGGACTCTGAAGCAAGCATGCAGAGACATTCATGACCCAGCCAATCTCAGAGCTATTCTCAGGTAGAGGGATCAAACTTTAAGTCACTTGTTTTATTGTTATTCTGGGGCTCTTCTTTTATGTCTGCAGCCAAAATTTTCAGGAAGTTTCCCAGGGTCAAATCTAATTTTTATGTATTTTGAAGAAATCCGTACTTTTCATTTCCTGTTAAAACAAAGGAATAACCTCTTCCCCAATGCAGCGCATTTCTTGACTTCCATTCTGAAGCAACGACATCCTTATAATATATAGGATGATTTCATTCATCAGTCTTTTTCCACAATCCAATGTCTTTCAGCAGCTGTTGTTTTTTCTCATTAGCATTTAAAAATTTAAATAGAATAAAGCCCTATGTAATCTATCTCCTGAGGGTTTTAACACCTGTTGTGTTCTGCTTATGGACAACCTGAAGAGTCTGTGGCTGTTCTTGATTATACCCTTTCAAAATTTTTTGAATGTATTTTTAACTTTTTTATCTTATGATTTATATCTAAGATTGAAAAAATGTTAATCTGTGTTTTCCATTGCTGCAACAAATCATGTCACCATAAATTCATCGATATATCAGGCACAAATTTTCCTATTTGACCTTCTGGCCCCTCACATCTAAACAATTTCACGTTTTCTTTTATCTGGGATAAAGTTCCAACCCCTAGAAACTGAATATTTATCTCCTGAAGAAGCCAATATGGAGACCAAGATCTAGATGAAATTATTGTTGCATGTGCCATATGACTAGTCACCTCTTGTCCTGGCATCTGTTTACTCCTTCCTGTGTGGCTGGCAAATTCTCTGATCCTGATTCTTTCCCAGAATTCCTATCTTTACCCAAAAGTTCTGCCTCTCCTTTTCTGGCTGATTATTGGCCATTGAACTCATAATTAAGCAAATCAAAGGGTACCTTAGGCAAGTGAAGAAGGACAGAAACACACACACCGTATACAAAATAATTATCCAAACAAGAGAGAGATGTACTAGCTTGTCTACTTTTATGTACTCTGGGACCATAGCTCATAAAATTCCCCTAATGCTTAAGGTGTGTCTTCCCACTTTATTATATCTAATATTTAAAAAAATCCCTCAAAGAAATGCCTAGAGGTTTGTGCTTTGAATGATTCTAGCTTGTATCAAGTTGACAATCAATAGTCAGTTTTAACCATTGCATAGTCTGAGGTCTGTATCCTTAAAATAAAAAAACCATAAGTCAATCTAAACCCCCTGTTTCAATTCTACAACCATCCATCAATAATTTGATTTCTGAAAGGTCAGAAGATCTAAGTTTGGGGTATCATTTATCAACTAAATTGGTTTATCATCATAAACTATGCTGCTAAATCATAAACACACAACTTTTATTAGGTTGAGAGTGATGGATAACCCACTGTCTTTTCTGTGTATGCACTATACTCTTGAAGCATTTCACTTCTAATCACTATGCAAATTCAAGATCAACACACTGCATCTAAGAAGGAAGATGTGGTTCCTAGAATACACCCAGATTAGTCTATGTGCAGAACTGCCCAAGTCTAGAGTTTAAGAACAATGTAGGCCACCAGGAGAATTTCTTCAACTGAGCTACTTTCTCTTTTGCATGTAAGCTCAACCTTCCCACGTCAATCATCAATCGAGAAAATGCCCCATAGGCTTGCCTACAGGTTGATCTTATGGAGATGTTCTCAATTGAGGTTTCTCTTTCCATTGAACTCTATCTTGTATCAAGTTGACAAAAACAACAACAAACGTGATGCCAACTTTCAAGTCTCCTCAGCAAAGCCCTTTTGCTCAATATTATGGCATTTACCATGATGCCTTCAAATTAGTGAGATTGATATCTCCGAAGATGGCCACATCACTCCATTTTCATTTTTCAGGCTGGTATAGATCACTCCTCTCAAGCTGTCCACTAACCTTTCCCAATGAATTTTGCCTAGTTTCATCATCTTATAACAAATTTCCTTTTGTACCACCCTTCATTTAAAAATAATTACTTTCCCATTGCTATTGGGATTAAGATGGAAATTCACACTTCTTACCCTGATCTAGCTGTTGCTAACTCCTTACTCATATTTTACACTCACTCTGTGTCTGATGATGCTGTTCCTTCTAGCTGGTCCTAGAAACTTTCTATGTTTTATGCCTTTAGTAGAAGAATGACAGGAGAGGGTGTAAAGGACCCTCATAGAAGCAGGGGGAGGAGGGATAGCATAGGGAGTTTTCAGAGGGGAAACCATGAAAGGGCTAACATTTGAAATGTAAATAAAGAAAATACCTAATAAAAAATTTTCAAAAAAAAAAAAAGAGAGAGAGAGAGAGAGTTCATGGAGAAGGAGATCATCTATGAGGAAGCTAACACCCCCACGTCATGCAAAGTGAGTGAGTTAACACCATGGCTCATGGGAGAATTATATGATTTATGACTAATCTTCAGTGTTAACTAGACTGGATTTGTAATCACCCTCAATGCACACCTATGGGAAATTTGGAATCACCTTGAACATATATCTGGGCATTTCTGTGAAGATAAAGATGTCTCTGGAGAAATTTCACTGAGGAGGAAAGATCCACTTTGAATGTGGGTGGCACCATCCCTTCCATAGAACCATCCTGGAATGATAAAGGGAAAAATGAAAACCCAGGCTTACTACACGTTACTCATCTGCTTGTGCTTGTTGACCATACATGCAATGTGACCTACGACCCCAGATTCCTGCAGTGCTTTTCTCATCCTGATGTAGTCTTCAAACAATGAATAAAATGAATCTTTCATTCCAAAAAAAAAAAAGTAATCACATGTATGTCCTCTTGAATGAAGCCATCCTCCCTGAGAGAAAACTCAAGAACTCAAGTCTATTCATCCCTGGGATCTAAGATCCAATAACAGACGTGTTTACCAAAGATCCTACCTAGCACCTCATTGTACTCACTACAGTTTTTTAATAGTCTGATCTTGAGATTCCTTTTTCAAATAGCTATCTTGCAAAGAGCAAGTTATAGTATACAAAAAAGGAGCTTTATCTACTGTAATCAACAATCTGTCCTTCAGAAAACAGTATGTGATGGAAAGCATTTAAAAATTCAAGCCAAATTTTGCATAATAGAAACAGGATATAAAACAGGAATAAAGAGAAAACAATCATAGGGCAAGAAAGATGGTTCACTGAGAAAAGGCTCCTGCCAGAAGAGCTAATGACCTGAATACAATCTCCAACACACGTATTGGAAGGAGAGAAATGACACATGCAAGTTGTCCTTTCACTTCTACAGGATTGCCATGGTGTGAGTACACGAGGACATACACACACACAACACACACACAAATAAATAAATACAAATACAACTTCACCATTTTAAATTTTGTAGAGTGATATATTGAGAAAGTGGAAACTACTGAGAGAAAAGAAAGCTCATGAAAAATAGTGAAGTTCAAAGACATTTAGCAAAGACAAGGATGGCAGTACATGGTGAGATGGAATTACAGGAGTGTAAGATAAGGTCAGACAGTCTTTTGGTTCGTTTGGTTTGGTTTTTTAAATTATTTTATGTATTTACATTCCAGTCATTGCCCCCCTCACAGTTCTTCATTCCATTCCTCCTCCCCCTTTCCTCCAAGAGAGTGTTACCCCACACACACCCTACCAGGCATCCCCCTTCCCTGGTACCTCAAGTTTCTCCAGGATTAGGCATATCTTCTCCCACTGAGACAAGACCAGGCAGTCCTCTGTTATATATGTGTTCAGGACATCAGACCAGCCCATGTTTGGGGGCAACCAGATCCTAGTTGGTGGATCAGTCTCTGGAATTTCCCACAGGTCCAGATTAGTTGAGACTGCTGGTCCTCCTATGGGGTCACCCTACTCTTCAGCTTCTTCAGTCTTTCCTCTAATTCAACCATAGGGGTCCCTGACTTCAGTAAAATGGTTGAAGATAGGTATCTGCATCTGTCTCAGTCAGCTGCTAATAGGGCCTTTCAGAGGACAGCGATGCTAGGCTCCTACCTATAAGCACATCCTAGCTTCAGTAATAGTGTCAGGCCTTGGTGTGTTCCTCCACCCCCATGAGATGGATTGCAATTGGGTCTGTCACTGGCCTGCATTTCCTCTACCTCTACTGGAGGTGGACTCTTCAGGTTCAATCTTTCCAGTGTTGGGCATTTTGGCTAAGGCTACCCCCATTGAGTCCTGAGATTCTCTCAACTCAAGGGTCTCTGTGACTTTCTAGAGGGTCCCCCCATCTCCTACCCCAAGAGGCTACTAATCTTCATTCATTCTCATGGCCTTCTGGGCTTCTCTCCTGTTGCTCCCATACCTGATGCTGTTTCCCTTTTCCCTTTCTCCTCACCTCTTAGACCCAGGTCCCTCCCTCCCTCCCTCTGCCTCACATGATTATTTTGTTACCCCACTGTGTCCTAGGTATTCTGTCCTTTTTGGTTAACATCCACTTATCAGTGAGTACATACCATGAATGTCATTTGGCGTCTTGGTTACCTCACTTAGGATGATATTTTCTAGTTCCATCAATCTGTCTGCAAATTCAAGATGTCCTTGGTTTTAATATCTGAATAATATTCCATTGTGTAAGTGAATCACATTTTTTGTAACCATTCTTTGAGGGATATCTGAATTGTTTCCAGATTCTGGCTATTACATATAAGGCTGCTATGAGCATAGTGGAACACATATCCTTGTGGTATGGTGGAGCAACTTTTGATAATATGCCCAGGAGTAGTATAGCTGGGTTTTTAGCTATACCTATTTCCAATATTTTGCAGACCTGGTAGGTTAATTTCTAGATTAGTTGTACCAGTGTGCAATCCTACCAGCAATGGAGGAATGTTTCTCTTTATCCAAATCTGTGACAGCAGATGCTATCACTTGAGTTTTGATCTCAGCCGTTCTGATTAATATAAGGTGGAATCACAAAGTTGTTTTGATTTACATTTCCCTGATGACTAAGGACTTTGCACATTTCTTTAAGTGCTTCTTGGCCATTTGATATTCCTCTATTGAGAATTCTCTGTTTAGCTCTGCATCCCATTTGTTAATTGAGTTATTTTAGTTTTGGAGGTTAATTTCATGAGTTCTTTATATATTTTGGATATTATCCCTCTTTCAGATGAAGGGTGAGTGAAGATTTTTCCAGATCTATAGGTTGCTAATTTGTCCTATTGATGGTATCTTTTGTCTTACAGAAGCTTTTCTGGCTCGTAAAGTCCCAGTTATCAATTGTTAGTCTTAGAGCCTGAGCCATTGGTGTTTTATTCAGGAAATTTCAAGTCTCTTTGTCAATTTCTCTTCTATTAGATTCAGTATGTCTGGTTTTATATTAAGGTCCTGATCCACTTGAACTTGATCTTTGTGCAAGGTGATAAACATGGATCTATTTTCATTCTTCTACATGCCAGTCACCAATTAGAACAGCACTAATTTACTGAAGATGCTTTCTTTTTTCCATTGTGTATTTTTGGCTTCTTTGTCAAAGATCAACTGTCCATAAGTCTGTGTTTTATGTATAATTACATGGTCAGTTTTGGAGAAGGTTCCATGAGGTTCTGAGTAGAAGGTATATTTTTTTTCTTTTTAGGGGAGAAATGTTCTATAGTTATCTGTTAAATCCATTTCGTTCATAACTTCTGTTAGTTTCACTGTGTCTCTGTTTAGTTTCTGTTTCCATGACTTGTCCATTGGTAAGAGTGAGGTGTTGAAATCTCCCACTACCGGAAGATCTAGCAAAACCTCTCCTGGATATATACCCAGAAGATGTTCCAACTGGTAGTAAGGATACATGCTCCACTATGTTCATAGCAGCCCTATTTATAATAGCCAGAAGCTGGAAAGAAATGTCCCTCAACAGAGGAATGGATACAGAAAATGTGGTACATTTGCACAATGGAGTACTACTCAGCTATTAAAAACAATGAATTTATGAAATTCTTAGGCAAATGAATGTATCTGGAGGATATCATCCTGAGTGAGGTAACCCAATCACAAAAGAAGTCACTTGATATGCACTCACTGATAAGTGGATATTAGCCCAGAAACCTAGAATACCCAAGATGCAATTTGCAAAACACAAGAAAATCAAGAAGAAGGAAGACCAACAAAAGGATACTTCATTCCTTTCTAGAATAGGGAATAAAATACCCATAGAAGGAGTTACAGAGACAAAGTTTGGAGTTAAGATGAAAGGATGGACCATCCAGAGACTGCCCCACCTGGGGGTCCATTCCATAATCAGCTACCAAACCCAGACACTATTGCATATGCCAGCAAGATTTTGCTGAAAGGACCCTGATATAGCTGTCTCTTGTGAGGCTATGCCAGTGCCTGGCAAATACAGAAGTGGATGCTCACAGTCATCTATAGGATGGAACATAGGGCCATCAATGAAGGAGCTAGAGAAAGTACCCAAGGAGCTGAAGGGGTCTGCAACCCTATAGGAGGAACAATAATATGAACTAACCAGTACCCCCAGAGCTCGTGTCTATAGCTGCGTATGTAGCAGAAGATGGCCTAGTCGGCCATCATTGGGATGAGAGGCCCCTAGGTCTTGCAAACTTTATATGCACCAGTACAGGGGAACACCAGGGCCAAGAAATGTGAGTAAGTGAGTAGGGGAGCAGGGTGCAGGGGAGGGTATAGGGGACTTTCACGGTAGCATTTGAAATGTAAATGAAGAAAATATCTAATAAAAAATTTTAAAAATAAAAAGTCAAAATTTTAAAAAGAAAGAAAGAGAGAGAGAGAAGAAAGGAAGGAAGGAAGGAAGGAAGGAAGGAAGGAAGGAAGGAAGGAAGAAAGAAAAAGAAAGAAAGAAAGAAAGAAAGAAAGAAAGAAAGAAAGAAAGAAAGAAAGAAAGAAAGAAAGAAAGAAAAATCTCCCACTATTACTGTGTGGGATTCAATGTGTGTTTTTGAGCTTCAGTACAGTTTCTTTTATGAAAGTGGATGTCCTTGCATTTGGGGCATAGATATTCAGAATTGAGGCTTCCTCTTGGTGGATTTTTCCTTTGAAGAATATAAAGTGTCCCTTCCCATCTCTTTGGTGACTTTTTGTTGAAAATCTATTTTATTGGCTGTTAGAATGGCTATTTCAGCTTGTTTCATGGGACCATTTGTTTGGAAAACTTTTTCTGCCCTTTACTCTGTAGAAGTAATGGTCTCTGAGATGTGTTTCTTGTATGCAGCAAAATGCTCCATCCTGTGTACATATCCAGTCTGTTAGCCTGTCTTTTTTTTTTTTTTTTTTTGGAGAAATTGAGTCTACTGATGTTGAGGGCTATTAAAGACAGATGATTGTTAGTTCCTGTTATTTTTGTTGTTTGAGGTGGTATTGTGGTATTGTGTGTGTGTAATTCTCTTCTTTTGGATTTGTTGTTAGATTTTTAATTTCCTGTGTTTTCTTGAGTGTAGTTACCCTCCTTGTGTTAGCATTTTTACTTCCAGTATCCTCTGTAGGCCTAAATTAGTAGAAAGATATTGTATAAATTTGGTCTTGTCATGGAATATCTTGATTTCTCCACCTATGATGATTGAGAGTTTTGCTGGGTATAGTAGCCTGGCCTGGCATTTGTGCTCTTGGAGGGTCTGGATGACATTTGTCCAGGATCTTCTGGCTTTTATATTGTCTGTTTAGAAATGTGGTATAATTCTGATAGGTTTGCTTTCATATGCTACTTGGCCTTTTTCCCTTTCAGCTTTTCATATTATTTCTTTGTTCTGTGCATTTTATGTTTTTACTGTTATATGACAGGAGGATTTTTATTTCTGCTTCAATATATTTGGTGGTCTGTAGGCTTCTTGTGTATTTATGACCATCTCTTTGTTTAGGTTAGAGAAATTTTCTTCTAAGACTTTGTTGAAGATGTTTTCTGGTCCTATGGGCTAGAAATCTTTATCTTCTTCTATTCCTATTATTCTTAGGTTTGGTCTCTTCATTGTGTCCTGGATTTCCTGGATGTTTGGGGTTAGAAAGGTTTTTACACTTTGATCTTCTTTGACTGTTGTGTCAATATAATCTATGGTATCTTCTATGCCTAAGATTCTCTCATCAATCACTTGAATTCTGAGGTGGTACTTTTTATCTGTTATCTATGATATGTTTCCTAAATTGTCAATCACCAGAGTTGCCGCCACTTGTGTTTTCTTTATTGTTTAAATTTCCATTTTTAAGTCTTGGACTGTTTTGTTCAATTTCTTCAACTTCTTGATTTTTTTCTTGTATTTCTTTAAGAGCTTTATTTGTTTCCTCTTTAAGGAATTTCCTTGATTTCCTGTATTTCCTTAAGGGAGTAATCTACATCCTCCTTAAAGGCCTCTATCATCTTCATGAAACGGGATTTTAGGGCAGAATCTTGCTTTTCAAGTGTGTTAGGGTATTCAGGGCTTTTCCAGGAGAACTGGGTTTTGATAATGTCAAATGGCTTCTGTTGCTTATGGCTTATGTTCTTGTGCTTGCCTTCCACTATCTTGTTATCTCTGGTGTTTACTGGCCTGCATGTCTCTGACTGAAGCCTGCCTCCTTGGAGGCAGGTAAAGCTCTGTGACCTTGGTCACTGGCCAGTCTTCTGGGAAGCAAGCAGTGCTAATTCTGGATGGGGGAGCGGGACCCCTATATCTCTGGTTAGAGAAGGTTTTCTATGTCCCAGGTTAAGGAAGACTTCCTGTATTCCTTTTTAGAGCAAATCTCCTGGGAGACAGGTAGACTTTTGGTACCAGGGTCAGAATCTGCCCCAGATGCAGATGGAAGTACAGACCAGAAGGACCGTGCCCCTGGCTATGGCAGACCTCCTGTGTTCCTGGTTATTGCAGACCTCCTGGGAGACAGGCAGGTTGTGAGGAGTAGGAGAGTGTCAGTTTGCTGATCTGGACTGGGTGAAGAAGCAGACCAGAAGGAAGATGGAGATTGGACAGAGCTAGGGGAAGGTCCTGCATTAGCTAGGTTCTGTGGGTGTCCCAGATGGTGTGAATAGTTGGGTGGGAGATTCACCTGTGTCTCTCGTTACTGCAGACCTCCTGAGAGACATCAATAGTCTTAGTTTTAAGAATGAAAATTCCAGAAGCAAGTTTCTGAAGCAACAGATAAACCTCAGGTCATAAATCAGAAATTATTTCTACATTTGTATGGGTGACTAGTATAGAATTAAAATAACTGCACTATACTACAGAGTTGGCTACTGGGAACAATTGGTAATTATTTCTAGTAGAAATTTATGTGGAAACACCCAGTTTGAATGCTTTTATCTTTTTGTTGTTGTTGTTTTCTTTTCTGTCTTGCACTGACCTGCAGCAGCTTTGTCTACCAGAAACTCTATAGCACTTGCCCTAAGAACCAGAGAGGGCAACTACAACCAAAGAATATAATGCCCACTCAGTAAAGACAAGACCAGATAT
Organism: Mus musculus; assembly: GCF_000001635.26. Taxonomy (NCBI): domain Eukaryota; kingdom Metazoa; phylum Chordata; class Mammalia; order Rodentia; family Muridae; genus Mus; species Mus musculus. The sequence goes on from NC_000069.6 coordinate 18,520,172, forward strand.
CAATACCAACAAATACCTCAAACATCATAAATTCCAGATGCCTAGAACCAGTAACACAAACATAAATAGACAAGATAATCTTCTTCAACCAGAAGTTAGAACTCTAGTACAGTAAACCCTGAGAAATGCAAAATAGCTGAAACACAAGGCAAGGACTTCAAAATAGCAATTTATGAATATGTTCAAGGACCTAAAAGTGGATATGAATAAATCCTTTAATAAAGTATATAAAAACACAATTGAATGAACTAAATAAAAACAATTCTAGAAATAGGAATAGAATCACTAAAAGAAAAAAAAAACCTAAAAAAACCCCAAACTTAAATAAAACTATAAATTATACACACACACACACACACACACATATCCTAACTCCACAGAGATAAGCCTCACTAACAGATAGCAAGAGGTAGAAGACAGACTCTCAGCTATTGAAAAAATGTATACCTCAGCTAAATAAAATCTTAAATCCAAAAAAATAGCCTGGTATAAAACATTCAAGAAATCTGAGACACCATGAAGAGACAAAACCTATGAATAATAGGAATAGAGAAAAGAGAGAAAACCCAGGGCAAAGCCACTGGAGATATTTTTAACAAAATCCTAGAAAAAAATTTCTCAACCTAAAGAAGGAGGTGTCTATCAAGTTACAATCCCACAGCAAACAGCAAACTAAATAAAGACAAACTCAGAGCACTTTCACTAAAATCAAGAACAAAAGAAGGTTTTCTACTGTTTTCATACCTGTTACATATAGTACACTCAGTAGTCAGTCTATGCACAAATGGCAGACTAAGAAATACATCAAGAAAACAGCATAATTTATAGTAACTTTAATATAATTATAATACCTTGGAATAACTCTAAACAAGGAAGCAAGAGACTTGTATATATATAAAAATTAAAAATTGAAGATGATGCCAGAAGACTGAGAAATCTCTCATGCTTATCCACCAGTAAGACTAATATTGTGAAAATTGCCATCCTACCAAAAGCAATCTACTTTCTTCCTACTGACTAGTATTCATGGTAATAGAAAGTACATGTGACTAGAGGAGAAAGATGATCATTAGTATTTCCCAGCTACAAGCCACGTGGTCTATAAAAATGGCCTGCCAGTAAGATATAATTGTGCAATAGTGGCTTAAATGTATGTGAGTAACCAACCACTTATTACTGGAATTATAGTATGCTTCATGAGATAGAACCTATCTCTGGCACTGATAAAGTAGCCAAGAACCTGAGACTAGAAAGGTTATGGTATAGGGGAGGCAGGGATGGGAAACAAACCTAATACTATTGTTTTAAAGAACTGAGAGAACATAGCAATAAAATTACTACTCATAGCCAGGCGTGGTGGCGCATGCCTTTAATCCCAGCACTTGGAAGGCAGAGGCAGGTGGATTTCTGAGTTCAAGGCCAGCCTGGTCTACAGAGTTCCAGGATAGCCAGTGCTACACAGAGAAACCCTGTCTCGAAAAACCAAAAAAAAAAGAAAAAAATTTACTACCCTTTTACATGTGTAGCCATAGATCAATGCCTTGTTCAGCCCTCAACAAAGAACCTTCTTGTAGTAATTGGGAACTATTTTGTCAAACCCTTCCCCTCATACATCAGGGAACTTATGCAGAGCAAGCAGAAAGATGGTAAGACCCAGAGGTGATGATTGACTCTAAGGAAAGTGTATCTTCCAAATACTGTAGGACTGATGCACATAAAAGTCACAGAGTCAGTGGCAGAATACACCAGACCTGGATAAGTCAAGCCAGATCAGCTCCCAGTGTGGAGACGGGGAAGGGAACAAATGTTTAAGACATAGTATGAAAAGTGTGGAGACGGGGAAGGGAACAAATGTTTAAGACATAGTATGAAAAGTGATCCCCAGGTAGAGCAGTCTCTGGATGGTCATTCCTTCAGTCTCTGCTCTATTTAACTCCTTCCATGTTACAGGAAATTTTCATAAGTGGCACACAAGTATCCTTTACTGTAAAAGAATAAAATTGACTTTTAAAATCTTTTATGTGAATTTGTGCACACATCCATCTATTCAAGTTTTAATTTTAATATATACTTAGGTTTCAAATAACAATGATAATACTAAACATTCTGAGGCCCTAAAGCATTAAACTATGTAAACAGAATTATTTAATCCTGTTTTTACCTAAACCTACTACAGTTGAGCCCATTATGTGCCCTGTGATGCCATTCACAAGACTTTTCTTGATGAACTACTTCATAGGGAGATGTATGTATATATGTATGTATGTATGTATGTATGTATGTATGTACTTACTTATTTAGGTCTATTCTACCAAACATCTGTTACAGAAAATATCTTTCTGAAGGCTGATCTTAGTGGGAAAAGGAAGAGTCACAGATGTCTCAATTATATTTATACTCTTTACTTCCAAACAACCACGGCATAAAGCTAGATTTGTTATCCATTCTCCATTCAACCCTTTAGGGGTTGAAGATTTACATTAGCCATTTCACCTCTGAGTCACCTTCCCCCTCTTTGATGTAATGCAACAGAATGAGGGCTCGCATTTAATTAAACAGGAATCTGGATCCAGCTGTGGGCCATGCAATCAGTCTTTGTGTGAGCAAAGGGGGTGGAATGCCTGGCCCATAGATCATTCTTGCATGGAAATCTGCTTTGACTACAAGCCATCCACAGGCCACTGAAAATGAATTCCCCTATATGAATGACTCCGGGTCTGCAGCTGCACCCCTGTCCCCAACTCACCTCAGGGAAAGAACCAAGATGGCTGAAAGGGCTTGATTTGTTATCTTCCTGTAAGTGTCTTTTAATCAAAGGACGTCTGCCCTGCCTGTTGATACACCAACGTTTCCTTGTTGGTTACTCGCAGCTCCATAGACGAGGCTTGCTGTTAGTGCTCTTTTTGCACATGCATCTTTCCAGATGGCATCATTCAGCTATTTGATACATTCCGCTCAGATTCTATAAAGACAGCTTTTTCAAATGCAGATTCTTCCTGCAATATGATGGTCTTTCAAAAGATATCTTTCTGGTCTTTCTGATTTGTAGGTGGGTTCACTCACAAAACTCATCTTCTTGAAGGGAAGGCTATGAAAGCCATTTGTTAGAGAGACAGGCCAGCTATAGTCAGTGAAGAGTCAAGATGTGTGTGTTTTGCTTAGACTGAGGAAAGTGGGAAGAGATTCATTAATTGGGGGCCATTTGCTAACAAGAAAGAGTAAATAAAGCCCTTGGGGCCTACCCAGAAAAAGGTGCTCAGGTTTGAGTCTAAAATGACTCCCAACTCTCCTGATTTGAATGCTTATTTCTCAGCTGGTGGTGTGCTTGGAAACTTTTAAGAGATCAGGCCTTGCTGGTATAAAGAAGGTTACAGAAGTAAACTTGTCAAGACGATATTCACCCCTTGTTCAGTCTAACGCTCCTTGTTCACTGATCTGTGGTAATACGATTCACCTCATTCATAGGCTGCTGTTACCAAAAGCTCCACAGGCCATTCCAGACTCTCTGGGCTAAGACCCCCTGAAACAATGAGCCAAAGTAAGGTTTCCACAAGTTCTTTCTGTCACATGACAGAAAGCTGACAAAACAAAGCTACATAGCTCACTTATTATATACAGCTAAGAAGAAGATGGAATGAATCTATAAATGTCCTGAATGGCAGAAACAGAGCGTTGTCTTGCCAGAAAGGATTGGGGCAGATAGGGATGCCATCTAAAGTAAGAACAAAGTTTCAAAATTTCTCTGCCATATTTCTCTATATAATTCAGCAAGCCAAGTAACAAATTCCTGTTAACATGGAATTTTTGCAACTTGAAGCACTGTAACTACAGATAAGCATACTCTCTACAATAATAAATAACTTGATTAAATGTCGATTTGCCTCAAATTCTTCTGATTGCTGAAACTCACCTGTAGAAGCTAATGGAAACCTCAAAGCTTGTGCTGCTATACCTGAGACTAGTGGGAAAAAGATCAGTTCCACAATTATCCTATTAAAGCAAGCTTTATTTAATACTGGCCAGGAAGTTGGACACTGGCCAGGTCCATGCCTAGGAATGCCAGAGAATGGCTTTGAGCTTTATAGGCACGTGCCTATAAAGGCAACATCTCACATTTAAATATTTTCTACCTTTATTCAGTGGGGAAAGAGGGACAAGCATCCATCCTGACATACTTCCTGCCTACACATCTCCTGCCTATATGTGATCAAACACATGCAGTTGGGGCAACCAATCTTAATTATTGAAGTACAAATGTGTGACTTGTTATCTCACAAGAATCACAGCCCCCAGCATTTCAGGAAGCTACTGGTCTTTGAATAAGTGACACTTACAGGTTAACTTTAGCCCTTGTATTGCTTAAATTTGAGGCAAAACTTCTCAAGAAGTATTGTCGTGGCTTCTCTCATTTGGAATGACACCCTTCCTCAAAGGTAATACAAAATCCCCACCTAGATTAGCATCCTGATCATTGAGACACACTAATTTACAACAGGGAGCTTTAACATGACAAAAAGGACCTGCCCTTCAAGGACCTAAGGAGGTCCAGGGTATTGGGTGTGGTTATTTGGTTCCTATTGGATCCTGACATGCAATGAGACATACTATCACTGTGGAACTTTGTCATATTTGACTGACTCTGGATTTTATTTCTTATGCTGACTATTTCATACTAACATAAAATCTCAGTTCAGACAGACATAAAAATCTCAGCTCTAACTCATATTCTTTTCCAATTGAGTTAGGCAGCAATGCAAGATTTAGATCTAATATGAGCAGATCCTGGGTTTTGTAGAACCTACTCAGAGATAAGGTTCAAAAAATAACCAAAGTTTTTCATATTAGCTTATCCCTGTTTACTACAGTACTCCTGACACTACAGAGCCTAGCATAATGGTCCTCTATTCCTAAGTCCATCATTTAGTCTAATGTTACTCTAAAGGAAGAGACATCTGTTGGACCTTATTATTGTAAAGTAAAGGAGACAGATTTTTTTACTTTAGGACACACACACACACACACACACACACACACACACACACACACATTGTTTCTCACCTTATCTAGCACCATATGGGTCAGTTATACCAGGTCAGAGGGCACATTATACTTGCATTTTGAAGAAAATTCTTATATTCTCATCAACTACATCTATATTATGGGGTTTTGTTTTGGTCTTTTGTTTCACCATCTTTATACCAACTTTAAAAGCATTAAGCTGGATTTTGATTTTTATTCAAATATATTGTAATTGGCCCATGAAATATGACAGTTGTACATAATTGGAGCACCATGATTTTGTTCATTGCATTTATTTTGTCTGTGTAGGTATGCATGTGCCACAGTGCATATGTGGAAGTGAAAGGGTAACCTCCCAAATCAATTTTCTCCTTTTACAGTGAGAGTTTTACAGACTGAACTCTGGTCCCTAGGCTTGGGAGCAACAGCCTTACCACACGAGCCATCTTGCCATGCCATTTTTAGATGTTTTGATACTCACATGCACTCTATAGTATTTAAATAAGAACTCTGTCGATTGTTGACTAAATTACAATAATAAAAGCAGTCAGGTATCTTAACTTTTATAAAAAGGACAATAAAAGCTCTCAAGGAAATAAATACCAGTGTCCAACATTTAAGTGAGTGCTTTGAGGGATATTAGGCAAAATCTTAAGTAGAAGGCAACTCGCAGAGTCCACAGGGTTGTCTGTCACCGGTGTCTAGTTGTCTCCAAGTTAAATGATGCTCACATTATCCTTGTATTCTCTTTTAGATTTAATAAATTTTGCATTATTTCAGAATTATTATCAGTTGAAAATTCCACTTAACATTAGTTTAAATTTTTGCTTTAAAGTCATCCAACCAAACTTTATGCTATAAAAATATTTAACAGATGAAATTATATATTTTGTATTTTTTTCCACAAATGATTGCTGAAGTCTAAGTAAAGGATTAGATGATAGAAATAACAGACAGATAAATGATCTGCTCATTACATAAAGCATTCTGCAATAGATGAAGTAATTCAGAACATCGTCATGTATTTATAAAATATTTTTTATCAATGTTCATAAGATACATTTTTTGCAGTGTATAGAATCTCATGGCTAATTTCATCCTTTTGTGTATTTCCCATGCCAAGTGCCCTATACAACAACTAAAAAGACTTCCTTAAGTCCCTTGTGTAATGGGACTAGAAGTGAGAGTTGTATTTTGATCTCAGCTTTTCACTTGCCTTGTACATGTGGGTAGTGGTTTTTTACAGAAAAGGGTTGGCAGGAAAAGTTCTCCAAAGTGCAACATTGGCATCACCCTCTTTGACAGGAGTTGGTCTCACAGCTTTGAGCTAAGGCTTTGGCAACACAGCAATGCAAAACATACAGTTATAGCATGCCATAAATCATAGTTACTGATGCCATTTGAACACGCACTTAGAGGACCTTTGTTTCTAGAAGTACTTTGGATCCCTAAAGGAATGAAAAGAAATGCAAATGATCCTGCAAGGTATGTAAGAATGAGATGAAGTCTAGAGCTTGGAGTGTGGGTCATAGGCATGAGTGAATCAGGGTTATAGCTCACAACTCATATTTGGTGCCATACAATCTAACAAGGCTGTGCAGTTGGGGATGAAATACACAAGACATATTAACAATGACAACAGTGCCTAAGATGAAGCTATCACTAAAAAACGTTCATTTGAGTTTGAGCCATGTAAGTGATAGGAAAGCTGTGGGAACCAACTTCCTCCCTAAGTTAATGAAAACTGAATTTATCAACCTTTTCTACTTGCATAAACTATGCATCATGCCAAGATAGGCCTCCTTTACTCAGCTCAGAAGGCAGGCTGCAGTCATTCTCCCCGCCTTAGTGGATACATTGAAGGGGCATCTGAAAACATATTTTTGGCTTGTGACAGAACATGGCAATTACCATTAGTAAATTACCATTTACCAATTAAATAGGGCAAAAGCCAGTGTTGCCACACAAAACACTGCTACTATTTCTACCACATTCAGTGAAATGTATACATATGTACAATAGATCAATTACAGTAGAGACATGGAAAGAGAGATGCTAAAGCATGGCCATGAGTGTCTCAATCCATGAATACATGCATCTGTTTGGAGATGGTTTCAAAGTGTTTGGATTTGAGTCTCTAGGAAAGGAACCCATTACAATTGTACCAATAATAATCATGTTGTAAACAGGCTCAATATGGTCAAGTTTGACATGCCTGAACTGGCATGTCATATGGTTCTCAGATGGTGACATTCCATATATGCCAGCAAATGTGGAGTTTCTGGCTCATTTCCTCTTATTTCCTTGGGTGTCATGTTGCCTGAACACACCACACTCACTTGCATGTGCTTGCATGCTCACACAACTTTTTGTCATACTGGAACAGCAGTGTATAATCTGCCAGGTCCCAGCAGATTTGTCATATTGGCCAACCCATTGATTAATAAGTAATAGTTATATTTCTACTTTCAAAATATCAAAATGGATGAGTTCTCCATTTCAAACAAAATACAAATTTTACAGTCTTCATATATATACATATATATATGTATATATATATATATATATATATATTAGACTATAGCTATTTCCTTTTTAAAAGTCATTATAATACATAGCTTATATTTTATGCTGAATGCTAACACTTCTGGGTATGAATAACAATGCCACTCTTCTTTCCAATGCATGGCCCTCTGTTGATATGCTCCTGATCTATCATGTGATATCATGTTTTAATAAATATTTAATTATTTCAATATTAAAATATTTTATGTTTTTTCCTAATCCAGCCATGGGATCAATGCCTCCAACCATGTCAATGCAAGTATATAGAAGTTCTTCCTTATTGCTCTCCAAATGAGTAGTGTTGAGCAAGGGAGTATGAAAAGAAATCACAGCAATGCATTCATACAGTTGACAATCACAACATACAAATAAAGGACGCATACTTCGAGCTAAACCTTATCCTCAAACCCTAGCTTTAAGCACAAGAGATGTGTTTGTTTCCACTCTGTATATCGTTTATCCAGACCTTAACGGCACATAAATATTTGTAATTTAGTGCATACAGTATTTACAAATATAAATACAATATGGTTACCTTTATCTTCTAGACCCTTCTATGGAGTGAGTTCTTCAGGCATACTGTATACAAAATGGATGGCAGATGGCAATTGGATAAAACTAATCTACTGCCTGGCTCACAAATGAAGAAAAGTATCTAATGAGTACTATCTCCCATCCTCTCTGTAAGGATGCTGCTGCTACAGAAGAAACGATTTCAATAAATATAATGAATTATTTTCATTATAAACACACCACTGCCAGTTTTTTTATAGAGTAATGTTTACATACACATTTCCCTAAAATGAAAAGAGATGCAATCGAATTTAAATTGAATTCATTCCGAAGCTTATAATCACAATGATCATTTAGAAACTTTTCTTCCACACTCAAATAAATGCACATCCACAAACTAGATCAAAGCAGTTGCATTCTGGGTATTTATTCCTTGGAGTCCCTCTGACAATCAGTTCTTTCTCACTTAGTAAATCTATATGGCTAGGCTTTGAAAGCATAGCATTTTTTTTAAATTACAAAAGGAAAGATGTGAATCCTGCACCTTTGGCTTGGTGAAAATTTTTGATAGAGTACTTAGTAAGATATATCCACCTCCTGGATAATATAAATAGCAATAGCAAAACATTATTACACTATTATATTAACATAAAAATTTTATACCTCAGAAATGAAAATGCATTCTCATTTTCTCATAATTCTTAAAGAACAGCATAGAGAGTAATGTGATGTGAATATCCCTAAAATCCACACATTGGAGATATAAAACCAAGGCTGTGTGTTAAAGGTAACTGGAGATGAGGTCTTCAGGGGTGATTGGATCCTTATAAATGGTCTAATGATGTTTTAGCAACGTGGTGACTTTGTAACAAGGGGAGTTTGGGCACCCTGCCTCAAATGCTGCCCTCACCATGCTGGTGATTGAGCAGGGTCTACAGGAGATGCCAGGCAGAAGCTGGAAGCATGCTCCTGGACTTGCAGCCTAAAGAGATGTGAATTCAATGAACTTCCATTCTTCATAACTTTCCTGGGTTCAGATATTTTGTCATAATAATAAAGAATAAATTAAGGCATTTAATTACATTATCTATAGTTAAGGCATTTTTCTATATCTCCATGCCTAAACTAATATTAAGATTGTCCTTATCAATAGGAACAAAAGCCTTCACAAACATTCTTATTTTAAAAATGTCAATAAAATGTATCAATCATTAATCTAGATCTTAAAGTATTCATTTTAAAAAATCAAGGATAGATTTTAGTTGATTTGGAGATTTTTTTTCTTTCTTCCTTCTGCATTTTGTTGTCAGTGTTTGTTTTAGGATTTGTTTTATCTAAGCGAGTGAGGATTTATTAAATTGATGATTAAGGTTCTTATGTCTTATCCACATTAAAAGATCTTGTAAAGATAACAATAATAACACAGTCCTCATTAGAGGTTTAACATTTTATTTGGGTGATTGGTTGTTCCTTTACCAGCATCACAAATGACTTGCTTTGTCCTTTTCAATGTTTCATGTCTTGTGTGCAGAGCAAATGCCTTTAACACTGGGGAACTTAGAATACATTTTCCTGAGATCTATTTCCCTGGGCCTTTCACATTAGCTTTGGACTTCCCTGAGCCTTGGATGTTGGTTTTATGTATTGTACTAGACGGCCTCTACATCTTCCCGACACTATCAGAACAACTCACCTCTGCAAAGAGACTTTAACCATTTTACCTCCGCAGACACCACTTGCTACCACTAACCTCATGTCTTGTAAATAGAATTTCACTTAGCTTAGCTTTGTTTTGATTGTTCTTAGATGGACCATTTCCTTTTCAAAATTAAGAAAAAGACTAAGCTTTATTAGTATCACGTCACTAGTTTAAAATATGTGAATCCAAATTTCACTAATTTTTAGTATCATATAAAATACGACCAGTTGCCCACCTGTTACAGAAAGATAGGCTATTATAGCTGCCTTCTACCAGCTCACTCATTCTAATTCCTGATAAATTTGTTGACCAGAGATTCAAGACTCAGAGATCATTACCAAATTATTATTTTCTTCCTCTTATTGAAAATAGACTTTTTCACACATAATGCATTCTAATTATGATTTCCCCTCCCACTACTCCTCCCAGTCTCTCCTTAATTCCCCTCCCATCCGGATCCATTTCCATTCTGTCTCTCATTAAAAAACAAGCATGCTTCTAAAGGGAATATTATACATACATATATATATATATATATATATATATATATATATATATATATATATATATAATAAACTTTTTTCCTTTTTTAATATTTTTATTAGGTATTTTCCTCATTTACATTTCCAATGCTATCCCAAAAGTCCCGCATACCTCCCCCCGACTCCCCTACCCACCCACACCCATTCCCACTCCCTCAGCATGCTTCTGAGGAAATATTATTTATATATATATATATATATATATATATATATATATATATAATAAACTTACATAGTGAAATTGTACAAAACAATCAAAAGAAGGAAAACAGTCCAAGAGAAGGCACAAGAAAAAAATAAAGATGCAGAGACTTACTCTATACATTCAGGAATCACATAAAAACACTAAACTGGAACCCATAATATGTACACAAAGAAACTATAAGGTAAAAAAATATATATGAGAATAAAGATAATATGATGTATAAATAAAGTAAAATAAAAACAAAAATGAGATAAGACAGAACATTTTGAGACAAGGAACTTCCAAAGATGCCATTGCCATTTGTTGTTTCCTACAATCCTTTCTCCCTCTCTTTCAAAGGACTTTTTGAGGTTCACCCAGTATTTGGTTCTGGCTCTATTTCCATCTGAAGGCTCTCTGATGACAATTGGTCTAGGCCCCAATCTATGAATGTAGTAGAATATCATTAAGAATATTTGGGGGGGGGTCATGATTGGTTTTTTTCCTAGGTCTCTGGGCTACCCAGCCTCTGAGTCCTGGACCTCAAGGCAGTATCAGAACTGAGCTCTCTTGGCTGAGGAGACAGCTCAGCTGTTAAAGACTAGGTTCACAAGCAAAAATATAAGATTTCACTTTTGAACAGCTGAGTAATACTTCATTGTGTGAATATGCTACATTTTCTTTATCTATTCTTCTGTTGAGGGACATCTAAGTTGTTTCCAATTTCTGGCTATTGAGCATCGATGAACATGGTTTAGCAAGTTCAGGATAAAGTGTTCTTCGAGTATATGCTCAGTGGTACAGCTGTATTTTAGCTAGATTGATCCCAACTTTCAGAGATACAGCCACACCGATTTCTGTAGTGGATGTACAAGTTTGTCTTCCCACTACCAGTGAATGATGGTTCCCCTTATTCTACATTCTTGCCATCATGACCTGCCCCTGTTTTATTATCCTTAGCTATTATGATGTGTGTAAGATGAAATCTCAAAGTAGTTTTGATTTGCAATTCTGTTATGGCTAAGGATATTGAACTTTACTGAAGTATTTCTTAGTCACTTGAGTTTTCTCTTTTGAGACCTGTTCCCTATTTCTAAATTGAGTTATTAGTTTTCTTGATAGCTAGAGTTTTTTTAGTTTCTTTATTTATATTTTGAATATTAGCCCTCTATAAGATGTATAGTTGCTAAAAATCATTTCCCATTCAGTAGGCTTCCAATCTATCTGAAGGTGTCCTTTGCCATGTAGAAACTTGCATAAGGTCCAGTTGATTAAATGTTGATCTTAGAATCTGTGCTAACAGAGTTCTGTTTAGAAAGTTTTCTCCTGTGCTAATGTTCAAGGCTTCCCCCCTCCTTTCTTTCTATTAGTTTCAGAGTATCTACTTTTATATTGAGTGTTTTTCTGCATTTGGAGTTAAGCTTGTGCAGGGTAACAAGTATGGAATTATTTGCATTCTTCTACATGTGGATATCCACGTGTCAGTGAAGTCCAAAGCTAATGTGAAAGGCACAAGGAAATAGAATTTAGAAAATGTATTCTAAGTACCCCAGTGTTAAATCATTTAAAATGCACACAAGACATGAAATGAAATATAATTCCCTACAAAAATATTTCAATCACAATATAAGATATAGAGCCAGGTGTTGTGGTACACGCCTTTAATCCCAGCACTTGGGAGGCAGAGGCAGGCAAATTTCTGAGTTCGAGACCAGCCTGGAATACAGAGTGAGCTCCAGGACAGCTAAGGCTGCACAAAGAAACCCTGTCTTGAAAAAAAACAAAAAACCAAACCAAACAAAACAAAACAAAACAATAACAACAAAAAACAATATAAGATATAATTATGAAATGTCTTATATTACATAATAAAACCAAATTAAAACAATATCTGTCTACAAAGCTATCATTACATAAGGTGCTAGAAAAAAACTCGAGCATAAAATGCTTAACACCAAAGAAAACACAAGAAATAAATCATTCCAGCCCAGCAAATTGACAGAGGGAAACACACAGAGACTCACAGACACATAGATATACACACACCACCACCACCATCAATAACATCAACAAAATTACAGCAATCAACAAAGATTGCTCATTTATATTTCAGTGTAAAACGATGGAAAATATATTGCAAGTAAATGGACCTAAGTAGCAAGCTGGTGTAGCCATTTTCATACCTTACAAAATAGACTTCAAAGAAAAACTAATTAGAAGACAGAGAAAGACTTAAAGGAAAAATCCGTCATGAAGACGTTGCAATTCCCAAAATCTGTGCACCAAACCCAGGGGCACTGAAGTCTGTAAAAGAACCACTATGCCTGCTAATATCACTTATTGTCTCTCACAAATTGATAGTGATAGACATTGGGGTCCCACTCTTACCAGTAGACCGGTCATCCATACAAACAAACAGAAAAATAATGAAGCCAACTTACTCTTTACAGTTTATGTTTTCTTTCTTCAATATCTACTTATGGATCATGATTTCATAGATATATTCTACTTCTAAACCTTATTCATGACACTTTGGTCTAATAAACATTTAAGTATTTTAGTGCTGTCAATTCATGGCTACCCTGTCATTGAGTTCTCCAAATGTCATTCTTTTATGGTAGCATGAGTATATCCTAGAATAATATTGATACTGTATTTCCTGAGCTTTTGAATGTGACAGATATCCACAACAGTCACAATGCATGAGTTATAATGTTAACAATGTCTTTCCATGCCAATTTTTCTTTCTCTAGAGATTGCAAATTTATGCATACATGTGTCTTTCTTCATTACAAATCTATGCAGAAATATTGGTCATCAGGACCCAGATTGAAACAAGATGGCAGGCACATGGGCGAGGCTGCTGCTGCCGTCAGACTCTGTCCAGTAGAAGCACATTGATCTTGTGACTCCTGAGACTCCTCCTGATTCAAGTCTTTAAACCAGCTCATGAGTGGTATTCCCTGTGTTCCTGTTCCTCAAACTTCAGATCCACCAGGGTGTTTGATTTGGAACTGAATTCTGTGCCAACAGACTCATCCTGGAAAATCTCTCTTTGGAGCGATTGTTTGACCCTTCCCAGGCAGAAATGAAAATCTGTGTGCCTAGAAACAGGTTTTAGAGGTAGTTTCTTTTCACAATATCATTTTTCAAATCACTGGCTAAGGATTGTGGTGGTGGCAGTAAAATGGGCAATATCAAACAGAACTATCTGGAAGCATTTATTTCCAATCCAAAATGAAGCTTTATCTAGTGCTTGTCACAAATCTACATATTCTTCTCTTCCAGCTGACTACAATCACAAGGTATACCTCACTTTGACATCTGATGACAGGACAGTAGTGTGCTACCACACTTCTGTGGACATTTCCTACAAACATACTAAACCTATCTCTCAACCAGATCATCTGCATAATAAAGAGAAAACACACAAGCAGGTGCTGAAAACCATATTAGAAGGAAAATTCAATGGGCTTGATCAAGGGCCCATTAAAGAACAACTAAGCAAGGTGTTCTTCACTACAAATCATCGCTGGTTCCTGCATGGACAGTTTCACAGACATTCCAAGAAACTGAATCCTCCCAAAGACAGGTGACTACTCTTTATTCTCTGAGCATCAAGGAAATTTTGCTTTGTATCTTATTTGCCAGCTGATAAAATGTACGTGGTGTGTTCATTAAGATGGTATATAGGAAAATAATAAAAGTACCCTTTCATGTAAAACAAAACAAGACAAAGTCATGGGTAAGAACAGGAATTTTGCTTAGTATGCAGTCAGCCCTGAAGGCTTACAGGACTATGGATGCTTCTCATTTCAGGGGTTTGCCTATAGTATAAATGGTTCAATGTTGTGATATCTTTTATTTGTCTTCAACATTGAACAGTTTGTCTTTAATTTTTTTCTTTACCTGGAACCCATTGGTTGCATTTCATCACTGACAGTTTATTAGATAGCATCAATGTACTCCCTCAGGACTTCTCCTGGGTGTTTTGCTTCTGTTTTTTGTTTGTTTGTTTGTTTATTTGTTTGTTTTTTGTTAAATCAGCTGATCCTACAGAGCATCGTATGAAATGTTCCTTAGTGTTTGTCTTAGTCAGGGTTTCTATTTCTGCACAAACATCATGACCAAGAAGCAAGTTGGGGAGGAAAGGGTTTATTCGGCTTACACTTCCATACTGCTGTTCATCACCAAGGAAGTCAGGACTGGAACTCAAGCAGGTCAGAGAGCAGGAACTGATGCAGAGGCCATAGAGGGATGTTCCTTACTGGCTTGCTTCCCCTGGCTTGCTCAGCCTGCTCTCTTATAGAACCAAGATTACCAGCCCAGAGATGGTCCCACTCACAAGGGACCTTTCCCCCTTGATCACTAATTGAGAAAATGTCTTACAGTTGGATGTCATGGAGGCATTTCCTCAACTGAAGCTCCTTTCTCTGTGATAACTCCAGCTGTGTCAAGTTGACACAAAACTAGCCAGTACAGTGTTTTGCTCTCTTCTTCCCATGTTGCCAAATCTTGTCAATATCCTGTTTCTACATAATCATATCTTCTAATGGTGTGTGTGTGAATCCATGAATTTAATAGGCTGTTTGTTTTCAAATGATGAGTGTTAAGCACTTTTAGCTAAACATGACTTCTAAAGAGAGTAGGTAAATTTTCTTGACTATTAGAATACTATTGAAATACTTTCAAGAATTCAGGTTGGAAAGTCAATTTGAAGTAAATTAGCACTATCATTCTGGTGACCTAGCAATTCGCTAAGAGGTAGGGGGTCATGGGCATTAACCTTGAAGGGAACTTCACTTCTTGCCTGTTGTGGGTTTATTTTAGCAGTACCACCAGTGGGTCATTTTTTCCACATCTGAGATATGTCCCTAATAGAAAGTAAAAGCCCTTTTAGATCATACAGGTTAACGATTTCCTCCCTTTCCCAAGTATCCTGACTGAGAGTGAGTCCTAAGAGAAAACTTCCTAATATGGCTGTGCATTTTTTAGTTCAATATTCCCTTACTTAACAGCACCTTGTGCCTTAGGTGGGTTGTTGAATCCTTGTGATAAATTGAAAAAGCTCTTAAGGTATCAGAAGAATGATAGGGTTTCATTCATCGATTCCTGCCAGAAATACTATGTTCATTCAAATTAGGATTACACAAGTGAGTGCCTAGTCTTACATTTCTGGCAACTAAGAAAAACTCAGACAATCTCACATGTAGGACTCACAACCAGAATTGTCAACCCCATGATCTAGCATCACAGAAATACCAGTGGTAACTAGTGAAAAGCCTGGGTCCTGCTCCCAGCCAGCAATATATAATGTTTTTCCCATCAACACAGTTCCTGGGGGACAATAAGGAGGCACTCCAACTCTGCCTTTCAGGAGTGAATTAGAGTGGACCTGCTGTGGTTCAAAACAATCATCTCCAGCTGATAACAAGGAGAGTCAGCAGGTGGAAGTGTACAACCTGTACTGTAGCCAGGTATAGAAATCATGTAGCAATCACGAGGCCAAGATGAACCTACCCTGCCACAGTCATAGTACAGAAAATATTATGAAATAGGAGATGAAAGTCATGGCCAGAGCTTCTGACATAAATGCAAATTTTCACAATTTGGTTGGAAATAACTAAAAAGCAGACTCAAACTCATTTTTAAAATAATCAACAAATTATAGATGTGGTATATTTGAAAATGATCATGATAGATATTTCATTGAGAAATTAAAATGATTTTGAAACATGATACAAAATAAAATAGAAAATACCAGGAAAGAGCTACTCTCAGCAAAGAAATTATATAAAATAAACTACATCAAATTTCTGAACCTACAGCAGTGTATTTACTACCTTTCCATTGTTGTAATAAAACGCTATGACCAGAAGCAAATTATACAAGAGTTTGTTCTGACTTGCAGTTTCACAGGGAAAATTCACAATGGCAGGAAGCATGTCCACAGCTGGAAGTTATGGTAGCCATAGCAAGAATTTGAGTACTCACATCTCAACCACACATACACAGAGCAGAGAACAAATTGGAAATAGAGAGACACTTTTAATCACTAAACTCCCCCAACAACATTTCCTCCAGTAAGGCTGTATCATCTAAATACCACCACCACCAGCATCAGCAACAGGGCACCAAGTATTCAAAACCCAAGACTGCTGGAAACATTCCTCTTCCAGACCACCATAGACAGAGCATGAGAAACAACAGCAGCAAAACCACCACCACCACCACCACCACCACCACCACCAACAACAACAACAACAACAACACCTCGGCAGTTAGACACAACAACAGAATAGAGGGAATCAAGGTGGGAGGAAAACCAAAAATTGCTGAATTCATGACATAAAAAAAAATCTAGAAATTTCTCAATTTGAGTAGAAAGAAATATTAATAAGTGGGAGGAGAGACGCTGAGGCTATTCAGACTGTATTAAAGTTTTAACATTGTTTTCTGAAAGTCCTAAAAAGAGAAATGAGGTCAAAAAATAAGTTGAATGAATCTTCTCAAGATTCTTGTTTTTAGTAAGTTCAAGAATCCCAAATACACACACACACACACACACACACAAAACAAGAAATCCATATTAATACACCATAGCAAATATCTGAAGACTAAGGAAAGATTGCTGAACGCAGACACATAAAAATCACATCAACTTACAATCCAAACCAAATTAAATGAAAGAAAATACTCCAGAGATCAATGTGATCAAAAGAAATGACACAGCCATCCTGGGAGAAAAGAATTATCACCCTCAATCCTACATGCAAGTAGGGACTGAAGGGAAATCACAACATTATCAAACGAAGAAAGTTTAAAAGACCAAAAGACCTAATTTTTAAAGAAGGGCTAAGGAAGTCCTCTAAGTTGATAGTTTATGATTCCGCATTCTGCTTTGTCCCTCGGGGTGTCCAGGCACCGCTACTCACCTGGTAGGAGAGGATGAAGTGGAGCCCAGAACAGATGTAACAGAGTAAATAACAGAGAGGGAGAAACTCTTCCTTGAAGATTTCAGTGTTACAGCTCTGGAATTCAGATGGGATTTAGACAGGATTCAGTGAAACAGCTCGCTTAGATGATATTCACTGAAACAGCTTGAATACTTTATCTGGGATGAACATGGGTTATATAAATTTTGGAGACTGGGAAGGGGCTCTTCTCGGGGTAAATGTTCATTGGCTGAGACTTAAGGTACTGGTACTCATATGCATGGAGAGGCATTCCAGGTACTTGACAGATCGGAAAGGACGTTGAACCTGTAATTTCACCAAGAGCTACATGACATTCCTCAGGTATAATATGTGGGGGTTGGACTCCCCTGATAAGGTCAGGCAGAGAAGAGGAAGTCCCACTGGGAAAGGGAGTTGTCTATTTTATGCCTGTTTCAGAGGAGCTGTCCAGACATGGCAGAACATGACCTTAATAGCAGGACCTTCCAACATCAGTTAATGATATGCAAGAAAACTTGGAGCATGGTTCAGAAGCATATCTAGCAGGACCCCAACATATACCAACGTATTGTTGCGTGCCACTACACCAAATGTCCCAACATTCAAAAGAAATCATGAAAGATAACCAAAAAGTATCAAAAGCTTATAAGAGAAACAGAAAGAGAAAGAAAAGGTAAATAGACAGAATCTAAGACCAACAGCCCACATGAACTTAAACACAAGCATCAGGAAAAAAAATCAATATAATTTAGTAATATCTCAAAAGAATCACATGCCATTACAAAATAGGTAGAGTTCCTATTTTTCCAAACTATTTCAATATTCGAAAAAATAGTCAATGTAATATATCACTTTAATAGGAGAAAAATTAAACTAACAGATGCATAAAACTGATTTGGCAGACCTAAAACATTGATTTCAAAAATTCAAAATTAGAAATAGAACACCTTTCTCAAAGAACCTCTACAGGATGCACACAATAACTATTAGATGTAACAGTAGAAGGCTGAATGCTTCCTTAAGATAAGGGGAAGCCAAAGATTTATTCTTACCTGTTTGTTTTCTCTCTCTCTCTCTCTCTCTCTCTCTCTCTCTCTCTCTCTCTCTCTCTCTCTCTCTTTCTCTCTCTCTCTCTTTCTTTCTTTCTAATATCACAGCAGGAATTTTCAAAATCACACTAGGAATTCTAAATAGTACATTAACAACAACAAATGAGAAAAATAATCCATAAGGTATTCTTATTTGCAAGTAACATAATTCCAAGAGGTATACAAAGAACTAAAAAAAAGTGAATTCAAATGGTTGGATATAAACTATAAACATGTAAAAAGGTATTTCCATGAACTTGTGATGAATATGCAGATTCTAAGGTTAAATTATACCATCTTATTGCTTATAAAAATTAGTGGTAGGTATAAATCAAACATTTCTAGAGCTTTAATGCTAAAAGCTACAATAATAAAACTAACTCATAAGAGAAAAGTTTCCAAATAAAACATGAATAATGAAGGATGCATCAGACCATGCTCAGCAAGTATTGGGCTGAAGGTAGTAAAGACATCAGTTCTCCAAGTGACATATAGATGCAATGCAGCTTCTCTCAACATTTGAGCTGGAGCCATGGTATTTTAATAGCTACCAGGACCATTCATAGTGGGTTCTATTACTATGTCTGTCTGAGGTTGTTCTTAAGTATTTGTGAGAAGACATAAGAGCTAGACTAATAGAAATCACTTGAGAAAAGAACTGGAGTGGGGAGATTCTGCCTATATGAAGTCAAGCCAATGAATAGCTTCACTAATTGAAACTCTTGTACTGGTGGTAGAAAAAACGTAGAAAATTAAAGAAAAACTTTAATAGATCTAAATAACTATGTACAATTTACTATTAATATTGTTATTGTGTGTATATCATGGGAGGATCACTCCACAGAGCAAGTGGAAAGGTCAAAGGGCAGTATTATGGAGTCAGTACTCTCCTTCTAATGTTACATGGGCTCCAGGAATCAAATACCAGGCAAGTACATTAAGACACTTACTATAGTAATTACTTTTCCAATGCTATAATAAAATGCCATGACCAAGATAACTTATGAAAGAAAGCATTTATTTGAGTGTAAGTTTTCAGAAGATTATGGTCTATAATGTTGGGAACAGCATGGCCACAAACAACAGACATAGCATCTGAGATGAAGGTTGAAAAATAGAGCTCATTTCTCAAACTGAAACATGAAACCAGAACAAACTAGCAGTAATAAGAGTCTAAACTCTAAACGTTCACCCACAATGACATCTTTCTCCAGTTAATACTACAACTTCTAAACTGCTCAAACAGGCCCACCAACTGGGGACCAAGTATTCAAACACCTGAGATTATGGGGGACATATCATTCAGATTACAACACTGGCCATATCACTATCCATCTCCTCATTTTAAATTCCAACTGATCTTCTCTGAAGATGCAGAAGAAATTCAATAGAAGAAGGTCTATCAAAAAATAAAAATAAAAAGACTTCAGAACAAAAGCATGCATCCATCTCTGAAAAAGACAAACAGTACTGAGGAGATACAGAGTAAATACATAGCGCACTTTTATTATATTCCCATGAAAAAGGACAAAACAAGAAAATGTTTCAGACATACATCGTGTTGAAGAGGATGTGGAAAACTCAAGAGACACAGCTATGAATATATGGGGTTGTGTAGCTACGCTGGTGTTTTGTTAAGAAGCACATGCAAACTACCAATAATATAGTGTTTATAATCCTACAAATTTGCTCAAATAGATGAAGATTTGTGTTTACTCAAAAAACCTCTATTTGAATGCTTTCCATCATACTTATTGCTAATGGAAATGCAAACACTCTGGCTGTTGTTCAACAGGTCAATATTTACCTACATGGTAGAGGACCTCTTGGCAGCAGGATGAACAGCTAATATATTCTACCCAATAACTCTGAAGAGCCCTGTGTTGAATGGAAAAGGCCAGCATTTGACCAGTATTCTTAAGATTTTATCAGCATTTGTAAGATTTGAGCAGTATTCTTATGACTATTTGAACAATATTCTTAAGATTTGAGGCATATTCTTTTTTTTATTGGATATTTTCTTTGTTTACATTTCAAATGTTATTTCCTTTCCTGGTTTCCCCTCCGAAAACCCCCTATCCCCTCCTCCCTCCCCCTACTCACCAACCCACCCACTCCTGCTTCCTGGCCCTGGCATTCCCCACACTGGGGCATAGAATGTTCACAGGACCAAGGGTCTCCCCTCCCATTGATAACTGACTAGGCCATCCTCTGCTACATATGCAGCTGAATCTATGAGTCCCACCATCTGTACTCTTTGGGTGGTGGTTTACTCCCTGGGAGCTCTGGGCATACTGAATGGTTAATATTGTTGTTCCTTCTATGGGGCTGCAAACCCCTTCAGCTACTTGGGTCCTTTATCTAGCTCCTCCACTGTGGACCTTGTGCTTAGTCTAATGGATGGCTATGAGTATCCACTTCTGTATTTGTCAGGTACTGGCAGATCCTCTCACGAAGTTTTATTAGGCTCCTGTCAGCGAGCACTTGTTGGCAACCACAATAGTGTCTGGGTTTGGTGATTGTTTATGGGATGGATCCCCAGGTATGGCAGTCTCTGGATGGTCATTCATTCAGTCTCTGCTCCACACTTTGCCCCTGTAACTCCTCCCATAGGTATTTTGTTCCCTCTTCTAAGAAGGATCAAAGTATTCATACATTGGTCTTCCTTCTCCTTGAGTTTCATGTGGTTTGTGAATTGTATCTTAGGTTTTCCGAGCTTCTTAGCTAAAAACCACTTATCAGTGAGTGCATATCATATGTGTTCTTTTGTGATTGGGATATTGCACTCAGGGTGATATCCTCCAAATCCATCCATTTGCCTAAGAATTTCATAAATTGATTGGTTTCTAATAGCTGAGTGGTACTCCATTGTGTAAATGTACCACATGTTCTGTATCCATTCCTCTGCTTCTGGCAATTATAAATAAGGCTGCTATGAACATAATAGAGCATATGTCCTTATTACATGTTGGAGCCTCTTCTGGGTATATGCCCAAGAGTGGTATAGCTGGGCCTTCAGGTAGTACTATGTCCAGTTTTATGAGGAACCACCAAACTGATTTCCAGAGTGATTGTACCAACTTGCAATCGCATTAGCAATGGAGGAGTGTTCCTCTTTCTCCACAACCTCACCAGCATCTGCTGTCACCTGAGTTTTTGACCAGTCTGACTGGTGTGAGGTGGAATCTCAGGGTTGTTTTGATTTGCATTTCCCTAATTACTAAGGATGTTGAACATTTCTTTAGGTGCTTCTCAGCCATTTGGTATTCCTCAGTTGAGAATTCTTTGTTTAGTTCTGTACCCGATTTTTAATAGGGTTATTTGTTTCTCTGGAGTCTATACTTCTTGAGTTCTTTGTATATATTGGATATTAGTCCTCTATTGGATGTAGGATTGGTAAAAAATCTTTTCTCAATGTGTTGGTTGCCGTTTTGTCCTATTGACAGTGTCTTTTGCCTTACAGAAGCTTTGCAATTTTATGAGGTCCCATTTTCAATTCTTGACCTTAGAACATAAGCTATTGGTGTTCTGTTCAGGGAATTTCCCCTGTGCTCATGTACTAGAGGCTCTTCCCCACTTTCTTTTCTAATAGTTTCAGTGTATCTGGTTTTATGTGGAGGTCCTTGATCTACTTGGACTTGAACTCTGTACAAGGAGATAAGAATGTATAGAAGAATCTCTCAGAAGATGGAAAGATCTCCCATGCTCATGGATTGGCAGGATTAATATAATAAAAATGGCCATCTTGTCAAAAGCAATCTACAGATTCAATGAAATCCCCATCAAAATTCCAACTCAATTCTTCACAGAGTTAATCCTCCAATCCGCATGATGGAAGGAGAGAACCAACTTGTACAAGTTGTCCTTTGACCTCCATGTTGGAAATTGGTTCTAATGTTTGTCTTATTTCAGTTCCTAAAAGCCATGCTTCTAGACCTAAGGATCCCTATTCCCAGCTGCTTTCAATTGATAATAAAGAATTGCCATATAGCCAAAAGCTGGGCAAGAAGATGGGGTGGGACATTTAGATTGCTCTGGCAAGGGACCAAGAGAGGGAAGAGAGAAGA
Source organism: Mus musculus (assembly GCF_000001635.26). Lineage (NCBI taxonomy): Eukaryota > Metazoa > Chordata > Mammalia > Rodentia > Muridae > Mus > Mus musculus. The sequence goes on from NC_000069.6 coordinate 18,542,805, forward strand.
ATTGCTGAGACTTGGAGGGAGAAGGATCAGATTTCAGAGCTGCAGGAAAGAAAGTATCCAACAATGTAGGTGGAAAGGAAATGCAGCCCTACAGTGGTGCTGCCCAGAGGAAATAGTGCAGCAAAGATGAAATGTAGATTTGGAAATTAAGGTGTTAAGCCAGGAATACCAGAGGGAAGTGTGTCCTAGCCTTAGGGAGATTTGGAAGTTCCCAACCTCTGAGCTAGTCAAGGCATATCAAAATTAGCCGGTGTGTGTGTGTTTCATTTGTGAATCCAGAGAGCTCTTGGGCAGGACCTAGCCAAAACAGTTTAACTAGTTCACTGCTACACCTCCACACCAATACACAGGCAAAACTAGACTCACAAAAATAATCAAACTGTTATCTCTTATTTTAAAAGAAAACTGAAAATGATAGAAAATTAATATTAAGCAGTATTATATTATGAAACTCTAGTAAAGCTCTAACAAGTTTCAGCCATATCCATTCTGGATGACTACCTTGGGATGCACTATGGCATGGGGAGTTATAGGGTGCTAGAAATATGTATTTCATTTAATCTGGGGCAATGGTTTTTAGATATTTTATCTCTAGGTTTAGAATCTGTCTTCCAGAAATCACTTGAAGTACTTGACTGTGATGTGTAAAAGTAATTTTTACTCATCAGGTGTAATTGTATCTTGGAGGCTTACTGCTGAAAAATTTCACCCATTCTAGCTCTTTCTGAACTCTGGATGGCAAGTTCAACTCAGCTGTTCTGGCCCAAACTCCTCGACAAACTGAATTATTCAAACTGGCTCCTCTTGGCTTCTGACTAAGTTTCTCTGCTTGTCTTCTACCTCTGAGAATCTATTCCAATCTTCTATCTCCTTCTCACTCTCATCTCATCTTGTTCTGTCTTTGCCTGCAAGCTGTCTCCACAAAACTGTCCTGGTAAAACTTCTCTCTCTCTCTCTCTCTCTCTCTCTCTCTCTCTCTCTCTCTCTCTCTCTCTCTCTCTCTCCTTCTCTCTTTCTCTCTTTCCCTGTATGTTTGTTTCTGTGTGCTGCCCTTTTAAGTACCTTTCTTTCCTATCTCTTTTCACGAGAGTTGATTCATTCTGTCAAATCTTTTTCTGAACCATCACTTTGTCTGACCCTCAATTAAACATTGCTTTCAAGCATGGCTATGTTCTTCTACAAACTAACATCACCTAATGTTTGGGATTACAGGTGTATACTGAGGTTGTATGTATTTCTCCCAGAGGGATTAAATTGTGTCTCTATTGCAGCTGGAGTACACAGACCTATGTCTTTGGATGTGATCACTTTCAAGCATGGCTATGTTCTTCTACAAACTAACATCACCTAATGTTTGGGATTACAGGTGTATACTGAGGTTGTATGTATTTCTCCCAGAGGGATTAAATTGTGTCTCTATTGCAGCTGGAGCACACAGACCTATGTCTTTGGATGTGATCCCTCAACAGAGCAGCTATATTGCTAGATTAAAATTCCTCTACCATCATGGTAGCAAACAAACATAAAATGGTTCTAGTCCAATCATATACCAAAAGTGTGTGTGTGTGTGTGTGTGTGTGTGTGTGTGTGTGTGTGTGTGTGTGTTTAACTCCTTAGGCAGGTGTCATCATGTACATCTTGTCTTCAGAAATTGTCATTCTTTTAAGACATACTTCACAACTCTAAAGAATCTTTATTTGATTGATCAAGCAATGTTCTCACATTGGCAAGAAGAAAAGGGAACTACAGTTCATCACTCCAAAATATAAACCTCCTAATTTAGGGCTAGTAATAACAATAGAAAATGAGTCACTCTTACGATTGTGAATTGTACCTTGTCAGAAGAAGAAGAAGAAGAAGAAGAAGAAGAAGGAGGAGGAGGAGGAGGAGGAGGAGGAGGAGGAGGAGGAGGAGGAGGAGGAGGAGGAGAAAGAAGGAGAAGAAGAAGAAGAAGAAGAAGAAGAAGAAGAAGAAGAAGAAGAAGAAGAAGAAGAAGAAGAAGAAGAAGAAGAAGAAGAAGACATAGAGTTTAATTCTGAAAAACCATGTAAGGAAACCAAAAGTGTGTTAACTTCATAGCAAGAAGCATAAAAGATTCAGCAGAACTAAAAGTTCTACCCTGAAATCAAGAATTTGAAACACAAATGAATAAAAAACAAATAGAGTAAAACTTAGTGCTACTTTTAGGAATGTCATGGAAGAATCAACCAATTAGTGCTTTCCCTTCTTAGTCTCTATAGAAAGAGGAACGTACAAAAAAAAAAAAATGAGCACTAACTTTTACCAAATCCAAAAGCAAGAAAATAAATTGGACCTAAGAACAAAACATGACAGCAGATATTCTAGCATTGCCTTGAATCCTAAATTCTAAGATACTACTCAATTTTAGTAGAATTTCACAATGACCACTTATATTACAGATTCCGGTTTAGTAGAAATTATCAGCATAGAAGGCCAGGTATACTTTTCAGATTGAAATATCTGATAGACTATTAGCATGGATCACAAACTTCTATCTGACACACTCATTTCCCCAGATATAGTTCTACATTTTATTCCCCCTACTTTAATGAGTAGTAATAGAGAAAACAACATGGCTCATTTCTATCAAATTCTTTATTTTGTCCCTTTCAAATTCTAAACAAACATATATAGCTTTTCTTTATAAATTGTGCATTTCATGTATATCATAATAATTTATTGTCCTCTGGCAGAATCCTGCAAATAAAGGTTAATGATGGTATTTATAGATATCCAGGTTAAAATGGAACTAAGCCAAATACTTCTGCTCAACTTCCCATTAAAAACCAGGAAAAAATTTTTTTAAATGTACAAACTGCCAACTTCATTAGATAGATATGCAACATAACAGAAGATGGCATGTAAAAGTCCAAATGGAATAAGCATCAATTGCCAAACTGACTAAGTTCCATTTATCAACACATTCTGGACTATGGACCACTGTGTATTCTAATGTCTCAATTAAGACAGAGTGGTTATTTTTTAAAGAATTAGGCACAATTGTCTTGAAACAGCTCCAGTTTATTTAACAAACTGGAACCTGAAGGGCTGGATAGTTTAGGAAATCCTTAGTTGAATGATAAATCCAACCTACACTCAGAAATTTGAACTAAAAGAATGATAGCTAATCAAAATAGATTCTACCAATTTGGAAGTTTGTGATTGTATGGGAAAAAGAAAAAGTATCTAACGTAATTCCACATTGTACATGTGTCCAGAAACAAATAGAGCTCCTCTGTTTCATTTAAATACACAGGATCAGATTCAACTATCAGTGGCCATGAGTTCTGCCTATCTGTACTTAATGTGGGCGACTGTCTAAACTTGGTTCCCAAGGCATAGTTCCTCAAACATTGGAATCCAAAAACAGAAATGAAGAGTAGCTATTTGGGTTTAGGAACTACACTGCCTCTAGGCATTCTGGGAGACACACACTAATTAGTTGAAGAAAAACTAGGTTGCTTTGCTTTCAATTTTCTCTGAGATCACTATATACCTATGAACAGTGCATATATATGTATGTGGAAACTGCCATTGTTCCTTCTGTAATGGAAGAGTGTGGTATTAGAAATGCCATTGCTTATTTTTTATTAAACTAATAAACTTTATTTTAAAATATATAACTCAGTATTGACATTTTTAAGTCATCAAAATAATTTATAAAAGTTAAATGCCTCTACATACATACATGATAACTTCTAAAGCTAAAAGTAATATGCACTCAACCACTTTTTAAAATCAATTTGGAACATTAAACATATTAGAAGTAGAATAAAAATCTCTTAAGAAGTTCTCTATGAAAGCAAATTGTGACAAGTCCCGGATTAGATAGAAACCATTACATCTCTAAAGGAGACTACGCAGAATAACTGTTGCTTCATAGAATGTATTGGATAGTGTTCCTTCTGTTTCTACTTTGTGGAAAAGTGTGAAGAGTACTGGTATTAGTTCTTCTTTGAAGGTCTGATAGAATTCTGCACTAAACCCATCTGGTCCTGGACTTTCTTGGTTGGGAGACTTTTAATGATAGCTTCTATTTCTTCAGGGATTATGGGATGGTTTAGATGGTATATCTGATCCTGATTGAACTTTGCTATTTGGTCTAGAAAGTTGTCCATTTCATGCAGATTTTCCAGTTTTGTTGAATATAGACTTTTGTAATAGGATCTGTTTTTTTTTTTAATTTCCTCAGTTTCTGTTGTTATACCTCCATTTTCATTTGTGACTTTGTTAATTTGGATACTGTCTATGTGCCCTCTGGTTATTCTGGCTAAGGGTTTATCTATTTTATTGATTTTTCTCAAATAACCAGTTCCTGATTCTTTGTATAATTCTTTTTGTTTCTACTTGGTTGATTTCAGCCTTGAGTTTGATTATTTCCTGCCCTCTACTCCTCTTGGGTGTATTTGCTTCTTTTTGTTCTAGAGCTTTCAGGTGTGCTGTCAAGCTGCTAGAGTCTGCTCTCTCCAGTTTCTTTTTGGAGACACCCAGAGATATGAGTTTTCCTCTTAACACTGCTTACATTGTGTTCCATAAGTTTGGGTATTTCTGCCTTCATTTTCATTAATTTCTAAAGTCTTTAATTTCTTTATTTCTTAGTTGACCAAGATATCACTGAGAGGGGCACTGTTCAGCTTTCGTGTGTATGTGGGCATTCTGTTGTTTTTCTTATTATTGAAGCCTTAGTCCATGGTAATCTGATAGGATGCATGGGATTATTTCAATCTTCTCGTATCTGTTGAGGCCTGTTTCTGTTTTGTGACCAATTATATAATCAATTTTTGAGAAGATACCATGAGGTGCTGAGAAGAAGGTATATCCTTTTTATTGGAATGAAATGTTCTATAGATATCTGTTAAATATATTTGGTTCACAACTTCTGTTAGTTTCACTGTGTCTGTGTTTAGATTGTGTTTCCATGGTCTGTCCGTGGAAGAGAGTAAGGTGTTGAAGTTCCTACTATTATTCTGTGATGTACAATGTATGCTTTGAAAGTTTCTTTTATGAAAGTGGGTGTTCATGCATTTGGAGTATAGATGTTTGGAATTAAGAGTTCCCCAGAGCTTTTGTCTCTAGTTGCATATGTAGCAGAGGATGGCCTAGTCGACCATCAATCGGAGGAGAGGTCCTTGGTCTTGCAAAGATTATATGCCCCAGTACAGGAGACTGCCAGGGCCAGGAAGTGGGAGTGGGTGGGTTGGGGAGCAGGGTGGGGGGAGGGTATAGGGGACTTACAGAGAGGAAACTAGGAAAGGGGATAGCATTTGAAATATAAATGAAGGAAATATCTAATTTAAAAAGCTATATAAGAAGCTGAAAGCAATAATAAATTTTTAACAGGCTGGTAAAAAAAAAAGAGATCTTGTTAGATTTTTTTCCTTTGATGAGTATAAAGTACCCTTCCTTATCTTTTTGATAACTTTTGGTTGAAACTTGATTTTATTCAATATTAGAATGATTATTCCAGCTTGTTTAGTGGGAACATTTGCTTGGAAAATTGTTTTCCAGCCCTTTACTCTGAGGTAGTGTCTGTCTTTGTCACTGAGGTGTGTTTCCTGTATGCAGCAAAATGCTGCGTCTTCTTTATGTGTCCAGTTTATTATTCTATGTCTTTTTATTGGAGAATTGAGTCCATTTATATTATGAGATATTAGGTATAGTGATTGTTGCTTCCTGTTATTTTTTGTTATTTTTATGTTTGTATGGCTATTTTCTTTTGTGTTTGTTGAAAGATTACTTTCTTGATTTTTCTAGCTTGTAGTATCCCTCCTTGTATTGGCTATTTTCCACCTATTGTCCTTTGTAGGGCTGGATTTGTGGAAATACAGTATATAAATTTGGTTTTGTCATGGAATGTCTTGGTTTCTCCATCTGTGGTAATTGAGAATTTTGCGGGGTATAGTAGCTTGGGCTGGAATTTGTATTCTCTTAGGGTCTGTATCACATCTATTCAGAATCTTCTGGCTTTCATGGTCTCTGGTGAGAAGTCTGGTATGATTCTAATAGGTCTGCCTTTACATGTTACTTGATCTTTTTCCCTTATTGCTTTTAATATTCTTTGTTTTGTGCATTTCGTGTTTTGACTATTATGTGACAGGAGGAATTTTCTTTCTGTTCCAATCTATTTGCAGTTCTGTAGGCTCCTAATATGTTCATGGGCATCTCTTTCTTTAGGTTAGGGAAGTTTTCTTCAATAACTTGGTTGAAGATATTTACTGGTCTTTCAATTTGGGAATCTTTACACTCCTCTATACCTATTATCCTTATGTTTGTTCTTCTCATTATGTCCTGAATTTCCTGGATGTTTTGGATTAGGAACATTTTGCAATTTCTTTGACTGTTGTATCAATGTTTTCTATAGTATATTCTGCACCTGAGATTCTTTCTTCTATTTCTTGTATTCTGTTGGTTAAGTTTGCATCTATGAGTTCTGATCTCCTTCCTAGGTTTTCTATCTCCAGGGTTGTCTCCCTTTGTGATTTCTTTATTGTTTCTATTTCTATTTTTATATCCTGGATGGTTTTGTTCAGTTCTTTCACCTGTTTGGTTGTGTTTTCCTATAATTCCTTCAGGGATTTTTGTGTTCCCTCTGTAAGGGTTTCTACCTGTTTACCTGTGTTCTCCTGTGTTTCTTTTTTTTTTTTCCATTTTTTATTAGGTATTTAACTCATTTACATTTCCAATGCTATACCAAAAGTCCCCCATATCCACCCACCCCCACTCCCCTGCCCACCCACTCCCCCTTTTTGGCCCTGGTATTCCCCTGTACTGGGGCATATAAAGTTTGCAAGTCCAATGGGCCTCTCTTTCCAGTGATGGCCGACTAGGCCATCTTTTGATATATATGCAGCTAGAGTCAAGAGCTCCGGGGTACTGGTTAGCTCATAATGTTGTTCCACCTATAGGGTTGCAGATCCCTTTAGCTCCTTGGCTACTTTCTCTAGCTCCTCCATTGGGAGCCCTATGATCCATCCATTAGCTGACTGTGAGCATCCACTTCTGTGTTTGCTGGGCCCCGGCATAGTCTCACAAGAGACAGCTACATCTGTGTCCTTTCAATAAAATCTTGCTAGTGTATGCAATGGTGTCAGCGTTTGGATGCTGATTATGGGGTGGATCCCTGGCTATGGCAGTCTCTACATGGTCCATCCTTTCATCTCAGCTCCAAACTCCGTCTCTGTAACTCCTTCCATGGGTGTTTTGTTCCCAAATCTAAGGAGGGGCTTAGTGTCCACACTTCAGTCTTCATTCTCCTTGAGTTTCATGTGTTTAGCAAATTATATCTTATATCTTGGGTATCCTAGGTTTGGGGCTAATATCCACTTATCAGTGAGTACATATTGTGTGAGTTTCTTTGTGAATGTGTTACCTCACTCAGGATGATGCCCTCCAGGTCCATCCATTTGGCTAGGAATTTCATAAATTCATTCTTTTTAATAGCTGAGTAGTACTCCATTGTGTAGATGTACCACATTTTCTGTATCCATTCCTCTGTTGAGGGGCATCTAGGTTCTTTCCAGCTTCTGGCTATTATAAATAAGGCTGCTATGAACATAGTGGAGCATGTGTCCTTCTTACCTGTTGGGGCATCTTCTGGATATATGCCCAGGAGAGGTATTGCTGGATCCTCCGGTAGTACTATGTCCAGTTTTCTGAGGAACCGCCAGACTGATTTCCAGAGTGGTTGTACAAGCCTGCACTCCCACCAACAATGGAGGAGTGTTCCTCTTTCTCCACATCCTCGCCAGCATCTGCTGTCACCTGAATTTTTGATCTTAGCCATTCTGACTGGTGTGAGGTGGAATCTCAGGGTTGTTTTGATTTGCATTTCCCTGATGATTAAGGATGTTGAACATTTCTTCAAGTGCTTCTCTGCCATTCGGTATTCCTCAGGTGAGAATTCTTTGTTCAGTTCTGAGCCCCATTTTTTAATGGGGTTATTTGATTTTCTGAAGTCCACCTTCTTGAGTTCTTTATATATGTTGGATATTAGTCCCCTATCTGATTTAGGATAGGTAAAGATCCTTTCCCAATCTGTTGGTGGTCTTTTTGTCTTATTGACGGTGTCTTTTGCCTTGCAGAAACTTTGGAGTTTCATTAGGTCCCATTTGTCGATTCTCGATCTTACAGCACAAGCCATTGCTGTTCTGTTCAGGAATTTTTCCCCTGTGCCCATATCTTCAAGGCTTTTCCCCACTTTCTCCTCTATAAGTTTCAGTGTCTCTGGTTTTATGTGAAGTTCCTTGATCCACTTAGATTTGACCTTAGTACAAGGAGATAAGTATGGATCGATTCGCATTCTTCTACACGATAACAACCAGTTGTGCCAGCACCAATTGTTGAAAATGCTGTCTTTCTTCCACTGGATGGTTTTAGCTCCCTTGTCGAAGATCAAGTGACCATAGGTGTGTGGGTTCATTTCTGGATCTTCAATTCTATTCCATTGGTCTACTTGTCTGTCTCTATACCAGTACCATGCAGTTTTTATCACAATTGCTCTGTAGTAAAGCTTTAGGTCTGGCATGGTGATTCCGCCAGAAGTTCTTTTATCCTTGAGAAGACTTTTTGCTATCCTAGGTTTTTTGTTATTCCAGACAAATTTGCAAATTGCTCCTTCCAATTCGTTGAAGAATTGAGTTGGAATTTTGATGGGGATTGCATTGAATCTGTAGATTGCTTTTGGCAAGATAGCCATTTTTACAATGTTGATCCTGCCAATCCATGAGCATGGGAGATCTTTCCATCTTCTGAGATCTTCTTTAATTTCTTTCTTCAGAGATTTGAAGTTTTTATCATACAGATCTTTCACCTCCTTAGTTAGAGTCACGCCAAGATATTTTATATTATTTGTGACTATTGAGAAGGGTGTTGTTTCCCTAATTTCTTTCTCAGCCTGTTTATTCTTTGTATAGAGAAAGGCCATTGACTTGTTTGAGTTTATTTTATATCCAGCTACTTCACCGAAGCTGTTTATCAGGTTTAGGAGTTCTCTGGTAGAATTTTTAGGGTCACTTATATATACTATCATATCATCTGCAAAAAGTGATATTTTGACTTCCTCTTTTCCAATTTGTATCCCCTTGATCTCCTTTTGTTGTCGAATTGCTCTGGCTAATAATTCAAGTACTATGTTGAAAAGGTAGGGAGAAAGTGGGCAGCCTTGTCTAGTCCCTGATTTTAGTGGGATTGCTTCCAGCTTCTCTCCATTTACTTTGATGTTGGCTACTGGTTTGCTGTAGATTGCTTTTATTATGTTTATGTATGGGCCTTGAATTCCTGATCTTTCCAAAACTTTTATCATGAATGGGTGTTGGATCTTGTCAAATGCTTTTTCTGCATCTAACGAGATGATCATGTGGTTTTTGTCTTTGAGTTTGTTTATATAATGGATTACATTGATGGATTTTCGTATATTAAACCATCCCTGCATTCCTGGAATAAAACCTACTTGGTCAGGATGGATGATTTCTTTAATGTGTTCTTGGATTCGGTTAGCGAGAATTTTATTAAGGATTTTTGCATCGATATTCATAAGAGAAATTGGTCTGAAGTTCTCTATCTTTGTTGGATCTTTCTGTGGTTTAGGTATCAGAGTAATAGTGGCTTCATAAAATGAGTTGGGTAGAGTACCTTCTACTTCTATTTTGTGAAATAGTTTGTGCAGAACTCCAATTAGATCTTCTTTGAAGGTCTGATAGAACTCTGCACTAAACCCATCTGGTCCTGGGCTTTTTTTGGTTGGGAGACTATTAATAACTGCTTCTATTTCTTTAGGTGATATGGGACTGTTTAGATGGTCAACTTGATCCTGATTCAACTTTGGTACCTGGTATCTGTCCAGAAATTTGTCCATTTCGTCCAGGTTTTCCAGTTTTGTTGAGTATAGCCTTTTGTAGAAGGATCTGATGGTGTTTTGGATTTCTTCAGGATCTGTTGTTATGTCTCCCTTTTCATTTCTGATTTTGTTAATTAGGATTTTGTCCCTGTGCCCTTTAGTGAGTCTAGCTAAGGGTTTATCTATCTTGTTGATTTTCTCAAAGAACCAACTCCTCGTTTGGTTAATTCTTTGAATAGCTCTTCTTGTTTCCACTTGGTTGATTTCACCCCTGAGTTTGATTATTTCCTGCCGTCTACTCCTCTTGGGTGAATTTGCTTCCTTTTTTTCTAGGGCTTTTAGATGTGTTGTCAAGCTGCTAGTATGTGCTGTCTCCCGTTTCTTCTTGGAGGCACTCAGCGCTATGAGTTTCCCTCTTAGAAATGCTTTCATTGTGTCCCATAGGTTTGGGTACGTTGTGGCTTCATTTTCATTAAACTCTAAAAAGTCTTTAATTTCTTTCTTTATTCCTTCCTTGACCAAGGTATCATTGAGAAGAGTGTTATTCAGTTTCCACGTGAATGTTGGCTTTCCATTATTTATGTTGTTATTGAAGATCAGTCTTAGGCCATGGTGGTCTGATAGGATACATGGTACAATTTCAATATTTTTGTATCTATTGAGGCCTGTTTTGTGACCAATTATATGGTCAATTTTGGAGAAGGTCCCGTGAGGTGCTGAGAAGAAGGTATATCCTTTTGTTTTAGGATAAAATGTTCTGTAGATATCTGTCAGGTCCATTTGTTTCATAACTTCTGTTAGTTTCACTGTGTCCCTGTTTAGTTTCTGTTTCCACGATCTGTCCTTTGAAGAAAGTGGTGTGTTGAAGTCTCCCACTATTATTGTGTGAGGTGCAATGTATGCTTTGAGCTTTACTAAAGTGTCTCTAATGAATGTGGCTGCCCTTGCATTTGGTGCGTAGATATTCAGAATTGAGAGTTCCTCTTGGAGGATTTTACCTTTGATGAGTATGAAGTGTCCCTCCTTGTCTTTTTTGATAACTTTGGGTTGGAAGTCGATTTTATCCGATATTAAAATGGCTACTCCAGCTTGTTTCTTCAGTCCATTTGCTTGGAAAATTGTTTTCCAGCCTTTCACTCTGAGGTAGTGTCTGTCTTTTTCCCTGAGATGGGTTTCCTGTAAGCAGCAGAATGTTGGGTCTTGTTTGTGTAGCCAGTCTGTTAGTCTATGTCTTTTTATTGGGGAATTGAGTCCATTGATATTAAGAGATATTAAGGAAAAGTAATTGTTGCTCCCTTTTATTTTTGTTGTTAGAGTTGGCATTCTGTTCTTGTGGCTGTCTTCTTTTTGGTTTGTTGAATGATTACTTTCTTGGTTGTTCTAGGGCGTGATTTCCGTCCTTGTATTGCTTCTTTTCTGTTATTATCCTTTGAAGGGCTGGATTCGTGGAAAGATATTGTGTGAACTTGGTTTTGTCGTGGAATACTTTGGTTTCTCCATCTATGGTAATTGAGAGTTTGGCCGGGTATAGTAGCCTGGGCTGGCATTTGTGTTCTCTTAGTGTCTGTATAACATCTGTCCAGGCTCTTCTGGCTTTCATAGTCTCTGGTGAAAAGTCTGGTGTAATTCTGATAGGCCTTCCTTTATATGTTACTTGACCTTTCTCCCTTACTGCTTTTAATATTCTATCTTTATTTAGTGCATTTGTTGTTCTGATTATTATGTGTCGGGAGGAATTTCTTTTCTGGTCCAGTCTATTTGGAGTTCTGTATGCTTCTTGTATGATCATGGGCATCTCTTTTTTTATGTTTGGGAAGTTTTCTTCTATTATTTTGTTGAAGATATTAGCTGGCCCTTTAAGTTGAAAATCTTCATTCTCATCAATTCCTATTATCCGTAGGTTTGGTCTTCTCATTGTGTCCTGGATTACCTGGATGTTTTGAGTTAGGATCCTTTTGCATTTTGTATTTTCTTTGACTGTTGTGTCGATGTTCTCTATGGAATCTTCTGCACCTGAGATTCTCTCTTCCATTTCTTGTATTCTGTTGCTGATGCTCACATCTATGGTTCCAGATCTCTTTCCTAGGGTTTCTATCTCCAGCGTTGCCTCGCTTTGGGTTTTCTTTATTGTGTCTACTTCCCCTTTTAGTTCTAGTATGGTTTTGTTCATTTCCATCACCTGTTTGGCTGTGTTTTCCTGCTTTTCTTTAAGAGCCTGTAACTCTTTAGCAGTGCTCTCCTGTAAATCTTTAAGTGACTTATGAAAGTCCTTCTTGATGTCCTCTATCATCATCATGAGAAATGTTTTTAAATCTGGGTCTAGATTTTCGGTTGTGTTGGGGTGCCCAGGACTAGGTGGGGTGGGAGTGCTGCGTTCTGATGATGGTGAGTGGTCTTGATTTCTGTTAGTAGGATTCTTACGTTTGCCTTTCGCCATCTGGTAATCTCTGAAGCTAGCTGTTTTAGTTGTCACTGTTAAGAGCTTGTTCTTCAGGTGACTCTGTTAGCCTCTATGAGCAGACCTGGAGGGTAGCACTCTCCTTAGTTTCAGTGGGCAGAGTATTCTCTGCAGGCAAGCTCTCTTCTTGCAAGGCAGGTACCCAGATATCTGGTGTTCGAACCAGACTCCTGGCAGAAGTTGTGTTCCACTCACTAGAGGTCTTAGGATCACGTGTGGAATCCTGTGTGGGCCCTTGCGGGTGTCAGGCGACTCAGCTGGCAAGGTAGCCGGGGCTCGAGTGGAGTGGAAGGGGTTTGTGCCCCAGATCAAGCCCGGGTAGCCTGCTTCCCTATGTACCGCAGTCTCAAGTTCCACGCGATTGGATTGGGGTAGGCGCTGTGTTCCACTCACCAGAGGTCTTAGGGTCCCATGGGGAGTCCCGTGTGGGCCCTTGCGTGTGTTGGGCAAGACTCTGCTGTCAAGGTAGCCCGGGGCTCGAGTCTCGAGTCGAGCGGAAGGGACTTGTGCCCCAGATCAGGCCCGGGTAGCCTGCTTCCCTATGTACCGCAGTCTCGAGTTCCGCGCGATTGGATTGGGGCAGGCACTGTGATCCACTCACCAGAGGTCTTAGGGTCCCGTGCGGAGTCCTGTGTGGACCCTTGCGGGTGTTGGGCAAGACTCTGCTGGCAAGGTAGCCCGGGGCTCGAGTCACGAGTCGAGCGGAAGGGACTTGTGCCCCAGATCAGGCCCGGGTAGCCTGCTTCCCTATGTACCGCAGTCTCAAGTTCCGCGCGATTGGATTGGGGCAGGCACTGTGATCCACTCACCAGAGGTCTTAGGGTCCCGTGGGGAGTCCCGTGTGGACCCTTGCAGGTGTTGGGCAAGACTCTGCTGGCAAGGTAGCCCGGGGCTCGAGTCTCGAGTCGAGCGGAAGGGACTTGTGCCCCAGATCAGGCCCGGGTAGCCTGCTTCCCTATGTACCGCAGTCTCGAGTTCCGCGCGATTGGATTGGGGCAGGCACTGTGATCCACTCACCAGAGGTCTTAGGGTCCCGTGCGGAGTCCTGTGTGGACCCTTGCGGGTGTTGGGCAAGACTCTGCTGGCAAGGTAGCCCGGGGCTCGAGTCACGAGTCGAGCGGAAGGGACTTGTGCCCCAGATCAGGCCCGGGTAGCCTGCTTCCCTATGTACCGCAGTCTCAAGTTCCACGCGATTGGATTGGGGTAGGCGCTGTGTTCCACTCACCAGAGGTCTTAGGGTCCCGTGGGGAGTCCCGTGTGGGCCCTTGCGGGTGTTGGGCAAGACTCTGCTGTCAAGGTAGCCCGGGGCTCGAGTCTCGAGTCGAGCGGAAGGGACTTGTGCCCCAGATCAGGCCCGGGTAGCCTGCTTCCCTATGTACCGCAGTCTCGAGTTCCGCGCGATTGGATTGGGGCAGGCACTGTGATCCACTCACCAGAGGTCTTAGGGTCCCGTGGGGAGTCCTGTGTGGACCCTTGCGGGTGTTGGGCAAGACTCTGCTGGCAAGGTAGCCCGGGGCTCGAGTCACGAGTCAAGCGGAAGGGACTTGTGCCCCAGATCAGGCCCGGGTAGCCTGCTTCCCTATGTACCGCAGTCTCAAGTTCCGCGCGATTGGATTGGGGCAGGCACTGTGATCCACTCACCAGAGGTCTTAGGGTCCCGTGGGGAGTCCCGTGTGGACCCTTGCGGGTGTTGGGCAAGACTCTGCTGGCAAGGTAGCCCGGGGCTCGAGTCTCGAGTCGAGCGGAAGGGACTTGTGCCCCAGATCAGGCCCGGGTAGCCTGCTTCCCTATGTACCGCAGTCTCAAGTTCTGCGCGATTGGATTGGGGCAGGCACTGTGATCCACTCACCAGAGGTCTTAGGGTCCCGTGGGGAGTCCCGTGTGGGCCCTTGCGGGTGTTGGGCAAGACTCTGCTGTCAAGGTAGCCCGGGGCTCGAGTCTCGAGTCGAGCGGAAGGGCCTCCTGTGTTTCTTTAAGGGAGTTACTTATGTATTTCTTTCAGTCCTCTATCGTTATCAGGAGATATGACTTTAAATCAGAGTCTTGTTTTTCTGGTGTGTTGGGGGTATCCCTGGCTCACTGTGGTGGGAGAACCGGGTTCTGATCATGCCACGTAGCCTTGGTTTCTGTTACTTATGTTCTTGTCCTTGCCTCTTGTCATCTAGTTATCTCTTCTGTTAGTTAGTCTTGCTGTCTCTGACTGTGCCTTTTCTCTCCTGCAAGCCTGTGTGTCAGTACTCCTGGGAGACCAGTTGTCTCTGGGAGGAATTTGGGTATGAAGAGCTGTGGCATGGGGTCAGCTCTGGGTCAGACAGAAACCAGAAAAATCCTGTTCCTGGCTCTTCCTTTGTTCCTGTGTCCTGATGCCTCTGGTGGGTCCCTCTTGGCATAGGAATTTGAGCAGAAGTGGTGGTCTTACCTGTGCTCTCAGATTTGTCAGCACTCCTGCAAAACTGACTATCTCCTGTCTGTTTTGGTGTATTGTGTCACAGGATCAGCTCCCAGGGCAGGTGGAAACTGGAAGGATCCTGACGATATCAGCAATGCCATCCATATCTGTATCCATCCTGCTAACTTTCCCACAACTAGAAAAGTCAATTTGGCTTTGAATAGCAATCAATTCTAGAGATGGATTGTGTCTTTCTATAGTTTAGATAGATGTTTTATAGGCCATTTCACTGGATATGATGTTTGCAATATTGTTGGGCTATTCAATTATGAGATTGGAGGAAAATAATAAATGCATTTATAAAGTTTTTGGTATTGCATATTTGTACATTGCCAAGGTTTTATTATCTGTCTATTCAACTACCTACCTGTCTTGAAATATGTATTCACTGGAAACAAATAATACCTGAAGAAACTCCCTTCACACAGTAAGAGCTACTTTGTTCATTACAGGAGCCCCGGCCACAATCAGAACTCCCTAGCTATTGCTGTCTATACCATACTTGCCTGAACAACTTAAAGAGTGAGTCTACCCGACTCCAACAGTGTATATACTACACCCATGCTCATGAATTAAAGCCAAGGAAGCTACAGAGCAATGAGCTCACATTGGCCTCCTAAAACCAAAGACAACATTACATATAAAACTGATACCCAAAATACATCTACAGGAGAAGGTCACTGTGATGGTTTGTAAATCCTTGGACTAGGGAGTGGTACCATCTGGAGGTGTGGCCTTGTTGGAATAGGTATGATCTGGTTGGAATGGGTGTGTCACTGTGGGTGTGGGCATAAGATCCTCACCGTAGTTGCCTGGAAGTCAGTCTTCCACTAGCCACCTTTGGATGAAGACATAGAACTCTCAGCCCCTTCTGCACCATGCTTGTCTGGATACTGCCATGCTCCCACCTTGATGATAATGGACTGAACCTCTGAACCTATAAGCCAGCCCCAATTAAATGTTGTTTTTTATAAGATTTGCCTTGGTCATGGTGTCTGTTCACAGCAGTAAAACCCTAACTAAGACAGTCACTAAATAAGACAATTAAGTAAAAGTAATATGTGATCTTTAGGAGACACAAAGTTTACCATAGGGGTGTGTGTATGTGTGTGTGTGCGTGTGTGTGCGTGTGTGTGTGTGTGTGTGTGTGTGTGTGTGTGTGTGTGTTAGTATGATGTTCCCAAGGGATCATTACAGTAGAGCCACAGGTTTCATAGATTTCAAAATGTATGAAAAACAAAAATAGTTAAAACCACACCCCCAGCAATGAGCATAGAGATACCTTGTTGCTGGTCGTGTTCTTATTTCTGTCAGTGGCAGAGCAGATGACAGTCCTTTGTTCATCCTAGTGTGATGCCTAGCTAGATGGATAAGCTGTCTTATGTCTAGGATTCATAAAAGTCAAATCAAAATAAATTAATCAAATCAAATCTAGGTAGCACATCACAGGAGGAGTAAAATAGAAAGAGACCTGTGGACAACCTTGTTACCCACAGACCTGCCCTCAATTGCATGGCACAAGTAGGCCATAGACTCTCACTTGCCGCTTTGCTACACAGAATAAATGGAGGATGTTGCCCAAGGATCCATCAGCCATGTGGCCAGCAGGCAGCAGGATATTGTGGTCAGATAGAAGAGAAAGAGAAGAGGAGTAGCTTGAGCATTGTGAAGAAAGATGGAAAAAGAACTTGAGGGTGGAGAGGAGTAGCTTGCTATGAGTGGCCAGGCCCACCCTCTGGGGCTAAGGTGAGGTCCCAGACTGTGTTGGCACTGTGTCTGAGTTCCTGGCTACGCAGCAGCAGGGAGGTCAGTGTCGATGTCCACGGCTCACATTCCCACTAGAGGATGTGGGGATGTCCTTGTTTGGGGAAGCCACCAGGGATCATGGGAATGTCCAGGGGCTGAGAATAACTGGACTTGCCCCTCACTGTATGCTGAAGCCTTTAGGAGAGTGGGTGTTGCACCTCACCTGGGCAATACAGTGGAGCTGGCCCTGATGGTGAAGGCAGGGGTGAGCCAGTCCTGAGTGTATTACATGGGGATATCTGGCCTAACCCCTCACAGGCTGTGGCACTGCAGAGAGTAGGCCCCAAACTTTGACTGGCAAACACAGGGAAGCCAGCTCTTGAGGCTTGAGGGCAGGTAAACTGGATCTGAGGGCATGAGAGCAAGAGAGCGTACCCTGCCTCCTGCCAATGGCAGCATTGGGTGGCCTAGCTGATGCAGTGCTGGAGAACTTACCCTGCAAGTGCAGATAATGGAGAGATAGCAGGCTTTTCACCCAGCTCAGGTACCACCCAGACCCATACCAGGGCTCTGAGTTAGCCCACCCCAAAACCTATATCATCTGTTCAAGAATGGTTAGGACATGTGAAGTGGCAAGTCTTGCTGTTTCAAAAGTATAGGATCCCCATTACACCAGGCAAAAACAGCATAAAATGGGAGGAGTCCCAGTGAGGATCCAGTACTGATGATGTCACAGAAGCCAGAGACCTTGAGCCATACCAATAACTCATTGCATTGAATATTTGCAAGTGAAGATGTGTAGACAGAGGGATATACTATGGGACATAGTGAGACATACTAGAGCTTCCATGATGAGATTTTTCTATGCTTTCTTTCTACTTATTTGCTTGCTTGCTTGCTTGCTTGCTTGCTTACTTGCTTGCTTGCTTGCTTGCAAGGAGGTTGCAAGGGTAAAGGCTGTTTGCTGAAGCAGACATGTGACAGGATGTTTTGAGAACAGGAATGTTATATTTTACTGGATGGTTTCTGGTTAAAGGGCAGGCGATGTTTTTCTGGAGCAGACACTTGAGAGGACACATGCTTGGAAAGGGTATAAGTATAACCCAGCAGACAGTGGACTATTGTTTGGTGAATGAGTGCTTTGCTGGTCTTTGTTGACAAAGCTCTGGCCTTGCTTTTTCGCTGAACTTCTCTTGTGACTTCATAGAGAGAAATGCACCAAAGACATTCTTGTGCTGTTATGGCTGCTTCTTGCTGTCTCAATGGACACCTGCCAACTGGTAGAATCTTGTGGTTTCTTCTGGATTGAGCTGCTGCTGCTGATTCGTGTTTGGCACTTTGCTAGTGGACTGGACTGCTGACAAGAAAGATTAGAATCACCTCAAAGAAATACTTCTAAACAGGTCCATGTCACCCTTGTCCTACTAGCCATCATTTTTCTTTACCTCTGGTGAGTAGCGGGATAGAAGGGAGGTTGAAGTGTTAAGAACCCTTATTAAATTAGGTTTTAAAAAATTTAAACCTACAGATCATACATTTTTTTTTCTAAAAAGGGCTTATGGAATCCCATGTAAACATGATCAGATCAAATCTCTACCAACTACAGTGTCAAATGGAAAAATACAAAGAGAATTTTTAAGTATCTAAGGTAAATATACCAACTCCATAATAATGATATTGTTATAAGACTAATAACAGATTTCTCTTCAGAGATACAATAAACTAAAAGGAAATATAAAATGTATTCCAAATCCTGAAATATAGTAAGTATCAATAAAGATTACTATAATATCAAGGGTATACTTTACAAACAAACAAACAAAAAGATGTTCTATATTAAGAAAAGATTAAGAAATTCATAAATAGCAAATCATTATTCAAACCATGAATAAAATGAGTAGAATAAGCCTGTGAGGGCTCAATCTTTTAGAAAGAAAACCAGGCAGCTAAGGGTGTTCTGAAATTGCGGGGAAAAAGTCTCACATCAATTGATTGTCCAATACCAAATCATTAGCTCTGAAAACATACATAAAAGTAACATTGCATAGATAAAACAAGTTACAGTTAGGAATATACTTGTTTGTGTGTGCACACGCATGCAGGCAGGCATCTGTGTCTGTGTGTGTGTGTTCAATAACAATTAAAAAAGAGACCATAACTTTAAAAGAGAGTGGGAAATTTGAGGCTAGAAAAGGGAAGGGGAAATGAAAAATTTATATTAATCTCAAGAAAGAGTAAAAGGAAATTTTTTAAAAAGTAGCTATCACCACAAAAAGATGAACCCTATTAAATGTGCAGGTACTTAAGAGAGAAGAAAAAAAATAATTGTAACGAACCATCAAGCCACAAACTTGAATAACTGTAGAAATGCGGTAATAATTTCTACTTAGAGAAACTAGGAGAAAAAATTATAGATGTCAATAATATCAATAATATCCTTGACTGTAAACAAAGTGACTTCTTGAACTAAAGACCAGGTATCCCTTCTAGTCTACACCTGTATAGGGCAGATTGCTCTCTCTCTCTCTCTCTCTCTCTCTCTCTCTCTCTCTCTCTTTCTCAATACAGTCTGCAGGTCTCCTAGGATGTCTGGTACAGACAGAGTAACAGGGAATATACCTGCTCAGATAAATGCAGCAGCTGAAATGCCCAAGATACCCAGTGGCCACAAGATCCTTCCACTCTGTGCAAATGCCATTTCCCTTCCAGTATGAAACTCTGCCCAAGCAGATCAACATGTCTATCACTCTCAGCACTACAGTCTGCAGGTCTCCCAGGAAACCTGTAGCCCTGGCTGCATCAGATCTCCTGGGAAATCTGCTGAAACCCAGGGACACAGGAGGCAGCCTCTAAAGAGAGACACCAGGCCAGCTAATACTGGAAAAAAACAGATGACAAGAGCCAAGCACATCATAAGCAAAGGAAGCCAGGATACTTTAACATCATCACATCCCAGCTCTCCCAGCACAGCAAGTCCTTGATACCTCAATACATCTGAAATGTATGATACTGACCTAAAATTCTATCTCATGAAGATAATAGAGACCTTTAAGGAACTAAAATAAATAAATAAATAAACAAACAAACAAATAACAAAAAGAAATACAAGAAACACAATCAAAGAGGGAAGGAATTGAACAAAGTGGTTTGAGACCCAAAAATGGAAATAGAAACAATAAAGAAATCACAAATAAAGGCAACACTGGAAATGAAAAAATCTAGGAAAGATGTCAGGAGCTACAGATCAACAACAGAATTCAAGAGATAGGAGATCCCATAATTAGCCTCCAAATGATGACACCATTGCATTCACTAGCAAGCGTTTGTTGCAAGGACTGTGATATAGCTGTCTCTTGTGAGACTAGGCTGGGGCCTAGCGAACACAGAAGTGGATGCTCACAGTCAACTATTGGATGGATCACACGGCCCCCAATGGAGGAGCTAGAGAAAGTATCCAAGGAGCTAAAGAGATCTGCAACCCTGTAGGTGCAACATTATGAACTAACCAGTACCCCGGAGCTCTTGACTCTAGCTGCATATGTATCAAAAGATGGCCTAGTTGGCCATCACTGGAAAGAGAGGCCCACTGGACAGGAAAACTTTATATGCCCCAGTACAGGGGAACGCCAGGGCCAAAAAATAGGAATGGGTGGGTAGGGGAGTGGGGGGGGGGGAGACTTTTGGGATAGCATTGGAAATGTAATTGAGGAAAATACGTAATGAAAAAAAAGAATGAGAGAAAAAAAGAGATAGAAGAGAGAATCTCAGGCATAAAAGATACCATAGAAGATATTGACACACAATAGTCAAAGAAATTTCAAAGCCCAAAAAATTCCTAGTCCAAAGCATCCAGGAAATCCAGAACACAATGAAAAGACCAAATCAAAGAATAATAGGAATAGAAGACAGCAAAGATTCCCAGCTCAATGGGCCAGAAAATATCTTCAACAAAATCATAGAAGAAAACTTCCCCAATCTAAAGAAAGAGATTGCCATAAAAGTACAAGAAGCCTACAGAACATCAAAATAGATTGGAACAGAAAACAAAAAATGCTCTTGTCACATAATACTCAAAACACTAAATGCACAGAAGAAAAAAAAAAATGAACCTGGACAGATGTCATGTAGACCCTAAGAGAACACAAACGACAGCCCAGGCTACTATACTCATCAAACCTCTAAGTCATCATTGTCTTAGGGTTTTACTGCTGTGAGCAGGCACCACGACCAAGACAAGTCTTATAAAAAAAACAACAACAACATTTAATTGGGACTAGCTTACAGGTTAAGAGGTTCAGTCCATTATCATCAAGTTGGGAGCATGGCAGTATTAAGGCAGGCATGGCACAGGCAGACCTGAGAGTACTACATCTTCATCCAAAGGCTGCTAGTGGAAGACTGACTTCCAGGCAACTAGGGTGAGGTTCTTTAAGCCCACACCCAAAGTGACACACCTACTCCAACCAGGTCACACCTATTCCAACAAGGCCACACCTCCAGATGGTGCCACTCCCTGGTCTAAGAATATATAAGCCATCACAATCATAGATGGAAAAATCAAAATATTCCATGACAAAACCAAATTTAAACAATATATATCTACTAATCAAGCCCTACAAAGGATTCTAGGAGGAAAACTCCAACATAAGGAGAGTTTCTACATCAAAGAATAAACAAGATATTAATCATGTCACAACAAACCTGAAAGGAGAGAATCACACACACACACAATACCACTTTCAACAACAAACATAACAGGAGCTAACAATTTAGAGCAGAATTTTACCAGAACTTCAAAGAAGAGCTAATACCAACACTCCTCAAACTATTCCATACAATAGAAAGAGAAGGAAAACTATCTAATCATTCTATGGAGCCACAGTTACTCTGATACCTAAACCACATACTCAACAAAGAAAGAGAACTTCAGACCAATTTTGCTTATGAATATTGATGCAAAAGCACTTAGTAAATTTTAGCAAACTGAATCAAAACCATCATTCATCAGACCATATAGCCTTCATCCCAGAAATGTAGGGGTGGTTCAATATACAAATATTTATTAACATAATCTACAATATAAACAAACTCAAAGAAAAAATCATATGATCACCCCATTAGATGTTTTCAAAGCATTTGACAACACACACTACCCCTTCATGTTAAAAGTATTGGAAAGCCTCTTCCTCAGCTCTGAGCCTCTTGACCTCACAGTGTTGCCAAAATGTGACTTTCTAACGAACTGATTTTGGACAAGCTAGGCATGAAGTAGAAGCAGGTTATGATGAAGGTGGGCTTTAATGTTCCTATGAAGAACAACCAGATAACAAATAACTAAAGGATCAAGACTGCTATTTCAAGCATCAAATTCTGCTTGGACAATGGAGCCAACTCAGTTGTTCTTATGAGCCAGGCAGGCTGGCTTGATGGTGTTTCCATGCCTGATAAGTACTCCTTAGAGTCAGTTGCTGCAGAACTCAAATCTCTGCTTGGAAAGAATATTCTGTTCTTGAAGGATTATGTGGGCCCAGAATTAGAGAATGCTTGTGCCAACCTAGTGGCTGGGACTGTCATCCTGCTGGAGAGCCTCCACTTTAATGTAGAGGAAGAAGAGAATGAAAAAAAAAATGCTTCTGGGAACAATGTTAAAGCTGAGTCAGTGAAAATTGATGCTTTCTGAGTCTCACTGTCAAAACTAAGAGAGGTCTATAACAATGATGCTTTTGGGACTGTACACCAAGTCCATAACTCCATGGGGTGTGTGAGTCTGCCACAGAAGGCAGGTGGAGTTTTGATGAAGAAGGAATGGATAGCCTTCCTGGCTATATTAGGAGGAGCTAAAGTTGCAGTCAAGATCAATAATATGCTAGACAAGGTCAATGAGATGATCATTGGTGGTTGAATAGCTTTTACCTTCCTTATGGTGCTCAAATACTTGGAGATTGGCACATCTCTATATGATGAAGACAGAGCCAAGATTGTCAAGGATCTCATGTCTAAAGCTAAGAAAAATGATGTGAAGATTACCTTGCTTGTTGATTTGTCACTGCTGACAAATTTGAGAAGAATGCCAAGACTGGCTGAGCTACTGTGAACTCCTATATACCTGCTGGATGGATGGACTTGGACTGTAATACTGAGAGCAGCAAGAAATATGTTGAGGCTGTGGCCTGAACTAAGCAGATTGTTTGGAGTGGTCCTGTTGGGGTATTTGAATGGAAAACCTTTGCCAGGGGAACCAAGTCACTCATGGATGAGGTGGTAAAAGCCAGTTCTATTGCATCACTATTAGGTGTGGAGACACTGCCACTTGCTGTGACAAATAGAACACGGAGAATAAAATCAACCATGTGAGCACTGGGGATGGTGCCAATCTAGAGCTCCTGGAAGGTAAAGTCCTTCCTGGGATGGATGTTCTCAGCAAAATTTAGTATTGTCCTGCCTTTGGTTCATGTGCACAGCCCCCAAATCAACCTAGTATTTTTCCCATCTCATTTGGTGTTAGAGCAAGATTCAGCTAGTGGCCGAGATGCAGTACCAGGAACTCTTACACAGTTGCACAGCATGTCAACTTGTCTTTACTGCATCAGGATTTGTCTACATTCTTCAAGATTCCATTTAAATTCCTTAGTGACTAAAATCATTGTGAATTGTAGAGGGCATCTACATTCTGCCCATGAAAGGAAGTGAACTGTAAAAGCTTAGCTCCCTTTGATGTATATAGCTTCTGGTTAGCTTTGTCTCTGTTCATGCTCAACGTGGAAATACAATGAAATTCCAGTTGTGGATTTAGAGAAGTTGATGATCTATTAAACAATAAAGATGGGGAAGGGGGGATGGAGTATTGGAGAGATCAGGAGTTCAAGGATGTTACCTAAACATAATAAAAAACAATATACAGCAAACCATCAGCCAATATCAAATAAATGGAGAGATACTTGAAGCAATTCCACTAAAACCAGGGACAAGACAAGGGTGCCCACTCCCTTGGTATCTATTCAATATAGTACATGAAGTTCTAGATAGAGCAATAAAACAATAAAAGGAGATGAAGGGAATACAAGTCAGAAAAGAAGAAGTCAGGTATCATTATTTGCAGATAATATGAAAGAATACATAAGTGACTCAAAAATTCTACTGGAGAATTTCTACATCTGATAAACAACTTCAGCAAAGTGGTTGGATATAAAATTAACTCAAACAAATCAATAGCCTTCCTTTATACAAGTGATAAAGCAGTTGAGAAAAAAATTAGGGAAATAACACTCTTCACAATAGCCACAAATAGTATAAAATATCTTGCTGTAACTCTTACAAAGCGAGTGAAAGATTTATATGACAAGAACTTCAAATCTCTGAAAAAAGAAATTGAAGAAGACCTCAGAAGGTGGAAAGATGGATTAGTAGGATTAACATAGTAAAATTGGCCATCTTAGCAAAAACAACATATACATTCAATGAAGTCCCCATCACAATTCCAACCCAATTCTTCACAGACATAGAAAGAAGAATCCTCAATTTCATATGGAAAAACAAAAACATCCAGGACAGACAAAACTATTCTCAACAATAAAAGTACTTCTAGGGGAATCACCATCCCTGACCTCAATGTACTACAGCACATTAGTAATAATATTTTTTAAAGCATGGTGTACAGGGACAAAAGAAGTTGAACAATGGAATAGAACTTAAGACCCAGAAATAGCCCACAAACTAATGGACACTTGATCTTTGACAAAGAAGCCAAAAACATACAATGGAGAAAAAGAAAACATCTTCAATAAATGACGCTAGTCTAACTGGCAGTCTGTATGTAGAAAGATGAAAATAGATTCATATTTATTACTTTGCACAAAGCTCAAGACCAAGTGTACCAAGGACTTCAACATAAAACCAGATACACTGAATCTAATAGAAGAGAAAGTAGGAAAGAGCCTTGAACTCATTGGCACAGGGGGAAATTTCCTAATCAGAATTCTAATGGCTCTAAGACCAACAGTTGAGAAATTGGTAACCTACAGATTGAAGAAAAAAAACTTCACTAACCCCATCTCTGATAGAGGATTAATATTCAAAATATATAAAGAACTCAAAAAACTAACCTCCATAAAAGCAGATAACCCAATTTAAAAATGGGGTACAGAGCTAAACAGAGATTTCACAACAGAGAAATCTCAAATAGCCAAAAGAACTTAAAGAGGTGTTCAAAGTCCTTAGTCATCCAGGAAATGGGAATTAAAATGACCCTGAGACTCCACCTTAGACCAGTCAGGATGGCTAAGATCAAAAACACAGGTGACAGCACATGTTGGGAGGATATGGAGAAAGAAAAACAATCCTCCATTGTTGGTGGAATTGAAAACTGATCTAACCACTCTGAAAATCAACCTGGCAGTTCCTCGGAAAATTGGAAATAGAGCTACCTGAACCTCTAGCTATACCACTCTTGGGCATATACCCAGAAGCTGTCTCACCATACCACAGGGACATATGTTCCACTATGTTCATAGCAGCTTTATTTGTGCCACACCCACTCCAATGAAGACTGTATGCCAGGCCCAAAAGCTTAGATGCAGTCCCAAGGCAAAAAGTTTTATGGAAACGTAGCCTCCTGGAGCCTTGGCATCACATAGCATGAATGCTCCAAACTTGTCCTTGCATTAATCAGTGAATTGATCAGTATCATTTTATTATAGGTGCCTCCAGGAATGATTTTACAAATACCTAAATTAGGTTGAACTTTACTTCCTGGCTTTCACCAATGTCCTAGGCAGTCCTGCAGCTGATCTTGGACTTGGAATTTCATAAGAATGTTATTCATTCAGACAAAATGCCCCAGTGTTGACAGTTAGTAATCAGACATCTCACAGTTTGTTAGATAGGAGCTAGTAATTTCAGGGCTAGTTCAAAATAGTAAACTTAGAATTCTCATTACAGACATGAATGGCAGCCTACATTACATAATAGTAGAAGGAAGGTGGGTTGTGGTCTAAGAAGGAAATAGAGTATTGTATTGTTCTTGTAATGGTTAGTAGAATGGAACTTCTCTGGTGCATATTTTTCTCTAGGCCCAGAGGAGTAGCATAATTAGGTATTTACTACGGGACCCATGGTAGTGGGTCAAATAATAGACTAGTATTGCACCTGGGCATTTTAGACTTTTCACCTGGCTCCTGTGAATTGCTGATTTTAGATAGGGCTGATCTTATCTCAGTTATAAACACTGCCTGGTTCCTTCCAGTCTTTATGTATGCATTTTTCTCTGTTTATGTTTGTTTGTTTGTTTTGTAAAGAACCATTATGCATCTCGATGTACCTTGGCTGATGTATCACCTAGCTTTTTTGTTTTTCTCTGTATTATAAGTCTGATGCTCGCTTTGAGAAATTACATTTGGATCAACACTCCCTTGTGTTTGTGTATGTTTGTCACCCAGCTAACTCCTTGCCTACCTGTATATAGGGACCATGATTCCCCATGGGTTGAGGGACCCACTGAGTCCAGTCCGTGGCATATTTGTAATAGCCAGAAGCTGGAAACCACCCAGATGCCCCTCAAACAAAGAATAGATATAGAAAATGTGGTTCATTTACACAGTGAGATACTATTCAGATATTAAAACTGAGGACATCATGAGTTTTGCAGGCAAATGGATGGAACTAGAAAATATCATCTGGGGTGAAGTAACCAGACCCAAAAGGACATACATGGTATGTGTTCACTAATAAGTGGATGTTAGCCAAAAAGTACAGAAGACCTAGGATACAACCCACAGACCATAAGAAGTTTAACAATCA
The DNA here is from genome assembly GCF_000001635.26 of Mus musculus. Lineage (NCBI taxonomy): Eukaryota > Metazoa > Chordata > Mammalia > Rodentia > Muridae > Mus > Mus musculus. The sequence goes on from NC_000069.6 coordinate 18,569,109, forward strand.
GAAGGACCAAGTGAGGATGCTTCAATCCCACTGAGAAGGGGAAAGAACATAATCATGGGAGGAAGAAGGGGAGAGGGAATTAAGTGGGAGAGGGGAGTGGGAAGTGAAAAGAGGAACTGGATCGGGTATGGAGGGGAGGAGAGAAACCCAGGGGATCAACAGAATGAGTAGAAACATGCATCCTTGGTCATAAGAGAGGGGTAACCTTCTAGAAAGTACCAGAGACCCCAGGATGTGTGAGATTCTCAGGACTCAATGGGATTGACCTTGGATGAAATGCCTAACAGTTGGGAGAGGGAACTCAAAGAGTATACCTCCAGTAGAAACACAGGGTCTCAAGAGGAGGGATGGGATTACCAACACACAATCAAAACTTCTGACCCAAAAGTGTTCCTGACTAAAAGAATGGCAGGGACAAAAATGGAGAAGAGACTAAGGGAAAGGTAGTCCAGTTACCAGTCCAACTGGGGATCTATCTCATGGGGAAACACCAAGGCCTGACACTATTACTGATGATATGATGTACTTACAGACAGGAGCCTAGCCTGGCTGTTCTCTGAGAGGCCCTGAAAGCAGATGACTGACTCAGACCAGATACAGATACTTATACCCAACCATGGAACTGAAGTCAAGGACCCCTATGATCGAATTAGGGGAACAATGAAAGAAGTAGAAGAGGAGAGCAACCCTATAAGAAGACCAGCAACCTCATCTATCCTGGATCCCTAGGAGCTCCCAGACCCTGAGCCACCAACTAAGCAGCATACACGACCTGGTCTGAGGCCCTCAACACATACATAGCAGAGTACTGCCCGGTCTGGCCTCAGTGGGAGTAGATGTTCCTAATCCTCGAGAGACTTGAAACCCCAGGAAGAGGGAAAGTCTGGTGGTGTGGGAGCATCCTCTCAGAGACAGGGGGCAGAACAAATAGGGTGAGTAACTGTGAGAGGGGGACAACGGCTGGATTTTAAATAAAATCAATAATATAATAATAATAAAGGTCAGCTTAACAGATAAGAATAGATCATATGCTGCCTATAAAAACTCATTTCTCAACTAAAGCCTTCCTAGACTGAGAGAGAAAGCATAGAATATGCCATTCTAAGCCATGGTCAGTGGTGCAAGCCTGTAAATCCATATATGCAAGAGACTGAGACAGAAGGATCACAAGTTCAAGGTTAGTGTGACCTACAAAACCAGTTCAAAGTCAACATGGGTAACTTAGAAAGACCCTATCTTGAAAGAAAAAAAAAAGCAGGAAATATAGCTTGACACTAGAGTCCTTGCCTACAGTGTGCAAAGTTCTAAGATACCCACTATAGAGAAAAAAATGTCATTTGAGTATTGAAATCTAGTATAATTGTATATTTGTGTCAACTAGTTAGGACCTAGGATTACTGGGATAAAACATGTCTTGGAATAGCTATGAAAACCCACATAACCTTCAGACCTAATTTAAAAAGGACATAAGCTTTTCTCTCTCTCTCTCTCTCTCTCTCTCTCTCTCTCTCTCTCTCTCTCTCTCTCTCTCTCTCTCTCTCTCTTTTTCCTTGCTATATGTGGATACATCATGACCAGCTGCCCCCAGTTCTTGCTGCTACATGCCAGGATAGGTGATATACTCAAAATAGGACTCAAATTAAACCCTTCCTTGTATAAATTGTTTCTTTCAAGTATTTTGTTCACAACAACAAAACAAGTAAGTAGTACAAGTCATAAGATAATAAATATATCAATATATCACAAAGAGACTAAGCTTAAAACAAGTATGAGACACAGGCCACTACATCATGACCAAGTAATTAATTTAAAAGATATTATAACCTCTCTGTTCTCCCAGACCCAATCATCAGGGTCACCTCTGCCACTACAACATACCACCAGCTACAGCTTCTTCTGATCCCTGTCAATGCCTTCTGTGGATCCCACAGACCAGCCCCTGACACTCACCTCCATTTTTCCCAGCCTCCAACACCAACAAGTAAGGGTGATAAAGTACAGGGAAAGACATCTGGAATTGGGAGGGGGAGAGGGCATTTGCAATGTGCTATGAAAATATACTGGAGTGAAAACATCCTGGAATCTATGAATGTGACACTAGTGAAGACTCCTAGTAATGGATGATATAGTCTGAACTGGCCATATTTGGTATCCATGCAGAGCTTCTAGTGGTGGGACATGTTTGCACTGGGGTGAGTTGTTGGCTGAGATGGGGATCCTTTAGAAATCCCCAAACATCCTAGGCCAATGCTAAGATGGAGGGTCCTTCTTCAAACTCTGACAGCAAGACAACATCCACACAGCTTATTGAACATTCAGAAGTCAAGCTGGTGTAGGCTTGGTGCCCTCACTTCTATGTTCTATCTTTTTCATAAAAAGGTACTTTGACAACCACGGAAAGAGAACCCTGTACACCAACCCAACCACAAAATCTTCCTCCTACAATTTATCCTGCCTGCACAAAATGCTGGGGCAATGGTGGCAAAAAAACTTGTAGTAGTGGCTAACCAATGTCTGGTTTAAGTTGAAGCCCACTCCAAAAGAGAGTCCATGCCTGACACTGCCAGGATAGCAAGGAACCAGAAACTAGATAGTCCAGAGAGCTAGGTGGAAATAAACAAAACTGACCAAAATAAATAGACAGATAGACAGAGTAAAATTATTCCTAATGATATTCTTTTATACTCATAGACTGATGCCAACATAGGAAATTTGTCTCACAAAGAAAAGAATTCGAGAAAAGAGGGGCAGAAAAGCACTTATTCTAAGTTTAAGACCAGTATGAGTTACTGAGAGAGAACATGTCTACAGAAAAAGAAAGAGAAAGAAAGAGAGAGGTTGGATAAAAATGAAGATGGAAGGGAGAGGGGAGAAGGAACGAAATTAAATGGAAGAATTAAAAGAAGAGAAATAACTCTTGTTTATATAATTATCAAATTTCCAAAGTAAAAATCATAAAAATGATTTTATTTACAGTAAGGAAAAGCAATAGAGCAACTTAATTAAGGAAGCAAAATTTTCTACAAAGAAATTTACAAAAGAGTGATAAAAAAATTAAAGAAGGCACAAAATGCCGTAGTTAAATTTGCTGTTCCTTTAAAGAAACACCATGACCAAAAACAATTGAGGGAGGAACAGTTCTATTTTGTTTATACTTTGATATTATATCTCACCATCAAAAACTCAAGTAGGGCAAGAACATGAGGGTAGGAGTTGCTGTAAAGGCCATAGAGGAATGGATGCTGCACATTAGCTTGTTTCTCATGGTTTCCTTAGCCTGCCTTCTTATAGTGCCCAGGACCACCAGCAGAGAAGTGAGTGGCACCACTCCCAATGAGCTAGGACCTCATACATCAATTGTCCATTTTTAAAAATGCCCTACAAGCTTGCCTATGTCCCAGTCTTCTGTTTTTCCATTTTTATTTGAACTTTATTCATACTTTTTCATATATTTAACTAAAACTATAGAACTGAGAGCAATATCAGGGGGAGTGGGTGGGTAGGGGAGTGGGGGGGGGGGTATGGGGACTTTTGGTATAGCATTGGAAATGTAAATGAGCTAAATACCTAATAAAAAATGGGAAAAAAAGAAAAAAAAAGAAATCTTTCAGGTGTGTCATGGCAGTGACTCCTCACTAAACCATAAAAGTGTTGTTAGTCATGAAACTGGCACAGCTTAGGAGGATAATACAAATGGGTGATAGAAAGATTCACTATCAAATCTTTAAGTTAACTACATTCCTATCTTTATTTCTACTTTTAAAATACCACTGGTTTTTGGTGAACACCAGTGAATATGAAAGTAGTATGGATACTACCTAGAATTCTCACCATTCTATAGTTCTTATCTAGGAATGACATAATCGAGTCAGAATCTATCTGCTTCCAAATAAGGAACTGTCCCAATCTTATATAGGCACTTTTTAATTGTTTCTTCTTCTCAGATGGATCTAACCTGTGTTAATTTAGCACATAACTAGCCAGTACATACAGAAAAGCAAAGACCCCCTAACATAGCATCTATTGTCAACTTGACACAGTTGAGAAGAGAGATCCTCAAATGAAGAACTGCCTCCACTGGATTGGCCTATGAGCACTTCTGTGGAGCACTTTCTCTATTGATAACTGATATAGGAGGGTACAGCCTATTATGGGCAATGCCATCTCTGGACTGGTGATCCTGGATTTTACAGAATAGCTAGACAAGCAAACCATAGAAAGCAAGTGTTCCTCTGTGTTCTCTGTTTCAGTTTCTTCCTCGACTTCCATTAAGGATGAACCTCAACCTATAACAAAAATAAGCCCTTTCTTATACAAGTTGTTTCTGGTTCTGATTTTACCCCAACAACAAAAAACTACATGGAAACCTGTAGCAGAATTTTCACCCAATTAATTTAAATTTTGATACATCAAGAAGCCTGTGATTGGACAGGGAAAAGGAAGACAGAGCTAAGAGTTTCAGAGACAGTGACAGGAAGAGAGAAGAAGAAGGAAGAGATGAAAGAAGATGGATGAGAAGAGGATGAACCTTATCCACGTCTTTATATATACACAGGTTGCTATGGATATCATAAGAGTATAGAATAATTGGGATAACTTGTCTCTAGGTGGACAGCTTGTATCATTATCAATTGGCTCTAGAACTCTGAGCTCTGTCTTCTGTCTCCCTGTCCGATATCAGGCTTCTTGTTGTATTAATATTTAAATTAATGGGGGAAAATTCTGCTACATTTCACACTTTCTGTACAAATAAAAAAATTCTCTCAAATAAAAATTGAGTACAACTATTACTATTTTTTAAATTATAAAGTATTAGATACATGTAACATCCAGTCCATCAATTTTGTCAACACTGTTCTCTATCCTAACTTAAGTGAGGCTTATAAATCCATCTTATAATCTGATTTAGCTTGTATAAAACCTGAAAACTATCTTCTCAAATATATTTTCTCAATGTTAAATAGCCTGGAATGGCTATGGGACTATAACTTGTCTTTCAATCCCTTCAGAAATCCAAGAATGACCAATATTATCTAAAAATATAGGAAGCCTAACAGCTTCCATAACTGAGGCAAGTTGTAGAGACAACTGCCTACCTATGCAGCTCCTATACATCAGGAAGTTGGAGCTTCAGTCTTCAGTCTTTTGGCCCATGATCATTTGAAAGATCAATGTAGTGCAGAATTTTGAAGGACTGATTACCCTGACTTGGCGAAGATTATCAGTCGACTATTCCGAATAGTGCATCCTTTTTCTCACACACTATCTGAACAGTATTTTGTCTGTAGATAAATAGGCAATTTCTGCTCAGGAGCTACCTAGGCTCAATGTACTACTTCACCTGGAGGTAGATATGTTCAATTTCTTCTTTGAATCCACATAAGGGGAGCTTCTAGGAGCAGATATGTCTCAACAACAGAAGAATAAATAACATTAAATGTCACATTCTGTGGATTTCTGATGTTTGTGAAAACCAACTATCTATGTAAAGTAATCTGGACTGTTGTCTGTTAACTACTCTCAGCTATTTCTAATTAAATTATCTGAAAACACCCTAACAGTAAACTCAGAACCATGAATTTGCCATCTGGCCCTTAATTCACAGGCTTAAACATCTCAGATCAGTTTGTAATGACAGTTATAGAAGGACTGGGTCTAAGCCTTGTACTTTAAAATTTTTCATATCAAAAGAAGAAATTTATGCCAATGGAAACCTTGATTCTGCATCAAAATAAATTATGTACCAAAATAAGAAATTATGACTTCAGTTTAGTAACTATTGTAAAGATTTCTACCAAATGAGATTATGGCTACACAATCAATTCTAGCTATTTACTTTTTGTTCCAATTATGACCATTTCAAAATTTCTCAGAAAGACAACTAGAATAACCACCTCTATGCCCACAAGTCCAGGGAACTGGGGCATTGACTCTTCATAACTTCTTCAAGCTGTATATGGGCGTTGAGATATCTTTGAAGTGGGGAAGGATAGGGAAAAGTGGGGGAGTTGGTCGGCCTTAAGAATGCATATTCATGCATGTTATTATGTCTATACTTCTAAAAGTGATCTACAGATTCAATGCAAACCCTTCCCCAAATACCAACCAATAACATTCTTAACACAGAATAGAAAAACAATCTTAAAATTTCTGAATAATCACTAAAGGCCCTGACTATCCAATGCAATCTTGATCAAAAATAGCAATGCACCACACCTGCTGGTTGGAAGGCATAATATGCAGCTGGATGTGGCGGTTTGTTTCTGTAATGCCAACACTTGAGAGGTCGTAGCAGGGGGATCTCAGTGAGTTCCAGGCCATACTTGTGTGAGACCCTGTCTTAAACAAATAAAAGCAGACCTTTTCCAGACCGTATCAGTCAAAATAGAGATCAATAAGGCAGAAGAAACACCCCAGAGATAAACCTACAGATTTACAGACACCTAACTCTTGATACAAGTGCCAAAGTATACATTCTCAAAGGACAATCACTTTGATAATCCACGTTGGGAAAACTGGCTATCCATAAAATTCAAAGTTGACAACTATTGCTCATCCTGTACAAAAATAAACTCAAAACCCATCCGAGACCTGAATGACAGACTTGAAATTCTGAAACTACTAGAAGAAAGCACTCGGCACACACTTGATACACTGGTACTACAGTGATTATTTTGGGGTGGGAGGGATAGAATTTTCAAAAAAAATGTGAAACAAAATCAAAACTTGACAAACACAACGACATCAAATATAAAAGCAGCTGTATATCAAGAATACAGTCGGCGGAGTGGAGATATCCTCACAGTCACAGAAGGTGAGAAAATACTTGACAACTATTCATCTGAAAAAGACTGATACCCAGTCTATCAAAGGCACTCAACGCAGTGCAAGCAACTAATTAAACACAGTGGGCAAAGACCTGAACAGACACTTCTTAAAATGAGAAACATAAATGAGGGTGCCTTTAAATAGGATTAATCCTTGGTATCTTTAGCCATTGGGCCAATGCAAATCAAAACTACAGTGATATTTTATCTTACTCCTGTCAGAATAACTATTATCAAGAAGCAAAAGAATGGGAGAAAAGCTGTCAAAGGGCACAAAGTAAAAAAAAATTAATTACTGTAAAGAATATGAATAGATATGATAGAAAAGAATAAAAGTTATTTTAAAAGCTATAAGTAGATCTCACGTGTGATCAAAAAAGCCTACTTTATGTTATAATATACGGCCAAGAGGATAAAATCAGCACAACAAAGAGATACCCACATCTATAGAAGCACAGCAGCTGGAGATGTCCAATAAAGGGATTAATATACAAAGAAAACTGGGTGTTCGTACACATGGAGTATTATTTATCCATAAGGAAGCATGAAAGTCTGCCATTTTATGCAAGATGTTTGTAAATTATGTTGAGTAAATTTAACAGACACAGAAAGACAAATGCTACATTTTTTGGAAGATAGAAAATAAAAGACAACAAGGCGACCTGAAAGGAGAACAAGAATTAGTAGAGATGTGGAAGTATGTACAGGAGAGTGGATGGGAAAGTATGGGAAATCAGTGCACACAGTATCCATGTATGGAAACAGCACAGCCAAGCACATCAACCAGCATAGGGTTACCCAGTGTTGGTGTGGGAAGGTCTCAGTGCTTACAGATAAGTTGCTAGATGTGTTTGCTTTTCTAGGAAAAGTTGATGCTGAAGCAGAGCTGAAGAACAGAATTCTTGGGGAAAATTTCTCTAAAGAATAACAAAATGGACAAGCAGGATTTCTTAGGAAGAGTCACAGGGTGACTATCACATATGAAATAACAATTGAGAAGAGATAGATGCAATCAAGACAACCTTGGACCTTGCTATGCCTCTGATAGCCCCATAACCTCTTAGCATCTTTAGGGGCTGACTTGGACCCTAACAAATAGAAAACCTGAAGGATGTTTATGTCCTTGATACCAAATGATAAATTAATTGAATATAACCTACAATATCTCCGTTACTTTAGATTATTTCTAAGTTCCTTATAAATCATAAAATGTCTTGACAATGTCAACAGTAGTCACAATGTGTGAGGAAAAATAATAAGAAACAGTATCATAGTTATGCAGGTACATTTTGGTGAGAATATTCAGTCTACTGATATTGGATATTAGTTCTCTATCAGATGTAAGATTAGTAAAGATCTTTTCCCAGTCTGTTGGTTGCCATTTTGTCCAGTTGACAGTGTCCTTTGCCTTACAGTAGCTTTGCAATTTTATGAGGTCCTAATTGTCAATTCTTGATCTTAGAGCATAAGTTATTAGTGTTTTGTTCAGGAAATTTTCCCCTGTGCCCATGTGCTTGAGACTCTTCCTCTAAACAGAGGAATGAATGTAGAAAATATGGTACATTTACACAATGGAGTGCTACTCAGCTATTAAAAACAATGACTTCATGAAATTCTTAGGTAAATGGATGGAACTAGAAAATATCATCCTGAGTGAGGTAACCTAATAAAACAGAACACTCGCTGATAAGTGGATCTTAGCCCAGAAGCTCAGAATACCCAAGATACAATTCAAAGACCACATGAAGCTCAAGAAGAAGGAACACCAGTGTGGATTCATTGGTCCTTTTTAGAAGGGGGAACAAAATACCCATTGGAGGAGATACAGAGACCAAGTGTAGATCAGAGACTGAAGGAAAGGCCATCTAGAGACTCCCCACTGTGAGATCTATCCTATATACAGTTACCAAACCCATACACTATTGTGGATGCCAACAAGTATTTGATGGCGGGAACCTGATACACCTGTCTCCTGAAAGGCTCCGCTCGTGTATGACAAATACAGAGATGGATGCTCTCGGCCAAACATTGGACTGAGCACAGAGTTCCCAATGTAGGGGCTAGAGAAAGAACCCAAGGAGCTGAAGGGTTATGCAGCCCCATAGAAGGAATAATGATATGAACTAACCATTATCCTCAGAGCTCCCAGGTACTAAACCACCAACCAAAAAGTACACATGGAGGAACCCATGGCTCCAGCTGCATATGTAGCAGAGGATGATCTTCTTGGACATCAATGGGAGCAAAGGTCCTTTGTTCTGTTAAGGCTTGATACCCCAGTGTAGGGGAATACCAGAGTGGGGAAGTGGGAGTGGGTGGGTTGGTAAACAGAGGGAGCAGGATGGGCTAAGGGCTTTTTGGAAGGGAAATGAGGAAAGGGGATAACATTTGAAATGTAAATAAAGAAGATATCTAATAAAATAAATATAGAAAATAATTTAATGAAAAAAATATTAATATTGGCACAGATGCTGGGAAAAGCCCCCAAAGTACTGCTTCAAGAAATTCTCCGTTAACTGAACTTCTCAGAGCTGAAGCCTAAGTTGTTTCTTGAAGAAACTCCACACCAGCCACCTCCTCAGCTGTTTTCTCCTTAATGTAGCAAACTAAGAATATACTTGAGGTTAAGGCATCAGAGAATCAGCCATCAAAGATAAGCATGTGGTACTCACTCAGAAGACAGAAAAGAGAAGGAAGATGTTTGGTATGGTGAACAGAAAGTCACCCAAGAAAGAACATGAGAAGAGAATGCAAAATTATTGTCTATCTAGTGACAATAATACAGTTGTAAATCAAACACCAATATGAATCCTAAGTCGAGTAAATGGAAATCTGCATTAAAAAAACAAAGCTAAATATACACATTAGCTCATGTCTTCCTTTGGAATTGCCTTCCACTTTTTACACCTCACTATGTAGCAAATTTATTCCAATATGTTAAAACCTTCCTAGGCTGATTCACCAAACTCAATTGTCTTTGCATCTAACTAATGGTACTCTTTCCAACTCCTACCCTCAGCCCCTTTTCCACCAGCCTCCTCCAGAGAAACTTGACCTGTTCCCAGGAAAGAATGAGAGTTTGAATGAAAATATAGGAACTTCGTGATATTCTCTGTAATTTCTTTGGACTCCATCAGACAATCTTTGTTTGCTTAGCAGCTTTTATTCTTCTGGTGACTTTGGCTGAAGTTTAGGGCCAAGAGACATAGCTAGATTCCTTATGGCCAAGATCCTTCCAGATTTACTAGGTCTTGATGTTTGAGAGGAAACTGTCCAGTCTGCCCTTGTCCCTTAGCACAACAGGCCACAACTGTTGACTTAATCCATATAGACCATTGTCCCCAGGGATCTGTGGACATCTCACACTTCACTTACAAAGCATACTACTTTAGGCACCCACTGACTGTCTAATTGTGCCACCATAGGTACCTAATTTGAAGTGGTCTATGAGACAATGTCCTGCCAGAGTACCTTCTACACCTTGCTCTACCTAAACACAGACCTCTACTCCTGAGGTCAGCATTTTTGTGACTTCTTCACCTCCTTAGAAACATTTAGTCAATATTCAAATTCTCAAAAGAATCACATTAAAAAGAAATCTCAATTTTAATCTAGCTATTAAGGCTTTTGAAAACAAAGATAGACAAAGAGAAATACTCCTGATTAAGAAAGAAAATCAAATTCAATAGAGGTTTGATGGGAAAAATTATTAGAAAAGAAGCAATTATTTTAAAAACTGTTATAACACACAGGTATTTCCTATCTCTATGTGATATGGGAAATAGAAGCATCATGCATTCAACTGCAAACAGCCTTTACTTCACTAATATAAGTGCTACTTACTGATTAGTCACTATGGTGATATACCTAAGAGCTTGAGCGAGAAACCCCAGCACAGGTGACATCACATGTATGTGATGCAGAGTGAGCTGATGGTTACCGGAATACAACAACTATTATGCTCTCTGTATTTAAATTAGTTTTAGATCTAAAATGGATTTGCTCATTTTGTGTTTAGATAGTATGTGTGTGGGGTTGAGTGCATATGTGGGGCAGAGAATAACTTGAGAAAATCAGTTTTCTCCTTCTATCATGTTGGTTCAAGGGACTGAATTCACATTGTTAGGCATGACTGCAAATTCCCTTAGTCACTGAGCTACCTTGCCAGCTCTTGAAATAATCATCACAATTTTTTCTCAGGATTGTGAGAACAAACAAACTTTGTTTACATCCTATCTGTGGGCAAATTAATAAAATTTTGGTGGATATTTCATTTAACATATGATACTTTCCTGATGTGCAAATCTTCAATCAGTAAACATTTTAAAATATATCTCCAGAAACTGAAGGGGCTGAGGATTTTGCATCCCCATGGAAGAAGCAACAGTGACATCAGGCCAGACCCCTAGAGCTCCTGGGGACTGGGCCACCAACCAAAGAATACACATGGATCAACCCATGGCTCCAGCTGCATATATGGCAGAGGATGGCCTTGTTGGACATCAGTGGGAGGAGAGGCCCTTGAGCCTGAGGGTGTTTGATGACCCAGTGTAGGGGAATGCCAGGGCAGGAGGGTGGCAGTGGTTGCATAGGAGAGCACCCTCATAGAGGCAGGGGGAGGAGGATGGGATGGAGGGGTCTGAAGGGGAGACCTAGAAAGGGGAAAACATTTGAAATGTAAATAAAGAAAATATCCAATCAAAAAATAAATAAAAATTAAATGGGTGAGAAGCCCAACTTTCTGGCATGAAGCTGGAACGATATATACACATCTATCTGAAGCCTTCCTCCAGTCATGTAGAAGCTGTAAGCGTAAATCATCAACATTACAGACACATAGCTATTGATCACCTCAGTTAAGCGTGGCCTTATTAAACTTAATTATGGGGAGAGGTGAGGGAGAAAGGTTGGAGACCATACTGTTGGAAGGACAAGCCCTTCACAGCCTCCCACCCTGAAAAAGCCAATTGGCCTTGTACTATGGAGCCGGTCATACCCCTCCTCCCTGTTTCCCTCCTGTCATCCAAAAATGCGGAGGAATATCAACTCATTGTTATTCTTGATAAAGTGCATTTCAAATTTGTTCAGTCAAACTTCGCCAGGGTTCCAACGCCCTACTTAATATTCAACTAGGAAGTTACCTAATCAGTACTAATTAGCATTATAAAGTCAGAGCCTACTGCTCAGGGCTTTTCTATTAGTTGTTTACAAGGGCAGAAAGGGCAGTCTTATCCAGACGCAGTTTACCATAAGAAATAGGGAATCCCACGGAGACAGGTTTTTTTCTTTAGCCCTAAGAAGTCAGGCAGAACTATTGAGCATAGATAAATTTTTTGCCTCAGGCCAGCCTTTTCTTTTTTTATTTTATTTTATTTTTTTATTTTTATTAACAACAGGGAGGAGATGTAGTCTCCCCTCCCCCAACCTGAAACCTGCTTGCTCAGGGGTGGAGCTTCCCACTCAATCCTTCTGCCATGCCCACTGCTGGAACCTGCCACTTTGCTGTTTGGAGTCATACACGTGGTCATCCTGCTACTGGATCCCAAGATTATTTGGCGGGAATCGGGCCCCTCCCCCTTCCTTCATAACGGAGTGCCGGAATAGTAAAAATTGAACCTTGAGCAGAGAGCTTTGTCTTGGTTCCTTCCTTATCTCTCGCAGCCCAGCCCTTCTTCTCTTCCAGGTTTCCAAAATGCCTTTCCAGGCTAGAACCCAAACCTGTGATCTGCTGGCCAGACACAACAGCTTATCTTGGAATATTTAAAAGTTCAGACAATATAAATAGGAAGATAAAGTACAAAACAAGAAATAAAGCTAATTCTAATTTGGTTCACAAATTACAGTTGCTTACATGGGAACTATAAGGGTAAACTATTTCATTACTGTGTAGGGTTAAGGTCTCAGATGCTCTCCACTCCCCTAGTCTACTGGGACATGCCCATTATTGTCCTTGTTCTGTTCATGTTTAGGCAGTCATATTAGTGATACTTTACAGCTGAAGCTTCTTCTACCATTAAAGAACGGAATGATGTAAATATATTATAATCTCAAAAACAAAAGAAATAATTATAAAAAAAGAATTAGAATTTTTCTTAAAAGTCAAAAGAATTTAAAAGTGTTTCATTCAACATGTGTTAATTGCACTTGCATTGTGTTCTGTATTTATCATGTGTGGACCATTTTATGAAAGTCTATGAACTTCTGGATCCAAAGTAGAATAGAAAACTCTATGGTTGGTTTTCTCATAATAGACACTTCCTAAAAAGGGCATCAGAAGGTATGCCACAGACTAACCTCTATTGCGTCTCCAATCTCTAGCGAATGGGTTTCTGGTTGCAGGTGAGCAAGGGTTGTTGAAAATGGGGTGACAGACAGGACACGAAGGAGTGTGGATCTGAATGTAATGTCAAATTGAGCATCAAACGTTTTATACAGAAGAAAATACTGAAGTTAGGTGACACATTGACAAGGTACCATGAGGTTACTGGATGCTTAATGACTCTAACACAAAACAGAGGAATGCAACACAAAGACTAGCAGGAGCTGGGCAATAACACAACTGAGATAAAGTCAGCCCTATCTAAGGTCAGCTATAGTCTTAGAAGCCAGCTGTGAGGTCTTTACACTCCTGGGGCAAGGGCTTTTACGCCTAAGCCATGGTTCTAATTAGGGAGTTCTGCTCTAGCTAACCTTCTCATGAAAAATGCAATATTCTAAAACCACAGCCCGATCTACTTCCTAAACCATTGTAAATTTCTGTATATGGGAGCAACTTGGCTTTTATTCTAAGTGATAGTGTTGGGGGGGGGGGGACTTTCTACTAATAAGTAATGAAGTCTGCAATTCATAACTATAATAAGAACTCTAAACGTACCTTGCTAAGCTTGCCCTGAGATTTCTAACTCTATGTAGTAGATATTAATGCCTGATTTCTTTCACTATCTCTCTTACAATACTAGAAACAATTCTGAATGTCACTGAATAGGCAACATTCTTACTGAATTCTAAGCCAAGGGTTGGCCTGAATTCTAAGCCTAGGGCATTGGTGGAGGCTAGGAAGCAAAGTTCAGTTTTGCTTAGGCATTTGGCAAGTCATTGCTTGGAGGCACCTGTAATTACCAGCATCTTAGCATGCTAACACGAAAGCTACAGTAGTGGCAGATATATCTTGACAGTAACCAGAGGCTCCCTAATTAGACTTAAAACCTGCTCAACAAAGAGAAACCATGCCTAATACTGAACACCTAGCCAACTACCAAGTACTAGTGAAGTCACAGATCTTGAAGAACCTACAAACACCATTGTATTAAACAATCTCTAACTACACTATAAATGCTTGTTTTTATACCAATAAGTATAGTACTAAGCCCTCATCAAGAAAACTTCCCTCTGCAACAGACATAGAAACTATTACATAAAGCCATAACCAATCAAAATGCAGAGTTGTGGAGACCAGTTCCTAAAGCTACACCAAAAAAAAAAAAAAAAAAAAAAAACCCAACCAAACAAACAAACAAAAAACAAACAAACAAACAAACAAAAAACCAAAAACCATCTCCCTCAGCTAAAGCTCATGGTACACTGTGGCAAAAGGAATATGATCATTGGAAGATCAAGAATATCATGGAGTTTGTTGGGGGATTGTGTCTCCTAGTAATGTCACAAGCTCCTGTCATAGAGTCTCACCAGACATGGCAGCCTATGTATGAGCTAAGGCCAATAGACATGCTGACGTGAGCAGGGAAAAGCCCACGAAGCTTCAGCCATAAACAAAGAACTATAAGCAACTAAGGCAGTGATTCTACACCTAGGGATCACATCCCGTTTAGGGTCACCTAAGACAATCAGAAAACGCAGATATTTCCACTAGGATTCATAACAATGGCAAAATGTTATGAAGTAGCAATGAAAATAGTTTCGTGATTGGGGGTAAGCATAACATGCCAAACTGTATTAAAAGTCCTCAGCATTAGGAAGACTGAGAACCAATGAGGTAAGGAATTCTGAGAGTAGAAGAAATAATCTTCTCCAGAAAGAACACAATATCCAAGAACACAAATTGGATATTCAATGCCAATTGGCCATCCCTAAAAACATGCACACATGTAAACTATACAAACTGACAAGGCTATATTTAGGAATATATGTATATATACATATACACATGGTGATGGTTTATATATGCTTGGCCTATGGACTTGCACTATTAGGAGGTATGGCCTTATTGGAGTAGGAGTGTCACTGTGGATGTGAGCTTTAAGACCCTCATCATAGCTGCCTGGAAGCTAGTATTCTAACAGCCTTCAGATGAAGATGGAAAGGACACTGCCATGCTCCCACCTTGATGACAGTGGATTGAACCTCTGAACCTGTAAGCCATCCCCAATTAAATGTGGCCCTTATAAACATTGCCTTGGTCATGGTATTTGTTCATAGCAGTAACACCCTAACTAAAACATATCACACACACAATTTTTTTTAAAAGACCAAAGATGAGTATTAAGAGGGTTTGGAGAGAGGAATGAGAAGGGAGAAATAGTATAATTATATTATAGTTTCATAAAGAAAAAGAAAAGCAGCATGGAAATGGGAGATACATGTCTAATATATACATAAAATATATTTAAATAAACTTCTAAAATAAATAAGCAGAAGAGATATACTCTAAATCAGAAATAAAGAATATGTGGTTGGCACTCGAGCCCCGGGCTACCTTGCCAGCGGAGTTGCCTGACACCCGCAAGGGCCCACACAGGATTCCCCACGGGATCCTAAGACCTCTGGTGAATGGAACACAGCGCCTGCCCCAATCCAATTGCGCGGAACCTGAGACCGCGGGAAATAGGGAAGCAGACTACCCGGGCCTGACCTGGGGCACAAGCCCCTTCTGCTCCACTCGAGCCCCAGGGTACCTTGCCAGCTGAGTCGCCTGACACCCGTAAGGGCCCACACAGGATTCCACACGGGATCCTAAGACCACTAGTGAGTGGAACACAACTTCTGCCAAAAGTCTGGTTCGAACACCAGATATCTGGGTACCCTCCCTGCAAGAAGAGAGCTTGCCTGCAGAGAATACTCTGCCCACTCAAACTAAGGAGAGAGCTACCCTCCCAGGTCTGCTTATAGAGGCTAACAGAGTCACCTGAAGAGCAAGCTCTTAACAGTGACAACTATAACAGCTAGCTTCAGAGATTACCAGATGGCAAAAGGCAAACGTAAGAATCCTACTAACAGAAATCAAGAACACTCACCATCGTCAGAACGCAGCACTCCCACCCAACCTAGTCCTGGGCACCCCAACACAACCGAAAATCTAGACCCAGATTTAGAAACATTTCTCATGATGATGATAGAGGACATCAAGAAGGACTTTCATAAGTCACTTAAAGAATTACAAAAGAGCACTGCTAAAGAGTTAAAGGCCCTTAAAGAAAAGCAGGAAAACACAACCAAACAGGTAGAAGTCCTTAAAGAAAAACAGGAAAACACATCCAAACAGGTGATGGAAATGAACAAAACCATACTAGAACTAAAAGGGGAAGTAGACACAATAAAGAAAACCCAAAGCGAGGCAACGCTGGAGATAGAAACCCTAGGAAAGAGATCTGGAACCATAGATGCGAGCATCAGCAACAGAATACAAGAAATGGAATTGAGAATCTCACGTGCAGAAGATTCAATAGAGAACATCGACACAACAGTCAAAGAAAATACAAAATGCAAAAGAATCCTAACTCAAAACATCCAGGAAATCCAGGACACAATGAGAAGACCAAACCTATGGATAATAGGAATTGATGAGAATGAAGATTTTCAATTTAAAGGGCCAGCTAATATCTTCAACAAAATAATAGAAGAAAACTTCCCAAACATAAAGAAAGAAATGCCCATGATCATACAAGAAGCCTACAGAACTCAAAATAGACTGGACCAGAAAAGAAATTCCTCCCTACACATAATAATCAGAACAACAAATGCAGTAAATAAAGATAGAATATTAAAAGCAGTAAGGGAGAATGGTCAAGTAACGTATAAAGGAAGGCCTATCAGAATTACACCAGACTTTTCACCAGAGACTATGAAAGCCAGAAGAGCCTGGACAGATGTTATACAGACACTAAGAGAACACAAATGCCAGCCCAGGCTACTATAACCGGCCAAACTCTCAATTACCATAGATGGAGAAACCAAAGTATTCCACGACAAAAGCAAATTCACACAATATCTTTACACGAATCCAGCCCTTCAAAGGATAATAACAGAAAAGAAGCAATACAAGAACGGAAATCACGCCCTAGAACAAGCAAGAAAGTAATCCCTCAACAAATCAAAAAGAAGACAGCCACAAGAACAGAATGCCAACTCTAACAACAAAAATAAAAGGAAACAACAATTACTTTTCCTTAATATCTCTTAATATCAATGGACTCAATTCCCCAATAAAAAGACATAGACTAACAGACTGGCTACACAAACAGTACCCAACATTCTGCTGCTTACAGGAAAAACATCTCAGGGAAAAAGACAGACACTACCTCAGAGTGAAAGGCTGGAAAACAATTTTCCAAGCAAATGGTCTGAAGAAACAAGCTGGAGTAGCCATTCTAATATCGGATAAAATCTACTTCCAACCCAAAGTTATCAAAAAAGACAAGGAGGGACACTTCATACTCATCAAAGATAAAATCCTCCAAGAGGAACTCTCAATTCTGAATATCTGCGCTCCAAATGCAAGGGCAGCCACATTCATTAAAGACACTTTAGTAAAGCTCAAAGCACACATTGCACCTCACACAATAATAGTGGGAGACTTCAACACACCACTTTCATCAATGGACAGATCGTGGAAACAGAAACTAAACAGGGACACAGTGAAACTAACAGAAGTTATGAAACAAATGGACCTGACAGATATCTACAGAACATTTTATCCTAAAACAAAAGGATATACCTTCTTCTCAGCACCTCACTGGACCTTCTCCAAAATTGACCATATAATTGGTCACAAAACAGGCCTCAACAGATACAAAAATATTGAAATTGTCCCATGTATCCTATCAGACCACCATGGCCTAAGACTGATCTTCAATAACAACATAAATAATGGAAAGCCAACATTCACGTGGAAAATGAACAACACTCTTCTCAATGATACCTTGGTCAAGGAAGGAATAAAGAAAGAAATTAAAGACTTTTTAGAGTTTAATGAAAATGAAGCCACAACGTACCCAAACATATGGGACACAATGAAAGCATTTCTAAGAGGGAAACTCATAGCTCTGAGTGCCTCCAAGAAGAAACGGGAGAGAGCACATACTAGCAGCTTGACAACACATCTAAAAGCTCTAGAAAAACAGGAAGCAAATTCACCCAAGAGGAGTAGACGGCAGGAAATAATCAAACTCAGGGGTGAAATCAACAAAGTGGAAACAAGAAGAACTATTCAAAGAATTAACCAAACGAGGAGTTGGTTCTTTGAGAAAATCAACAAGATAGATAAACCCTTAGCTAGACTCACTAGAGGGCACAGGGACAAAATCCTAATTAACAAAATCAGAACTGAAAAGGGAGACATAACAACAGATCCTGAAGAAATCCAAAACACCATCAGATCCTTCTACAAAAGGCTATATTCAACAAAACTGGAAAACCTGCACGAAATGGACAAATTTCTGGACAGATACCAGGTACCAAAGTTGAATCAGGATCAAGTTGACCATCTAAACAGTCCCATATCCCCTAAAGAAATAGAAGCAGTTATTAATAGTCTCCCAGCCAAAAAAAGCCCAGGACCAGATGGGTTTAGTGCAGAGTTCTATCAGACCTTCAAAGAAGATCTAATTCCAGTTCTGCACAAACTATTTCACAAAATAGAAGTAGAAGGTACTCTACCCAGCTCATTTTATGAATCCACTATTACTCTGATACCTAAACCACAGAAAGATCCAACAAAGATAGAGAACTTCAGACCAATTTCTCTTATGAATATCGATGCAAAAATCCTCAATAAAATTCTCGCTAACCGAATCCAAGAACACATTAAAGCAATCATCCATCCTGACCAAGTAGGTTTTATTCCAGGGATGCAGGGATGGTTTAATATACGAAAATCCATCAATGTAATCCATTATATAAACAAACTCAAAGACAAAAACCACATGATCATCTCATTAGATGCAGAAAAAGCATTTGACAAGATACAACACCCATTCATGATCAAAGTCTTGGAAAAATCAGGAATTCAAGGCCCATACCTAAACATGATAAAAGCAATCTACAGCAAACCAGTAGCCAACATCAAAGTAAATGGAGAGAAGCTGGAAGCAATCCCACTAAAATCAGGGACTAGACAAGGCTGCCCACTTTCTCCCTACCTTTTCAACATAGTACTTGAAATACTAGCCAGAGCAATTCGACAACAAAAGGAGATCAGGGGAATACAAATTGGAAAAGAGGAAGTCAAAATATCACTTTTTGCAGATGATATGATAGTATATATAAGTGACCCTAAAAATTCCACCAGAGAACTCCTAAACCTGATAAACAGCTTCGGTGAAGTAGCTGGATATAAAATTAACTCAAACAAGTCATTGGCCTTTCTCTACACAAAGAATGAACAGACTGAGAAAGAAATTAGGGAAACAACACCCTTCTCAATAGTCACAAATAATAGAAAATATCTCGGCGTGACTCTAACTAAGGAAGTGAAAGTTCTGTATGATTAAAACTTCAAGTCTCTGAAGAAAGAAATTAAAGAAGATCTCAGAAGATGGAAAGATCTCCCATGCTCATGGATTGGCAGGATCAACATTGTAAAAATGGCTATCTTGCCAAAAGCAATCTACAGATTCAATGCAATCCCCATCAAAATTCCAACTCAATTCTTCAACGAATTAGAAGGAGAAATCATTTGGAATAACAAAAAACCTAGGATAGCAAAAACTCTTCTCAAGGATAAAAGAACCTCTGGTGGAATCACCATGCCTGACTTACAGCTTTACTACAGAGCAATTGTGATAAAAACTGCATGGTACTGGTATAGAGACAGACAAGTAGAACAATGGAACAGAATTGAAGACCCAGAAATGAACCCACACACCTATGGTCACTTGATCTTAGAAAAGGGAGCTTAAACCATCCAGTGGAAGAAAGACAGCATTTTCAACAATTGGTGCTGGCACAACTGGTTGTTATAATGTAGAAGAATGCGAATCGACCCATACTTATCTCCTTGTACTAAGGTCAAATCTAAGTGGATCAAGGAACTTCACATATAACCAGAGACACTGAAACTTATAGAGGAGAAAATGGGGAAAAGCCTTGAAGATATGGGCACAGGGGAAAAATTCCTGAACAGAACAGCAATGGCTTGTGCTGTAAGATCGAGAATTGACAAATGGGACCTAATGAAACTCCAAAGTTTCTGCAAGGCAAAAGACACCGTCAATAAGACAAAAAGATCACCAACAGATTGGAAAAGGATCTTTACCTATCCTAAATCAGATAGGGGACTAATATCCAATATATATAAAGAACTCAAGAAGGTGGACTTCAGAAAATCAAATAACCCCATTAAAAAATGGGGCTCAAAACTGAACAAAGAATTCACACCTGAGGAATACCGAATGGCAGAGAAGCACCTGAAAAAATGTTCAACATCCTTAATCATCAGGGAAATGCAAATCAAAACAACCCTGAGATTCCACCTCACACCAGTCAGAATGGCTAAGATCAAAAATTCAGGTGACAGCAGATGCTGGTGTGGATATGGAGAAAGAGGAACACTCCTCCATTGTTGGTGGGATTGCAGGCTTGTACAACCACTCTGGAAATCAGTCTGGTGGTTCCTCAGAAAATTGGACATAGTACTACCAGAGGATCCAGCAATACCTCTCCTGGGCATATATCCAGAAGATGCCCCAACTGGTAAGAAGGACACATGCTCCACTATGTTCATAGCAGCCTTATTTATAATAGCCAGAAGCTCGAAAGAACCTAGATGCCCCTCAACAGAGGAATGGATACAGAAAATGTGGTACATCTATACAATGGAGTACTACTCAGCTATTAAAAAGAATGAATTTATGAAATTCCTAGCCAAATGGATGGACGTGGAGGGCATCATCCTGAGTGAGGTAACACATTCACAAAGGAACTCACACAATATGTACTCACTGATAAGTGGATATTAGCCCAAAACCTAGGATACCCAAGATATAAGATACAATTTCCTAAACACATGAAACTCAAGAAAAATGAAGACTGAAGTGTGGACACTATGCCCCTCCTTAGAAGTGGGAACAAAACACCCATGGAAGGAGTTACAGAGACAAAGTTTGGAGCTGAGATGAAAGGATGGACCATGTAGAGACTGCCATATCCATGGATCCACCCCATAATCAGCATCCAAACGCTGACACCATTGCATACACTAGCAAGATTTTATCGAAAGGACCCAGATGTAGCTGTCTCTTGTGAGAATATGCCGGGGCCTAGCAAACACAGAAGTGGATGCTCACAGTCAGCTAATGGATGGATCACGGGGCTCCCAATGGAGGAGCTAGAGAAAGTACCCAAGGATCTAAAGGGATCTGCAACCCTATAGGTGGAACAACATTATGAACTAACCAGTACCCCGGAGCTCTTGACTCTAGCTGCATATGTATCAAAAGATGGCCTAGTCGGCCATCACTGGAAAGAGAGGCCCATTGGACACGCAAACTTTATATGCCCCAGTACAGGGGAACGCCAGGGCCTAAAAGGGGAAGTGGGTGGGTAGGGGAGTGGGGGTGGGTGGGTATGGGGGACTTTTGGTATAGCATTGGAAATGTAAATGAGCTAAATACCTAATAAAAATGGAAAAAAAAAATATGTGGTTGTTTGCCAGATGTGGTGGTACACACTTTGAATATCAATGCCTGAGTGGCAGAGGCAGGATCTGGTGACTATCTGTGAATTTAAGTCCAGCCTGCTTTACAAAGTTAGTTCTAGGCCACTCATTGCAACAAAGTGAGTTTCAGTCTAAAACTAAAAAATACAATATGGTAAATTTACATAAATCTATGTATAAAACATAGCACAGCTAATTATCAACAGTTATGTGTGATAGGGAGGCTTACTTCTCTGTCATCTCAAATATGTGAGGATGTGAATATGGGCCAATGGGTCATAACCACTTTAGCTCCACTGTAAAGTCTTTTAGGAGGATCATTGTATGTGTAATCCATTGCTGAGCAAAAATATCCTATGATATGCACACTTATGTGTCAATACTTAGATAGAAACAAGTGGCTTCATGATAATCAGTGAAATTATGCTTCAAAAATACTTTGCCTACTCCGTGGCTCTATATAACCCCAGAGATGCTAAATTTTACTCCCAGGAATAAGTAACACTCTTTTGGAATTATGAGCCTTTTAAATCAAGAAGCATTAGACAACAATGAGATGTTCAGTAAGATGCTCAGTGGAAATTAAAATTATATAATTATAATATTGTGCACCATTAATGATAAAACAACTTTTGGGCTAGCATTTGAAATGTAATTGAGGAAAATACATAATAAAAGAAAAAAAGAAAAAAGAAAAAAATGATAAAACAAAAATTAATTCCTTCACAACAGCATAAATATATAAAATTATTTACAAAGCAACTTAACATAAATTAAGAATCATACATCAGAAATAGTTCATGCTACGTTGCGTGTGTTTGTGTGCGTGTTCAATAAAAATGATTAGTTACAATTATAGACATTCCTGCTTCCCAAATTAGTTTATAGGTTTTATGTAATTTGAAGTCTTCACTTTTTTCAAATCTTATCACATAAAAATCCTTGTCAAAGGAACAAACAGCAAACTTTTTATTTGTGAGAAATGTTATAGAATAAATATCCCTCCCTCAAGAATACTCACACAATTATACTCAGCAACATCAACAAAAAACATTTGTTGTGATAAACTATTAGTCATCACCTGCAATAAGGCAGCCGCATTTATTTCAGGATGACTCCATACTGAGCAGAGGAGAGCACAGAGAAGATAAAGAGACTTTCAAAGGGCCTCATCTATGGAAGCCCAGGACACACAGCTGTTGAATAGCTGGTGCATAAATGTATCTCCTAACTTTGAAAGTCAGGGGTTTGATCTTGTTTGTGCCCAGATGTTGGTGTTGATTAAGCAGCTTTACAGCCAGTGCTCATGGTTAACACTTGCTGAAAAAAATCAACCTATTCCTCCTTTGTCAGAAATTAAATACATTTTTCATCTAATCCAATAGAGTCAACGCTGCAGGAGACAACATCCGGCCTGGTCTGCATCACCACCGCAGGTGCCTGTTCTTGTACCATGATCATAGACATCTAATTTTTAAATTCAGATTTGGCTTATTCTCCTTTTTCTCCAAACATTTGTAGAGTTATCTGTCAGAAGAGTGACTACTGAGAAGCATTGAAAAATGTGAAAAACAGCCATTAAACAATAATGAAGCAGATAGTAGAAGATTTATATTTTATGAGGAGAGCAAGACTCCACAATCCTCAGTGTCTATTTGAAAGAGACAGATTGACTTTTTTGGCTCAGCAATAGATTGTTTTCCTTGCAAATAGTTATTATTCTAGTAGCAATGGTGTACTTTCTTCCCATAGGCAGCCAAAAGAAACCTATGGAAGTTTTATTATCCACAATACTTGTTTTTGTTTGTTTGTTTGTTTGTTTGTTTGTTTGTTTTCTGAGACAGGAATTCTTTCTCTGTGTAGCGCTGATTGTCCTGGAACTCACTCTGTAGATCAGGCTGGGCTCTAACTAACAGATATCCACCTGCAACTGCCTCCCTAGTGCTGAAATTAAAGGTGTATCCATACTTTAGTTAGTGAATTTAAACCAGTCTATAAGAACATCAGATTAATGGGGTGTACTATTTATTATGTCAGACAATATGAAGAAGCAAAGGTTTGATTTCCTCCTTGGTTTGGTAATTTTGCATAATTATCATTAAGTGAATTTTTAAAAATTTTTAAAAAAAGAGGAGAGTGCAGAGAAGGGGAGGGAGTGGATAGGGGAGGGGAGGGGGAAGGGAAGGGGAGGAGATATGAGAGAAGAAAAGAGAGTGGGGGAGAAAAAGAGAGAAGAGGAGAGGGGAGAGGAAGGGAGGGAGGGGAGGGAAGAAAAGGAAGGGAAGGGAGAAACATAAGACTTTCCTTTTAGACTAGGAGAGATGCAGTTCATTAAGAATAGTATGCAGCTATTTCTTTAGAATATATTAATTCTGGGCTCAGTGACTATGACCTCCACATGAAATGCAGGTCACAAACTAAGAATGGTCCTTTGATTTTTTTCAAAACATGACTACTGAAGCTGTCACAGAAAGAAGAATGATGGAGATATGAAAAGTTAAAGTCTCGATAATTTACCATCTTAACTTTCCAGGAACTGTTCGCCAACTTCTGGCCTACATAGCAGCCATATACTCAAAATCATGTTATTAGCAAAGGGAACATGGCAGACTGAGTTGAGGGTACAGTGATTTTAAACCCATTTTTAAAGTATGGCCCAAACTAAAGGGCACATAGGTAGAAGCAGCTTATTCCTGCCATCTTGGGCAGACATTCCTACTCAGTAAGACCATGTTACTACCAGGTTTTCATCTGCAGTAAACCCATGTCACCTATTTTGAAGACCTTTTGGAAAACTTATAGGGTTTGAAATAGCCTTAAAGTTTTTTTAGATTTTAAAAGCCAAATTTCTTTTACATTTATTTTTACAAAGTATTGCAAGGGAGAACAGAGAGTTGTGAATGAAGAGAGCAAAGCCTTGCATAATAGTGCATAGAAACTAAAATAAGTCCAGTTTGCCCCATCTAACAGGAGCCATGATTTGCAATGTCTTAGGGAGGAAGCATGGTAGCATTTTAGCAATTGTGGTGGTTGTGGCTTTTCAAAAGGAAAATGGTTAAATACTTTCAGAAAAACAAACCTACCATTTAGATTTACATATTATGATCTATAAAAGAAGGCAATTGCATAAAGGTCAAATTGGAGGCCCTCTCAAGTCCTTTAGATGTGGAATCAATCAGAGTTCCCCCTCTATAGCATTTCCAGATTAACTTAGCCACAGCAGGAGATGAGTGAGTGTGCCCAAACTTCTCTACAAAATATACAGTCACAACTTAGGATGAGGCAAGTTTGTCACTGTCATGCTTTGATTTATGGAATTTTTTTCCATGTAGATGCTTGAGGTCATTTAGTGCTATCAGCTGTCTAGTCATGTTTTACTATACTCTACTGACACAACCTCATATTAACTAGTTTCCTGTCAGAAGCAACCAGGCTGTGTGATGATGTTATCATGGAATTCTTGAACTTTGAGGACGATGTTTTTCCTCTTTGAGAATTTTGCGCATATATACAGTGTGTTTTGATCATTTCAGCCCTCCATCCCTGTTCCAACTCCTCTCAGACACCCTGCTGTATTCTTCTTCCAACTTCATGTCATCCTTTCATGTCCTCTGAGTCTAATAAGTGCTGTTCTCATGTTCATGTGCATGGGCATAGGACCCTCTGAAGCATTGGGCATTCTAACAGAGACCACTTCCTTCTAGATAACTGACTCACCACAGTACTCTAGCCCTTCAAGTGGCAAATATCCTAATCTAAGCATGGAGCCCCTTTACCACCTGTGCTGGAATTTTGACTGGCTCTAACTTGTGTAGATCTTGTGCAGGCAAGAACAGCTCATGTGAGTTCATGAGCACAACAGAGAAATGGAGTTGTATTCTTAAGTTATATAAAACCTTATTATAGGGATATCACTTAGAACAACCTATTCAGTATAACAAAGCATTATACAATTTAATATTCATTTGAATTTTGAGTTTTCTTTAGTATTTATAATTCCAATAGTATATTCAATGTATTTTATAAGTTTATAGAATATACTATTCATGATACCTTTGTTGACTGTTTTAGAAAAACAGATTGATTAAGGTTTAATCACAATTTACATACTTTAAATATAAAATTCAAGAGTTCAAGAGAAAGTGGAATTAAGTATCTTCCATCTACCTATAATCTGTAGCTACTGGCCTTGCTCTAGACCAAAGATTCTCAGCCTATGGCTCAGAACATTGTATATCAGATTTTTATACTTCCATTTATAGCAGTAGCAAAATTACAGTTATGAAGTAGCAACAAAAATGATTTTATGGTTGGATGGTCACAAAAACATGAAGGACTATATTAAAGGGTCACAGCATTAGTACGTTTGAGCACCACTGCTCTAGACTGTCCATTGTATGTCCCTATGTCTCCCTAACAAAGCCTTTTCTCTATATTAAATAGCATAGAAAACATGGTGTGGGACAAGGATGGTTAACTCTTTGTGGAAATGTTTTACAGAGTTTTAAAAGGGTGCTGTGGAGAGTGGAAGAAGTCCTGAATATTTGAAACCCTGAGAGAATGTGTGTTGTCAATACAAGCTGGTCCATGTCAAGAACCATAGCCTCAGATACAAAGAAAAATAGCAAGCCTTCCCCCAACCCAAGGCCCTGGGAGTCTCCAAAGGATGCTAAAGCCTTCTCTGGTTCATGGGTGGTTGTTGATAATGTGTGTAGAAAATCTTCACTGTAGCTTTTTCGTGCTTTTCTCCTTGACACCCAGGATATCCACAGCTGGAAATCTGCTCCCTTACAGAGGCTGCTCCTACTGAGATTACAATTCCAGAAGCTGTGTTCCAGAAATCCTGTTTCTGTGTGCTTGTATTTTTCTTCATTCCCACACAGCCCAGGCCAGGTATGTAGATGGAGCCTTGCTGAATATAGCAAGTGATTAGTTACTTTACTGACCCAGAAGAGGGAATGGTGTTGCAATCATACACTATCAAGTCATATCTGTCAAACATTGATTTTTATAGGACATCCAAGGAAGATTGGTTAGATTGTTCCCTTAAAGTCAGGTCAAATTTAAACAGGCTGAGTAGTCTACACTGTAGAATAAAAGCTTAAGTACATAGTCTTAAATGATTTTAAGGTGTATTATTAACCTGGCTTTTAGATCCAGCAAAAGTTCAATCTCTTTGAATAAAAGATATTTTTATAAAATTGTTTCATTATATTTTTCTTTAGCATTTTAAATAACATAATTACCTTGAAATACTAGCTATTAGTTTTGTATGGATTCTTTAATTTTAGTTATTTCAAGTGCCATAAGGAAGATCACTTAGATGAGACATTTGAAAATTGAACTAAGTTTTACATGAAAAAAAAACAAAAAAACAAAAAACAAAAAACAAAAAACAAAACCAAAACTGGTACTATTCCAAAATTAAGCCCAGTATGACCTGTCTTTTTTATATATGGGATTGACCAACATACATACATATTGGAGTGTCTAAAATCTCTGTTCTATATGTAGATACTACTACATTAAACAAAGAGAAGGCCTCCATTAGGAATGATGAACCTTTAATTCTGTTACATGAATGGATATATAAGAAGAGTTCCTTAACTAGTATAAAACATTAATGTTCAATAGCAATAAAGATTATTTCATGTTGTTACATGTTGATACGCAAGCCTAGTCCAAGACCAACCAGTTCTCTCATTGATTTGGCTCATGTCTGAAACTCACTGGGATTGTGAGATCATAGCTATATCTTTGGTAATTATTAAATCATATAGCTGAAGAGTATTCTGCTGGAATGTTAAGTAACTTTTGTTGCAACATATCTTAACTATTAAAGACAGAAAGACAAATACAAAAACTTGTAAGTTGTCACAAATATCATTTGACAGTGATTTCAAATGCTTAAGTGTAAGTCATGGATTTGTTAGGGATTTTCACTGATTGAGAGATTCTAGTAACTAAAAAAACTTAAATTTTATTTTGATTATGGCTTTAGTAATTTACTATACACTTTAAAATTGTCCTTTACTAGGTTATTTTTCAAGACAAACTTGCTCTTTAAATTTTTGTAGAATATGAATCAATTTATTTTCCCTGGATAACTGTTAAGTAATATTTGGTTCTGAAGGATCTGACTTTCTATTGTAATGGGATTATAAATAGCCTCTATTTGTGCCTTTCAAATGGAAAGCTCTTTAGTTGCCTAAACAAATTCCTTCAGAAGTACAGTGAGAGATGAACTACTTACAGTTGTGGAGAGCCGTGAGCAATCGCCATCATGAGCCTCCACTGTGCCTAACTGGTAAACAAGTAATGTGCGCAGGTGCAAGAGTAAATTTGTGCCAAGTCACTGCCCATCCCGGGGCGTAGTAGTGGGGTGATGAGTAAGCAGCTAATCAGGAGCTGACACGTCACATGGAGGGGTATATAAGCAGCACCATTTTCCTTGTTCAGGGTCTTCCTTCAGATGAAGCAATAAAGCTTTGCCGTAGAAGAATCTGGTTGTCTGAGTGAATTCTTGCTGGCGAGATACTAGCTTGGGATAAGTGGCGCTGAAAACCCGGGAACATACCATCACCAGGCGCTGAAAAGGGGACCCCCCCCCCCGTTTCACGGGGTGGATTCAGAACTACGGGACACTAAAGCTCTGTAAGGTACGTTCGGTCTTGAACTTTCTCCAGCGTTAGAGGCCTTTTAAGGGGGGCAGAGGATCCTGGAGGACGTCCGAGACAGTCTATCAGAGACAGAGCGGGGAGAGAGATTAGGAGTTAAGAGGAAACAAGGTGCACTTAAGAAGAAAACAGGCCTTTCCACGGACCTTGAGCCCAAGGAAAAGAGAATTAAGGGGAAAAATGCCCTGGGAGAGTTCAGAAAAGGAGAAGGGAGAGAGAAAAAAGAAGAAATATAAAAAGAAAAGAAACTAAAATATAAAGATACAAAAGATAATATAAAATATAAAGATACAAAGGATAATTTAAAAAAAGAAGAAGAGGAGTCAATTTACCCTCCTCTCGAGGACTTTGACTAAAGAGGCAGCCTTCATCAAAGGCTTAAAGATAGCTCTCAGGGCCACTGTGCCTCCTCTCCCTTCTCTGGCAGTATTCCCAGAAGAAGGAGATAAGGAAGTAGAGTCTGAACATGAGAGAGAGAGAAAATAAGTTTTAGAAAAGCAGTTATCCCCTGTTTGGGATCTTTTAGCAAAAAAAGAGAAAAAAATGAAAATAAGCTATTTCAGTGCTCTCCTGGGAACAGAAGGAAAACGGGAGACGTCCTGCTTCCTCTCTGGCTCCTATGGAGATATTCTTAGCTCTGGTTAGGATATCTGTGTCCCTTTGAGACACCAAGTTCTATTCCCTGTCTGTCTATTGTCTGTTTTTGGTGCACCAAATTGTCCATATGTCTGTCAATTCATGTTTGTTTTTGTTTTGTTGTTTCAATGATTATTGTTCTGTTTTATGTTGAAAAATATAATTGGTTAAAACTTTATCTGCTGGCTGTCCATCCTTTAACTTGTTTGAAAAGCAGACTCAATTTGCACAGCAGAAAGTGATAAAAGCATTGTGGCTGAGAGTCAGGTACAGCTGAAAAAGCCCTGCTGAGGGACGATTGCAAATGGAGCTCTTAAAGGGGCAGGCAGCCGCATATAGATAGACCTTCTGTTCGGAGATTTGGAGAGAGATTAGATTCTCCTTGCTGGGATGACCTATTTTCACCGACCAAGCAGGGCAGAGGTATCATGAGCCTCTAGATTTCAAAGTAATCAGGAATTTGGCTGAATCCGTGTGGACGTATGGCTTAATTGCCTCCTATATTGTGGCTCAAGTAGAGGCCTTGAATAGGCACTGCATGATGCTGTCCGATTGGGCAGGCTTGGTAAAGGCATCCTTTCACCTGGGCAGTATTTAGACTGGAAAACCTTCCTCATTGAATTTGCAAAATCTAGCATGGGATAGAGATATGCTGCTTGATCAAGGTCGCTTTGCACAACAATAGACAGGATATCCAGTGCAGGTGTTTGATCAGGTGAATCATATTGCCATAAGGGCGTGGAAATCATTGCCCACTGGTGTTGACAGTGTCGTAGAACTCCAGAGAGACAATAAGGTGCTGAATCAGGTAAGAGTAGTGCTCTCAATTGGTTTGGGCGAGAGGGTCTGTTTGTTTGTTTCCTCAGGATCATAGACAACAGCTGCAGGTCCCAGAGCGGCAGACCAGAGCAATTCAGGGCAGGTGGAGCTGTGAGGACATGAATGTTCCTGTGGCTGAAGGTGCTCCCGCTAGTGAAAACTGAAGAGCTCTGTGTTCCTGAAACCATGCCATTGACACATTCGGGTGTTTCCTCAATTCTTTACTTCTAACGCCAGATTTTAAGCCTTAATGGAACTCGAATAGAATCCATCGTTGTTGGCAATTTTACCTCTTGGCTTACCTCTGCTTTTTCTTACTTTAAGAAATGGGTAGGAGTGATTTTGTTTGGTGCTGCCATCTGCTGTGGGCTTGTGTTCATGCTCTGGTTGGTCTGCAAGCTCAGAACCCAACAAAATCGTGACAAGATCGTTATTGCTCAAGCACTTGCAGCCATTGAACAAGGGCCTCCCCTGAAATTTGGCTATCCATGCTTAAGACTTAATTGGTATCTGAGATCTCTGCTCTTGCGCTCCTTGGTTCTGAGGAAAATGAGAGAGACTCAACAATTAAAGCTCGCCCTAGGCCATACTCAGCTCTTGCACCCCTAGAGGCTAGACTCATTGCACAGGGAAGAGTGAGTAGGTCGTTGACTCTAATGGATTGTTGGGCTAAGCACCGCTTAAGAGTCCCTTAGAGGTTTGGGCACTCCTAGAAGACAAGTCGATTTGCATGAGGGTTGAGTGTCCAAGTGTCCCTCCCCTAGGAAAAACGGCACGGGAGTAGGTCAGGGTTGCTCTGGGTAAAAGCCTGTGAGCCTAAGAGCCAATCCTGTACATGGCCCCTATTTCTGCACACTAGGGACTCGACCTCTATCTTCATCCATTAAAGAGTGGCTTGCATTTTAATAAAATGAAAAGGGGGAAATGTGGAGAGCCGTGAGCAATCGCCATCATGAGCCTCCACTGTGCCTAACTGGTAAACAAGTAATGTGCGCAGGTGCAAGAGTAAATTCGTGCCAAGTCACTGCCCATCCTGGGGCGTAGTAGTGGGGTGATGAGTGAGCAGCTAATCAGGCACTGACACGTCACATGGAGGGGTATATAAGCAGCACCATTTTCCTTGTTCAGGGTCTTCCTTCAGATGAAGCAATAAAGCTTTGCCGTAGAAGAATCCAGTTGTCCAAGTGAATTCTTGTTGGCGAGATACTAGCTCGGGATATACAGTATTAACATATTTTTGGCATTAAGACAGGTCCTTGTGTTTATTAGCTACTATGGGGTAAATACCAGTTCCTTCAATACTTGTATTTATAGTGTCCATAGCATCCTTAACAAGGATTTCAAAATCTATGATAGTGGCCATTTGAGTCTCTTTTATCTAAAGAGCCATTAGCCACAAGGACTAACAACTGTTTTACTGAGAGAAGTACTTTAAAGGGGATGGAGAAATGCTTAAATGCTTTAATGCACTTTTTGCTTTTACAAAGGACCTGAACTTAATACATAACACACAGTAGCTTATAACAATCTCCAACTCCACTTCCAGTGAATCTAGTGCCTCGTCTGACCTCTTTGGGTACCAGGCACACATGTAGGGCACGTATATATACTCAGAAAAACTATTCATACACATAAAGTAAAATAACTACATTTTAACTTCATAGGAAATAGCAAATAGCTA
The DNA here is from genome assembly GCF_000001635.26 of Mus musculus. Taxonomy (NCBI): domain Eukaryota; kingdom Metazoa; phylum Chordata; class Mammalia; order Rodentia; family Muridae; genus Mus; species Mus musculus. The sequence continues at coordinate 18,600,639 of NC_000069.6, forward strand.
GGAATTCTAGGCTGCAGCTTCATGTGTACACTTATTTCTTAAACTGCCTAATTTAAGTAACAAATTATAAAATCAGGGAACAATATTCCCTTTCATACTTAAGTCTACATAAAATATAGCTATAATATATTCTTAAACCTGTGTTTTAATTTTTATTTTAATGTGAACTTAATCTATTAAGGCTGAATGATTTCTTGTTTTTTAATGTTTTTCATATATTTTTGTATTGTTTTTAATTTTTTTCAATTTTTATTAGATAGATTAGATTTCATTTACAATTCAAATGCTATTCCTAAAGTCCCCTATACCTCCCCCCTTGCCCTGCTCTACCCACCCACTCCCACTTCTTGGCCCTAGCGTTCCCCTGTACTGGGGCATATAAAGTTTGCAAGACCAAGGGGCCTCTCTTGACAATGATGTCCAACTAGGCCATCTTCTGCTACATATGCAGTTAGAGACACGAGCTCCCGGGGGTACTGGTTAGTTCATATTGTTGTTCCACCTATAGGGTTGCAGACCGCTTCAGCTCCTTGGATACTTTCTCTAGCTCCTCCACTGGGGGCCCTGTGTTCCATCCAATAGATGACTGTGAGCATCCAATTCTGTATTTGCCAGGCACTGGCATAGACTCATAAGAGACAGCTATATCATGGTCCTTTCAGCAAACTCTTGCTGGCATATGCAATAGTGTCTGTGTTTAGTGGCTGATTATGGGATGGATCCCTGGGTGGGGCAGTCTCTGGATGGTCCATCCTTTCCTCTTAGCTACAAAGTTTGTCTCTGTAATTCCTTCCATGGGTATTTTGTTCCCTATTCTAAGGAGGAATGAAGTATCCACATTTTTTTCCTCGATTTTCTTGTGTTTTGCAAATTGTATCTTGGGTATTCTAAGTTTATGGGCTATTATCCAATTATCAGTGAATGCATATCAACTGAGTTCTTTTGTGATTGGGTAACCTCCCTCAGGATGATAACCTCCAGATACATCCATTTGCCTAGGAATTTCATAAATTCATTCTTTTTAATAGCTGAGTAGTACTCCATTGTGTAAATGTACCACATTTTCTGTATCCATTCCTCTGTTGGGGGACATCTGGGTTCTTTCCAGCTCTGGCTATTATAAACAAGGCTGCTATGAACATAGTGGAGCATGTGTCCTTGTTATTAGTTGGAACATCTTCTGGGTACATGCCAGGAGAGGTATTGCTGGATCTTCCAGTAGTACTATGTCCAATTTTCTGAGCAACCACCAGACTCATTTCCAGAGTGGTTGTACAAGCTTGCAATCCCACCAGCAATGGAGGAATGTTCCTCTTTCTCTACATCCTTGCCAGCATCTGCTCTCCCCTGAATTTTTTATCTTAGCCATTCTGACTGGTGTGAGGTGGAATTTCAGAGCTGTTTTGATTTGCATTTCCCTGATGATTAAGGATGTTGAACATTTTTTCAAGTGCTTCTCAGCCCTTCAGTATTCCTCAGTTGAGAATTCTTTGTTTAGCTCTGTACCCCATTTTTAATGGGGTTATTTGAATTTCTGGAGTTTAGTTTCTTGAGCTCTTTGTATATATTGGATCACTATCAGATTTAGGATTGATAAAAATCCTTTCCCAATCTCTTGGGGGCCTTTTTGCCTTATTGACAGTATCTTTTGTCTTACAGAAGCTTTGCAATTTTATGAGGTCCTATTTGTTGATTCTTGATCTTACAGCACAAGCCATTGCTGTTCTGTTCAGGAATTTTCCCCTGTGCCCATATCTTTGAGCCTCCCCCCCCCCACTTTCTCCTCTATAAATGTCAGTGTCTCTGGTTTTATGTGGAGTTTTTTCATCAACTTAGACTTGGGCTTTGTACAAGGAGATAAGAATGAATCAATTCGAATTCTTCTACATGATAACCGCCAGTTGTGCCAGTCCATTTATTGAAAATGCTGTCTTTTTTCCCCTTGATGGTTTTAGCTCCCTTGTCAAAGATCAAGTGACCATAGGTGTGTGGGTTCATTTCTGGGTCTTAAATTCTGTTCCATTGATCTACCTGTCTGTCACTGTTCCAGTACCATGCAGTTTTTTATCACAATTGCTCTGTAGTACAGCTTGAGGTCAGATATGGTGATTCCACCAGAAGTTCTTTTTCTGTTGAGAATAGATTTTGCTATCCTATTTGTTATTCCAGATGAATTTGTACATTGTCCTTTCTCACTCCGTGAAGAATTGAGTTGGATTTTTTTCAGTGGGGATTGCATTGAATCTGTAGATTGCTTTTGGCAAGTTAGCCATTTTTACTATATTAATCCTGCCAATCCATGAGCGTAGGAGATCTTTCCATCTTCTTAGATCTTCTTAATTTCTTTCTTCAGAGACTTGAAGTTCTTATCATACAGATCTTTCATTTCCTTAGTTAGAGTCACACCAAGGTATTTTATATTATTTGTGACTATTGTGATGGCTGTTGTCTCCCAAATTCTTTCTCACCCTGTTTATCATTTGTGTAGAGAAAGGTCACTGATTTGTTTGAGTTAATTTTATATCCAGTTACTGCACTGAAGCTGTTTATCA